>NC_136067.1:2124501210-2125101210 GCF_964261635.1 Lissotriton helveticus | reverse complement strand
CTTTGATTCCTTGGAGCCTGCCCAAGAGCCGGACCCCTGGTCACCTGTCCTGAGGCCTGCAAAGCTCTGTGTAGTAATCTGCTTCTTATGTAATGCATCACCCTGGCCCTAGTTCTCTGCCTGGTGCTCTGGCTATATGATGTCACTTGGAATGTTATGGATGTTTGTAATTGAAGGTGGAGCTGTTGGAGAAGATGGGCTGAGCAGCCAGGAGACTGCTCCTGGTGGGGCTTATATTGAGACATTCATTGGAATTTACCAAGATGTAACTTGAATAATAAACTACAACTACAAGAGCTGTCTACCAGCCTTCATTGATTTCTACAGTCCCAGAGAGGGAAAGAGGGCCAGGAGGCGTAAGGAGATCCCAAAGTAAAGAGGAACGTTGGCAGGAAAACCCCTTGTCTCCAAGGAGGGGGAGGAAGACTAAGCAGTACCCTCAGGGATAAGTAGCACCACCCAGGGAACTGGGGGGGCTGTGGGAAAGACGCCGGTAAAGGCCTTGTGCCTGGTTGACAGCAGTGTGGGGAAGAACACCTAGAGTCAGGAGGGCCCAAGGCATCAGACATCAGGGTCACCGCAGTCCTGAAGTTTGTAGGTGCCATTGCTAAGTGGCAGGCCCAGAAAACCAAGTGGAAGGTTAAAAGAGGGTAGTGTTCCCTGGAGGGACAGTGCCTAGCCCCTAGGGCTGGATCCCATGGAGGTGAGCAAGGTAGGCCCCCTTTTTATCTGTCAGGCAGGATTACTAGTAGCAGTGTCCTGACCAAAGAATCTTCCCAGGGTACCACTCCAGGTGGTGGTGGGCATCGGACCAGCACCTTTGGAGGAGTACCCCCGGCTTGGAGGGATCCATGGAATAGCATAGGTAACACAGGAGGTAGTGATCACGAGGATCACCTGGGGTCAGGAAGGCGAGGAATAGGAGAGTGTCCCTGTGGTAGAGGGCATGCGTCCTTGTTCTAACGCCTTAAGAAGGGGAGTCCATCATGGGAATGATTGATCTACCCTGGCTTTTGGCTGGGAGGGGTTTGTGTTGGACTTGGCCTTGTTGGCTAAAGTTCACTTAAACTTTTTGCTTTTCCCCTAGACTGTTTTCCTGACAGAGAGCTGTGCAGTTAGATGCTGTAGGTACTTGTTACTGCTAATCAGTGGACAAGTACAGATGATCCCTGTTAAGCATGGGCGGATTTGGCGGATTCGCGATCCGCGAATTTGCGGATTTGCGGATTCGCAATCCACAAAAATCCGCGAATTCCCGCGGATTTTTTTTATTTTGTGTTCGCACGGGTTTCTGCCAGTTCGCGAGAGTTTTTGTACAATTTCGCAAACACGAACTTACCTGTCGGGTCGCAAGTTTGCGAACTAGTTGTTTCTACGTGTCCAGCCTGTTTGCAACCCTCTTCTTCATCACTGCCACTCTCTGGTTCACCCATGCCACCCTCTGGCTCACCCATGCCACCCTCTGTTTCATGACAGCACCCTCTGGTTGACCAGTGTACATTATTGTGGCAAAGCAAAGCACACCTTCCCTGCCTCAAGTGACCTGAATTAATTTGGGGCTGATTAATGTGTCACAGAATATTTTTTTGGCTGGCACCTGCTTCCTTAGTGCTTCCTGATTAATGATGTGCTTGAACTTTTGCACCTGCTAAGTGCTTTAATTTTTGCAAAATTAGTTACAACACCTGCCCTGCCCCAACTGACATTAATGAATTAGGGGCTGATTAATGTGTCACTGAATTTGAACTTCAAGCCTGGCTCCTGCTTGTCTCCCTTAGCTGTATTTCAAGACCTTTGTGGCATACGTGTAACTATTCTGAGGGTCAGAGCAGGGTCACACAATAGTTGCAAGTAGGCAACTGAACTCTGGAGGGGCCCCTCAGGAAGCACTACAGGAAATGGCTACTAATGATGAGCTTGAACTTTTGAACCTGGTAAGTAGTTTCAGTTTTCAAAAAATCGTTTTTCTGCAATTTAGCGCTTATTCGCGGGGCGTGAATAAGCGCGAAATTGAACTGGGAAGCCGCGAATAGTGCGAGCAAGCAATAAAATCCGCCGCTCGTGGATTTGCGGATTTTCGGTAAATTCGCGGGAGTTCGCAAATTGCGGATTTACCGAAAATCCGCAAAATCTGCGAACGGAACGGATTTTTCGCCCATGCTTAATCCCTGTATAAATTGTAGTGGTGTTTGGTTGTCTCTGATTGGTATGTTTGCCTAACTAGCAAGAACCGTAAGTGATGGGCACTGTGTGTGCCAGGGCTAGTACTAAAGAAAGGCGCAGAGAGGGAACACAGGTCTTCAGTGTAGGGCCTGCGCGCATTATGCTAAATCAACATCTTGTCCTGACAAGTGCTACCACTTGTGAGGGTTACTTTCCCTTTTGCATACACATGGGGCACTCCTGTAGGATGTCCTGGGCAACCCCTAGGCAGGGTGCAGTGTAGGTAAAAGGCAGGCCCTGTGCCAGTGTGGGTGCTAGGCCCTGACAGTGGAAAGTGCTCCATTTCATTTTCCCTGGTGAAAGGCCATCCTGCCCATAGGACAGAATGGGGGAGGCTGGGTGTAGTATTGTTAGCCTAGTTTCCCAAGATTTGGAAATGGAACAGTGAAGTTTGATATGTCTGAACTCACAGCTTCATTACGCATCTTATGAGTAGATGGTTTTGTTTTGTCGCTGTGTGTCCAAAAAACGCTGTTTGAGAAAAAGGCAGAGTTTGTGCTTTTTACCTTTTTATGTGTCTCAGCAGAATGTGAATTGCCTGCCTGGATCTGGGAGAGGTGAGAAAGGCTTTGGGAGGTCGTGCCCCAGGGAAGGTGTGGAGACGGTGGCAGGCTGTCCTGCACCTGGAGCGAATAGAAAGAGAGGCTTTGCGAGGTGAAGAGGCCTGGTTCAGAGCCATAAAACAATAGACCCGTCTCCCTCTGAGTGATTACAGATCCAGGCCCCCAGTATCAAAGAGAGGATGGTGACACTGGGGAGAGGGTACACAAGACTGATTTAGGGAGGAGTCGGGACCCCTGAGCACAAGGAAACTTCAAAGACAATGAGGGATATAAGTGGAAGAACTGTAACTCCAAGACTTTGGTTATGTTAATTATGTCGTCGAGAAGGATCTTGGTATCATTCAGAGAAGTGCTGGGAGCGCTTTGAAGACACCATGGACTGGTCGAGTCTCTGGCGGCTTTGACCTGTCCGTGATCTGGAAGAAAACCTCTGCCTCAGCAAGAGTTTCTAAATAGGCTGCGAGAGACACTTGACCCTTGCTTCGTGATCTGGGGTGTGTGGGCATTTTGTAGCTCTTGACCAAGGAGAGACTGAAGGGGCGATGCAGTGGGTCATGTCCCCCCTTCTTCCTGAGCAGGGCTTTACTGTGTGCTGTGTCCTGTACCCCAACAGCCCGAGGTGAGCTGGCTCCCTGTTCGCAAACACAGGAACATAAAAGTTTCCAGGAAGTCTCAAGTCGCGACGTGGTGGGACCGTGTTGTGGCAGCATGAGCCCTCAAAAGGGGTGCCTAAGGTGATGGGCACCTGGAGCGAATCAAGACTCTGACTCACATGGTGCGTGTCTTGGTGCAGCTACAGGTGTTGGGGAACCTGTGGAATGTGGGCATCATGGAAGAGAGCCTAGATTCGGGATGCGCAGGGGGTGCGTGTCGCAGTGCAGTCAAGGCGCTAGTGAAGAGTGCTGGGACATCGTGGGCAATAAGAAGGAGTGAGTCTCCGACACATGGATCGGCGTGTGCTGGTGCAGCCAGGGCGTTAGTGGAGAGCGCCTGGCACCTCGTGTGCACCAGGAGGAGAGACAAGACTCTCAGTGTGCAGTGTGCGTGTCGTGGTGCGACTTGGGCATTAGTGGAGAACGCCTGAAGACAGTGTGCACCAGGAGATGGAGTGAGTCTCGGACACGCCGGGGGTGCGTGTCGCAGATACCACCGGAGATGCTGGTGAGGAGTACCAGGGAGCGGTGAGCACCAGGGAGCGAAGAAGTCCTAATAGCACTGGAGAGGAGGGCCAATTGATCGGGCCCTCGAAGACTACATGAGGTAGCACCAGCGTTGTGTGGAAGGCTTCGTGGAAGGAGTTTGTGCTGTTCGTTGGCAGCCCAGACCGGCAGCCCCACATGAGCTGAACTACTGGCCCGAGCGTGCCTTGCCCGTGGTGAAAAAGATATGGAGTGAGGCCAAGCTGCTGCAGCAGGAGAGGAGAGAGGAGTTGTGCCTTCCAAGGTAAAGTGGATCATCACCTGGGGTGGGGTGTGGGCATGGTGGGACACTCTCTCTGCCTCTCGCCGTTGGCAGCTGTGTGAGCCTGTTGCTGGTCCTGGACAGGGCAGTGCAGGGGCCAGGGCCCGGAGTCGAACTTGGGTGTCATCATTGATCTGTGTTGGGGGCAACAGGTCGCACAACTTCTAAAAACAGTTGTATAACACTTTGCATATTTTCTGCTAATGAACTATCAAACTATTGGACAACTTCTGAAACTAGTGGTGTTTTAACGAACTCCAGGGTTAGTGCACTACACACTACGTTATGTTTCGCTTGCAGGATATATGATCATAGCGTAGCGCACTGCATTGGTTGTTTACTTCACTGTACTGAATTGCACTGTGACGCATTACCTTATTCCTTCCTTGCACAGGGCATGCTGGTGGTGATACGCATTGCATTGTTTTCCTATCGCACTGTACGTAATTGCAGTGTGACGCATTAATGTATTCCTTCCTTGAACAGGGCATGCTGGTAGCGAACCAAGGTGCATTATCTTGTGTTGACTCAGTACATGATATTGACATTACGCATTGCATTGTTTCACTGTGGCACTGTACAGGAACCTATTGTTAAGTAGTGCAGTATTCCTTGTATTTTGCAACGTGTGTGAATCTAGTGATACGGCGTACCTAACCTGTTGAGAACAGTTAAAAGTCAGTGTAACTGTTGGTTAGAAGCGGTGGTTGGGGATTAGAACTGCCCAACCCACCGGAAACAATATTACCCAGTGTATATATGTGGGAGTTGTATCGTGTGGTCATTTTGTATATCTATTTATATAAAGTATACTCGTTCTATACAAACTTGTGTGGAGTCCATTTATGGTGACATCATTGGGTTGCTGTGAGTGTGGTTGCACATACTGAACCCTCGAGCCTTGGAGATAAGCCTGGCTGCTCGTGTCAAGCTACTAAGGGGGTGAGCAGGGCTGTCTCGGCCGGTGCCCTTTCTTGTCCTAGCATGGGAGCTGGGGTCCGCGTCATGCACTTGACAACAACGGTATGTGCGGGAATGCCGGCTTCTAACAATCGCACATAGGTGGGCAGCTGCATTTCTCTCCGCCGCACGTGGGTGATCAAGCGAGGTCGACCTACTCATCCATGTAGTTGGTGCCTCCATCCCACTTCCTTGGCCGAACCCACCCTGGAGGCACTTCTTGGTGCTTTAACCTCATGGGGTAGATCCTGGAAGGAGGCCCGGTTGCCCCGGGTAGGTTGTTGTACCTTGGGGATACTGGAGAACCATATAAAACCTAATAGGAAGTGCACCCTACATGTTTCTGGTGTTAATCTATGACATGTGTACCACTGGTGATGTTTGGTATCTGCAGTGTTTTCCTCTAATCTAACTGCTGCATTTCATGCACTGGTGTCATACTGTCAATCATTTGATTCTTGCATTGTCCAGGATAACTAGTACTATCCCAGTATTTGCATAACATGCACAATGTTTATGATTTAAGTGGTTTTGGACTATGTCATGTGTAATATACTATATTTTAATATAATCTTCTGTGGATTGGATTCTCTTGCAGTGTATTCAATGTGTTTTGGTATGAGTGTGTTATGCAAACGCTTTACACATTGCCTCTAATGCCTGTCTGCTCTATGCCAAGCTGCCAAAGGGGTAGCACAGCCTATCTTTGGTGTGTAACTTACTTTCCCTGACTAGATTGTTGGGTTCTGTCTTGTTTAGGTGCCAACCAGAAACCCCATTTCTAACATCATTCATACAGCTCCAGGATTTGTTGCCACAGGTCCAAAGTATCCTTCCCTTTGTTTGTGCAAGCTCCTGTTGTCAATGACACAGGTCTCTTGTTTGTCCTCTTTGATTCAAGTTGGATCAGAGC
This sequence comes from Lissotriton helveticus, assembly GCF_964261635.1. NCBI lineage: Eukaryota > Metazoa > Chordata > Amphibia > Caudata > Salamandridae > Lissotriton > Lissotriton helveticus. The sequence goes on along the minus strand of NC_136067.1, from coordinate 2,125,095,090 downwards.
TGAGTTTCTGGTGTCAGTGCGCCCCTTAAAATCCTAGATTCAGGGGAGTTTAGGGGTGTGGGAGCAGGTAGCAAATGGGCTGCTGGTCCCTAAAGCTGATCTGCCCCTGAGCTGACCGCATCCGGAGATGTAGGTCATCCTTCCTACCCAGAACCCACTATTTCTACCATTTCTAAAAATGGCAGAATTCTTCTATAGGTGTACAGATTAGGCAGCTCACCCTGACGGGGTTACTAGCCTTCTGGAGATGCACACCTCCTGCATACCCAAGTTTGCCCTGCCTGGGAGCAATTGTGTCTTGGGCAGGGGAGGGCTGTGTACTTCTTGGGGAAATGGCCCAGATAAATATCAGAGGAGGTCCAGTCTTTGAAGCACACCGCCTTGAAGTGTCACTTCACTAGCCTTTCTGGGAGGGACGAGGTGTGACCGCCTTCTTGTCCAGGCCTTTGTTCCTGACTCCTGGGAGTGGTCTCACTGCCTGGCAGGTGGTCAGACTCCTGACTTGGTGGCAGCAAACGTGGTCTGCCAGCCAGATCCCAGTGAAGCTGGGGCAACCATGTGGGCAACCTCTAAGGTGCATGCCATTTCCTCCTCAAAACAAGATTTGTGTCAGGGGTGAGAAGACATGCTGTTTGACACCAAACTCAACATATTTAGATTAATGGAGCTCGTAATCCTGGGTTTGACCGGGTGCAAGCCCATGTCATCCTATGGACCTCCTATTACTTATAGTGTACTTTAATGGTAAGTGCCACTTTAGAGACAAATGGGCTTTCTAGTCCATGTCTACAGCTTTATCATACTGTACCCTGCCTCCTGGGCCCAGGAGGCCTTCTTAAGGGGTGACTGACATATACTACAAGCTGTGCATTGATTTTGCTACACATGGTGAGAGAAAAAGTTAAAATGGAGCAGACGGTACTGTTCCGGCTGCCCTCAATGGCAGGCCTGCTGCCTGTAGTTTACTTTGGTCACTCAGAGTGGAACAAACAGGGCTGCAGGCCCAAGGGACCCCTATAACACCCATGCCCTGGGCACCACACTACCAATTAACAGAGACTTACACAAGAGGTATGGTCTCTGTCAGTTGAGGGTGCCAATTACACACATCAATTTTAGGGAGAGAGCCCTGGCATTGGAGCCTAGATAGCAGCCGTCAGAGCACTGTCAGAGTCAGAAACCAGCATCTAGTAGTCCAAAGGGGGGCAAAAAGTGAGGGGACAGCTGCACAAAGTCTTGTTTTCATAGAGAGAGAGAAAAAGAGACAGACAGGAAGCAGCAGAGAAAGAGACAGACAGATAGAAAGAGAGACAAAAGAAGAAATGTCAGAAAGAGGAGCAAGAGAGAGAGAAAAAGCATCAGGTGAGAGAAAGCAGTGTAGGAGAGTAGGGTCTGCTTCCTATGGTCACCCCCACTTTTTGCTGAGATACTCTGGTTTTTCGACTTTAGTGTGGCTGTGGGCCTGCTAATCAGACCCACATCCCAGCTGTTCTCTCTCTAAATTGATACCATGTACTTTAGGTACGTGCCAGATTGGATATTGGATCACCCTTGTGAGTCCCTGTACAGTGTACCCTCGGTTCCCAGGGCATAGGTGCATCCAAGGCCTACCAGGGGCTGCAGCATGTATTATGCCACCCCTGGCTGGCCCACTAAACTGACACCACTGGCTGATCACTCAGCTGGGGCAAGGTGGTGTAATCACCCCTAGCTTGGATATAGCAGCCCTATATCCGCCTTATATATAGACAGATTGTAACCTATAAGTCACTCATCCTGCAGGCCTTAGCAATCCTGGAGGCAGAGTGCTTGGTTTTTATGTGAGAAGGTGCTCTGGCATGAGCTGAGCCCCTCTGCAGCTTTCGGAACCATGTCCTTATAGCTGTTCTATGATATAGCCTTACCATATACCCTTAATTGCATTATAATCCTCGCGGTTAATGCTAACTTTGGTTTGGCTTTATCAAAACATGTGGTGTAAGGTGTCAAACACTTTGGACTACTATTACCCCTCCTCCAGTTCTGGTGACGGGGGTAGGATTTCACCCTTCTAGAGGGAGAAGACATGTATTTACTGCTTTACCCGGTTAAAGTTAAACAGAGCCCCAGCATCACAAAATGGATGCTGCTGCCACAGACACGAGTCTGGCCTCCTGCAGCTGGACGAAACTCCAGCAGGGGAGGCCTGAACAATAGGTTTCTTGTCGAGGGAGGTGCCTGCACCTTCCAAGACAGCGGGATGTGTATTGGGGCAGGGTGGGCTGAAAGAATCTGGCAATTTCAGACACTGCCTGGGACACACAAGGTGGCCCATGCATAGCCCGGTTCAAACCGGTTGCTGGGGCACTCCAGCCCCAGCTCTGGCGTGAAACTGGACAAAGGGAAAGGGGTGTAACCACCCCCTTCCCTGGTCCCACCCGGATCTATGACAGAAGTTCGACAGACAGAATTTCGACCTACACATATATCGACGCAATTATATCGATGGCAAGAATATCGACGCCCTATCTACAACATAGTAAGTACCAAAATATCGAAAAAATAATATCGATGTTAAAAATATCGTTGTTAAATATATCAGTTTTTTTTCTGTTTAAAAAAACATGTAAAATAATGTAAATAATACTTATAAATTAATTAAACATATTTAAAAATATTTAATAATGTTAAAAATAAATAAATAATACATATTTAATAAAAAATTTATTACAAATTAACAAAACATATATAATATATACTTACGTAAGAATATTTTTTGTTAATTATTTCAATTATTTATAATTTTTTTTAAAATAATATAAATTACTAATGCATTTACATACATAAATTAATATAATAAATAAAATAAATATATTTAAAACATAATTAAATATTTCAATATTTTTAAAGTTAATTAAATACAATATTATCTAAATAACTACAAAATATATAAAATACATAAATAAATAAAACTACTATTTAAAGTATAAAAATAACTACAGTAATAAAAACATTGGATAGCGTAGATTGTAAAATTTCTATTCCCAATTAAGAAAATTAAATAGTAGTGAAAACGTTAAATAGTGTAAGGGTCAAAATTACTATTCCCACTCCAGTGAGTGCAACAGTAGGGAAAGCGTTGGATAGTGGGTGGGTACAAATTACTATTCCCACTCCAGAGGGTGCAACAGTAGGGAAAGTGTTGGATAGCGTAGGGGTAAAAATTACTATTCCCACTCCAGAGGGTGCAACAGTAGGGAAAGCGTTGGATAGCGGGTGGGTAAAAATTACTATTCTCACTCCAGAGGGTGCAACAGTAGGGAAAGTGTTGGATAGCGTAGGGGTAAAAATTACTATTCCCACTCCAGAGGGTGCAACAGTAGGGAAAGCGTTGGATAGCGTAGGGGTAAAAATTACTATTCCCACTCCTGTGAGTGCAACAGTAGGGAAAGTGTTGGATAGGGGGCGGGTACAAATTACTATTCCAACTCCAAAGGGTGCAACAGTAGGGAAAGCGTTGGATAGTGGGTGGGTACAAATTACTATTCCCACTCCAGAGGGTGCAACAGTAGGGAAAGTGTTGGATAGCGTAGGGGTAAAAATTACTATTCCCACTCCAGAGGGTGCAACAGTAGGGAAAGCGTTGGATAGCGGGTGGGTAAAAATTACTATTCTCACTCCAGAGGGTGCAACAGTAGGGAAAGTGTTGGATAGCGTAGGGGTAAAAATTACTATTCCCACTCCAGAGGGTGCAACAGTAGGGAAAGCGTTGGATAGCGTAGGGGTAAAAATTACTATTCCCACTCCTGTGAGTGCAACAGTAGGGAAAGTGTTGGATAGGGGGCGGGTAAAAATTACTATTCCCACTCCAGAGGGTGCAACAGTAGGGAAAGCGTTGGATAGCGGGTGGTTACAAATTACTATTCCCACTCCAGAGGGTGCAACAGTAGGGAAAGTGTTGGATAGCATAGGGGTAAAAATTATTATTCCAACTCCAGAGGGTGCAATAGTAGGGAAAATGTAGGATAGCGTAGGGGTAAAAATTACTGTTCCCACTCCAGAGGGTGCAACAGTAGGGAAAGTGTTGGATAGCGGGTGGGTAAAATTAACTATTCCCACTTCAGAGGGTGCAACAGTAGGGAAAGTGTTGGATAGTGTAGGGGTACAAATTACTATTCCCACTCCAGAGGGTGCAACAGTAGGAAAAGTATTGGATAGCGGGTGGGTAAAAATTACTATTCCAACTCCAGAGGGTGCAATAGTAGGGAAAGATAGCGGGTGGGTAAAAATAACTATTCCCACTCCAGAGGGTGCAACAGTAGGGAAAGTGTTGGATAGCGTAGGGGTAAAAATTACTATTCCAACTCCAGAGGTTGCAACAGTAGGGAAAGTGTTGGATAGCGTAGGGGGAAAAATTACTATTCCCACTCCAGAGAGTGCTACAGTAGGGAAAGTGTTGGATAGAGTAGGGGTAAAAATTACTATTCCCACTCCAGAGGATGCAACAGTAGGGAAAGTGTTGGATAGCGTAAGGGTAAAAATTACTATTCCCACCCCACCCTATTCCCCTATAAACACACAACCCGCTCCAGTACTAACACATAACTTTTAATTGAAAATTAATTATCAATTCTATAATTAATTTATCAAATAAAATAATTAATTGCCAATAATTATTTAATTAAAAATTAATATATACATAAAAATATAGTGAATTATTTGTAATTAAATCAGTTCCCACCCTATTCCCCTACAAACCCACAACCCGCTCCAGTAGTAACAAATTACATTTAATAAAAAATTACATTAATTACCAATTAAATTATTAATTTATCTATTAATATAATTGCCAATTAATATTTAATTACAAAATACAACATACATAAAAATATAATTAATTAATTCCAATTAAATTACTTCCCACCCTATTCCCCTATAAACCCACAACCCGCTCCAGTACTAAAAGATTGCATTTAATTATAAATTACATTAATTACCAATTAAAGAATTAATTTATCAATTAAAAAAAATAATTACCAATTAATATTTAATTACAAAATAAAATATGCTTAAAAATATTTAATTAATTACAATTAAATTACTTCCCACCCTATTCCCCTATAAACCCACAACCCGCTCCAGTAGTAAAACATATAATTTACTTATAAATATACATTAATTATCAATTAAATAAATAATTTATCAATTAAAAAAATTCATTGCCAATTAATATTTAATTACAAAATAAATTTTACATGAAAAAATATTTAATTAATTACAATTAAATTACTTCCCACCCTATTCCCCTAAAAACCCACAACCCGCTCTGGTAGTAAAACATATAATTTACTTTTAAATATATTTATTTGTATATAAAAAATAAACACATAATATAACAATTAATTTAAATACTTAACTAAAATTTATAACACATATTAGTAAATCGAAATTACTTACATCGATATATATGCTATCGATATAAGTAATTTTGATATTACTTACCTTAGGGTCGATATTCTGTCCAACGATATTCTAGACATCGATATTCTGTCCCTTCGATATTAGCAACTCGATATAAGTGTAGGTCGAAATTAAAGATTCGATATTTTGACTGATTATCGTCCCACCCATAGGAGGGACCTAGCAGGTAATCCAGCCCCTAAGATTAGTATATAGGTAGGAGCTGAGTCTAGAGACTTTAGATTATCCTGGAACGAAACTCTGTTGCTAAACTTTTGGACCTTCAACATTTTACTTGACTAGAAGACTGAAGAAATCTCCCTTGTGGTCAAGGAGTGACCACCCTGTGCAAACAGGCACCAACTAGCGAATTGCCACTTTACTTTGTCGACGCTCCTGAAGGATCCAGACAACCATGCTTCACAGGACTGGACTCCCCAGACTTCCCTGACCTCGACCCACATGTCCAGCAAAGCAGAGACCCGTGGTAGACACGAGAGACGTGGGACCGGATACCCTGGCCATCTTGCTCTTTGCTAACTGCGCAGCTCCTGAGGCCTCCTCGCAATTGTGCATTGGGGATTGAGAAGTCCCCAACCCAAACACCATCTGCACCGAAGCTCAGCCCTCCACCCTCCACGAGTGTCGCGAGGGACCACTTCTGCATTTTCAGCTTGACACGTCTTTGCGGTTGCTAACCCGCTGGCTAGTGAGCCCTCTGAAAACGAACCCATGAATCAACACCACTGGTCTGGTTGCTCCAGGCTTGCTCCTGCTTCCCTAAAAAGGAGAAGCACTCCAGACCTTGCTGGTCTGACCTGAAGCGAATCTTCACTTCCTGCGTGGGCTGCATTTGCCAAGGCTTGTTGGGTCCAATCCGGATACCGACGCTGCAGACAGCCAGATCCTTTGTGGGACAACTCGTATCCTGCTCCTGGTTGTCGTCGATACTTTCAGGACCACTTGGCTGCGGAGACAAACTTCACCATTTTCACCTGAAGCACCCGACATCGCCTGGTTCCTTCCGGGTTCTATCCTGGTCACTGGCTAGTGACCCAGACTCTGTCCCCTCTGCTTTCAGGTTCTTCACTGCTCCGATCAACCCTTAGATCCACCCGGACACTCTTCTCCTGGTCGCCTGCAGCATTTCTTTGCAGCTCTCCATAAGAAACAGCGAGGAAACCCGACACAATTTGAGACCTATGCACCCGGCTTCCCTGGGTGAGGTAACAGGAGTACTCCGGTGCTCCCGTCGGTATTGACTATCCTAGTGTCCTAGTTTAAGGGGGTTTCTTCTTAGTCCATCCGGAAGTGTTCTTAATCAACTAAACGATAACTTTTACATTCCCATTCAAAGTCCATGAGAACCCGTGTGTGTGTTTAGTCACTGCACGGCCTCCTACTTCCTAACCTTTGGTAGTCTAGTGTAGCCCCAGTGATTCCCTAGGCCCTAGGCCTACTCTGTATTTCTGTTGTGATATTTATACCACCTTTTTAGGCTATGGTTTGCGTGGCCCCTAGGGCCAAACTGTATTTGTGCAACTTAACGTATGCTTATTAAGTCACTTGTGCTGTATCTCGAACCCTGACCCCATAAAGAGTTCAGGGGGTTGTGTTAGAAATAAATACATATATATTTTATATATATACCTGGTGTGGTGTCCTTTCATTTGGTATTCAAGGGATTATCGTGGTAAAACAGCTTGCTTCACATACTCTCTGAAGTTTTAGCCTAAGACTGCTTTGTCCATGCTACCACTAGGATAGCTGGTCTATAAGGTTGACTTTACAACCAATCACCACCATAAGGGTTGTTTGGACTGGTGCAAGGTGCCCACTAGAATAGCTGACATCATCTACCAGGCCAACTTTTCACAAGCAGCAGAGAGGGAGAAAGAAAGAGAGAGAGAGAGAGAGAGAACGAGAGCAAGTGAAAGCAGCAGAGAGGGAGAGACGAAATGAACGAAGCAGAGAGGTAGAGAGAGAGAGAGAGAGAGAGAGAGAGAGAGAGAGAGAGAGAGAGAGAGAGAGAGAGAGAGGAAGTAGGAAAGAGAGAGAGAGAGACCAAGAGCGAGTGAAAGCAGCAGCAAGAGAGCTGCCAGACATACAGTTAAAGAGGGTGCAGAGGCACTGTGAGATGCCTGGCTGCTGTTGGTCCTCCACTTACCTCCTTCATTGTTGTCTGGTGCTCCTGGTTGCAGGCTCCCTCCTCGCCACATCAACAGCAGCACAAGAAGTTGGAGAACTAAGTTCCTCGAAGCCATAGCCGCAGCTGCTCATCTAGCGCTAAAAGAGAACAGGCCTGTGAACAATGGCAGGGGATGAATCGTCTTCACAATCTGGTGTCATTAATACCAAAATAGAACCGTGGGGCATCTGTTCTGCGTAGCATTCGTGGTCTGTCGAAACCCCAGCCCACAGTGGGATGAACACCTCCCTTCAAGGTGTCAGAGACACTGCTCCCAGCCCTAACGCATGATGCATTCTGGGTGCTGTAGTCTTGTTTTGCTTCCACTGAACTAATTGCACACCTGAATCAGTGATTTTGGAGTGAAATATTCAGGACAGGGGTCAGTCTCACCAATAACCTGGTGAGAGGGGTTCACGCCAGCCCACAGTAAGATGAGTGTGGGGTGAAGCATCCCATCCACGGGCGAGAGTGGTAAGGGGTATGAGGAGCTATCTAGCCACAGACAAGAGGGGTAAAAGAATTACCCTACCACAGCCATGAGGGGTAAAGGAACTACCTTACCCACAGCCACGAGGGGTAAAGGAACTACCCTACCCACAGACATGCGGGATAAAAGAACTCCCGTACCCACATACACGAGGGGTAAAAGAACTACCCTACCTACAGACAAGAGGGGTAAAAGAACTACCCTGCCCACAGACATAAGGGGTAAAAGAACTACCCTACCCACAGCCACGAGTGGTAAAGGCACTACCCTACCCACAGACGTGAGGGATAAAATAACTCCCGTACCCACATACACGAGGGGTAAAAGAACTACCCTACCTACAGACAAGAGGGGTAAAATAACTACCCTACCCACAGACATGAGGGGTAAAAGAACTGCCCTACCCACAGAGAAGAGGGGTAAAAGAACTACCCTACCCACAGAGAAGAGGGGTAAAACAACTACCTTACTCACAGACACAAGGGGAAAAGTACTACCCTGCCGACAGACAAGAGGGGTAAAATAACTACCCTACCCACAAACACCAGGGGTAAAAGAACTACCCTACCCACAGACAAGAGGGGTAAAAGAACTATCTTATCCACAGCCACGAGGGGTAAAAGAACTACCCAACCCAAAAACAAGAGAGGTAAAAGAACTACCCTACCCACAGGCAAGAGTGGTAAAATAACTACCCTACCCACAGGCAAGAGGGGTAAAAGAACGACCCTACCCACAGACACAAGGGATAAAGGAACTACCCTACCCACAGACACAGGGGATAAAATAACTCCCGTACCCACATACACGAGGGGTAAAAGAACTACCCTACCTACAGACAAGAGGGGTAAAAGAACTACCCTACCCACAGACATGAGGGGTAAAAGAACTACCCTACCCACAGAGAAGAGGGGTAAAAGAACTACCCTACCCACAGAGAAGAGGGGTAAAACAACTACCTTACTCACAGACACGAGGGGAAAAGTACTACCCTACCGACAGACAAGAGGGGTAAAAGAACTACCTTACCCACAGACACAAATGGGCAGAGAGTTACACTATCCACAGACAGGAGGGGGCAGAGAGACCTATCCTACTCACAGACAGGAGGGGCAGAGAGCTAAACTACCCATGGACAGGATAGGGCAGAGAGCCACCCTACCCATGGACAGGAGAGGTAGAGAGAGCTACACAACCCACGGACAGGAGGGTGTAGAGAGATCTAACATACCTACAGGCAGGAGGGGGCAGATAGCTATACAACCCATGGATAGGAGGGGTCAGAGAGAGCTACTTTACCCACGAAAAGGAGTGGGTAGAGAGCAAAACTACCCGCAGACAGGAGGTGCAGAAAGCTACACTACCCATGGACAGGAGTAGGGTAGAGAGCTACACAACCCATGGACAGGAGGGGGCAGAGAGCAATGCTACCATAGACAGGAGGGGATAGAGAGCTGAACAACCCATGAATAGGAGGGGCAGAGAGTTAAAGTACCCATGGACAGGAAAGGGTAGAGAGTAATACTACCAACAGACAGGATGGGACAGAGAGCTACACTATCCACAGACAGGAGGGGGCACAGAGCTACCCCCAACCCACAGACAGGAGGGGGCAGAGAGCTACCCCCAACCCACAGACAGGAGGGGGCAGAGAGCTACCCACAAACAGAGGGGGCAGAGAGCTACCCCTCACCCCCACACAGACAGGAGGGGCAAAGAGCTACACTGTTCAGAGACAGGAGTGGGCAGAGTTATCTCTCCCCACAGACAGGAGGGGGCAGAGTGCTACCCACAGGCAGGGGGCAGAGCCCTACACTTCCCACAGACAGGCAGGGGCAGAGGGCTACCCTATTCACAGACATGAGGGGGCGGTGAGCTACCCCCTCATCCCCACACAGACAGGAGGGGGCAGAGAGCTACCCACTCATCCCCACACAGACAGGAGGGGGCAGAGAGCTACCCAATCCACAGTTAGGATGAGGCAGAGAGCTACACTGTTCAGAGACAGGAGTGGGCACAGAGTTACCTCCCCCCACAGGCAGGAGGGGGCAGGGTGCTACCCTACCCTTAGACAGGAGGGGCAGAGAGTGCTACTCACAGGCAGGGGGGCAGAGACCTACACTTCCCACAGACAGGCGGGGGACGAGGGCTACCCTATTCACAGACAGGAGGGGGCAGTGAGCTACACTGTGTGGAGTGTGAACACCAGGAAATCCAGACGCAGGCTTTATCAAAAGGTAAGCATTTATTCTCATCAGTAAGGACCCGTGATGGTGAGCTCTCATCCAGTTCCAGGTCAGCAGTCAACTGACTGACCAGCAGCCACTAGAACTGTTTAGGAACTTGTAGGGTCAGTCATAAAGTAAAACAGACCACAGGTAGGGTTTTACAAGAAAAGTCCTGTGCGTGAGCACGCAAAGAGCACGAGCAAAGCAACACAAAGAAGAATACCACATCAACCCCCCTCAACAGAACTAAGACAGAACATAATCATGTCATCTAGCATGCAATTTGATAACACGTTGACAGCGAGAAGTGCTACCATTGTTGCGCACTTCCCTTTGCACAATAGAAGGCACAGTACAGTCACCATTGTTCTGAGAAGTGCTCATTTTACCATCGTTGCCAGTTAAGCTTGATGAGTTGGACACTTGTCAGACACGGGTACCAGATCATAACTCAATGTGGAGCTCTCCACATCATCTCTGTCAGCACATACATGTGTGAGAATATCAAGCTGCTGTTTATCAAACAAATGAGATCATCCCTGTTCCACCATCCCTCCCCTTCCCTTCAAGTAAGACAGAGGGTTTGCTAACTCTTATGATGCATACAGGAAGTGAAAACTTGGATTCCTCTTTGCATACCTTGTATGTTTTTTTAATGAGCACCCAATCACTGATGGCAAAATAAGTGTCTTACTTTGTGCTTACTGTCGTGTAATACATTTTGCACCAACTATTTGGCAGCTACTCAGTTTCTCACTAGTTGAGAAACACTCTCCATATTCTTACATCTAAGTTCTGACCCGCAGGAAACTTGAGGAACCAATCAGGCATGAGCCTAGATTTAGCTGCCCTTCTCTGAGAGCCTTAAAAGGCGTGACACCAGTGGTAGAATGTGGAGAAGTAATGTAAGCCCAAACTTTCTCTTGCAGAAAATCTGTTACACAGATGTTGGCCACCAGAGCAGTATGGGTTGCCTCTTTGAGAAACCGATTTGCCCTCTCGACAAGTCCATTTGAAGTTGGACTGTAAAGGGCAACTTGCAAATGTTTGATATCACATTTTCTCAAAAAGACTTCCACCTGCTTCAAGACAAAGTGCAAACCATTATCTGTGATGATGGAACAAGGAGGACCCTCAACCTTAAAGATGTTATCAAGAAAACAAATTACAGAAGAAGAGCTTACCGCTACAACAAAAGAATAATAGATTCACTTCGAGAACTAGTCTATACCCATTAACAGATATCTTTTGTTGGCTGGCAACAAGGTAAAAGGCCCTGAAAATCGAATGCAAATTTTTCCCAAGGTCTGACTACACATTGAGGGCAAGACTCAACCACACGGACTACTTGAGAATGAATACCTGGCGACCAGTAAACGCCCCTCAATTTTTTTAGAAGTGGCAGAAATTCCCATAGTGTCCCTCGTGTGCTCTGCTGATGATCTTGGATCTGAGTTTAGAGGAAGGATCAAAAAGACCCATCCTAGTACAAATTCCGCCCTCAAAAGATAACTCTTGAAAAAACACCTGAGTTCCATGGTAGAATATTTTCACAGGGCTTCCTATTTTTGGAGTAGCATTCAACTTTTCTCCTTCATGGCTTTCTCCCACTCCTCTTGGGAGATGGACCCATGGCAAGCAAATACAGCATTGACGAATCCCACCACACACTCTTTGTCTGAAAACTCAAGGTAGTAACTAGTGGAAGCCACAGGAGGATGGAATAAGAAGTCCGAACGTACATTTTTACCCCCATGGATGCATTTGACGACTAAGTCATTCTCTTGAAGTTTGGACAACAAAGACCAGCCATGCAGATGTCATTCCCTGCCCATTATTACCTGCTAAGAGAAGCACTAAAGGTTTGCGAACAGTGGAAGTTTCACATGAGTTTCCCCTAATGTAGGTTTCAAATGTTTGCACTGCCCACACTATTGCCAACGCCTCTCTCTCAATGGTGCTGCAATTGGTTTCTGCATTGGGCAATGCCATAGAGGTGAAAGCAATAGTGTTCTCTTGGCCATTCACTCATTGACTAAAAACAGCTGCTAGCCCTTTGAGAATGAACGATTTCCCTGTGGAAACAAAAGGTCGTAATGCCGGAGCATTAACCACAAGCAATTTAAGTTCCTCAAAAACAGCATTAGATGCTACGCACCACAAAAATGTAGCCCCCTTCTTAAGCAGTGATCTTAAAGGCTGAGCAGAAAGGGCATATCCAGGCACAAATCTAGCATAATACTTGCAAAGCTCGGAAAATGAATGCAAATCATCCTTATCAGAAGGAGTTGGAGCTTTCTGAATTGCCTCCACGTTACAAAATTTGGGCTTAATACCTTTTTCAGATATGATGTGTCCTAAGTATTCAACTTTTCACACCACACCTTTTTGGGCTTAACCATCATCCCTCTATCTTGAAGTATGCCCAAAACCTGGTGCGAAACTGGCACATGTTCTTCCTAAGTGTCCAAGTAGATAAGTATGTTGTCTTGAAAGGCCTGCACATGCGGCATATCACCAAACAAATCATCCATCAACTTCTAAAAACACGCTCGCCACCGATGCAAGCCCGAAGGGTAACCTCAAACATTTGAAGGCACCAAGCAGGGTCACAAAGCCAGTGAGACACTCAGATTCCTCAGAAAGTTGCATCTGGTGATACACCAAGTGCAAGTCAATAATGGAGAAGAACTTAGAGGAGCCAATGTGAGCTAACAGCTCATGAATGTGTGGCAAGTGGTGGCAATCCACAACTATATTCTGGCCAAGTAACCTTAATTCCACACATCGCCTGAGGTCCCCTCTTCTCTTCTTCATCAAATCAATGGTAGAAACAACCCACTCAGAAGCATCAATAGGTGCAATTATACTCTCCTCCCTGAGCTAAGCTAATAAAATCTTGATGTCCTCCCTGAGGCTTAACGGTTGCACGCCTAACCTTATGAACAACAGGCAGGGCCCCCTTCTTAAGTTTGATACAATGCTCAAATATTGAGACTGTACCTACCATATCTTTAAACACAGTGGGATAAACTTCAAACATCTTGAGTCCCACCTCTGAGTTAAAATCCATGCATAACATGTCTAGTGGTGTCTCCTCCAAAACAATGGATGGATCCTGACCAGGACGTAAGATGATCCCAGGCTTGACAAGGTCCATCCAACTTACAATATCTCTTCCCTTTAGGGCCACATAGACTTTCATGCTGCTGGACCTCCCTAAGATCTCCACAGAGAGCCAAAGAAAACCAAGCAGGGTAATGTCTTTCTCCCCAAGTGCCTTGGGGTTGATGTCAGGAGAAAGTAAAATAGTGTCAGAAGGCCACAACTTAACTAAAGTATGATCAGCCAAAATGGTATCAGGCGCACCCAAATCAGCCATTACATGCTCTTGTGTGCCATCTACCAGCGCATCCACAGTGGGCCCTTTGATAATCTTACTTGAGTCAACAGATGCAATGGTGGGAACATCCACTGTTAAAAGAACATTAGAAACTTGGAAGTGCCCTTGCACATCACTTTCAACATTTTCAAGACTCACATGGCTTATCTTAACTCTGTTGTTGAAATGATCCACAGCCTGATTCCCTCTACAAACCCCCTGAAACTGCCCCATTTTCCGGCACTTGTTACATCTTTTGCCAATGGCCGGACAGGATGGATTATTACCAATGTGGTTCCTGGAACCACGTCTGTAACAGATTTGCTGCCCCGAGCTTGCTGACTCCTGCCATAAGCAGGGTTGTCCTTAACAGCACACACAACCGCCTCATTCACAACCCGGCCAATAGATGGTTTTAACTGTCCCACACGGTTCAATGGTACTTTTGAAGTCATTATCAACCTCCCAATTCCCTTAGCCACATCCAAGGTTTCTGCCAAGGTGGGATTACGGCAAGTAAGCAAACGCTCTTGAATTTTGTTTAGAGGAACAGTAACACACAAAGTGGTCTTGCATATAACTGTCGATGTTGGGCCCAAATTCACATTTGGCTGCAAGGACCCTCAGAGTAGCCACATACTCCTCAAGGGACTCCTCAGCTGATTGTTAGCACAAGGCAAAGTTAAATCTTTCAAGCAAAATGCTGGACTCCCCAGAGAACTGTTTCCTCGTCCTCTCCTTGGCTTCATTATAAGGGTTCCAAGTGATGCCCTCTCCGCTGGGTCCAGGAAGGGGAGGGAGATTGTCAAAAACCCTCTGTGCAAGAATCCATAAATGATTTTCCTAGGAGGAGCGTACCTGTCAGCATCTATGGCAGGTAAATAATTTCCCAAAAGCCTAAGCAATACTTCCCATTTAATTTCTGGCTTTCCGGCTTTTGTAAGAAATCCTCGTGGGCAGCACACAATGAGGCTTGTGGTGTCACAGAGGAGCTGCCCCCAAGAAGTTCAACCAAACCAAAGCCTATTACAACGCGGTCGTTACAGCAATCGCGTTGTTGGAACGCGATACCTTTACATGGCAAGTCATTAGATCGACTTGCTGTAGTGGGCGCACTGGACTTTGGAATAGTATAACTTACTATTCCAACTCCAGCGTGCGCAACAGTAGGGAAGGTGTTGGAATAGTAAATTATTGTATTCTTTAGGTTAGAGTGCCCTCTACAGCAAGTCGATCTAATGACTTGCGATGTAAAGGCATTGCGTTTTAATAACGCTGTCGTAACTACTGCGTTGTAAAAGGAACACAATGTAATAGCAGCGTTATAAACGATGTTTCCAGACACAGGCTTTATCAAAAGGTAAGCATTTGTTCTCTTCCATAAGGACCCATGATAGTGAGCTCACATCCAGTTCCAGGTCAGCAGTCAGCTGACTAACCAACAGCCACTAGAACTGCAGAGGAACTCACAATGTGAGTCATAAAGTAAAACAGAACACAGGTAAGGTTTTACAAGAAAACTCCTGCATGTGAGCACGAGCATGGCAACACAGAGAAGAATACCCCAACTGTCCACAGACAGGAGAGGGCAGACAGCTTCCCCCCCCCCCCCCCCCCAGGCAGGAGGGGTCAGAGAGCTACCCTATCCACAGACAGGTGGGGCAGAGGGCTTCACTACCCCATCCATGGACCAGAGGGGGCAGAAAGCTAAGGAGGGAACATACAGCTACCCTAACCACAGACAGGAGTGAACAAAGGGATACCCTACCTATCTGTCTTACCCTGCAGAATGGGGAGTGTCAGATGAGATGTCAAACCCACAGACAGAGAGAGGTGAGACCTCTACTCTTCATAGATGCAGAGTAATTCAAATAGATTTTCTACAAACAGAGGTAGGGTGGTAAGGAGAGATGTTCTACATGCAGAGCTATAGTAGTGTGGAGAGATGTTTTATGCACAGAGGTAGAGTGGTGAGGAGACATGATCTACCCATATAATCGAGAGTGTGAAAAGGGACATCGAAATGACTGAGATAGAGTGGTGAGGACAGATGTTCTACGCCCAGAGGTAGACTGCTGGGAGAGATGTTTACCCATATAATTGAGAGTGTGAAAAGAGACATCCAAACGACTGAGGTAGGGAGGTGAGGAGAGATGCTCTACACATTGAGCTAGAGTGGTGAGGTGAGATGTTCTACACAAAGAGGTAGGGCAGTGAGGAGAATTGTTGTATGCGCAGAGGCAGAGTGGAGCGCAGAAATGTTCTACATGCAGAGGTCGTCTGTCGAGCACAGATGTTGTACAAACAGAGGTAGAGTGGTAAGGAGAGATGTTGTACACTCAGAGGTAGAATGGCGAGGACAGATGTTGTACACTCAGAGGTAGAGTGGTAAGGAGAGATGTTGTACAAACAGAGGTAGAGTGGTGAAGAGAGATGTACACTCAGAGGTAGAGTGGTAAGGAGAGATGTTGTTCACTCAGGGGTAGAGTGGTGAGGAGAGATGTTGTACACTCAGAGGTAGAGTGGCGAGGACAGATGTTGTACACTCAGAGGTAGAGTGGTAAGGAGAGATGTTGTACAAACAGAGGTAGAGTGGTGAAGAGAGATGTTGTACACTCAGAGGTAGAGTGGTGAGGAGAGATGTTGTACAAACAGAGGTAGAGTGGTGAAGAGAGATGTTATACACTCAGAGGTAGAGTGGTAAGGAGAGATGTTGTACAAACAGAGGTAGAGTGGTGAAGAGAGATGTTGTACACTCAGAGGTAGAGTGGTAAGGAGAGATGTTGTACACTCAGGGGTAGAGTGGTGAGGAGAGATGTTGTACACTCAGAGGTAGAGTGGTAAGGAGAGATGTCTTACACTCAGGGGTAGAGTGGTGAGGAGAGATGTTGTGCACTCAGAGGTAGAGTGGTAAGGAGAGATGTTGTACACTCAGAGGTAGAGTGGTAAGGAGAGATGTTGTACGAACAGAGGTAGAGTGGTGAGGAGAGATGTTGTACACTCAGAGGTAGAGTGGTGAGGAGAGATGTTGTACAAACAGAGGTAGAGTGGTGAAGAGAGATGTTATACACTCAGAGGTAGAGTGGTAAGGAGAGATATTGTACACTCAGAGGTAGAGTGGTAAGGAGATATGTTGTACAAACAGAGGTAGAGTGGCGAAGAGAGATGTTGTACACTCAGAGGTAGAGTGGTGAGGAGAGATGTTGTACACTCAGAGGTAGAGTGGTGAGGAGAGATGTTGTACACTCAGAGGTAGAGTGGTATGGAGAGATGTTGTACACTCAGAGGTAGAGTGGTAAGGAGAGATGTTGTACAAACAGAGGTAAAGTGGTGAAGAGAGATGTTGTACACTCAGAGGTAGAGTGGTAAGGAGAGATGTTGTTCACTCAGATGTAGAGTGGTAAGGAGAGATGTTGTACAAACAGAGGTAGAGTGGTGAAGAGAGATGTTGTACACTCAGAGGTAGAGTGGTAAGGAGAGATGTTGTACACTCAGAGGTAGAGTGGTGAGGAGAGATGTTGTACACTCAGAGGTAGAGTGATGAGGAGAGATGTTGTACACTCAGAGGTAGAGTGGTAAGGAGAGATGTTGTACACTCAGAGGTAGAGTGGCAAGGAGAGATGTTGTACACTCAGAGGTAGAGTGGTGAGGAGAGATGTTCTACAAACAGAGGTAGAGTTGTAAGGAGAGATGTTGTACAAACAGAGGTAGAGTGGTGAGGAGAGATGCTCTAGTCAGACATGGAGTGTCAAAAAACTAGGAAATAGCTGTTTACTCACAGACAGATGTTTGCAGAGACCCCTCTCCGTGCACAGCAGCGAAACGCAGCAGTGTTGAGGCCCCGAAGGTGGCAGAGTGCACAGGTACATCTCAGTGTGCACAGGGCCCTGTCAGTGTGCACAGCCCTCTCTCAGTGTCCACTGGACTATCTCAGCATACAGTTAATTTTCGAAAGGCAAGAGGGGATTTTGCGCTTGTAGTGTTTATATTATCAAGAATTTTATTAGACTAGCATATGCTCTAAGGCTGAGATACAGTCCCTGCCTACAACTGTAAGTATAGACAAACAAAGTCTGTCTATCAAACAACATAACCAAATTCTCCTCCTGAGCAATGCTAGAAACTCATCTCAGAATCAACCCATAGACCAACACAGAGAAATTATAGAAAGAATAGAAGGTAAGTCCGATATATTTCAAAACTTCTTCTTTATTTTCTTCTTTTCAGTCACTCAGTACTTTTCCATTCTTTTTTGCTTTGCCAACACGTGTTTCGTCCTAACTTTTACAGCTTATGGACCTCGTCAGGGCTGGAAGCAAATTAAACAAGTTTAAAATTACTAAAGATTCTTAAAAATTTAGATAATTATAAAACCATAAGTACATGACTTCAGCAATAAGATCAATTATCTCTGATTTGTAAAGCTTGAATGATTATTCTTGATTAAGAAACTCCACTTTTCAAGCGAATACCAAACAATAATAGTACTGTCAGTTCTAGTTTTTGCTCAATTAAGAGCCAATACATCTTTTTTCAGTTTAGATTGATCCTATTTACAGTTTACAGTACATCTTTTTGCACTTCTATTTTGAGAAATTCTTTGTAGCGATCAAGGAAGATCTTAAAAACGCACAGAGAAAAGGATGAGATACATGTTCTTTTACATTTCGTATACACTACATTAACATTATCAGATAATATATCACGCAATCTCTAAAGTTTCCTATATTGCATAAACATGAAGATGCTAGACTCACCGATTGTCTATCTTTTATCAAAATATTGGCGAAACCAAAGGGTGATCAGAACTTGAGTTATCCTAAAAGAATATATACAATCGAATTCAATAAAATATATATCCAATCATTACATTTAGTTTCTTATTAAGAATCCATTTAGACCCAAAAGGTCCATTTACCTAAGTTAGACACATATTAATGTGTATAGTGTTGCCTTGTCAGTATACGTTTTCCTATAGAGATAAATAAAATATCTGTCAGAAAACATGAGAAAAAAGAAAAAAGAAAACTATATTAGTTTTAACAAGTATATCCCTAATTATAATTCTGTGCTTATATCTAGTATCAGCATCTTAAAGGTATTACAATTTAGGGGACCCCTTTATGTAAAGAGCAATCTACATTTGCAGTTTCTTAATACATCGCCCTAAATTGACACTGCAAATTCACAGTGTCACAAGCCATATAATCAGAGCAAAGAATTATAACAATTGATAAGTTACTCAACAATTGTTTTTAGAAAAACTATTATAACACTTATTCAACAAGGACTACTCTCGTCATAAAAGTATAAACGGAGCTCTCAGAATGAGATATTTTTTAGCCCTCTAATTCTTACCAAACGCATTTGTGCCACTTGGTTTCTCATGTTTTAAGGAGCCTCTCACTATTACTGTACATATATCTGATATCAGACACATCCTGAACGGTAACCAAGTCTAGATACGTTTCAACTTAGGCGACCCCTTTATAAAGAGCATTCTGTATTTAAAATTTCTAAACATATTGCACTAATTTGATACTGCAAATTCACGATGTCACAATTTTTATAAACAGAGCAAGGGATTAAAACATTTTAATATATTTTTCAGATCCTTAAGAGAAAACATTATTACACTCATTCAGGAAGGACTACTCTCATCATAGGGGTATAAGCGGTAACGCCCAGTTTGACATATTTTCTAAAACTTTAAATTCTTATTAAACACATCGGTGCTACTCAGTTTATCATGTTTTAAGAAACCTCTCACTAATACTGAAGGAAATGACAAGTAATTGAGTAACAAACATAAAATTAAACAGTTTATCATGTTTTAAGAAAACCTCTCACTAATAATAGAGGAAATAACAAATAACTGAGCAGCAATCATAAAATAAATCAATACCCCCGTTTTGCATATGTTCCTCATAATAACAGGGCTCTCGTATCCAAATTTCGTAAAACAGAGTCACAACCTATCCTTTCTTTCTATAAAACAAAATTCCCAATTGAAATCAGAGTATTAATCTCTGAAGTACCGTTTAAAATAAGTTTAACATCTCTAGCTTCACTCTTACCGGTAAAGAAGTAAATTATCTCGGCACAAGGGAGTCTTTGCACGAACGGCGTCTAGCATCATCGCCATCTTAGTTTGGGTTATTTATACATGAATGTATTACGAAAGGAAAAAGGGACTGAGTATTCAAACTATATTAATTTATATTTTAACGGAAATAACACACGTAGATCAAAGGGAATCACCCTAGTAATTAATCCAGCTAAACCTCGGTATTTATACATATCGTGTGCATATTATAATCGCTAAAAAAAATGTTGCGATAATAATTATAAGTGTACGATCTTTATTCATCACGCAAAAGAGATAAGATTATTGAATATCTTTAAAGGAAAATCGCCAATTTCCTAACTATAATAGTCCAGTTAAGATCTATTTAGAGCTTCGTTCCGATTAACTATATCATGAGCGCCATCTTTAAATGGTCAATAGTAACGTAAACTTGCTTATAGGATCTTAAAGTTATTTAAATTCTCGTATTATTCCTAATCTATATCCTATATTCCAAAGTAGTCATAGGTTTACTTATACGATCTCGAAATATTTAAGATGTCGTCTAATTTTCTCATTATATCTTATGCTTAAAGTAAAACAAATGAGATGATGCATGAGGAATATAACCTCTAAAATAAAAAAACCGTTCCATTTACCATAGGCTTACATATACGATCTCAAGTTGTTTAACATAAAGTATTATTCCCTTACAGTATATAAGGGGATTCCTCTGGAACCTACAGGTCAAATATATTTGTCTTCCTATTAATAATTTCACAGTCCCAGAATGGTAAAATTAATTCACCTCCATAAATTATTCCCACACTTAGGAAACATACATAATTGTTCCCTCTAGTTAAGACTAGTTACAATCTAGACACAGTACTATTATGAAATTGCGTGTATATGTACTAAAAATGTAAGTAGACAACAAAGAGGGGATGAGGTAAGTTGAACACTGTCTCTGAATCATATCATTCCAACATTTTCATACTGTAACATTCTAACCCAGAAAATATTGCATTTCATCATCAATATTAATCCCGAGTTCAACTGCCCGTAATCTAATAATCCAGCGTACTTCAGCCTGTTTTACTTTAAATTCTCTATTCCCTCCCCTCACATTGGGTGGGATGCTCTCTAATCCATGAAATGAGAAACTTTTATTGGGACAATTTAGTGCATGTAATCCTATGGGATACTTCTGATCCATATTTTTAAAAGCTCTATAATGTTCTGCTATGCGTTCTTTCATGCTACTTATAGCACTACTTATATAGATCTGCTGACATTTGCACACTATTATATAGACTACATATTTTGTTGTACAATCTATATGTTGTCTTATATAATATTTTTTAGATCCATTATATGCAAATTCTTTCTTATCCTTAAATGCCAATCTGCACAAACTACAGTTGTTGCATTTAAATGAACCAATATTATGTGTGTATAGCCAGGTTTGTGTTACTGTATTATCCCTAAGGTAGCTTGGGCTGGTAATATTGCCCACTGTTCTACCTTTCCTATACGCTATTCCTGGACATTTAGAGATATATCTCTGTAATGATGTATTAGAAGTTAAAAGATGCCAGTGTCTTTTCAGAATGCCATATATTTTATGGGACCACGGGTGGTATCCCGTAATCAATTTAACAGGTATTATTTTGTTGGGATCCTCAATTCGTGGTTTTAATGTGTCCAACCTCCTCAACTTCTTCACTCGATTTTTAGCTTTAGTAAGAACTTGCGGATCATAACCTCTGAATAGAAATCTCTTTTCCATGTCTTTCAAGGTATCTAGAAAATCAGTTTCATTAGCACAATTTATCCTTGCTCTATAGAATTCACCATAGGGAATTGCATTTATTTGAGTTCTGGGGTGAGCACTTTCAGCATTTAACAATGAGTTACATGAGGTCTCCTTTCTATGCATTCTACTCTTCAATTTGTCACCCTCAACAAATAGTTCAACATCTAAGAAGACCAAAGTTTTGGCATTATAATTCATGGTAAATTTGATATTATAGGTATTGTTGTTTAAGAAGTCAAAAAACTCTTTTAATTTTTCTACTCCTCCTGTCCATATCAAGAGACAATTGTCAATATACCTACCATAATACATTATGTATTCCTGCCAGGTTGACCCCGGTTGGCCCCAGATATGCACCGCCTCAAACCGTCCCATAAAGAGACAGGCGAAGGACGGTGCAAATCTGGAGCCCATTGCCGAGCCACATATTTGCTGGTACCAAACTGTTTTAAACATAAATACATTTTGTTCTAAGATGATCCTGGCCATATCTACCAGCATGTTGGAGTGATCCAGGAGCTCCACCGGTCTTTTATAGAGATAATATCTTAGGGCTTCTAATCCCAATTCATGGGGTATGTTAGTATATAAGGCAACCACATCTATTGTTACCAGTATCATCGTTTCATCCCAAGATATATCCTCAATAATATTTAGTACATGTTTAGTATCTTGTATTGTAGATGGCAGATTGGCTACATATGGTTGAAGATATGTGTATACAAACTCAGATAATTTTTCAGTTGGTCCTCCCACCCCAGACACAATAGGTCTCCCTGGTGGTCTAGTAGCATTTTTATGGATTTTAGGCAGGCAATATAGACATGGAAAATTAGGTTTGTCCACTGTTAAATATTTATATTCATCCTCATTTAGTAATCCAGCCGCATACCAGAGTTTCAAATGATCATTGATAAGTTTAGTTACCTTGAATATGGGGTTGTTAGAAAGTCTCCTATAAAAGTTAACATTTCCCAGCTGTCCTAGTATTTAATCCTCATAGTATTTTCTATCTAGAATTATTATGTTCCCCCCTTTATCAGCTCTCTTTATTACTATTTCCTCGTTAGATGTTAGTATTTTCAGGGCATTGCGTTCACCAATAGTCAGATTATCCATGTGTTTCTTAGTTCTTGCATCATTAATTTTGCCTTCCGCTTTGTCCAAATCATTTAGGACCACTCTGTAAAATGCATAAATGCTATTACCATTACCATTTAGATTTTGATTTAAGACCACTATCTATTGTTTCATTAGTGTTATATTCCAAATCTTGCAGTACTTTATGCATTGTGATTGGGTCTTCCTCACTTTCAGTAATAGATAGTAGCAAAGCCATGTCTCTTATTTCTTGTATACAAAGATCTCCAACAACAATGTCTGGTGTATGTTTTTTATTGGGATTTTCATCAAACTCAAAATAATGTTTAAGTTTAAGATTTCCTATAAATCTATACAAGTCAATCTTGACATCTGTTAAATAACACAATAAGAGACACGGCTTTGCTACTATCTATTACTGAAAATGAGGAAGACCCAATCACATCAGACAAAATAGCTAGATCTCAATTGACGAGGGAAAATTTGCAGATAAACAGGGTGGGGACTAAGGGCCAGGACAGGTGAGGGCAAAGGTCAGTAGCAGGAAAGTGGGGTGGGGGCGTTTACTTGCTCAACCATCAAACGACCTAACAATCCACACAATCATGCTAAAACATATGCATCAAATAGGCAAATGTGTTTTTACTGCTGTTGCAGACTGTGCTGCACCCATTACGTGAAAGAGGCAGCTTCACTTATAATTTCTAAGCTTTACTTGTTCTGTGACTGTAGGAAGTCTGTACTGATATACTGGTATAAAGGTTTTCTGTCACAGAGTAAAGCTTCCACTGCCTACCATGCTGCGCCTGTTATGCAAAGGAAGGAAGCTTGCATTCATGCCCTTGCTGTATCTGTTCTATGAGGAATGGAAGCCTGCAATGGTGATGCTAAGCTGTGCCTGTTATGTGAGGGATGGTGTGGTATACTTCTGTGAACCTGGGAAACTTGTCAACTGATGCACCTTGTGTAGCTGTTCTGCAAGAGAGGAAAGCTTGCACTGCCAATGCCACTATGTGTTTGTTCTGTAAGTGATACTTGCACTGTTGGTGATGTGCTGTACCTATTCTTTGAGGGACAGAAGCTTGCCCTGAAACTACCCCTCATGTTTCAAAAGCATTAATCACACCCACTACTGTACACCTGTCCATTGGTGCCATTGGAGTGCATCTGGTGGTGGGTTCTAACCATGATCGTGAGCATCCACTTGATACCTGCCTTATTTGAACATTTGCAGAAAGGGCTGTCCCCTTCCTCAGATAAACATTTTAGACATTCCTGTGGATTTTAGATTGTGGAAGAGCCAGGAAATGGTAACAGTTTGAATAAAACAGTGTATGCTTTTTCCTCTCTACCCCAGGTGAGGTCCGCTGCTGGGCTTGGCCTATTAAAAGCCTTGCTCTGACTTCCCACACTGGACCTGGTTTGCAGATATCAGGTATAGGTTTATGCTAGCCTGTTTTGCTTGGCCTCTCTAGTATTTCTGCACTGCTGCCTCTGGTTGACCCCTCCCCCATTCCTGTCCTCCCCTAACATTCTTCATGTCATTCTATACCTCCATAACCTTGCTCAATACCAGTCCCTTGCTTCCTCACTGTACCATTCTCTTCCCAGTACTGCCACACACATACCTCACTAGAGTTCTTTATGATTAGTAATCCTAATAACTTATTTTCAAAAGAGCTCCATGCCACACTCTTGCAGTTTCAAAGCGCTGGAAATAACAATAAAGTTCAGGAAATCACTAAAAACCCTTTTTTTTCCTCATCCATAACTCCCTCCTCTGCGGAAACCACAGGAGATTCAGGTTTAGCGCTGGGATGCTCTAGGGTTACTACGCGCTCTACAAAACTTTTAAATAAATAAATAAATAAATAACAGATGTAACTACTGCTCAATATAACAGTTCTCCACTTACCCTTCTCTGGAGGGTGGCAGGTAAGGCTTCTGTCCAATAACTTAAGCTCACAATTTCAAGGTCACACCAAATGTCAGAGGAAAGACAATGCAGTATTTCGTCAGTCTCTTCCCTTTTCTACTCAGTTTCTGATGCTCTGGCCTACTCCAGCGTGCAGCATTCCATCGCCCTGCTTTTCTTCTAACCTCCTATGCATTTATGACCTGCACCTCAAGATCTAAGGGTGTTTATTTTTTATTTCTCTTGCCAACTTTTTACCTCTCAACCCCTAGTATTAACCCTGCTGCCTAACATGGCACTTTCATTGTGCCGGTACACTGCGAACATAAACACTTTCATTCCTGCCCAGCCCAGTGCTGTCTTATGTAATCAAAGTCGGCTCCGTCCTTCAAGGCCGCCCATATATTCCACTGGACATTTTCTTCTGTTGTTCACCACAACCCAATTACAAACTGCCCCCAACTCAATGTGCTTTAACCTCACCCCATCTTTTCCGCCACCATATTCTCTTCCCCAGGTTTGCCATGTAACACCCTACTTTCGTTTTTGACAATTACCAATAATGTAGCACTCTTAACGTAAGGTCTAATATTTAGAATCATATTACACCTGGAATCCGCTCGATGTCAGGTCACCTCTGCCACCCTCAGCAGCTGAGAAGTGACAGGCGTGGGCTCTATAAAAGCACTGTTTTCCTTACTTTCCTTTTTGTGACACTAGTTAAGAAAAAGCTCTGTAAAAAAACACACACACTCACACATATGAAAATATCACACATAGGCAATCTGAAACATTGGCAAATACGTTACATGAGGTGCTGATGACATAAAAAGGAAACACGTTATGCACACGCTTTTACAGTAAAAGGGTACACTTACAAAACACTCACATGCAGTTCCAGAGGGAGAAGAGCCCTCCTGCCGATTTGACGTTCTCGAATGTTCTTCTAAAGGGACACGTGATAGCAAAATGCCCTGGGCCTGGCAGCAAACACAAGAGGAAACGCTACGTCGGTTGATGGGCAGAATCAAAAAATAAAATGAGGCCAATCGCCCTTCAACTCGCACCTAAAGCTGAGCCAGATTGTATTGTGGTTTTGCCGCCCCTGCGCTAACATTCACATCTCTTGTGAGCTGTGAAGGCGCATGGGCATTTTGTCTTTTTCTACGACATCAGGCACTCAAGTCCTGCGGACCCCCTGGGAATGTGTCACGGACCCCTGGGGGTCCGCGGACCACAGTTTTGGACAAAGCGGAAGGCAAAATTAATGATGCAAGAACTAAGAAACACATGGATAATCTGACTATTGGTGACCGCAATGCCCTGAAAATACTAACATCTAACGAGGAAATAGTAATAAAGAGAGCTGATAAAGGGGGGAACATAATAATTCTAGATAGAAAATACTATGAGGATGAAATACTAGGACAGCTGGGAAATGTTAACTTTTATAGGAAACTTTCTAAAAACCCCATATTCAAGGTAACTAAACTTATCAATGATCATTTGAAACTCTGGTATGCGGCTGGATTACTAAATGAGGATGAATATAAATATTTAACAGTGGACAAACCTAATTTTCCATGCCTATATTGCCTGCCTAAAATCCATAAAAATGCTACTAGACCACCAGGGAGACCTATTGTGTCTGGGGTGGGAGGACCAACTGAAAAATTATCTGAGTTTGTATACACATATCTTCAACCATATGTAGCCAATCTGCCATCTACAATACAAGATACTAAACATGTACTAAATATTATTGAGGATATATCTTGGGATGAAACGATGATACTGGTAACAATAGATGTGGTTGCCTTATATACTAACATACCCCATGAATTGGGATTAGAAGCCCTAAGATATTATCTCTATAAAAGACCGGTGGAGCTCCTGGATCACTCCAACATGCTGGTAGATATGGCCAGGATCATCTTAGAACAAAATGTATTTATGTTTAAAACAGATTGGTACCAGCAAATATGTGGCTCGGCAATGGGCTCCAGATTTGCACCGTCCTTCGCCTGTCTCTTTATGGGACGGTTTGAGGCGGTGCATATCTGGGGCCAACCGGGGTCAACCTGGCAGGAATACATAATGTATTATGGTAGGTATATTGACGATTGTCTCTTGATATGGACAGGAGGAGTAGACAAATTAAAATAATTTTTTGGCTTCTTAAACAACAATACCTATAATATCAAATTTACCATGAATTATAATGCCAAAACTTTGGTCTTCTTAGATGTTGAACTATTTGTTGAGGGTGACAAATTGAAGAGTAGAATGCATGGAAAGGAGACCTCATGTAACTCATTGTTAAATGCTGAAAGTGCTCACCCCAGAACTCAAATAAATGCAATTCCCTTTGGTGAATTCTATAGAGCAAGGAGAAATTGTGCTAATGAAACTGATTTTCTAGATACCTTGAAAGACATGGAAAAGAGATTTCTATTCAGAGGTTATGATCCGCAGCAAGTTCTTACTAAAGCTAAAAATCGAGTGTAGAAGTTGAGGAGGTTGGACACATTAAAACCACGAATTGAGGATCCCAACAAAATAATACCTGTTAAATTGATTACGGGATACCACCCGTGGTCCCATAAAATATATGGCATTCTGAAAAGACACTGGCATCTTTTAACTTCTAATACATCATTACAGAGATATATCTCTAAATGTCCAGGAATAACGTATAGGAAAGGTAGAACAGTGGGCAATATTACCAGCCCAAGCTACCTTAGGGATAATACAGTAACACAAACCTGGCTATACACACATAATATTGGTTCATTTAAATGCAACAACTGTAGTTTGTGCAGATTGGCATTTAAGGATAAGAAAGAATTTGCATATAATGGATCTAAAAAATATTATATAAGACAACA
Organism: Lissotriton helveticus; assembly: GCF_964261635.1. NCBI lineage: Eukaryota > Metazoa > Chordata > Amphibia > Caudata > Salamandridae > Lissotriton > Lissotriton helveticus. Next base: position 2,125,067,576 of record NC_136067.1, on the reverse strand, counting down.
TATAGATTGTACAACAAAATATGTAGTCTATATAATCGTGTGCAAATGTCAGCAGATCTATATAGGTAGCACTATAAGAAGCATGAAAGAACGTATAGCAGAACATTATAGAGATTTTAAAAATATGGATCAGAAGTATCCCATAGGATTACATGCACTAAATTGTCCCAATAAAAGTTTCTCATTTCATGGATTAGAGAGCATCCCACCCAATGTGAGGGGAGGGAATAGAGAACCTAAAGTAAGACAGGCTGAAGTACGCTGGATTATTAGATTACGGGCAGTGGAACTCGGGATTAATATTGATGATGAAATGCAATATTTTCTGGGTTAGAATGTTACAGTATGAAAATGTTGGAATGATATGATTCAGAGACAGTGTTCAACTTACCTCATCCCCTCTTAGTTGTCTACTTACATTTTTAGTACATATACACGCAATTTCATAATAGTACTGTGTCTAGATTGTAACTAGTCTTAACTAGAGGGAACAATTATGTATGTTTCCTAAGTGTGGGAATAATTTATGGAGGTGAATTAATTTTACCATTCTGGGACTGTGAAATTATTAATAGTAAGAAAAATATATTTGACCTGTAGATTTCAGAGGAATCCTCTTATATACTGTAAGGGAATAATACTTTATGTTAAACAACTTGAGATCGTATATGTAAGCCTATGGTACATCAAACGTTTTTTTTATTTTAGAGGTTATATTCCTCATGTATCATCTCATTTGTTTTACTTTAAGCATAAGATATAATGAGAAAATTAGACGACATCTTAAATATTTCGAGATCGTATAAGTAAACCTATGACTACTTTGGAATATAGGATATAGATAAGGAATAATACGAGAATTTAAATAACTTTAAGATCCTATAAGCGAGTTTACGTTACTATTGACCATTTAAAGATGGCGCTTATGATATAGTTAATCGGAACGAAGCTCTAAATAGATCTTAACTGGACTATTATAGTTAGGAAATTGGCGATTTTCCTTTAAAGATATTTAAGAATCTTATCTCTTTTGCGTGATGAATAAAGATCGTACACTTATAATTAATATCGCAAAATTTTTTTTTTGCGATTATAATATGCACACGATATGTATAAATACCGAGGTTTAGCTGGATTAATTACTAGGGTGATTCCCTTTGATCTACGTGTGTTATTTCCGTTAAACTATAAATTATTATAATTAGAATACTCAGTCCCTTTTTCCTTTCGTAATACATTCATGTATAAATAACCCAAACTAAGATGGCGACGATGCTAGACGCCGTTCGTGCAAAGACTCCCTTGTGCCGAGATAATTTACTCCTTTACCGGTAAGAGTGAAGCTAGAGATGTTAAACTTATTTTAAACGGTACTTCAGAGATTAATACTCTGATTTCAATTGGGAATTTTGTTTTATAGAAAGAAAGGATAGGTTGTGACTCGGTTTTACGAAATTTGGATACGAGAGCCCCGTTATTCCGAGGAACATATGCAAAACGGAGGTATTGATTTATTTTATGATTGCTGCTCAGTTATTTGTTATTTCCTCTATTATTAGTGAGAGGTTTTCTTAAAACATGATAAACTGTTTAATTTTATGTTTGTTACTCAATTACTTGTCATTTCCTTCAGTATTAGTGAGAGGTTTCTTAAAACATGATAAACTGAGTAGCACCAATGTGTTTAATAATAATTTAAAGTTTTAGAAAATATGTCAAACTGGGCGTTACCGCTTATACCCCTATGATGAGAGTAGTCCTTCCTGAATGAGTGTAATAATGTTTTCTCTTAAGCATCTGGAAAATATATTAAAATGTTATAATCCCTTGCTCTGTTTATAAAAATTGTGACATCGTGAATTTGCAGTATCAAATTAGGGCAATATGTTTAGAAATTTTAAATACAGAATGCTCTTTATAAAGGGGTCGCCTAAATTGAAACGTCTCTAGACTTGGTTACCGTTCAGGATGTGTCTGATATCAGATACATGTACAGTAATAGTGAGAGGCTCCTTAAAACATGAGAAACCAAGTGGCACAAATGCGTTTGGTAAGAATTAGAGGGCTAAAAAATATGTCATTCTGAGAGCTCCGTTTATACTTTTATGACGAAAGTAGTCCTTGTTGAATAAGTGTTATAATAGTTTTTCTAAAAAAAAATGTTGAGTAACTTATCAATTGTTATAATTCTTTGCTCTGATTATATGGCTTGTGACACTGTGAATTTTCAGTGTCAATTTAGGGCGATGTATTAAGAAACTGCAAATGTAGATTGCTCTTTATATAAAGGGGTCCCCTAAATTGTAATACCTTTAAGATGCTGATACTATATATAAGCACAGAATTATAATTAGGGATATACTTGTTAAAACTAATATAGTTTTCTTTTTTCTTTTTTCTCATCTTTTCTGACAGATATTTTATTTATTTCTATAGGAAAACGTATGCTGACAAGGCAACACTATACACATTAATATGTGTCTAACTTAGGTAAATGGACCTTTTGGGTCTAAATGGATTCTTAATAAGAAACTAAATGTAATGATTGGATATATATTTTATTGAATTCGATTGTATATATTCTTTTAGGATAACTCAAGTTCTGATCACCCTTTGGTTTCGCCAATATTTTGATAAAAGATAGACAATCGGTGAGTCTAGCATCTTCATGTTTATGCAATATTGGAAACTTTAGAGATTGCGTGATATATTATCTGATAATGTTAATGTAGTGTATATGAAATGTAAAAGAACATGTATATCGGTATCTCATCCTTTTCTCTGTGCGTTTTTAAGTTCTTCCTTGATCGCTACGAAGAATTTCTCAAAATAGAAGTGCAAAAAGATGTACTGTAAACTGTAAATAGGATCAATCTAAACTGAAAAAAGATGTATTGGCTCTTAATTGAGCAAAAACTAGAACTGACAGTACTATTATTGTTTTGTATTCGCTTGAAAAGTGGAGTTTCTTAATCAAGAATAATCATTCAAGCTTTACAAATCAGAGATAATTGATCTTATTGCTGAAGTCATGTACCTATGGTTTTATAATTATCTAAATTTTTAGGAATCTTTAGTAATTTTAAACTTGTTTAATTTGCTTCCAGCCCTGACGAAGTCCATAAGCTGTAAAAGTTAGGACGAAACACGTGTTGGCAAAGCAAAAAAGAATGGAAAAGTACTGAGTGACTGAAAAGAAGAAAATAAAGATGAAGTTTTGAAATATATCGGACTTACCTTCTATTCTTTCTATAATTTCTCTGTGTTGGTCTATGGATTGATTCTGAGATGAGTTTCTGGCATTGCTCAGGAGGAGAATTTGGTTATGTATCTCAGCATACAGATAACCTCTCTCCCTGTGCACAGCCCTCTCTCAGTGTGCATAACCCTCTCTCAGTGTGCACGGTGCGTCCTCCATGTGCACTGGCCCATCTCAGCGTGTACAGCCCCCTCTCTGCGTGCACAGCCCCCTCTCCGCGTGCACAGCCCCCTCTCAGGGTGCACAGCTCCTCTCATCTTGCACAGCCACCTCTCAGTGTGCAAAGGGCAGTCTTAGTCTGCACAGGCCCCTCTCAGTGTTGCACAGCCCCCTCTCTGTGTGCACAGCCCCTCTCTGTGTGCACAGCCCCCTCTCAGTGTGCACAGCCCCTCTCACCGTGCACAGCCCCCTCTCAGTGTGCACAGCCCTCTCTCAGTGTGAACAGTGCCCTCTCAATGTGCACTGGCCCCTCTCAGGGTGCACAGCGCCTCTCAGCTTGCAGAACCCCCTCTCAGGGTGCACAGCGCCTCTCAGCTTGCACAGCCACCTCTCAGTGTGCACAGGGCAGTCTTGTTATGCACAGGCCCCTTTCAGTGTTGCTCAGCCCCCTCTCTGCCTGCACAGCACCGCTCACAGCGCACAGCCCCCTCTCAGAGTGCACAGGCCCCTTTCAGTGTGCACAAGGCCATCTCAGCGAGCACATACCTCTCTCAGTGTGCACAGCCCCCTCTCAGTGTGCACAGGGCGACCTCAGGTTGCAGATACCTTTCTCAGTGTGCACAGCCTCTCTCAGTGTGCACAGCCTCTCTCAGTGTGCACAGCCCCCTCTCCGTGCACTGCCCCCTCTCTGATCGCCTTTTTATTATCATCTTGGCCAGGAGGCCGGGTCTGACGGGAAGCGTTCAGGTCATGGCCTGGACTTTGGACCAGGCTGTTTGTCGAAGAGAAAGTCAACATGGTGTCCGTCTGTCTGCGCCCTGCGGGGCACCCGCTGTCTGGAATAGGCGCATCGTTCAGGGGTGGGGGCGGTGGGCTTCACTGGGGGTCTCAGCCTGGGCTGCTGCAGTCTGGAGTCTTAACTTTGGAAGGCCCTGGTTTTTCACAGGTCTTTTCATATTTACATAACTTTGTAAACTGGTTACGGGATCTTTGTGTTTTTTCTGGTTCCAGTAACCCCAGGGCCCCCCTATTCCTTACATTTATGTTTTATATTTACTAGTGTGAAAATGCATTTCATGAAAAGGAATATAATGTTGGGTTGCCAAAAGAAAAATGCCAGCCATGTGTTGTTTAAAGAGCCTTTTTTTTGTACCGTCTGGGACATCAAATTAATAAGCCTGCACCCTAATCATAAGACTGGAAGTTTGTTGCAGGATCAGCACATTATTTATTTCCTCACCCTCGATCTCTGATTAATGCCGCAATAGCATGGCTTTAAGTGAGCCGGGTCCTGCCGGTGCTCAGCACCAGCACTTTGTTAAAGAAGGCGCCGGTACGGGTCGCTATCGAGCTCCCCATTTCCACCCTCACATTCAGACAGGAAACAAAATCTTAACTCTGCGCAGTTCACTGCTTTGATGTAACTTTTATTTTTTTCATTTCTGTATCGCTAATCTTGAAGTGCTTTACATGAGCACCAACAAGGACATCTTCATTTATTTTTCGGTTGGCACGGGCGATTAAGTGATTGGCCCAGAAACACAGGATGTTGAGTCTACGCTGAGACTCAAACCTGCTTCCTCAGCTCCAAATATGGCAGCTCTAGCAATTATGCCACAACCTCTTGCACAAGAACTAAAGCATTTTCATACAATGAAGCCATAGTTGTACGTATGCATGTAGTATATATCTTATCCACCTAACAACCTTTGACAAAGCCAATTGTCCTGGCTTGTTGTCGGTGTAATGTTATTTACGTGGAGGCAATAACAGAAGCGGCAAAATGCCTGTCAGACGGCACAGTATCTTGAGCGCAGATTTTTTGCCTAAATGTTTTAAGCCATGCTCTTAATTATATTGCCCCTTTGAGAGACCCCCTGTAGGAAACTGGATCTGTATATTCTATACTAAAATGAGGTATAGTGTGCACAGAGTCCAGTGGAACCCCAAAGGTAGCAGAGAAAAAGTAGATAGCACCTTACTCTCTATTTGTGGTAGTGTGGGCGAGCAGTAAGGCTTTATCAGAGGGTAGTGTTAAGCATTTCTTGTACACACTCAGGCAAGAAATGATGTCACACACTCAAAGACTGAACTCAGACACATTTGTTTGTATCAAAATACAGTTTAGTTATTTTAATTCTAAAATCGAGCCAGACCTGGTGCAGGTAAGTGAAATAATACTTTGCAAAATCTTACACAGAGATTTATAGTTCAATGCAGGTTCAAATGCGGTTGGTTGATTTACAAGTAAGTCAACAGTTCAAAATGACTTTTCAGTTACTTTACAGATTACTGTATACGTTATATTTTAGGTTACATTTTAAGTTATTTTAAGTGTGATATGCCTAGATATCACACTGAAACATTTTCTAGACAAAAGGTACGTAATACAGTTTTACACATATGCAGTTTTTCATTATTTCATACAAACCAACTCCACACTTCGAAGAATTTTCAAGGAAAAGCAGTCAATGCAATCCTGAGAGAGAAAATGAAGTTATTGGATTGCAGGTAAGCACTGGTTTGTGAGTGTTGGTATTCTGGGGTTAGGACCAGGGTTCCCGCAGGGTCAAGGATGCACTCTCAGAACACCCTCAGCAGCACTAGGGCGGCCGGGTGCAGAGTGCTGAGGGCCAATGTTATTTGTTGGGGAGCATGGTGGAATCCTATTGGGGGCTGCTCAAAGCAGGCCACAAGGTTGTGGGAGCAAAGCTCCTGGTATTAGGCTCAGGGCAAAGGGGGGTCCGAGTTAGCACACAAGGTTCACCCGAAGCTGCACAGGGGCGGCTGGGTGCAGGGTGCTGTTTTGGCTTTTGGGATTGCTAGTTTTGGTTTTTGGCTGCAGGCTCGGTCAGTCCTGAAGGGGTCAACCCACAGTGGGCACGGACTCTGAAGCACTGGGGGACCTCGCTGGGACCGGGGGGGTCACCCAGATTAGGGCCATAGGCGTCGGGTGCAGTGGTGGTTCCAGGCGCCGGGTTTCTCTGTCCTCAGCAGACTCGGAGTCTGCCTTTGGAGTTTCTTTTGAACAGAGCTGCTGTTCACAGGAGATCCGGTCTTTGCTGATGGCAGTCAGTCAGTCCTCCCAAGGGTTCTGGAGTTCACTGGCTGAAGGTCAAGGTGACCTTTGGTGCAGGATCTCTTGAAACTGCAGACGGGCCGGTAGGGCTGGGGCCAAGTCAGTTCTTCTCTGCAGCCTCCTCGGCTGGGCGTCTTCTTTCGTCCTTCTTTCTAGATTGCGGTAATCTGTCTTCTTGGGACATGGCTGCCCCCTAAATACTGAATTTAGGGGGCGTTTTAGGGATCTCGAGGTCAGTAGCCAATGGGCTACTGATCTTAGGATGACTACACCCTTGGTGTGCACACCCCATGTGTGGGGAGTGGGCACAATCCCTAGTCCTGATTGAGGAGTGCCTGCCATCTGCAAGATGGCAAGCACTGAAGAGTGGGCTTCACCTCGCCCCCCCACCTGAGGGGTGGGATTGACAGAGGTTTGCACACATTCTGGGCTGTGCTAGTTTTTCCTTCCTCTCTTCCCGCCGAAAAGGAGGGGAGACAGGAAGGTGGCCTGCTCCTGCTAGCAGGAGAGGCTGGGGGTTGCGTTACAAAGGGGTAAGACCTTTGATGCTTCCCTGTCACAGAAGGCTCTTCCTGGCCTGGGGGAGGTGAGACCACCTCTGCCACCAGAAAGGCTTTGTTTCTGGGCCCAGGTAGTCAAGGCTCCCACCCCAGGGGTCCAGAAACATATGTTGTGGTGGCAGGCTGGTGTGTACCAGTCAGAGAACCCACCAGAGGCTGGTCATTTTTCAGTGGGCATCTCTAAGGTGCCCTCTGAATGCATTGTATGATACATCCCACACTGGCATCAGTGGGGGTTTATTATGCTGAGACGTGTGCTACTAAACTTCCCAGAATTCAGTAAAGCCATTATGGTGCTTTGGAGTTCATAATGACAAACTCCCAGACCATATACTCTTTATGGCTTTACTGCACTTACAATGTCTAAAAATCATGTAACTGTACCCTCACCAGTGGTATTATGCACCCAGCTAGAGGGGTGTCTTACCTATGCCATAGGCAGTGGGTCACAGGAATGGCACACAGGAATGTGTGCCATGTCGACCTTCACTTTTCTCTGCAACAAAATACATAGCCTGCAATGGCAGTGTGTGTGTGTGTGTGTGTGTTATGGTATAGGACCTCTAAGGGTGACACAATATGTGCTGCAGCCCTTAGAGGCCTTCCCTAGTCATGGTGCCCTTGGTACCTATGGCACCTTTTACAAGGGACTTACATGTGGCCAGAGAGGTGCCAATTGGGGGCACAAAGATACAGTTTTTGGGAAAGAACACAGACCCTGGGAACCTGATTGGCAGGGACCCAGGGCACATCAAGTCAAAGTGCATCAGAAATCTAGCAACAATGTGGGGGGGAGTTACTGCAAAAGAAACCCTTCTTCCTACACTCCCCAGTTTTCTCATCCCACCTAAAGCCCTGCATAATAGCAATAGTTTAACTTATATCTGAAACTCTAAGCCGCCATCAATAGCATGCTGAGTTACTCCAAGTGTCTGAGAATGCACCCTCCATTCAGACAACTCACTCCTCGTTCTCAGTCACGCTCACCCTGCACTCACAGCGATCACAATGCACTCCCTCTGATCACCATGCAGTCACACCATTCACCCGCTCACCTTGCACTCACAGCGATCGCTCTGCACTCACAATGCATATGCGCAGTTCACCCTGTGTCTCACCCTGTAGTCACACGAACACACTACTCACCTGCACTCAAGTGACACTTTACCCACCTGTCCCCCTCACTGATCAATCTGCAATCCCACTTAAACAAGCCACTCTGCACTTACATCCGCACCATATGGTCACCTCACTCACCCTGCAGTCACTCCTCGTACCCTACTTTCACACTGTTGTATCACTCACCGTGCACTCACATGGGTACTCCTGCCACCCACACAGCGCAGAGGATTAACCTGCCTGCTACAAAGAACGTGTGCCATGCAGATAACAAAAATGTGTGAGTAAACTAAAAGTAGTGCTATAAAAAAATTAAACGTTTGTCAGAAAGGTGCTATAGCATGGGCGTAGGAAGTGTGGAGGACGCGGGGGGCATATCCCCCCAGATTTTGGAGTGGGGGGGACACGGGGGACAAGGGTGGGGGGGACGAAGGGACAGAAGAATTTCCCCTCTCCCTTCTGTTATTCGCAGGCCCATTAGCGCGCAAAAGCGCTACCTAATGGCCCTGCACTTGACCTGCCTGGAGTCAAAGAGGCCACCCGCCCTCTGCCCTTTGTTATTCTGCAGTAAGGCTTGGCCAGTCTGGGTTGGGCAGAGAAGGAAAAAAAACTCGTCTGTTTTCCGCCATGCCCAGAGAAGGCAAGGACAGTGTCCACTTCTCCTGCTCTTCTCTGGTAGCTTCCCTCCTCCCCCTCTCTCTCTCTTTATTCCTCCATTTCTTTCAGTCTGTCTCGCTTATCCTTAAGTGCTGATTTCAAGAGACAGCTGTTACATACTCTCTCTTGCCTCTCCTTTTCTTTATTTGTTCCCCCGTGAAATGGGTCCAAAAACGAGCAGAACACTTTGGCTGGAAATGTCCTCATTTTCTGACCAGGTTCTATTCCAAAGTACAACATCGGGACGGAGAGAAAAAAGTATCAAAATAAGAAAAATAATTAAATAACCAAATAAAGCAATACAGAGTGGTCAGCAGACAGGCCAGATTGTTATTTACACCCATGCACCTTAGCGCTCTTTACAGAGTTTTCCAGTGAAGCGCTACTTTCTTTTTATCTTCTTTCTTTGAACAACATTGTTTTCCCAGGGTGGGGAAGTGCACCATTCATAAAGGGACTGCAATACCTGGTTGAGGGGTGGAGTGGAAAACGTTTAATATGAGCATTTTCAACTGTTTTAATTATTTTAGCCTATAAAATGTGTACCGCAGCTCTGTGTTGAGGGATTTGGTCTTTTTTAAACCAAACTGCTTACATTTTGTAAGGATATAAGCAATGGACATTGAAACAGGTCCCTTCCTGGTCCTGTAGTCATGTCCTGAACTTTTCAGGCAAAATCACTTACTGATTTCTGAATAATGAGTTTAAAACCGTTAAGGTAACCATGTTGTTACTGCTTACATTTCACATGCTTTGCTCATCCTTGCATTTACAGGGTGTTGTTACTTTTTTCAGGCAGCATTTTACTCTTGTCCAATGCATAATTTGAATTGAGTCTCAGCACAATTGGGTTGTAGCTGAAGGCAGTGCCAGTTTCTCCCAGTGGGGCAGTATGGTATTCAGTAGGGGAGAGGATATGGCACTCTGGCCAGAGCTGCCAAATCTGGAACTGGAGCACCATTTCAGCCTTCATGACCAGTCCACCAGACCACACTCCTGACAGAGCTCATTCCGATGCTACACCTTAGAAGGCCCGATAGACCTTAGAAGCCCTGGTGTCTTAGCACCAGCAGGTGGACCCTAATGGTGGCAAGTGTGGGTTAACCTTGAAGGCCTGTCCACCACAATCCATGCAGTTCACCTCCAGTCCTGCGAGCAGGCATACGAAGAAGCACACACTAGAGCGGCAGTGACTCTGTCACTGAGGGCATAAGACCCTTGAGGCCAGTCCACCTCGTCCATTGGTACCTCTATTGGACTTTTTCAGCACTAGTAGTGCAACTTACCAGGGGTTGGTAATGTTGGATTTGCATGCACATTAAACTTAGGGGGTGATTATAATGGTGGTGGGACTGCCACATCACCACGTCGTTGACACAGTCCCACCACCATTGATGACTGCATTACTGCCCGCCATATTACAATGGCGGGCGGTTCCCTGACAGTCGGAGAGACCGATCGCCACACACACTTCTCCCTTCCATAGGGAACGGAGAAGGCTGGGATCCTTGTGTCTTGCATAAAGGAGAGAAAATGGTGTATCTGCTCTTCAGGAAGGATATACAATGCAGAAAGGGCCAGAATAGCCACTCTGGCATTTCCTTTGTGGGCTGCAAGCTAATGATGCTTAATTTAAGTTGGTGTCTGCAGGTGAGGCGTAACTGTATTTTTTGTTAGAGACTGGTACATTATTTAAACCATCAGACTGTAAAACCGAACAAGAGAAAGGCATCAATTGTTGTTGGCAGAAGGAGGAAGAAAAATATGGATAAAGGAGGCAGGAGCTGAAATCAGATAGACAGCCTTGGTATTCAACAACCAAGCTCCACCACGGATTCCCTCACTACCACCCTTTAATCGTGCTGCTCAAGTCTCCATAACCACTCTCTCAGATGCATTTCATTAGTTATATAGCGCCACTCATACCAGTGCAGGGTGTCAGCACTTTACATCATCCACACTACACAGTGGCAGTCAATCATAGGTGTGTAAATCTGTGTATAGGAAATGTTAAATAAAGCTACAGGGTGTAGGAGTCACATGGCATCCATACTTGTAGATAGTATTGTTTAAGAGTGCTTGATCTGGATGCTGGAAAGTGGGTTAATAGTAGGGGAAATGTATATCTGTCCCCGACAATAAGGACACTACCTCAATATATAGCTCCGTACCGGTCTTCGAAAATTATTCTCATGCTCAACCCTTGGTAGCTTCGCTCTGAGCAGGTATGTAAAGCATTTAAAAACACCAATTCAGTAAATAGTTAAGACACAACACACAATAAAAATCCAACACCAATTAATAAAAATACAAAATATTTTTCTCTTTAAAATGGAAAAAAATCCAATGTAGGGAACCGGGAATATGACTTTTTTTAAATTTAGCACGATATAGCACATAGAAACTTATATCTCCTTTTGGTACATCTGGTCACGCTGAACCTGCTCTAAGTTTCAGGCTGACCACGATGAAGTCCTGCGGGGCTACTCCTTGCGGTAGGTCTCGGTCAAAGTTTTTACCTTCTGACTAAGAAACTTTTCTGGAGCTTTTCATCATGGGGTCCGTCGAAGCTCTCAGCCAGCCCTTATTCGGTGAGGGTTCGCCGGCTTGCCTTGCAATGAACTCCCGGTCAAACTTATGGAAGTCCAACCTCCGGGGCTTTCCAGCGGTATGAGCTAGGGATGCAGGCTGGCACACAGTTGATGGTGGGTGGCTTGGCTCTCATGGTTGGCCTCGGTCACCTTTTCTAAGTTCGGAATTAGAAATGTTTGCAGAACTTTTTCTTGCAGGGTCCCTCAATGCTTTTCACTAGGCCGGATTCAGTGAGAGTTCACCAGCTTGGGTTTCCGCCTTCGCCCGATCAAACTCCTGAAGTCTGACCCCTGGAGCTTTTCAGCGGGAGGAACCTGGACGGCAGGCCAACTCATGGTTGATGGTTGTCGGCTTGGCTGGCCAGAGTGAGTCGCTCCACTTATGGAGCTTTTTACCAAACTTGCTCCAAACTTCTACAAACCTCTGGAACTTCTTCCTGAAGTTTTCCAAAGGATCTCAAAGTGTCCAAAACTTACTCCAAGGGTCTGGAATTTCCAAGATGGTCCTCGAAATGGACTTCAGTTACCAAAATCCACTTGGACAAAACCCTTTCAAATTCACTGGTAGTTCTCCAGGCTGGGGATTCTTGGTGGCCCAGGAGTGCTCTGTTAACCTTCAGCTTGCAGGGAGTCCACTCTTTACTCCTTTTGAAGCAAGGTAGTCCACAGGGCTGTAGCTCCAGATTGTGCAACAGGCACAATCTTCAGTCTAGGGCCTGATTGGTTCAAATCAAACTCCTCAGCAGGGACTCTTCTTCTCCCAAGTTTGAAGCAGCATCATCTGAGAGGCTTTGTCCCTTTCAGATACTTATTCCAAGTTCTCTGGGTCAAGAAGGAGGACACTCCTGTCCAATGAGGTGCAGGGCAATGCTCCAGGGTATGGCCACATCCTTTAAAGTGTGGCATTATTTTCCCAAAAAGAACACAATTTCTCCAAAATTCATCATGGCTGATTTTCCAGCAGAACTGACTAAACCAGCCTACAGGATGGCTTCATCTACCTAGGTCCACTCCCCTTACATCTGGGAATTCCTCATTAATCCCCCCATCCGGCTGTGGGAGAGGTGTAAATGAAAGGGATTTTTCCAGCTTGTCTCTTTCTCTTGAAGAGCATTGTTTACTAACCCTCCCCTTGGCCCTGGCATTCATATGCCCAGCAACCTCTACTCCCAGACAGGCCTCCTAACTCTAGGGGTCATTTATCACCTCTTCAAACAGCCAGTCCAATCCACTTACCTCTGATAAATCAAGGCAGGGCACTAGAGGGATGAATTGTGGCTTGCAGACAAGAAAGTCTTAGAACTTCTTGTCTGTACATTTTAGAATAAATTCAACAATACCACATTGTTGCATTTATCATTAACATTCTTCTGAGTCCTTTAATCCTAGTTGTATGGTTTTCCTTTCTCCAGTTATTAATTAATAACCTATTGCAATGTTAACCTATGGGCTGGGGATCTGCAATAGAAACATTAACTGGCCAATGTCTCTAATACCAGGGCCTATATAAGGATCCTCCTTCTACCTACAGCCCCCCCCCTCGAATACATAGGAAAGACTTTAGGGGTTCTGATTATATCAAAATATTGCAGATCCTCACTTCACAGTGCTCCTAGCACAAAAGCCGATTTTGGGAAGCACTATACTACAATGTAGGCAGTGAAATTTGCAATTTCACTAAACCCAGGGCATATAACACTCATTTGATGAGGGTCCTCCTTGTAGATACCTGGCCTCTAACCCCTGGGACACCTAGGGGAACTCCTGGGGATACTTAATATGTCCCAACATTGTAGTTTATCAATTTGTAAGTGCCCCAAACCCAAAAGTCAAGATTGGGCACAATTTGCATTTTAAAAGCAGTCCTCCAACACAGGCCTGCTTTTAAACTGACCTCAGGCTACAGCAGTGCACATATGCAAGTGCAGGAAGGGCTGCTGGCCTCTAAACCAATATGCCCTAATATATACTAGAGACTTAAAGGTAGTTTCAATCCCCATGCCCTTTTATGTACTAGGGCCGTATAGGAGAGGCCATGTCAATCATGGAGGTACCCTAACCCATAGTGCACCCTAGTGTATGTAGGTGTTTTCACAGTATCTTAAAGTGTCTCTTTCAGAATAGCACTGGCCCTGTGCCTGTTCAGGCAGAGGCCAGGGTCAGTCAGAGTCAGGTACCACCAGTACAAGTCAGCAAAAAGTTGGGGAGTGCCCAGGGCACAGATGGCTTTGCAACACTAGAGAAGCACAAACCCAGAATTTTAAAACATAACACCATGGTTGGGGGTTCTCTTTAATAATCAGAATTGATTTCCATCCTAATGAACCCATTTTCCAACCTTAGGATGAGGAAAGACTGGGGAAAATCATAATGTTCTAATCTATACCTTGCAGTTTTCATGCAGCTCTTTGATGACGGTTAATAGCTCACTGTTCAATGTTAGAATTTTAACTTATAAAGTGCAAATAGCAAAATAATCTCTCAGACAAAAGCAGTAACTCACTGACCTATTACATTATATGCATTTTGTTATCTACCTGGTACACATTCTTTGCAGCAGGCATATTAACACATTGTGGCTTCCTTACCATGAGTCAAAACTTTCAGTAGTCAGACCTCTAATCTCTCTCAATAAAGACCGTAATGCACTTACAAACCTGACGCCCTCACCTGAAGTAAACGGCCTTTTTTGCTTGGTGCATGAAGATTCAAGATTCATATACATGTTTTTTTAACATTTGGTCTGATTACTATGTGAATGTAAATAACAATAAAGCATACATGCAAACTGTAACTACATGCCTACTTTTCTCAATATTTCACTTCATAACTGCGACTGTATTTGTTTAACGGGTGGTGATTTGTATAGGGTCAATGGAAAGTCCACAAGGTTGTCCCTGTCCCCCCTAGAATTTTAGTGTCTCCTATGCCCCTGTGCTATAGCGAGATTGTTAGAATTGGGGGTCTCTGGTTGGCGCAAGTATTCACTTGTGGCAAGCAGGGACCCTCTCCTCTAAGTCAGGGCGAAGGATGACCCCTTAGAATTACCCTTGCTCACCCTCTAGGTGCGTGGCGTGAGCAGCCAAGGCTATTCTTCAGGCGTTAGTTAAGCATTTGTAATCACACACACAGTAACAATGTACCAATCCCCCCACAAATGGACACCAGGCTGGGAATATATAAAAATATGTTCCTTTATGTAAAAATATATATCAGATCAGACTTATCACAAGACCATCAATAACGTTTTTGGTGAGGCCACAGATTGTAAATAGGCAAGCTTTTCTTTAGTTTCAAGTTCAAATGTGGATTTCCTTGTAAAATCCCTTCTAACTCAGTTCTCTCAGTTCCAGTTATGCAATAATGGGGCCTCTTGCCCCGTTCCTGGAAGGTATGGCGCTCCCAAGCGCCTCTGTGGGCTTCGCAGCGCTCCTCTGTGCTCCACACAGAAGAAAAGCCCGGGCCCTACCAATGCTCACGCATCTCGCGGTGCGCTCTGAATGGAGACCAGAGAGGGGCCTGACAAACCCTGGGCCTTTTCCGAAGGTGGGGGCTGAGCTGCGGAGCAGCAAGCAGGCGATGAGAGGAGCCTGGAGGAACCCTGGGCCTTTTCCGAAGGTGGGGGCTCCTGGCTGCAGTGAGGAGCAGGGAGGCGATGAGAGGAGCCTCTTGGGCCAAGGCACAGGGAAGGCTGACGGGGAAATAAAACGTTGCGGGCCCCGAGCCCGGTTTGAATTCCTTACTTGGGGGGGACGATTTGTACACTCGTCTCTGGCAGTGTCTCCGGGTCTCTGTCTGTAGCAGGTGGGTGCACACAGGGGGGCGCGGCCCACGACCCCGGTACAGATGGTACTGGGGTCTCCCAACAGGGGGGCGGCGCGACCTGTAAACTCCTCGGGTGGGTAGGTCACCGGCCTGGAGGAAATTCCGGCGGGAGGGGCGAGAGCACTTCAGCGCGCTCCAGTGGCAGGCAGGGGCAGAGGAGCAGGCAGCCTGACCCGGGGGCAGAGAGCGACTCCAAGGAGCGAGGCTCTCACGGGTGAAGGGCAGGCGAGCTCCGGAGTGCCACAGCCTTAGGAGGGGGCGATGAGGGGTGCAGTCTAACTCTGGCAGGAGGCACACACGGCTGGCAGATAGAGACGAGCGAAGGCACCATGAACCCACTAGTCCTGGGGTTCAGATCAGGGGGCAAGCTCAATCAAGCCCTTGGAGAATGTTTCAAAGCACAAGTCTGCAAAGTCTTTTCAAAAGTCTTTTCCTCTCCTTCCTCAGCAAGGCAATCAGCAGGCCAGTCCTTCCAGCGTCTTCTTCTCCTTCTATTCGGGCAGAGGTTCTTTGTGGGAAACAGGATTCTGATTTACAAGGAGCAGGGCTCCTACTTTTATACACCAATTCTTTTGTCTTCTCAGGCCAGGGGGGCCTTTGCATAACTGCTTTCAGTCTCTGAGCACTTGTTGGGTGTACTTCTGGCTTCTGCTTTCAGTGTGAGGGCAGGCACATCAGACGCTCCACAGGAGGTGGAGCCAGCATTGTGTGGACAGGGGCAGCCAGGAGTACCTTGATGATGGGACTCCGCCCTTCCTGGGCCAGGTGCAGGCTGAGTCATCAGTCGCTCCCCAGGGGGGCGGAGCCAGCATTGTGGTGGCAGAGCACAGCCAGATTAAGAGTCAAGGGGCACTCCTACCTCCCACTAAGGTGTAATCCTTGCAATCACCACTTGTCATCCCCCAGCCCTGTCACTCACACATCCCAGACAGTCAGATACACATACTAGCAGAGGCGGGCTGAAATGGTTAGGCAAGCAAATGCTAACTTTCTAAAAGTAGCATTTGCAAACACAGGATATTAAAATAAACTTTACTAAAAGAAGTATTTTATTATTCTGAGTTCAGGCATACTAAACATTAATTTCTACCATGTTCCCTGGGCCTGCTGGGATTATAGAGTGTAATAATTCCAGCAGCCCATCTGGCCTAAAGGGAGCAGGCAGCCTTACAATAGAGAAAAACGAATTTGGCTGTAATTCACTATTAGGACATGCCACACACATCAGAGCATGTCCTACCTTACACTTACAATGCACCCTGCCCTAGGGCCTACCATAGGGGTGACTAATATGAAGTTAAGGGAAGGTTTAGAGGCTGGCAAGTGGGTGCACTTTCCCAGCCAGCATGACAGTACCAGACTGCACGCAGGTTCTGCAATGGCAGACCCTAGACACATTTTAAGGCTGCTTCTGTGGGTGGCACAACCAGCGCTGCAGGCCAACTAGCAGTATTGGCATTTACAAGCCCTGGCACTCCTAGTGCACTTTACTGGGGACTGACAGTAAATCCAATGAACCAATCAGGACATCAATCACAGTTATACTTTACATTGGGAGAGCATATGCACTTTAGCACTGGTCAGCAGTGGTAAAGTGCCCAGAGTCATTAAACCAACAAAAACAGGTCAGAGAGAGTATTGGAGGAAGGCAAAAAGTTTAGGGATGACCCTGCCAAGAGGGCCAGGTCCAACAGAGATGAATTGCATTATTGGTGTGTGGTAGTGAAGGAATTAATGGAAAAGGAGGAAATGGGGGAGGGGCGCCCAAAAAAAAAATGTTGCACCGTGTGCGACCAGTGCTAGGGCCGGCCATGGCTGGGAGTGTTAGCCCCCCCCCCCCCCAAAAAAAATTCGGGTCTCGTTGCGCCCCAGGGTCTGGTGCCCATTCCAAGTGTGGTGAGGGCCAGTGCCCACAAACACCTGCAGTGGGAACCTGGGCTAAGGAGAATTTTGTGGAAAACAGAGGGGGGTAGCCGTATTCACAAATAGTCCTTTGATGCAAAGATGCTGCGAAGCCTAAAAATGAACTCAACTCAAACCCGGCGCCTGCGTCCCAGTGACCTATCTTACAAGGTGAAAAACTCACTGCCCATCACCTGGAAACAGGGTTTCTTATTACAAGGACAGTGCCACTCGGGGTCCCTGAAAATGCCCAACGCATGTTCCAGCGCAATTAAGCGGAAATCATCATAGCGCCTCGGGGAAGGAAGGGATGGTCCTCAAGAAGCGCTGGAATGTCCTCTGACTCAAGCACCACCCGCGTGTAGTGTGTCTTTACACCCCTAGGCGGCGGTGTCACCCCCCCAGGAGCAGGAGAAAGCTCTGTCAGAAACAGTGAAACAGTGGCACCAGCCCCATCCTGGTCAGCAGCCCTGTGGGGGGGCTCACAGGTTAGCCATGTGGTGATGTTCCCTGAGCCAGAGCTCTTGTTCCATGTCTCTGGTGGGCACTACAGCCACCCTCAGAGCAGCGTGACACCAGCCCAGAGATCTGTGTGAGTGTCACTCATCATGAGTGACACTCACACATATGGAGGTCAGAGTATGTGCTCACTCACAGCAGTTGTGGGGGATCTATTATCTACCTATCTTATGCACTCTCTGCAAACCTCCCCCTGCTCAGGGTGGACTGGTCCCAGGAGGGGTCCCCAAGGACCCCACATGTGGAAAGGTCTGCAGGCGCAGCTGTCCTAGTCAGCGTTCCCCCTGCTGCATTCAGTGCAGAATTCTGAGCGGATCATACTAAGGTTTCTTGTTTTTCGCCTTACAAAAAACTGAACTTTCCATCTTTGCCCTCGGTTGAGGGTTTTCAGGGAGGTGTAAGCCACACACTCTTCTCCTGAGGTGTTCCTATTTGATAGCGTCTGGATATCACGTAATAATTGGCAGCAATGACGATTTGATAGATATCTTACTCTGGACTCCATCCCGGAAAGAAGGAGTACCTTAAGTCTCACTGACTTCGACTTGGTTGTGTCTGCGTTTTTGTTCTTGTCCTGAGGAAGACCTTACGTGATGCCTTTTCATTAACACAGCCACCGGGGTTGAAACGTTGACGCATTATCTACTCATGTCCTGACTCAATGTAATCTTGAATTAATGACAAAGCGGGTTATTTTTGAATTCTTAAATTGGACGGGGATCTTTTACATTTGTTATTTATGTATTGATGTATTGTTTGTTAGTCTATCATGTTCATAAATCTGTATTGCACTGTATGTCACACCAGTCACTGATAACTTTCTGCTTTTGTTCATGTTATGTATGAAAGCCTTATTTACAATGAAATACA
The DNA here is from genome assembly GCF_964261635.1 of Lissotriton helveticus. Taxonomy (NCBI): domain Eukaryota; kingdom Metazoa; phylum Chordata; class Amphibia; order Caudata; family Salamandridae; genus Lissotriton; species Lissotriton helveticus. The sequence goes on along the minus strand of NC_136067.1, from coordinate 2,125,049,036 downwards.
CATATGATGATTTGAAGTATTGTTGTGGTGTGTCCAGATCTATATTCGGACTACATAAGAAGAATTGTTTTTCATTAAATTGACATTTTGTTGAAGTATTTTTCTTTACCCAGCAGAACACATTGTAGACTATATAAGCAATACCCAGGATCTGATGGATACAGGGTTACCCCTTTGACTTCGAGAGGAGGGAGCAAACGGCAGCAGTTGTGGGGGACCTACCATCTACCTACCTCACTTCTGCACTCCACGCAAACCTCCCCCTGCTAAGGGTGGACTGGTCCCAGGAGGGGTCCCCCGGGGCCTCCACATGTGGAAATGTCTGCAGCAGCATCTGTCCTTGTCAGTGCCCCTCTCTGCAGTCAACAGCAGACAACTCATCCATTCGCTCTAATTTGACATCCACGCCATCATTCAGAATATTCCAGCTTTTATTACAAATATTCCTAATCTGATTACTTACAATGGAGAATTGACTCACAAAGACAATCTTACCATTCTTTTGTCTATTCTCAATCTTTTTATTATTAAACATAGTATCCCTGTCATAAAACCTTGCCCTCTTGTATGAATGGTTAATAAGCTCTTTAGGGTAACCCTATCTTGCAACTTTCTTTTCAGGCCATCCGCATTAATATAAAAATGTTGGGTTTAGTAAACAGTTCAACTGCTACCCTCCCTTCAATTGTTTTAATAGCTATATCTGAAAATGTACCTGACTCATGCTCCAATGTGCTGTGGGAGGTTAGCAGTTGAGCTGTAAACTAAACCCACTGACAAAACTACTCTCCCCCATTATTCTAGTTCTCATTCCAAATCGCAAAAAGATAATATATCTTTCGGTCAATTTCTCCTTCTTCGGAGAAATTGTTCTACATTAGAGGATTTGTATGCATGCTAGTGGCCTGAAAAGAAAGTTGAAAGATTGGGGTTACCCTAAAAAGCTTTTTTATGAATATTATGATGTAGTGTTTTTATATTTCTGTACATCTGTATATGGTATTATGACATTCTGTATTTACATAGATTGTAATATTGTTTGTATATTTTACATAGGTGTCTACTGCAGAAGTTTTTTAATGTAAAAAGAGAGGAATAAGCTAGGTCTTGATAACGGTGGTTTATATGTGTTTGATATCGCCGAAACGCGTTGACGCATTGAAATTATCTAAATCGGGTGGAGATTTTGGCTTGTCTGAGGCAAACAGAAATTGATTTGTCTCAACCGGATACCAATATTTAATTGTCTTAATGGCTTAGTGAACAAACAATACGTATAAGTGCATTGTCGTATGTTTTATCTCTTTCTTTTCCTTTCTATTCTTTATCTTGTCCTCCCTGCATTAGTGATGTTATTATGATGAAAAAGTTTTATTGATGGCTTATAGCTGTTAGTCTTAGTGGTGCCTTGTATTTAGTAATTAACTGGTTATAGCTTTGACAATACGTTTTTATTTTTTTAATGAATGGTATTTTTATATAAGAAAACAGGGGTGGCCCTAGTTATTTTATAATGAATTGTTTCTAACAGTATACATTGTGTCGCGGTGCTATGAGTGATATTGGGTTTATGTGTATGTAGGATCTTGGACTGAGAGTGACTCTACATATGGTTGTGAGTGTTGGGTTGAGTTTATCCCAAAGGGAGTTATTTTTGACAAAACTGCTCTGAAAGGGGTGAGAGGGGCTCCTCTCATGACATCTGTATATACAAATCATATCATCAGGAAGGGGACTGTTCCACACTATACTCAGCATCAATCCACACATGTTATATAAACTTGGTGCAGGTACCACCCTCACTGCGCGATAACTCTTCGCAGTACTACCAAATATAAAACATTCGTCCCCTAGACTTAAATCTATTGTGACACAGCATTTTGTCCGGATTGAAGCTATAACTCCCCCTCCCACTTTCACCCCCCATGGCTTCCACACATCTACTTCTGTCCAATGCTTTTGAACTGTAATATAAGCCAGATGTAACTGCTGCTTAGACCCCAGTGAGGGGGAGACGCCCCAATCCGCTCACCTCTTGTTAGAACCACAGTCTGCATTTTGTCCCTCAAACCATCGCTCCCAACCAGAATGGTAGACCCTCAATGGTGTGCCCCCTGTCCCTCCGACAGGGGGCAGCCCAAGTCTGAGGCATCCTCCTCCAGGGGAGCAGGTCGTCGGGCAGCCCGTCATGCCTTCTTGTGTGCCACATATGTGCCCCTTCTGCCCCGCCCACTCTATCCTTTCTCCAGTTCTGTATTGAAGGGGGGATGGGCTGAGCCACCGTATTACTATATGACTCTTGGGCACCATAAGGCACAGAGCCACAAAGCGCCTTGGGGGGATTGGCTGATAGTATGGCCAGCAGGCATTGTTGAATTGTGGCCGGTACCTCCAATTCCAGAGCCAACTTAATGCGAGATGGCTCCTCTGCCCAGAAGAGTGCTATAGATTCCAAACGGTATCCCGATGTGGAAACCATGCTACTTCGCAAGGAGGCATACCTGATTCTTAAATTTGACAGTGCCAATAAGGGCCTAAACAGTCTCAGCGAAATTAACAGGGCGTAAAACTGATCCACTCCAGCATAAACACCATATCCCAGAAAGCACCATAAGTCTCTCGAGGCTCTGATTGGTCTAGAGCTTACACATGTGATGTGTATGATAGAACCGGCACTGCTGAGGACACCCACAACCAGAGTGTGCCGGGTTGGAGTGAGACTAACAAGCGGTGCTGTTTGCACAGATTCACGGTAAGCCCCAAACCCTCTCGACACCGTGATTTGTTTTTTGCGCTAAAAGCAAAGAACCAGCGTAGTGATCCTTTTTTCCTCCTTGCCCTCCCAGAACTGAAAACATAAATTAACCGATACCGGAGAGAACCTTCCTGCGCTGACAGCGCCGTTCACAAGTAAGTTCCCATTCCCGGTGCTAACTTGCAGTTCACGGGTACGCGAGCTAAGACAAATCCCAATACTCTGTAAACTTTCTTTCAGAGATGAGAACAAGCCAACACACGGATTGATTTCCAGACATCGGCACACTAGCCGGTGGGTCTCGACCAGCGAGGGTAATTATTTGTTCACGTACACCGATTGAGGTGAGCCAAACCCGCGTGACCATGATACTTAATTAAATTTCACTCTGCTGCAGTCCAAACCTTACGGCATAGACGATCCTGCACTAACACAAGAGCAACTTTGGGCAGAATAATACAAGGTATGTCGCATTCAGAGATGCGCATATTTTCTTTACTTGTACATAATTGGCTAGAGGACCCCGTTTGCTAAAACAATCCCTTTTTTCTTTTCACAAATAGTTCCCATGGACCTGAATCACACCGCCATTATGAGAATCCTGCAAACCATTTAACAGGATTCGAAACGCGTCGGCATTTTTTCAGACATTCATGCTAACGTTACTGATGCCAAAATGGGCAATTTTCCTGAACAATAATGATTTAATCCATGTCAGGTTTTGGGAGTAGATTTTGAAACATTTCCTTTCTTTCTCCCAATTAGTATATCGTTGATTGTGATCCTTTTACCGTGCATTGCTTATTCTGTTCACAATGTTTATGACTAAAGTGTCCATGTCACGACCATGCATCTATGGTTAAAAAGTCGTTTTTCACATGTTCACTGTTGATATTTTTTTTGCACTGTATATACGCACTAATTGTTTTCCAAACTGTATGTGGCCAGATATGAAGTTGAAAGCGATCTTTGGTCTGTTTATGTAAAAAAGACAATTTTTTGATAACTGAGTTATAATTAAAAGACGTAAATCGACGTCAGGGTAAACTAATAAAGTTTTGTTTATCCTTAACCATTGAGTGTTTAATTTAAATCTGGAGGCATAGGCAACAATCCTTTCTTACAATATTGTGGCCCTGCCTACCCTCCTTCCCACTGGGCCCAGCCACCCTTGTATTTTTAGATTTTCAGAAGAGTGCTATAGCAGCGCATCGCAGACTATGTGAACGAAACCTGCCCTGACCACATCTGGGGCATGTAGAGAGCCTGCTGGGATAAATAGTGTGTGGCGGCTCTGGAGACATACAGGCCAAGTGTACAGACCCGGGCTGTTAGGATGATGAACTATGCTGGTCTGGTCGAAGACTGGCCGCCGTGCTTGTAGTCCCGGGCTAGTAGATGGATGGACGAGGCTTTGCTGGTGATATACTGACCAGCCGTGCTTACAGACCCGGGCTAGTAGAAGGATGGATGAGGCTTTGCTGGTGATAGACTGACCGCCGTACTTGACGTCCCGGGCTAGTAGAAGGATGGACGAGGCTATGCTGGTGATAGACTGACCAGCCGTGCTTACAGACCCGGGCTAGTAGAAGGAAGGACGAGGCTTTGCTGGTGATAGACTGACCGCCGTGCTTACAGACCTGGGCTAGTAGATGGATGGACGAGGATTTGCTGGTCGAAGACTGGCCGCCGTGCTTACAGACCCGGGCTAGAAGAAGGATGGACAAGGCTTTGCTGGTCTGGTGGTGGACTGGCCGCCGTGCTTACAGTCCCGGGCTACTAGAAGGAGGAACGAGGCTTTGCTGGTGATAGACTGACCAGCAGTGCTTACAGACCTGGGCTAGCAGAAGGATGGACGAGGCTATGCTGGTGATAGACTGACCAGCTGTGCTTACAGACCTGGGCTAGTAGAAGGATGGACGAGGCTATGCTGGTGATAGACTGACCAGCTGTGCTTACAGACCTGGGCTAGTAGAAGGATGGACGAGGCTTTGCTGGTGATAGTCTGACTGCCATGCTTACAGACCTGGGCTAGTAGAAGGATGGACGAGGCTTTGCTGGTGATAGACTGACCGCCGTGCTTACAGACCCAGGCTAGTAGAAGGATGGACAAGGCTTTGCTGGTCAAAGACTGGCCGCCGCGCTTACAGATCCGGGCTAGTAGAAGGATGGACGAGGCTTTGCTGGTGATAGACTGACCACCGTGCTTACAGACCCGGGCTAGTAGAAGGATGGACGAGGCTTTGCTGGTGATAGACTGACCACCGTGCTTACAGACCCGGGCTAGTAGAAGGATGGACGAGGCTATGCTGGTGATAGACTGACCGCCGTGCTTACAGACCCGGGCTAGTAGAAGGATGGACAAGGCTTTGCTGGTCAAAGACTGGCCGCCGCGCTTACAGATCCGGGCTAGTAGAAGGATGGACGAGGCTTTGCTGGTGATAGACTGACCACCGTGCTTACAGACCCGGGCTAGTAGAAGGATGGACGAGGCTTTGCTGGTGATAGTCTGACTGCCGTGCTTACAGACCCGGGCTAGTAGAAGGATGGACAAGGCTTTGCTGGTCAAAGACTGGCCGCCGCGCTTACAGATCCGGGCTAGTAGAAGGATGGACGAGGCTTTGCTGGTGATAGACTGACCACCGTGCTTACAGACCCGGGCTAGTAGAAGGATGGACGAGGCTTTGCTGGTGATAGACTGACCAGCTGTGCTTACAGACCTGGGCTAGTAGAAGGATGGACGAGGCTTTGCTGGTGATAGTCTGACTGCCGTGCTTACAGACCCGGGCTAGTAGAAGGATGGACAAGGCTTTGCTGGTCAAAGACTGGCCGCCGCGCTTACAGATCCGGGCTAGTAGAAGGATGGACGAGGCTTTGCTGGTGATAGACTGACCACCGTGCTTACAGACCCGGGCTAGTAGAAGGATGGACGAGGCTTTGCTGGTGATAGACTGACCACCGTGCTTACAGACCCGGTCTAGTAGAAGAATGGACGAGGCTGTGCTGGTGGAAGACTGACCGTCGTGCTTACAGACCTTTAGAAGTTTCCGTGTCATGGTGGCTCCGACGAAAGCAATGAGACTGCTTATCGGGAACCCACTCAGGAAAGAGTTTTGTTTTCAGAAATAAAATCGCCTATGTTGTTATTAAAAAACAAAACAGAAACGTCCCTGATGCGTTGGAAGTTTTCTTCATTCTGGTACTAATCAAAAAATTAGTGTGTCATAATGTCTTCCCCTAATTAGGGGGCGGCCTGAGGTTAAGTGCAGATTAGCAGACTGAGGCCTGAAGTAAGCTGCATATGGGTGGCCTGAGGTTAGCTGCAGATGGGTGGGCTGAGAGAAGCTGAAGATGGGTGGCCTGAGGCCTGAGGTTAGCTGCATATCGGTGGCCTGAGGCAAGCTGCAGATGGGCAGTCTGAGGTAAGCTGCAGATGGGCAGCCTGAGGTAAGCTGCTGATGGGCGGCCTGAGGTAAGCTGCTGATGGGCGGCCTGAGGTTTGAGGTAAGCTGCAGATGGGATGACTGAGGCCTGAGGTAAGCAGCAGATGGGTGGCCTGAGGTAAGCTGCAGATGGGCGGCCTGAGGCCTGAGGTCTGAGGTAAGCTGCAGATCGAAGACCTGAGATAAGCTGCAGATGGGTGGCCTGAGGTAAGCTGCAGAAGGGTGACATGAGGTAAGCTGCAGATGGACGGCCTGAGGTAAGCTGCAGATGGGCGGCCTGTGGTAATCTGCAGATGGGCAGCCTGAGGTAAATTGCAGATGGGCAGCCTGAGGCCTGAGGTAAGCTACAGGTGGGCGGCCTAAGATAAGCTGCAGAAGGGTGACATGAGGTAAGCTGCAGATGGGCAGCCTGAGGTAAGCTGCAGATGGGCGGCCTGACATAAGCTGCAGATGGGCGGCCTGAGGTAAGCTGCAGATGGGTGACCTGAGGTAATCTGCAGATGGGCAGCCTGAGGTAAGTTGCAGATGGGCGGCCTGAGGTAAGCTGTAGATGGGTGGCCTGAGGTAAGCTGCAGAAGGGTGACATGAGGTAAGCTGCAGATGGGCAGCCTGAGGTAAGCTGCAGATGGGCGGCCTGAGATAAGCTGCAGATGTGTGGCCTGAGGTAAGCTGCAGATGAGTGACCTAAGGTAATCTGCAGAAGGGTGACATGAGGTAAGCTGCAGATGGGCAACCTGCAGATGGGCTGCCTGGGGCCTGAGGTAAGCAGCAGATGGGCGACCTGAGGCAAGCTGCAGATGGGTCGTGGGTCCGAGGAGTCAGAGTGGCTTCAGCTGTGGAAAGGTGGCGCTGCCTCCAATCCAGGGCCGGGGCAGATGGCATACGGGGGGGCTCTAATGGAGGCCTAGAGGCTGGCAGGGCTGGGGATTGAACCCAGCGCCGCCCTCAGCAGCTCTGATCTTATCTCTCTAAAGCACAAGCGGGGTCAGCAAGCTACAGAATAAATTCTTCTTGTGTGTGTTTTTTTCCCTTTTACATCAATAGCAAAAACACAGCCGAAGGGCAGTGGAGCCTCTACAAGTGCGCCAAGGTCAGGGGTGTGTTAGTTCCATACAAACAGGAGGATCACATGACTTCCCCAGAAGCACAGGATACTGAACTAAGGCCAGGATTGGACTTGATGTCCGGTTGCAAAGTCAGCAGCTCTGGCCGTTAGCCCACATTTGCTGCCCAGGAGGTGTTTTGAGCTGAGTGAGGCCTTTGGAAGGTTTTCCGAGTCTCACAAAGGATCCCTCTCCTCTTGAGATGGGGGTTTGGATATAGCAGTGCTTACTTCACTATCACATTAATCTCACCCCCCTCTCTTCCTCCTGGGGCTTGGATGTAGCCGTGCTCACTTCGCTATCACATTAATCTCACCCCCTTTCTTCCTCCTGGGGCTTGGATGTAGCAGTGCTTACTTCACTATCACATTAATCTCACCCCCTCTCTTCCTCCTGGGGCTTGGATGTAGCAGTGCTTACTTCACTATCACATTAATCTCACCTCCTCTCTTCCTCTGGGGCTTGGATGTAGCAGTGCTTACTTCGCTATCACATTAATCTCACCCCCTCTCTTCCTCCTGGGGCTTGGATGTAGCAGTGCTTACTTCACTATCACATTAATCTCACCTCCCTCTCTTCCTCCTTGGGCTTGGATGTAGCAGTGCTTACTTCGCCGCCACATTAATCTCACCCCCTCTCTACCTCCTGGGGGCTTGGATGTAGCAGTGCTTACTTCGCTATCACATTAATCTCACCCCCTCTCTTCCTCCTGGGGCCTGGATGTAGCAGTGCTTACTTCGCTATCACGTTAATCTCACCCCCTCTCTTCCTCCTTGGGCTTGGATGTAGCAGTGCTTACTTCGCCGTCACATTAATCTCACCCCCCCTCTCTTCCTCTGGGGCTTGGATGTAGCAGTGCTTACTTCGCTCTCACATTATTCTCAGTCCCCCTCTCTTCCTCCTGGGGCTTGGATGTAGCAGTGCTTACTTCGCTCTCACATTAATCTCACCCCCTCTCTTCCTCCTGCGGGCTTGGATGTAGCAGTGCTTACTTCGCTATCACATTAATCTCACCCCCCTCTCTTCCTCCTGGGGCTTGGATGTAGCAGTGCTTACTTCGCTCTCACATTAATCTCACCCCCCTCTCTTCCTCCTGCAGGCTTGGATGTAGCAGTGCTTACTTCGCCATCACATTAATCTCACCCCCTCTCTTCCTCCTGGGGCTTGGATGTAGCAGTGCTTACTTCACTATCACATTAATCTCACCCCCCTCTCTTCCTCCTGGGGCTTGGATGTAGCAGTGCTTACTTCACTATCACATTAATCTCACCCCCCTGTCTTCCTCCTTGGGTTTGGATGTAGCAGTGCTTACTTCGCCGTCACATTAATCTCACCGCCCCTCTCTTCCTCTGGGGCTTGGATGTAGCAGTGCTTACTTCGCTCTCACATTATTCTCAGTCCCCCTCTCTTCCTCCTGGGGCTTGGATGTAGCAGTGCTTACTTCGCTCTCACATTAATCTCACCCCCCTCTCTTCCTCCTGCGGGCTTGGATGTAGCAGTGCTTACTTCGCTATCACATTAGCGTCCCCCGGGCTGTCCAGGTCAATTCGCAGGATCCCTTTTAGAAAATACCATCGCCCTTGCATCGGCCGCACCCAATTTTATTCTATTAGGAGATCTAAACTTCCATTTTAATGATCCATGCGATAAGGGGGCAATGGATCTTAAGCTCGAGCTAAAAGCTCTGGAACTGGATCTTAAAAATAAGGATGCCACTCACATCAAGGGGCATCTTCTCGACCCCATTTTCACGAATATCACATTTCTGGTATCAAGGCCCCCCCTCCCTTTTCCTTGGTCTGACCACTTTCTAATCCCATTTGAATGGCAAATTAGCACCGACCGTCCCAGATACAGGCACCACGCACTCTAGAGAGAGTGTGGTCCAAACTTTCCTTCGAGAGCTGGACTCACAGATTGGAACAGACAGCTCCCCAGTCAGATCCTGACCCCTTGGAGGCGGACAAAAAACTTTCCTATTGGCTTAATAGCTCCCTGGACTTCGTTCTTCCTAAGAAAATAATGGAGAAGAAAAGCAGGGTCTTCAAAACACCTTGGTATACCCCAGAACTTCGAGAACTAAGGAAAATTTGTAAAAAAAAACGAACAGACTTGGAGGAAAGATTGGGCCTCCCATAACAAAGCCGAGTATAGAGCTGCCATTAGGGCCTACAAATTATCCCGGAAAGTAGCTCAGGCCGCATACTTTGAGGAGAAAATTAAGACAGCCTCCAATTCATCCAGAGAGACATTCAAAATTGTGAAAGACCTCCTCAAGGCACCATGCCCTTCGATGGTGCAAGAAGCATCGGAAACCAGATGTAATCAATTTGCTGCTTTCTTTGAAAGTAAAATTCAAAACATATTAAAAACTTTATCTTGGAATGATCAATACCCTGACCCGGATCAATCTACTGCTTACACCTCAGGCCCTCGTCTTGAGACGTTCGCGCCGATCTCAGGGGATGACCTCCCAAAAATTCTGGCTGCTGTGAAGAGTGGTTCCCCTAGTGACCCTGCCCCCATGCATATTTTGAAACGAGTAACAGCTACAATTACTCCACTAATTACAGACCTTCTCAACGCCTCCTTCACGCAGGGAATTGTCCCTCCTAGCTGGAAGCAGGTTACGGTCAAAGCGCTCCTAAAAAAACAAAGCTTGACCCTACAGAATTGGCTAACTTTCGACCAATCTCGCTGCTACCTGGTATCAGCAAGATGGCGGAGAAAATGGCCAATCAGCAGCTCTCCCTCTTCTTAGAAAGCAATAGGCTGCTCCGCAACTCTCAAACAGGCTTCCGTCCAGGTCAGGGAACAGAGTCCGCCCTGCTAGCAGTGACGGAAGAGGCAAGGCGTATCTTGGATTCAGGGGGATCAACAGTGGTGGTCCTCCTGGATCTAAGTGCAGCATTTGACACGGTGGACCATAAGATCTTAATTCGCCGCCTGAGTAATCTGGGAGTAGCGGGCACAGCGCTACAATGGCTTACATCTTTCCTGGAGAATCGAACCTTCCAGGTTTGGGAGGGTGCAGCACGTTCCAAACTGACCCCCCTCCAGTGTGGGGTCCCGCAGGGCTCATCATTGAGCCCTACCTTATTCAATGTCTATATGGCCCCCCTGGAAGATGTGGTGCATCCCTATGTGATCAAAGTAGTCACCTACGCTGACGAGAACCAACTAGTCGTCTCACTCTCCCAAGAGGAACACTGCGTGGAAAATCTTCACTCCTGCCTCTCAGAAATCCACTCCTGGATGAATAGCTCACGACTGAAACTGAATGTATCCAAAACAGAGCTCATGCGACTAGGCCACCATGTAACATCGTTACCCAATTCTATCTGGCCCGTCTGATTGGGGCCCGCTCCCACTCCAAAGAGTGAACTAAAAAGCCTGGGGGTATGGCTGGATCAGGATCTGACATTTCGGACCCAAGCAAAAAAGACAGCAGGTATGTGCATGGGGCTACTTCGCTCTGCTCTCAAGATTCTTCCCCTATTGCCAGAGCAGTCGAGGAAACTACTGATCCAAGGACTAATCCTGTCAAAATTAGATTATAGTAACGCCCTTCTCATGGCTGCCCCTGAAACAACAATCAATAGTCTCCAACGAGTTCAGAACTCGGCAGCGAGGCTGCTTACTGGCACGTCTAGCAGATCCTCAGCCAAGCCTGCACTCAGAGCCCTTCATTGGCTACCAGTACGTGAAAGGATTAAATTTAAATCCTTATGTATTGTTCACAAGTCCCTACAGGGGAAGGGTCCCCCGATCTTAGGGAACCTTGTTTGCCCTTATAAGCCTACTAGATCCCTTCGCTCTGATCATGGCAACTTGGCTATTGTCCAGAGAGTCAAGCGGGCCCGAAAAGGGGGCGCCGATTCTCAGTGAATGCGGCCACCCTGTGGAATGCCCTTCTGGTCAAGATCCGCACTGAGCCGAGCCATCTGAGGTTCCGAAAGCTTCTTAAAACCTTCCTGTTTCCCAAAGACTCCTAACCCCTAACCTCCCCCGCAGTAGTCCTTGTTCTATAGCGCTGGGACGCTCTCAGGCAGCCATGCGCTTTACAAATTCATTTTCATTTCATTATTCTGACCTAGTTCTAGGACACCCCCGCGCCGCACGGCCACCAGCTGCTGCGTGCGCCTCCCTGCCTGTGTGCCTCGCTGCCGCCGCGTGACCACGCCCCCTGCCTTAGAGCGGCGTGGTCCGTGCTCGCTCGACCGGCCCTTGTTGTTTTTGCCGTTTCTGTATTGTATTGTATTTTTGACATTCTGTATTGCCTGTATTTTTCCCTGTAATTCGTAATTTCCTTCCTGTGTTGCCTTTCTCTGACCCTCGTCCTCCCTCCCCGCTTCCCGCCACTGCCGCTAACCCCGCCCCTTTTTCTTCTGTACCCTCCCCGCTCCCGCCTCCCAGCTGCTCCGCCCCCCCGCGCACTTCGCCATATATGGCGACCGTGCGAACGCGCAGCGGTCACGCGCAGCGGGCGCGCCGATTGTGTGCCGAATGCGCGCCAAAGGTAAGCCCGTCTGCGCCCGTCCGTGCCTGGACCGCGCCCAGTGCCAGGACCCCTGGCCCTCGACGACCCCGGCCCTCCCGCCTGACGTACAACGCCGCCACCCTCATCGCACTCAACACCGGCCGACCCCCAGGATGCTACCAAGCCACCCCGAGACGAACCCACGGACCCTTCAGCTGCCACGCCTGCAAGTTCACCTGCATCCGGACCTGCCCGGCACCAGCATCTGCCAAGCCGAACACCAGCAGCCACCACCTCAAGTGCATCCTCCTCAACACCCGCTCCGTCCACAGACACGCCATCGAACTCTGGAACCTCCTAGACGCCACAGCCCCTGACGTTGCCTTCATCACGGAGACCTGGATGAACGCCTCTTCAGCGCCCGACATCGCCATCGCCATCCCAGAGGGCTACAAGATCACCCGGAGGGACCGCACCGCCAACCAGATGGGAGGAGGCATCGCCATCATCCACAGGAACACCATCCGAATCACGACCAGCACCGACAACACCCTAACCACCGCCGAACACCTGCATTTCCAGATCCACACCGACCCGAAGACCACCCTCAGAGGCACCCTAATCTACCGACCCCCGGGACCACGCACTCAATTCAGCAAGGACATCGCCGACTTCGTCAGCCTGCATGCCCTCCCCTCCGCTGACTACATCCTCCTGGGGGACCTCAACTTCCACCTGGAGAACAACAACGACCGCAACACCAGCACCCTGCTCGACAACCTCGCCAACCTTGGACTCAAGCAACTGGTGAACACCCCCACCCACCTCGCCGGACACACACTCGACGCAGTCTTCTCATCCAGCAAAGACATCGCCTTCAGCCACGCCACAGAACTCCACTGGACGGACCACAGCTGCGTACACTTCACCTTCAAAAGAACGACGATCCACCACCACCAGCAACAGGTTGCCTGCAGAAGCTGGAACAAGATCACAGCCGACCAACTCGCCGCTTCCCTGAGCCAGCACCCACCTACCAGCTCAGCGAACCCCAGCCAAGCCGCCGACAACCTCTCGAAGTGGATCAGCAACTGCGCGGACGAACTCGCCCCCCTGAGGACCCCGCCCAGCAGAACCGGCAGCAAGAAAGCCCCATGGTTCACAGACGAACTCAAGAGCTCCAAGAAGAACTGCCGAGCCCTCGAGAAAGTCTGGAGAAAGGAACCTACACCAGACAACATGACCGCCCTCAAACTCGCCACCCGGAAGCACCACCAACTCATCCGCGCCGCCAAGAAAACTGCATTCAAGGACAGGCTGGACAACAACGCACACAACTGCAAGGAACTCTTCAACATCGTGAAAGAGCTCTCCAACCCCAACGCCGGAAACAACGACATCACCCCTTCGCAAGACCTCTGCAACTCCCTCGCCTCCTACTTCCACAACAAGATCGCGGACATACACAACAGCTTCAGCACCCAACCGACGCACGCCAGGACCACAGCAACACCGCCTACCACCACCCTCCGAGCCTGGACTCCGATCAGCACCGAAGACACCGTCCGCATGATGAACTCCGTCCACTCCGGATCTCCGACCGACCCCTGCCCTCACCACGTCTTCAACAAGGCCGACGCTGTCATCGCACCCCACCTGCGGGACATTATCAATACCTCCTTCGACACCGCCACCTTCCCTGAGAGCTGGAAGCACGCCGAACTCAGGGCTCTTCTCAAGAAACAGCAGACCCCACCGAACTCAAGAACTACCGCCCTATCTCGCTACTCCCGTTTCCAGCCAAAGTCATGGAGAAGACCGTCAACAAGCAGCTGGCCGCCTTCCTCGAGATGAACGGATCCCTCGACCCCTCGCAGTCCGGCTTCCGAGCCAACCACAGCACCGAGACCGCCCTCATCGCCGCCACCGACGACATCCGAGCCCTGATGGACAACGGAGAAACAGCGGCCCTCATCCTCCTAGACCTCTCCGCGGCCTTCGACACTGTCTGCCACCGCACCCTAGTGCAATGCCTCAGCAACGTCGGAATCCAGGAGAAGGCACTGGAATGGATCGTCTCCTTCCTCGACGGAAGAACACAGAGAGTCCGCCTACCGTCGTACAAGTCAGAGGCCACCGAAGTCATCTGCGGCGTCCCTCAAGGATCCTCGCTGAGCCCTACCCTCTTCAACGTCTACATGAGCCCCCTCGCGGCCATCGCACGCCAACACAACCTCAACATAATCTCCTACGCCGACGACACCCAGCTGATCCTCTCCCTGACCAACGACCCCGCCGCCGCCAGAGCCAACCTGCACGAAGGGATGAAGGAGGTAGCCGAGTGGATGACGACCAGCCGCCTGAAACTGAACTCAGACAAGACGGAGGTCCTCATCCTGGGCTCCACGCCCACCGCCTGGGACGACTCCTGGTGGCCCCCCGCCCTGGGCACCGCACCCAAACCGACGAACCACGCACGCAACCTGGGCTTCATCCTGGACTCCTCCCTCTCCATGACCAGACAAGTCAACGCCGTCTCCTCGGCGTGCTTCAACATCCTGCGCATGCTACGGAAGATCTTCTGGTGGATCCCCACGGAGACCAGGAAGACCGTCACCCAGGCCCTCGTCACCAGCCGACTGGACTACGGCAACGCCCTCTACGCCGGAACCACCGCCAAGCTCCAGAAGAGACTTCAGCGGATCCAGAACGCCTCAGCCAGACTCATCCTCGACATCCCACGAAACAGCCACATCTCAGGACACCTGAGAGACCTGCACTGGCTCCCCGTCAACAAAAGAATCACCTTCCGTCTCCTCACCCACGCACACAAAGCCCTACACGATCAAGGCCCGAGCTACCTCAACAACCGAATCAACTTCTACGCTCCCAAACGCCACCTCCGTTCAGCCAGCCACGCCCTCGCCGCCGTCCCACGCATCCACAGAGCGACAACAGGAGGAAGGTCCTTCTCCTACCTGGCCGCCAAGACCTGGAACTCCCTCCCGACCGACCTGCGCCTGACCCAAGACCACCTCTCCTTCAGGAAGAAGCTCAAGATCTGGCTGTTCGAGCAGTAACGGCACCCCCCCCCCTAAGCGCCTTGAGACCCTACGGGTAAGTAGTGCGCTCTATAAATGTCTTGATTGATTGATTGATTGATTGATTCTCACCGCCCTCTCTTCCCCTGGGGCTTGGATGTAACAGTGCTTACTTCACCGCCACGTTAATCTCCCTCCCTCCCGCGGTCCTCCTCTGCACGCATTCTACTTTGGAATTTACTTAGCGCCTCTTTATCCGAAGCGCTTAACAAAGAGCACTTTTACACACATGAGAGCACAAGTGGAAGCGGAGCTCGTTTCACCCAAGGAGGGGGTCAGGCGGAGTTTCTAGGGTTTGAAAGTGTGGCTGCAGAACTTAACCTGCTGAGCTACCCTGGGGTGTGAGGGGGGATTGAGGAGGCAGCAGCAGTGACTTCACACCCTCGCCTTCTCTGCTTCCCAGTGACATCACTCCCTTGCCTTCTCTGCTTCCCCGTGACGTCACACACGTGCATAATCTGAGCAGGTGCTTTCACGTGCTCAGCACCAGCACTTCTTTCACAGGGCTACAATTTTTGACCCTACAGGTGCTGGTCTCAATATTAATTGTTCAAATTCAAAATAAAAAGAATAACGTATGTTGCATGGTGACTGGCTGGTAAATGTTCATAGGCCTACAACAAAAACTCCCTGCCCCAATGGATGAAACGCGACCCCAGAGGGGGGTCCTTAAATAAACCAACTGTCACCAGAGCAATATAAGTGCAGGGAAGATCAGTCACTCCAAATAGTAAAAAAATATAAAATTAATTTGTTTTTTTACAAATATTTTAAAAGGATATCTTGTTTAGCATGATACATATAAAAGCATCAAAAACGGAGAATATCAAAATATAACATCCCACACTCTTCTTTCAATCTGCATATTAATTCCTTCATAATTACCACCACTCAGCGTACAACTCAGTACCTCAATCAACCAATCAATCACATTCACGCAGACATAGAAGATGGATCAACGCCACAAGATGGTCCTGAGCCCGAGAAAAGCGGCTCATCATGGCAAAGGGGATAGGGGGTAGATATCATCCAGCTTCCCCTGCAACAAAAACGCCAACGCGCGTTTCGGTGTGTGGCCCCAGCCGGGGCTACACCTTCTTCAGGGCGAGAAACGAAACAATGAACAAAGAGGGGATGGGAAAACAGGAATCCACGAGGCAGGGAAGTTCTGATTCGACAGCCTGCGAGACGCACCGTAAGAGGCACAGGACAGATTGCCTCACTAGGAGCCAATAACAGGCGCGCTGTTCAGGAAAACTGCTGAGTAAATTCCAAAGGATTCCTACATGATGCACGATCCTGGAATAAAATATCTTTTTTTTAAAATCCGGCAGCGTATGGATTTATAATCAGTGGCTGAGGGCTTCCACAGGTAGAAGTTGTTGAAAAAACCTTCCGATCCGTATATTCAGGGGTTCTCAGTAATGCCGAATCAGCGATTGTAGCGCAGGCAGTCGGGATCCTCACTTCCGGCTTGAAGGTGGCAGCTTCAGACTTCAGAGAGTATTTGAAGCTAGTTGTTTTACCAATTATAATCCCTTGAATACCAAATGAAAATACACCACACAAGGTATATATCAAATATATATGTATTTATTCTAATCACAACCCCTCTGCACTCTTTATGAGGTCAGAGGGGTACATTACAAGATTCTTAATTAGCATACGATAAGTTGCACAATATACAATAATGTCTTGGGGCCTCACAAACCATATACTAAAATAGTGGTATAAGAACCACGTCTGGAATAGAAAGTAGGCCTAGGGAATCGCTGGGGCTACACTAAACAACCAAAGGTTAGGAAGTAGGAGGCCCACAGGAGACGTGTGCAGTGTCTAAACACAGTCCTGAGTTACCATTGACTTTCTATGGGAAACAAAGAAGTTACAAAGTTACAATTTAAGGGCACTTCTAGATGGATTACGATGAAACCCCTTTAGACCAGGACACTTCGAGACTCAAGACCCACGGGAGCACCGGAGTACTCATGTTACCTCACCCAGGAAAGCCTGGTGCATAGGTGCCTTTTGGTGTCGGGTTTCGTCGTCGTTTTCTATGGAGATCTGCAAAGAAGTGCTGCAGGTGACCAGAGGAAAAAGTGTCCGGGTGGATCCAAGGGTGGATCGAAGATCTGAAGAACCTTAAAGCAGAAGGGACAGAGTCTGGGTCACTAGCCAGTGACCAGGAAGGAACCAGGCGATGTCGCTTTGATCTCAGGTGAAGAGGTGAAGCTTGTCTCTGCAGCCACGAGGTCCAGGAGGCATCGGCGATGACCAGGTGCTGGATTCGAGCTGTCCCATGAAGGATCTAGTTGACTGCGGTGTGGGTATCCGGATTGGACCCAACAAGCCTTGGCAAATGCAATCCATGCAGGAGATGAAGACCGGCTTTGTTGCAGACCAGCAAGGTCTGTGGTGCTTCTTCTTTGCAGGAAAGCTGGAGCAAGCCTGGAGCAAACAGGAAAGCAGTTTGGTTCAAAAGGAAAGTCTTCAGGGGGCTCACTAGCCAACGGCCAAGGAACCGGGACGACACATCAAGCTGAAATGCAAGAGCGGGCCCCACGCGGTACTCGTGGAGTGTGGAGGGCTGAGCTCCGGAGCAAATGGTGCTCGGGTCTGGGGCTTCTCGTACCCCAATGCACAACTGTGAGTTACCTCAGGAGTCGATGCAGTTAGCAAAATGCAGGATGTCCAGGAGTTCCTGTACCTCGTTTTTCGTGTCCGCCCCGGGTCTCAGCTTTGCTGTGGATGTGGGTCGGGGTCAGAGATGTCTGAAAATCCATGTCCTGTGTTGCAGAATCATCGAGTTCCGGCAGGAACTTAGGCAATGCAGACCGGCAAGTTACTTGGTGGTGCCTGTTTGAACAGGGTGGTCACTCCTTGACCACAAGGAAGATGTCTTCCGTCTTCCAGCCGAAATAGAACATCGAATGTCCAGGATATGTCTTGTGAAGATTCATCCAGGATAATCTAAAGTCCCAGGGACACAGCTCCTATACTTATACTAAGGTTGGGGGCTGGATTACCTGCTAGGTCCCTCCTAAGGGTGGGACCTGGGCAGGGGGTGGTTACGCCCCCTTCCCTGTGTCCAGTTTCACACCAGAGCAGGGCTGGAGTGCCCCAGCAACTGGTTTGAACTAGGCTATGCATGGAGCACCTTGTGTGCCCCAGGCAGTGTCTGAAATGCATTCACTGAATGCAGCCCTCCCTGCCCCAATACACATAAGCCTGTCTGGAGAGGTGCTGACACCTCCTTGGGCAGGAAACCTATTGTCCAGGCCTCCCCTGCTGGAGTCTCGTCCAGCAGTAGGAGGTCTGACTTGTGTCTGTGGCAGCAGCATCCATTTTGTGATGCTGAGGCTCTGTTTAACTTTAACCAGGTTTTACTGTAACAACATGTCTTATCCCTCTAGAAGGGTGGAATTCTACCCCCGCCGCCAGGAGTGGTGGGGGTGGTAGGATTCCAAAGTGTTTGAGACCTTACACAACTTGTTTTGATACAGCCAATCCAAAGTTAGCATTAACCGTGAGGATTATAATGCATTTAAGAGTATATGGTATGGCTATATCATAGAACAGCTATAAGGAGATGGTTCCGAAAGCTGTAGAGGGGCTCAGCTCATGCTAGGGCACCCTCTCACATAAAACCAAGCACTCCACCTCTAGGATGGTCGAGGCCTACCATAGGAGTGACTTATAGGTGTATATGTGTCTATATATCTATATAGATATAGGTATACTATATCTAAGTAAGGGGTGAATACACCACCTTTCCCAGGTGTCAATTGCAGAGCTGTGGTGTCAGTTTGGAGGGCCAGCCAGGGGTGGCATAATACATGCTTCAGCCCCTGGTAGGCCTTGGATGCGCCTATGCCCTGGGTACCTATGGTACACTATACATGGACTCATAGAGGTGATCCAATACCCAATCTGGTATGTACCTAAAGTTCATTGTATCAATTTAGAAAGAGAACAGCTAGGCGATGGTCCTGATTAGCAGGGCCACAGTCAGTCTAAAGTCGAAAAACCAGAAAATCACAGCAAAAAGTGGAGGTGACCATAGAAAGCAGACCCTACTCTCCTACACTATGGTGATATTATTATTGCGTGGTGTGTACCTACCTTTTACCAGTGGTTACTAGTTGTGTTCTACAATTGTTATTTTGCGCTACAATTATTCTATGCTCTAGAAGTGCTATTCCTACTAAGTGCTGATTCTGACAGTGGCCCACATCGCCCTGTCATGTGTATATAATCCCCTGTAAATACTGCCCAGTGCCAGTTGGCACAGTGTATCTGTGTGATTATGATCTAATGTGTTTATGGTAATACAAAGGCTATTTTTATATATAACCTTGTGTGGAGTTCCTTTTTGTGGTGTGCCTAGTGTGTTGCTGCTGTGTGTGTGTGTGTGTTGCGAAAACGCTTTACACATTGCCTCCGGGATAAGCCTTACTGCTCGTGCCACGTTGCCAAGGGGGTGAGCAGGGGTTATCTTTGGAGTGTAACTTCCTTGCCCTAACTAGAGTGGTGGTCTCTGCTGTGAGAAGTTAGCCTGGCATGTGATGTCCACTAGTTCTAGTGGGCACCTTGCACCAGTCTAAATTGACCCTTATTGATGGTGGTTGTAAAGTCAACCTTATAGACAAGCTATCCTAGTGGTAGCATGGACCAGCAGTCTTAGGCTAAGACTCCAAAGAGCATGTGAAGATGTTTGTTTTACCAATTATAATCCCTTGAATACCAAATGAAAGGACACCACACAAGGTATATATCAAATATATATGTATTTATTCTAAACACAACCCCTCTGCACTCTTTATGAGGTCAGAGGTAAAAGTACATCACAAGTTACTCAATTAGCATACGATACGTTGCACAAATACAGTTTTGCCCTAGGGGCCTCACAAACCATATACTAAAATAGTGGTATAAGACCCACGTCTGAAATAGTGAGTAGCCCTAGGGCCTAGGAAATCCCTGGGGCTACACTAAACAACCAAAGGATAGAAAGTAGGAGGCCCACGGGGAGACGTGTGCAGTGTCTAAACACAGCTGCGAGTTAACATAGACTTATAATGGGAAACAAAGAAGTTGCAAAGTTACTGTTTAAGGGCACTTCCGGATGGACTACGACAAAACCCCTTTAGACTAGGACACTTCGAGAGTCAAGACCCACGGGAGCACCGGAGTACTCGAGTTACCTCACCCATGGAAGCCGGTTGCATAGGTGTCTTTTGGTGTCGGGTTTCGTCGATGTTTTCAATGGAGATCTGCAAAAAAGTGCTGCGGGCGA
Source organism: Lissotriton helveticus (assembly GCF_964261635.1). Classification (NCBI taxonomy): domain Eukaryota; kingdom Metazoa; phylum Chordata; class Amphibia; order Caudata; family Salamandridae; genus Lissotriton; species Lissotriton helveticus. The sequence continues at coordinate 2,125,028,858 of NC_136067.1, read as the reverse complement.
CCAGAGGAAAAGTGTCCGGGTGGATCCAAGGGTGGATCGAAGATCTTAAGAACCTGAAAGCAGAGGGGACAGAGTCTGGGTCACTAGCCAGTGACCAGGAAGGAACCAGGAAGGAACCAGACGGTGTCGCAATGATCTCAAGTGAAGAGGTGAAGCTTGTCTCTGCAGCCAACTGGTCCAGGAGGTGTTGACGATGACCAGGAGCTGGACTCGAACTGTCCCACAAAGGATCTAGTTGACTGCGGTATCGGTATCCAGATTGGACCCAACAAGCCTTGGCAAACGCAATCCACGCAGGAGATGAAGATTGGCTTTGAGTCAGACCAGCAATGTCTGTGGCGCTTCTCCTTTGCAGGGAAGCCGGAGCAACCAGGTCAGCAGTTTAAATTCTAACTAAAGTCTTCAGGGGGCTCACTAGCCGACGGACTAGGAACCGGGAAGACGCGTCGAGCTGAAATGCAAGAGCGGGCCCCACGCGGCACTCGTGGAGTGTGGAGGGCTGAGCTTCGGTGCAAATGGTGCTCGGATATCGGGCTTCTTGTACCCCAATGGACAACTGTGAGTTACCTCAGGCGTTGATGCAGTTAGCAAAAGGCAGGATGTCCAGGAGTTCCGGTCCCACGTCTCTCGTGTCCGCCACTGGTCTCAGCTTTGCTGTGGATGTGGGTAGGGGTCAGAGATGTCTGGAAGTCCATGTCCTGAGTTGCTTATAAAGGATGCTACAACCAAAACTCCCTGTTATCCTCAATAAATTCCACACTAACAACGCCCGTTGAAGCACTTACTTGGCAAACACAGAAATTAGAGATACAAATGGACACTATACAGGCGCTTGCGACAGCTATGATTAAGACTGAAGCTAAAATCGATGCCCTAACTTAAAAACTGGACTCAATGAGGATGCAACCTACTGCCAGATGTCTGTGCCTTCCAATTGTGGAAAAACTTAGCTCATTACCAGAGGTACTAACATCTATTGTTACAGAATTTAAACAAAGACAACAAGACACCATAGCTCAGCCCAATCAAAGAACAACTGAAAGCCTGTCAAAAGAAAGCAAACAAAAAGGAATGTATAATTATGCGGGCATAGCTAGTTCCGCCAAAACAATGTTGCAAACTGTAGCAGAAAGGAGGGGGGTAAACCTCTATGCGGGCAAGCTCGATCCAGTGGAATTGATCCTTTCGCCTATAAACACACAAATCGGTAAACAACTCTTGACGTCTAGGCACACACAAGCGAGCGAACAGGACCTGTGCAAGGACACACCTCAATTACCTTTGAAATTGGCACTGTTGGCCAGTCAAAACATAGCCACCAACGAGGAATCCGTAACAGGCAAGATCCTACACAGCAATGCTGATGGGGCCCCAGTTTGGAGAATATCTCAGTTCCTGGTAGAACCCTCGAAGGAACTGAACTCTTCCAGCAGCAACATTGGGATACTTGCAAGTTCCTATGAAGCCCACCTACGGCAACCATACCTTAATATGGCATTAAATAAGGCGATTTAAGTTTTTTTTTATGGTAGGACTAATGGTCTTGCCGATTAAAGACATCAACAGGCGCTGGAAAACCTTGGGAGCAATAACAACTTGCAGACTTTGCCACCAATATGAAGAATCCTTGGTCCATCTGGTTTGCACATGTCATTGTTTGTTGCACGCACGACACACTTTACTAAAGCCCTTGTTTTTAAAATACGGTGTGCGAACCTGCATTGAAGCCATGAAACTGTTTTTTAAACTGGAGACTCCAATGGAATTGGCAAGGTTTGCTAAGTTTGCATATAAGGCCAAATAACTTTTAGGTAAAGCAAGCATAATGCACCTTTGAACTGAAATCATTAGGCCTGAAGAACTCGCGCTTTATCGAGGATTGCACAACTTTCACTTCATTGAAATGAAATCGCCTTTGTATATTTAGCACTCAGCCTACTTATGCCACCATCGGACCTATGTATTTTATAACATCATCGAAACTCTTAATTTAATACTTGGCTAGAGCATCCCAAAAATAATTTTGAATGTATTCATAACGCTGTGACCCCAACCCTCCACCTGCAAGACGTGCAAAGCCTGCATATAAGGGGAAGGAATCTACAGGACTGAACTGATTTAATGTCTATTCCGCACCTCACTGATTTTATCTGTTTTTAATGTCCTGTTCGTAAAAACCACATTTGATAGTTTTAGTAAGATATAGTATACCACAACACCCCTGGTACGAACTAATTGAAATGAAGTATGTGAGATTTTATTTGAATCTTTTGTAACAATTTTTATTAATTGACGCAATAAACATTGACTTGACTTGAGTCGCTGAGTCTTCGGGTTCCGGCGGGAGCGTCTACAAAGCAGACCGGCAAGTTACTGGTGGTGCCTGTTTGCACAGGGTGGTCACTCCTTGACCACAAGAGAGATGTCGACCGGCTTCTCGTCAGAATAGAATGTCGAAGGTCCAAGAGTTCTGTATCAAAGTTTCTTTCCAGGATAATCTAAAGTCTCTAGACACAGCTCCTATCTTTATACTGATTTAAGGGGCAGGATTACCTGCTAGGTCCCTCCTATGTGTGGAACCTGGGAAGGGGGTGGTTACACCCCTTTCCCTTTGTCCAGTTTTGCGCCAGAGCGCGGCTGGAGTGCCCCAGCAACTGGTTTGAACCGGGCTGTGCATGGAGCACCTTGTGTGCCCCAGGCAGTGTCTGGAAAAGCATTTCTGAATGCAGCCCTCCCAGCCCCAATACACTACAATACAATTAAGATGCCTACAAGGGAATTTTTTATACAGTTATTTCACAGGTGTTTGATCACATTAGTATGTGTATTTTTGATCAACTCTACTAAATAGAACCTCCTGTTATTTTTAGTTTGTCCTGCAAGTTTGGACACAGTAAACAAAATACTTCAACAAAGAGAGCTACACGGATTTTCAGTTTTGATTGACAATATCTTTTTATATATTTGTTTTAAAAAAGGGTACTGTTACAATACATCAAGAAATCAATTACTCAAAAAACAAATGGATAAGAAACAGCTGAATTATTCTTCACATCCACTTGTGTTGTGGTCCACTCTTAGTAACTCGGTAACAATGCATCTTGCAAGGCCTAAAGCAATGATTCAAATGTCTAAATTATTTAAACACATAAGATATGGACTAGAAAAGTCAACGAACTGTCAGGAGCTTACCTCTGCCTTTGTTTAGCAAAGGAGAGCCATAAAATTGATGCCCAAAAAAGCAGTGATCCACTTGTGGATGTCATCCCCTACCTGATAGAGAGGCACAATTTTGTTCAGGTTTCTATGGTCATGAGCCCTTTCCCTATCTCTAGGAGTTACGCTGCCACCAGTGGACTCTAGTCCACACCATTGTCTCTCTCTCTCAAGAGCCAGGGTCTCTTTTGCAAGGGCAAATTCTTGTCTTTTGATTCTAAGCTTAGATTCCCTCATCCTTGCATTATGTTCTCTTCTCTGAGGGGAAGTCATTCTCCTTAGAGCTGAGGCATGGGACCCTACTGAGACATCAGAGAGGTCAGATCCACTGGAGAGTGACCTTCTTCGGTTCTCAGGGTTAGGCCTACTTGGGGGTCTGGTTTGGATTCTTCCATTCTCAGTCCCACGTAGTTTTAGGTTAACCTGGTTCAGTTCCCTGACTTCTACCTGGTTTGCAACCAGATCATCATCAGAGTCCACTTGTTGTTCACCAGTGGGATCTTCTGTTGAGGGATGGCCCCCAAGGTTGTATGACGTTACAACGCATACTATTACAACGCATGACATTACAACAAATTTTTTACAACGCAACATCCATTACAACGCATTCCATTACAAGGCATGCCATTACAACGCATCTCTAAAAACTACCTTTACAACGCATTCCATTACAACGCATACTACCTTTACAAGGCATACCATTACAACGCATACCATTATATTGCATGTTTGGTAAGAATTGGATAGTGTAGGGGTAAAATTTACTATTCTAACTCCAGGGGGGTGCAACAGTAGGGTAAGTGTTGGATAGTGTAGGGATACAAATTACTATTCTAACTCCAGGGGGTGCAACAGTAGGGTATGTGTTGGATAGTGTGGGGGTAAAATTACTATTCTAACTCCAGGGGGTGCAACAGTAGGGTAAGTGTAGGATAGTGTTGTGATGGTATGCGTTTTAATGGTATGCATTGTAATGACTGCGTTGTAATGCCATGCCTTGTAGTGGTACGCGTTGTAGTGTCATGCGTTGTAATGGTTGCGTTGTAATGGCATGTGTTGTAATGGATGTTGCGTTGTACAAGTTTTGTTGTAATGGTAGTGCGTTGTAAAAGTTGCGTTGTAAAGGTTGTTTCCCTTCCCACCTCTATACTACCATGGTTATCTGGATTGGATGCCCTATCTGCATCATACTCCACTAAGATATCTACCAGGTAGTTAAAGGTTGGACTCTGTCCTTGTCTCAGTTTCCTGACTGAACACAGACTTCTCAGTTAATGAAAAGTGAATGTGTTATACTTAGAAGGTATCCTCTGGGTATCTTCTTGCAGAGGCGCACTAGGCCCTGCTTCCAAGGAAATTTTCTAGTGATGTGTGGTGTGTGCACCTACCTACACTAAATGTTTCCTACTAGATTGTCTCTAGAAGTTGTAGTCAGGGTGTGCTAAGCCCTTACCACCTACAACTGCTAAGTTCAGTAGAACTTATGTTTTATAAGAACTTGATTTATATGTACCTCTTGGTACCTTAATGTGATCTTTCAAATGATATTTCAAGATTAGATGGTAAAACAAATACAGGATCTTATCCCACCGCTGCCACCAATGTGAGAAGTTAGCCTGGCATATGATGTCCACTAGTTCTAGTGGGCACCTTGCACCAGTCTAAATCGACACTTATTGATGGTGGTTGTAAAGTCAACCTTATAGACAAGCTATCCTAGTGGTAGCATGGACCAGCAGTCTTAGGCTAAGACTCCAAAGGGCATGTGAAGCTGTTTGTTCGAGAGTCAAGACCCACGGGAGCACCGGAGTACTCGAGTTACCTCACCCAGGGAAGCCGGGTGCATAGGTGTCTTTTGGTGTCGGGTTTCGTCGATGTTTTCAATGGAGATCTGCAAAGAAGTGCTGCAGGTGACCAGATGAAAAGTGACCAGGTGGATCCAAAGGTGGATCGAAGATCTGAAGAACCTGAAAGTAGAGGGGACAGAGTCTGGGTCACTATCCAGTGACCAGGAAGGAACCAGGCGATGTCACGATGATCTCAGGTGAAGAGATGAAGCTTGTCTCTACAGCGACGTGGTCCAGGAGGTGTTGACGATGACCAGGAGCTGGATTCCAGCTGTCCCGCAAAGGATCTAGTTGACTGCGGTATCGGTATCCGGATTGGATCCAACAAGCCTTGGCAAACGCAATCCACGCAGGAGCGGATGATTGGCTTCGAGTCAGACCAGCAAAGTCTGTGGTGCTTCTCCTTTTCAGGGAAGCTGGAGCAAGCCGGGAGCAACCAGCCCAGCAGTTTAAATTCAAAAGAAAGTCTTCAGGGGGCTCATTAGCCAACGAACTAGGAACCGGGAAGACATGTTGAGCTGAAATTTAAGAGCGGGCCCCACCTGGCACTCGTGGAGTGTGGGGGGCTGAGCTTTGGTGCAAATGGTACTTGGGTCTGGGGCTTCTCGTACCCCAATGTACAACTGTGAGTTCCCTCAGGAGTCGATGCAATTGGCAAAATGCAGGATGTCCGGGAGTTCCAGTCCCACTTCTCTCATGTCCGCCACTGGTCTCAGCTTTGCTGTGGATGTGGGTAGGGGTCAGAGATATCTGGAAGTCTGTGTCCTGAGTCACTGAGTCTTCGGGTTTCCGCGGGAGCATCAACCAAGCAGACTAGCAAGTTACTGGTGGTGCCTGTTTGCACAGGGTGGTCACTCCTTCACCACAAGGGAGATGTCTTCCATCTTCTATTCAGGATAGAATGTCGAAGGTCCAATATTTCTGTATCAAAGTTTCGTTCCAGGATAATCTAAAGTCCTGGGGACACGGCTCCTATACTTATTCTAAGAAAAGGGGCTGGATTACCTGCTAGCTCCCTCCTATGGGTGGACCTGGGAAGAGGGTTGTTACACCCCTTTCCCTTTGTCCAGTTATGCGCCAGAGCGGGGCTGGAGTGCCCCAGCAACTGGTTTGAACCGGGCTATGCATGAAGCACCTTGTGTGCCCCAGGCAGTGTCTGGAAAAGCATTTCTGAATGCAGCCCTCCCTGCCCCAATACACTACAGTCTTTCTGGGGAGGTGCTGGCACCTCCCTTGACAGGAAACCTATTGTCCAGACCTCCGCTGCCTGAGTTTCGACCAGCAGCAGGAGGTCAGACTCGTGTCTGTGGCAGCAGCACCCATTTTGTGATGCTGAGGCTCAATTTTACTTTAACCGGGGTTAGCAGTAACTACATGTCTTTTCCCTCTAGAAGGGTGGAATGCTACTCCCGTCACCAGAACTGGTGGGGGGCAGGGTAGTATTCCAAAGTGTTTGACACCTTACACAACATGTTTTGATGAAGCCAAACCAAAGTTAGCATTAACCGCGAGGATTATAATGCACTTAAGAGTATATGGTATGGCTAAATCATAGAACAGCTATAGGGAGATGGTTCCGAAAGCGGCAGAGGAGCTCAGCTCATGCTAGGGCACCCTCTCACATAAAACCAAGCACTCTGCCTCCAGAATTGATAAGGCCTTCCATAGGAGTGACTGATAGGTATATATGTGTCTATATATAATGTAGATATAGGTATACTATATCTAAGTAAGGGGTGAATACACCACCTTACCCAGGCTGGATGACCAGCCTGTGGTGTCAGTTTGGTGGGCCAGCCAGGGGTGGCATAATGCATGCTTCAGCCCCTGGTAGGCCTTGGATGCACCTATGCCCTAGGTACCTAGGGTACACTGTACAGGGGCTCACATAGGTGACCCAGTAACCAATCTGGTATGTACCTAAAGTAAATTGAGTCCATTTTATTGGGAGAGCAGATAGCCTGGGGACCTGAATAGCAGGATCCCAGGCCCCAAGTCAAAAACCAGTAAAACACTAGGCACAAAAAGTTGGGGTAACCATATAGTCAGATATCCACCTTCCTACATCTGCCTGGCTTTGTCACAAGCCTTAGCCAACCAGAGATCCCATTTCTAACACTCTCCCTCTCTGCTTCCCAGTGAAGTCACGCCCTCACCCTCTCTGCTTCCCAGTGCCATCACGTCCTCGCCTCCTCTGCTTCCCAGTGCCGTCACACCCTCGCCATTCCTGCTGCCCAGTGATATCACACCCTTGCCCTCTCTGCTTCCCAGTGATGTCACACCCTTGCCTTCTCTGCTTCCAGTGATGTCACACCCTCGCGTTCTCTGGCTCTTAGTGCCGTCACCCCCTTGCCTTCTCTGCTTCCAGTGATGTCACACCCTCGCCTTCTCTGCTGCTCAGTGATGTCACACCCTCACCTTCTCTGCATCCCAGTACCGTCACACCCTCGCCTTCTCTGCTTCCCAGTGACCTCATGCCCACGCCTTCTCTGCTGCCCAGTGACGTCACGCCCTCGCCTACTCTGCTACCCAGTGATGTCACACCCTGGCCTTCTATGCTGCCCATTGATGTCACAACCTCGCCTTCTCTGCTTCCCAGTGACGTCACACCCTGGCCTTCTCTGCTTCCCAGTGACGTCACACCCTCACCTACTCTGCTGCCCAGTGACATCATACCCTCACCTTCTCTGCTTCCCAGTGACGTCACACCGTCGCCTTCTCTGCTGCTCAGTAACGTCACACCATCGCCTTCTCTGCTGCCCAGTGATGTCATTCCCTCGCCTTCTCTGCTGCCCAGTGATGTCATTCCCTCGCCTTCTCTGCTTCCCAGTGACATCACACCCTCGCCTTCTCTGCTGCTCAGTGACGTCACACCCTTGCCTTCTCTGCTTCCCAATGACGTCACACCCTCGGCTTCTCTGCTGCTCAGTGACGCCACGCCCTTGCCTTCTCTGTTTCCCAGTGACGTCACACCCTCGCCTTCTCTGCTGCCCAGTGACGTCACACCCTCGCCTTCTCTGCTTCCCAGTGACGTCACACCCTCGCTTTCTCTGCTGCTCAGTGACATCACACCCTCGCCTTCTCTGTTTCCCAGTGATGTCACACCCTCGCCTTTTCTGCTCCCCAGTGACACCCTCGCCTTCCCTGCTTCCCAGTGACGTCACACACTTGCCTTCTCTGCTGCTCAGTAACGTCACACCCTCACCTTCTCTGCTGCCCAGTAACGTCATTCCCTCGCCTTCTCTGCTTCCCAGTGACATCACACCCTGGCCTTCTCTGCTTCCCAGTGACGTCACACCCTCGCCTTCTCTGCTTCCCAGTGATGTCACACCCTCGCCTTCTCTGCTTCACATCGCACTTCCTGTTCGCCTCAGCTTTGTTTTCCAGTGTCTGCTCACTGAGTTGGCTTGTACCCAGTTGACCGCCTCTAATGCTGGATGACAGTGTTTAATGCTTCCCAGTGCTGTGCATCAAACACAAGTGTTTGGCCCACCAGCGGGCCATGGTTACATCTCAGCTCGCCTGCACCCGCCCACTCACAGGAGCAATCCAATCAGCGAAAAGGCACCTATATAAACTGTGTGACGTAGACACATACAGCAGGCCCTGTGTGCACCTTTACTCTGACCCTGACCCTGACCATGACCTTGACCCTGACCCTGACTGACCCTGGGCCTGCACCTGACCCTGACTGACCCTGAACCATACCCTGACCTGACCCTGACCCTGACCCAGACCCAGACTCAGACCCAGACACTGAACTTGACTGGCCCTGCCCCTGACTCTGACCCTGACCCTGACTGAACTTGACTGACCCTGGCCCTGACCCTGACTGACCATGACTGACCCTGGCCCTGACCCTGACCCTGACTGACACAGACCCTGGCCCTGGCCCTGACCCTGACTGACATAGACCCTGACCCTGACTGACCCTAACCCTGCCTCTGCCCCTGACCCAGACCCTGACCCTGACTGACCATGACCCTGCCCCTGCCCCTGCCCCTGACCCATACCCTGACCTGACATTGACCCTGACTGGGCCTGACCCTGGCCCTGCCCCTGACTCTGCCCCTGCCCCTGACCATGACTGAACCTGTTTGACCCTGGCCCTGACCCTGACTGACCATGACTGACCCTGGCCCTGACACAGACTGACCCTGACCCAGACCCTGACCCAGACCCAGAACCAGACCCTGACCCAGACCCAGACTGTGACCCTGACCCTGACCCTGACCCTTACTGACCCTGTCCCTGCCCCTGACCCAGACCCTGACCCTGCCCTGACCCTGACTGCCCCTGACTGCCCCTGGCCATGACCCTGCTCCTGACTGACCCTGGCCCTGATCCAGACCTTGACCCTTAATGACCCTGGCCTTGACTGACCCTGACCCAGACACAGACCCTAACCCAGACCCAGACCCAGACCCTGACCCAGAGCCTGACTGATCCTGGCCCTGACTGACCATGGCCCTGACCCTGACCCTGCCCCTGCTTCTGACCCTGACTGACCCTGACCCTGACTGCCCCTGTTCCTGACCCAGACCCTGGCCCTGACCCTGACTGACCCTGACCCTGACTGACCCTGACCCAGCGAGTTAGGCTGCAGCTCTGGGATTTGACATAGAAGATCAGCATTTGGGGAAGAACACTTCGGCCGTGAGGCCAAGGAGTGATGGGGCAAAATGGAAACACGTCAGTGGGGCTCTTTGCAGCACATAGGGAAGCAGCACAGGTGCATTCAGAGCTGCGCATTCGCTGTTCAGTGTCTCACTGCATGTCAGGCTCCTGTGCCCCTCGCTGTGCCCTCTTCTCCTGTCCTTTCCTCTACTGCCCCCCCTCATTCTGTCCTTCTGTACAGCACATAGGGCAGCAGCACTTGTGGTTCAGTGCTGCACACTCAATGCACAGTGTCTCACTGCACGTCAGGTTCCTGTGCCTGAGGTGAGCTGCATATGGGTGGCCTGAGGCCTGAGGTTAGCTGCAGATGGGTGGCCTGGGGTAAGCTACAGATGGAGGGCCTGAGGTAAGCTGCAGATGGGTGGCCTGGGGTAAGCTGCAGATGGAAGGCCTGAGGTAAGCTGCAGATGGAAGGCCTGAGGTAAGCTGCAGATGGAGAGCCTGAGGTAAGCTGCAGACGGGTGGCCTGAGGTGAGCTGCAGATTGAGAGCCTGGGGTAAGCTGCAGATTGGTGGCCTGAGGTAAGCTGCAGATGGGTGGCCTGGGGTAAGCTGCAGATGGGTGACCTGAGGTAAGCTGCAGATGGGTGGCCTGAGGTAAGCTGCAGATGGGCGGCCTGTGGTAATCTGCAGATGGGCAGCCTGAGGTAAGTTGCAGATGGGCGGCCTGAGGCCTGAGGTAAGCTGCAGATGGGTGGCCTGAGGTAAGCTGCAGAAGGGTGACATGAGGTAAGCTGCAGATGGGCAGCCTGAGGTAAGCTGCAGATGGGCGGCCTGACATAAGCTGCAGATGGGCGGCCTGAGGTAAGCTGTGGATGGGCAGCCTGAGGTAAGCTGCAGATGGAAGGCCTGAGACCTGAGGTAAGCTGTAGATGGGCGGCCAGAGCCAAGCAGCAGATGGATGGCCTGAGGTAAGCTGTGGATGGGCGGCCTGAGGTAAGCTGCAGATGGGCAGCCTGAGGTAAGCTGTAGATGGGCGGCCTGAGGTAAGCTGTAGATGGGCGGCCTGAGCCAAGCTGCAGATGGGTGACCTGAGGTAAGCTGCAGATGGAGGGCATGAGGTAAGCTGTGGATGGGCAGCCTGAGGTAAGCTGCAGATGGAAGGCCTGAGACCTGAGGTAAGCTGTAGATGGGCGGCCAGAGGCCTGAGGTAAGCTGCAGATGGGCAGCCTGAGGTAAGCTGCAGATGGAATGCCTGAGGTAAGCAGCAGATGGGTGGCCTGAGGACTGAGGTAATCTGCAGAAGGGTGACATGAGGTAAGCTGCATATGGGTGGCCTGAGGTAAGCTGCAGATGGGCAGCCTAAGGTAAACTGCAGATGGAGGGCGTGAGGTAAGCTGGAGATGAGCAGCATGGAGGTAAGCTTAAGCTGCAGATGGAGGGCCTGAGGTAAGCTGCAGATGGACGGCCTGAGGCCTTAGGTAAGCTGCAGATGGGACGTCGGTCCGAGGAGTCCACCACTGGAGTGAGAGTGGCTTCAGCTGTGAAAAGGTGGCGCTCCCTCCACTCCAGGGTGGGGGAGGGGGCATACAGGGGGGTGGAGTACTGGGCGCTCCTGCCACCAGTCTCTAAAGGAGGCCTAGAGGCTGGCAGGGCTGGGGATTGAACTCAGCGCCGCCCTCAGCAGCCCTGATCTTATCTCTCCGAAGCACAAGCGGGGGCAGCGAGCTACAGAATAAATGCTACTTTTGTGTGTTGTTTGCCTTTTTACATCGATAGCACAAACACAGCCGAAGGGCAGTGGAGCCTCTACAAGTGCGCCAAGGTCAGGGGTGTGTTAGTTCAATACAAACAGGAGGATCACATGACTTCCCCAGAAGCACAGGATGCTGAACTAAGGCCAGGATTGGACTCGGATTCCGGCTGCAAAGTCAGCAGCTCTGGCCGTTAGCCCACATTTCTTTTTTTCTGAGTCTCACAAAGGATTCCTCCCCTCTTGAGATGGGGGTTTGGATATAGCAGTGCTTACTTCGCCGCCACATTAATCTCACCCCCTCTCTTCCTCCTGGGGGCTTGGATGTATCAGTGCTTACTTCGCCGCCACATTAATCTCACCCCCCTCTCTTCCTCCTGAGGGTTTGGATGTAGCAGTGCTTACTTCACTATCACATTAATGTCACCCCCTCTCTTCCTCCTGGGGCTTGGATGTAGCAGTGCTTACTTCGCGACCACATTAATCTCACCCCCTTCTCTTCCTCATGGGGGCTTGGATGTAGCAGTGCTTACTTCACTATCACATTAATCTCACCCACCTCTCTTCCTCCTGGGGCTTGGATGTAGCAGTGCTTACTTCACCGCCACATTAATCTCGCCCCCCTCTCTTCCTCCTGGGGCTTGGATGTAGCAGTGCTTACTTCTCTATCACATTAATCTCACTCCCCTCTCTTCCTCTGGGGCTTGGATGTAGTAGTGCTTACTTCACCACCACATTAATCTCGCCCCCCTCTCTTCCTCCTGGGGCTTGGATGTAGCAGTGCTTACTTCGCCGCTACATTAATCTCACCCCCCTCTCTTCCTCTGGGGCTTGGATGTAGCAGTGCTTACTCTCACTCCCCTCTCTTCCTCCTGGGGCTTGGATGTAGCAGTGCTTACTTCGCTATCACATTAATCTCACTCCCCTCTCTTCCTCCTGGGGCTTGGATGTAGCAGTGCTTACTTCACCGCCACATTAATCTCACCCCCTCTCTTCTCTGGGGCTTGGATGTAGCAGTGCTTACTTCACTTTCACATTAATCTCACCCCCCTCTCTTTCTCTGGGGCTTGGATGTAGCAGTGCTTACATCGCCGCCACATTAATCTCACCCATCTCTCTTCCTCCTGGGGCTTGGATGTAGCAGTGCTTACTTCGCCACCACATTAATCTCACCCCCCTCTCTACCTCCTGGGGGCTTTGATGTAGCAGTGCTTACTTCGCAACCACATTAATCTCACCCCCTCTCTACCTCCTGGGGGCTTGGATGTAGCAGTGCTTACTTCGCAACCACATTAATCTCACCCCCTCTCTACCTCCTGGGGGCTTGGATGTAGCAGTGCTTCCTTCGCTATCACATTAATCTCACCCCCTCTCTTCCTCTGGGGCTTGGATGTAGCAGTGCTTACTTCACTATCACATTAATCTCACCCCCCTCTCTTCCTCCTGGGGCTTGGATGTAGCAGTGCTTACTTCACTATCACATTACTCTCACCCCCTCTCTTCCTACTGGGGCTTGGATGTAGCAGTGCTTACTTCGCTATCAGATTAATCTCACCCCCCCTCTTCCTCCTGGGGCTTGGATGTAGCAGTGCTTGCTTCGCCGCCACATTAATCTCACCCCCCTCTCTTTCTCATGGGGGCTTGGATGTAGCAGTGCTTACTTCGCAGCCACATTAATCTCACCCCCTCTCTTCCTCCTGGGGCTTGGATGTAGCAGTGCTTACTTCACTTTCACATTAATCTCACCCCCCTCTCTTCCTCTGGGGCTTGGATTTATCAGTGCTTACTACGCCGCCACATTAATCTCACCCCCCTCTCTTCCTCCTGAGGGTTTGGATGTAGCAGTGCTTACTTCGCTATCACATTACTCTCACCTCCTCTCTTTCTCTTGGGGCTTGGATGTAGCAGTGCTTACTTCACTTTCACATTAATCTCACCCCCCTCTCTTCCTCCTGGGGCTTGGATGTAGCAGTGCTTACTTCACTATCACATTAATCTCACCCCCTCTCTTCCTCCTGGGGCTTGGATGTAGCAGTGCTTACTTCGCAGCCACATTAATCTCACCCCCTCTCTTCCTCCTGGGGCTTGGATGTAGCAGTGCTTACTTCACTATCACATTAATCTCGCCTCCCTCTCTTCCTCCTGGGGCTTGGATGTAGCAGTGCTTACTTCTCTATCACATTAATCTCACCCCCCTCTCTACCTTTGGGGCTTGGATGTAGCAGTGCTTAATTCACTATCACATTAATCTCACCCTCTCTCTCCCTCATGTGGCTTGGATGTAGCAGTGCTTACTTCACTATCACATTAATCTCACCCCCTCTCTTCCTCTGGGGCTTGGATGTAGCAGTGCTTACTACGCCGCTACATTAATCTTACCCCCTTCTCTTCCTCTAGGGCTTGGATGTAGCAGTGCTTACTTCTTTGCCACGTTAATTTCACCCCCCTCTCTTCCTCTGGGGCTTGGATGTAGCAGTGCTTACTTCACTATCACATTAATCTAACTCCACTCTCTTCCTCTGGGGTTTGGATGTAGCAGTGCTTACTTCACTATCACATTAATCTCACCCCCTCTCTTCCTCCTGGGGCTTGGATGTAGCAGTGCTTACTTCACTATCACATTAATCTCACCCCCTCTCTACCTCCTGGGGGCTTGGATGTAGCAGTGCTTACTTCTCTATCACATTAATCTCACCCCCTTCTCTTCCTCTGGGGCTTGGATGTAGCAGTGCTTACTTCACCTCCACATTAATTTCACCCCCTCTCTTCCTACTGGGGCTTGGATGTAGCAGTGCTTACTTCGCTATCACATTAATCTCACTCCCCTCTCTTCCTCCTGGGGCTTGGATGTAGCAGTGCTTACTTTGCTGTCACATTAATCTCACTCCCCTCTCTTCCTCCTGGAGCCTGGATGTAGCAGTGCTTACTTCACTATCACAATAATCTCACCCCCTCTCTTCCTCCTGGGGCTTGGATGTAGCAGTGCTTACTTCACCGCCACATTAATCTCGCCCCCCTGTCTTCCTCCTGGGGCTTGGATGTAGCAGTGCTTACTTTGCCGCTACATTAATCTCACCCCCTTCTCTTCCTCTAGGGCTTAGATGTAGCAGTGCTTACTTCGTTGCCACGTTAATTCCCCCCCCCCTCTCTTCCTCTGGGGCTTGGATGTTTCAGTGCTTACTTCGCTATCACATTGATCTCACTCCGCTCTCTTCCTCCTGGGGCCTGGATGTAGCAGTGCTTACTTCACTATCACATTACTCTCACCCCCTCTCTTCCTACTGGGGCTTGGATGTAGCAGTGCTTACTTCCCTATCACATTAATCTCACCCCCCCCCTTTTCCTCCTGGGGCTTGGATGTAGCAGTGCTTGCTTCGCCACCACATTAATCTCATCCCCCTTTCTTCCTCATGGGGGCTTGGATGTAGCAGTGCTTACTTCGCCGCCACATTAATCTCACCCCCTCTCTTCTCTGGGGCTTGGATGTAGCAGTGCTTACTTCGCCGCCACATTAATCTCACCCCCCTCTCTTCCTTTGAGGCTTGGATGTAGCAGTGCTTACTTCGCAGCCACATTAATCTCACCCCCCTCTCTTCCTCCTGGGGCTTGGAGGTAGCAGTGCTTACTTCGCTATCACATTAATCTCACCCATCTCTCTTCCTCCTGGGGCTTGGATGTAGCAGTGCTTACTTCGCCACCACATTAATCTCACCCCCTCTCTACCTCCTGGGGGCTTGGATGTAGCAGTGCTTACTTCGCTATAACATTAATCTCAACCCCTCTCTTCCTCTGTCGCTTGGATGTAGCGGTGCTTACTTCACTATCACATTAATTTCACCCCCCTCTCTCCCCCTGGGGCTTGGATGTAGCAGTGCTTACTTCGCCACCACCTTAATCTCACCCCCCTCTCTTCCTCATGGGGGCTTGGAGGTAGCAGTGCTTACTTCGGTAGTAGATTAATCTCACCCATCTTTCTTCTTCCTGGGGCTTGGATGTAGCAGTGCTTACTTCGCCGCCACATTAATCTCACCCCCCTCTCTTCCTTATGGGGGCTTGGATGTAGCAGTGCTTACTTCGCCGCCACATTAATCTCACCCCCACTCTTAATCTCACCCCCCTCTCTTCCTCCAGGGGCTTGGATGTAGCAATGCTTACTTCACTTTCACATTAATCTCACCCCCTCTCTTCCTCTGGGGCTTGGATTTAGCAGTGCTTACTTCGCCCCCACATTAATCTCACCCCCCTCTCTTACTCCTGAGGGTTTGGATGTAGCAGTGCTTACTTCGCTATCACATTACTCTCACCTCCTCTCTTTCTCTTGGGGCTTGGATGTAGCAGTGCTTACTTCACTTTCACATTAATCTCACCCCCCTCTCTTCCTCCTGGGGCTTGGATGTAGCAGTGCGTACGTCACTATTACATTAATCTCACCCCCCTCTCTTCCTCCTGGGGCTTGGATGTAGCAGTGCTTACTTCACTATCACATTAATCTCACCCCCCTCTCTTCCTCCTGAGGGTTTGGATGTAGCAGTGCTTACTTCGCTATCACATTAATCTCACCCCCTCTCTTCTTCCTGGAGCTTGGATGTAGCAGTGCTTACTTTGCAGCCACATTAATCTCACCCCCTCTCTTCCTTCTGGGGCTTGGATATAGCAGTGCTTACTTCACTATCACATTAATCTCACCCCCTCTCTTCCTTCTGGGGCTTGGATGTAGCAGTGCTTACTTCTCTATCACATTAATCTCACCCCCCTTTCTTCCTTTGGGGCTTGGATGTAGCAGTGCTTAATTCACTATCACATTAATCTCACCACCGCTTTTCCTCCTAGGGGCTTGGATGTAGCAGTGCTTAATTCACTATCACATTAATCTCACCACCTCTTTTCCTCCTGGGGCTTGGATGTAGCAGTGCTTACTTCACTATCACATTATTCTCACCCCCCTCTCTTCCTCTGGGGCTTGGATGTAGCAGTGCTTACTTCGCTATCACATTAATCACACCCCCTCTCTTCCTCTGGGGCTTGGATGTAGCAGTGCTTACTTTGCCGCCACATTAATCTCACCCCCCCTATCTTCCTTTGGGGCTTGGATGTAGCAGTGATTAATTCACTATCACATTAATCTCACCCCCTCTTTTCCTCCTAGGGGCTTGGATGTAGCAGTGCTTACTTTGCCGCCACATTAATCTCACTCCCCTCTCTTCCCCTGGGGCTTGGATGTAGCAGTGCTTACTTCACTATCACATTAATATCACCCCCCTCTCTTCCTCCTGAGGCTTGGATGTAGCAGTGCTTACTTCACTATCACATTAATCTCACCCCCTCTCTTCCTCCTGGGGCTTGGATGTAGCAGTGCTTAGTTCACTATCACATTAATATCACTCCCCCTCTCTTCCCCTGGGGCTTGGATGTAGCAGTGCTTACTTCGCTATCACATTAATCTCACCCCCTCTCTTCCTCTGGGGCTTGGATGTAGCAGTGCTTACTTCGCTAACACATTAATCTCACCCCCCTCTCTTCCTCCTGGGGCTTGGATGTAGCAGTGCTTACTTCGCCCTCACATTAGTCTCACCCCCTCTCTTCCTACTGGGGCTTGGATTTAGCAGTGCTTACTTCGCTATCACATTAATCTCACCCCCTCTCTTTCTCCTGGGGCTTGGATGTAGCAGTGCTTACTTCACTATCACATTACTCTCGCCTCCCTATCTTCCTCCTGGGGCTTGGATGTAGCAGTACTTACTTCACTATCACATTAAACTCGCCTCCCTCTCTTCCTCATGGGGCTTGGATGTAGCAGTGCTTACTTCGCTATCACATTAATCACACCCCCTCTCTTCCTCCTGGGGCTTGGATGTAGCAGTGCTTACTTCACTATCACATTAATCTCGCCTCCCTCTCTTCCTCATGGAGCCTCAATGTAGCAGTGCTTACTTCGCTATCACATTAATCTCACCCCCTCTCTTCCTCTGGGGCTTGGATGTAGCAGTGCTTACTGCGCTCTGACATTAATCTCACCCCCTCTCTTCCCCTGGGTCTTGGATGTAGCAGTGCTTACTTCACTATCACATTAATCTCGCCTCCCTCTCTTCCTCATGGGGCTTGGATGTAGCAGTGCTTACTGCGCTCTGATATTAATCTCACCCCCTCTCTTCCCCTAGGGCTTGGATTGAGCAGTGCTTACTTCGCTATCACATTAATCTCACCCCCCTCTCTTCCTCCCGGGGCTTGGATGTAGCAGTGCTTACTTCACTATCACATTAATCTCACTCCCCTCTTTTCCTCCTGGGGCTTGGATGTAGCAGTGCTTACTTTGCCGCCACATTAATCTCACCCCCTCTCTTCCTCCTGGGGCTTGGATGTAGCAGTGCTTACTTCACTATCACATTAATCTCACCCCCTCTCTTCCTCTGGGGCTTGGATGTAGCAGTGCTTACTTCGCTATCACATTAATCTCACCCCCCTCTCTTCCTCCCGGGGCTTGGATGTAGCAGTGCTTACTTCACTATCACATTAATCTCACCCCCTCTCTTCCTCCTGGGGCTTGGATGTAGCAGTGCTTACTTCGCTATCACATTAATCTCACCCCCCTCTCTTCCTCTGGGGCTTGGATGTAGCAGTGCTTACTTCACTATCACATTAAACTTACCCCCCTCTCTTCCTTCTGGGGCTTGGATGTAGCAGTGCTTACTTCACTATCACATTAATCTCACCCCCCTCTCTTCCTCCTGGGGCTTGGATGTAGCAGTGCTTACTTCACTATCACATTAATCTCACCCCCCTCTCTTCCTCCTGGGGCTTGGATGTACCAGTGCTTACTTCACTATCACAATAATCTCACCCTCTCTCTTCCTCTGGGGCTTGGATGTAGCAGTGCTTACTTCACTATCACATTAATATCACCCCCTCTCTTCCCCTGGGGCTTGGATGTAGCAGTGCTTACTTCACTATCACATTAATCTCACCCCCTCTCTTCCCCCGGGGGGGCTTGGATGTAGCAGTGCTTACTTCGCTATCACATTAATCTCACCCCCTCTCTTCCTCTGGGGCTTGGATGTAGCAGTGCTTACTTCGCTATCAATTTAATATCACCCCCTCTCTTCCCCTGGGGCTTGGATGTAGCAGTGCTTACTTAGCTATCACATTAATATCACTCCCTCTCTTCCTCTGGGGCTTGGATGTAGCAGTGCTTACTTCACTATCACATTAATCTCACCCCTCTCTTCCTCCTGGTGCTTGGATGTAGCAGTGCTTACTTCGCTATCACATTAATCTCGCCTCCCTCTCTTCCTCCTGGGGCTTGGATGTAGCAGTGCTTACTTCTCTATCACATTAATCTCACCCCCCCTCTCTACCTTTGGGGCTTGGATGTAGCAGTGCTTAATTCACTATCACATTAATCTCACCCCCTCTCTTCCTCTGGGGCTTGGATGTAGCAGTGCTTACTTCACTATCACATTAATCTCACCCCCGATTTTCCTCCTAGGGGCTTGGATGTAGCAGTGCTTACTTCGCTATCACATTAATCTCACCCCCCTCTCTTCCTCCCGGGGCTTGGATGTAGCAGTGCTTACTTCACTATCACATTAATCTCGCCTCCCTCTCTTCCTCCTGGGGCTTGGAGGTAGCAGTGCTTACTTCACTATCACATTAATCTCACCCCCTCTCTTCCTCCTGGGGCTTGGATGTAGCAGTGCTTACTTCACTATCACATTAATCTCACGCCCTCTCTTCCTCCTGGGGCTTGGATGTAGCAGTGCTTACTTCACTATCACATTAATCTCGCCTCCCTGTCTTCCTCATGGGGCTTGGATGTAGCAGTGCTTACTGCGCTCTGACATTAATCTCACCCCTCTCTTCCTCATGGGGCTTGGATGTAGCAGTGCTTACTGCGCTCTGACATTAATCTCGCCTCCCTCTCTTCCTCCCGGGGCTTGGATGTAGCAGTGCTTACTTCACTATCACATTAATCTCGCCTCCCTCTCTTCCTCCTAGGGCTTGGATGTAGCAGTGCTTACTTCACTATCACAATAATCTCACCCCCTCTCTTCCTCCTGGGGCTTGGATGTAGCAGTGTTTACTTCACTATCACATTAATCTCACCCCCTCTCTTCCTCCTGGGGCTTGGATGTAGCAGTGCTTACTTCACTATCACATTAATCTCGCCTCCCTCTCTTCCTCCTAGGGCTTGGATGTAGCAGTGCTTACTTCACTATCACAATAATCTCACCCCCTCTCTTCCTCCTGGGGCTTGGATGTAGCAGTGTTTACTTCACTATCACATTAATCTCACCCCTCTCTTCCTCATGGGGCTTGGATGTAGCAGTGCTTACTGCGCTCTGACATTAATCTCACCCCCTCTCTTCCTCCCGGGGCTTGGATGTAGCAGTGCTTACTTCACTATCACATTAATCTCACCCCCTCTCTTCCTCCTGGGGCTTGGATGTAGCAGTGCTTACTTCACTATCACAATAATCTCACCCCCTCTCTTCCTCCCGGGGCTTGGATGTAGCAGTGTTTACTTCACTATCACATTAATCTCGCCCCCCTCTCTTCCTCCTGGGGCTTGGATGTAGCCGTGCTTACTGCGCTCTGACAATAATCTCGCCTCCCTCTTTTCCTCCTGGGGCTTGGATGTAGCAGTGCTTACTTTGCCGCCACATTAATCTCACCCCCTCTCTTCCTCCTGGGGCTTGGATGTAGCAGTGCTTACTTCACTATCACATTAATCTCACCCCCTCTCTTCCTCTGGGGCTTGGATGTAGCAGTGCTTACTTCGCTATCACATTAATCTCACCCCCCTCTCTTCCTCCCGGGGCTTGGATGTAGCAGTGCTTACTTCACTATCACATTAATCTCACCCCCTCTCTTCCTCCTGGGGCTTGGATGTAGCAGTGCTTACTTCGCTATCACATTAATCTCACCCCCCTCTCTTCCTCTGGGGCTTGGATGTAGCAGTGCTTACTTCACTATCACATTAAACTTACCCCCCTCTCTTCCTTCTGGGGCTTGGATGTAGCAGTGCTTACTTCACTATCACATTAATCTCACCCCCCTCTCTTCCTCCTGGGGCTTGGATGTAGCAGTGCTTACTTCACTATCACATTAATCTCACCCCCCTCTCTTCCTCCTGGGGCTTGGATGTACCAGTGCTTACTTCACTATCACAATAATCTCACCCTCTCTCTTCCTCTGGGGCTTGGATGTAGCAGTGCTTACTTCACTATCACATTAATATCACCCCCTCTCTTCCCCTGGGGCTTGGATGTAGCAGTGCTTACTTCACTATCACATTAATCTCACCCCCTCTCTTCCCCCGGGGGGGCTTGGATGTAGCAGTGCTTACTTCGCTATCACATTAATCTCACCCCCTCTCTTCCTCTGGGGCTTGGATGTAGCAGTGCTTACTTCGCTATCAATTTAATATCACCCCCTCTCTTCCCCTGGGGCTTGGATGTAGCAGTGCTTACTTAGCTATCACATTAATATCACTCCCTCTCTTCCTCTGGGGCTTGGATGTAGCAGTGCTTACTTCACTATCACATTAATCTCACCCCTCTCTTCCTCCTGGTGCTTGGATGTAGCAGTGCTTACTTCGCTATCACATTAATCTCGCCTCCCTCTCTTCCTCCTGGGGCTTGGATGTAGCAGTGCTTACTTCTCTATCACATTAATCTCATCCCCCTCTCTACCTTTGGGGCTTGGATGTAGCAGTGCTTAATTCACTATCACATTAATCTCACCCCCTCTCTTCCTCTGGGGCTTGGATGTAGCAGTGCTTACTTCACTATCACATTAATCTCACCCCCGATTTTCCTCCTAGGGGCTTGGATGTAGCAGTGCTTACTTCGCTATCACATTAATCTCACCCCCCTCTCTTCCTCCCGGGGCTTGGATGTAGCAGTGCTTACTTCACTATCACATTAATCTCGCCTCCCTCTCTTCCTCCTGGGGCTTGGAGGTAGCAGTGCTTACTTCACTATCACATTAATCTCACCCCCTCTCTTCCTCCTGGGGCTTGGATGTAGCAGTGCTTACTTCACTATCACATTAATCTCACGCCCTCTCTTCCTCCTGGGGCTTGGATGTAGCAGTGCTTACTTCACTATCACATTAATCTCGCCTCCCTGTCTTCCTCATGGGGCTTGGATGTAGCAGTGCTTACTGCGCTCTGACATTAATCTCACCCCTCTCTTCCTCATGGGGCTTGGATGTAGCAGTGCTTACTGCGCTCTGACATTAATCTCGCCTCCCTCTCTTCCTCCCGGGGCTTGGATGTAGCAGTGCTTACTTCACTATCACATTAATCTCGCCTCCCTCTCTTCCTCCTAGGGCTTGGATGTAGCAGTGCTTACTTCACTATCACAATAATCTCACCCCCTCTCTTCCTCCTGGGGCTTGGATGTAGCAGTGTTTACTTCACTATCACATTAATCTCACCCCCTCTCTTCCTCCTGGGGCTTGGATGTAGCAGTGCTTACTTCACTATCACATTAATCTCGCCTCCCTCTCTTCCTCCTAGGGCTTGGATGTAGCAGTGCTTACTTCACTATCACAATAATCTCACCCCCTCTCTTCCTCCTGGGGCTTGGATGTAGCAGTGTTTACTTCACTATCACATTAATCTCACCCCTCTCTTCCTCATGGGGCTTGGATGTAGCAGTGCTTACTGCGCTCTGACATTAATCTCACCCCCTCTCTTCCTCCCGGGGCTTGGATGTAGCAGTGCTTACTTCACTATCACATTAATCTCACCCCCTCTCTTCCTCCTGGGGCTTGGATGTAGCAGTGCTTACTTCACTATCACAATAATCTCACCCCCTCTCTTCCTCCCGGGGCTTGGATGTAGCAGTGTTTACTTCACTATCACATTAATCTCGCCCCCCTCTCTTCCTCCTGGGGCTTGGATGTAGCCGTGCTTACTGCGCTCTGACAATAATCTCGCCTCCCTCTCTTCCTCATGGGGCTTGGATGTAGCAGTGCTTACTGCACTCTGACATTAATCTCACCCCTCTCTTCCTCATGGGGCTTGGATGTAGCAGTGCTTACTGGGCTCTGACATTAATCTCGCCCCCTCTCTTCCTCCCGGGGCTTGGATGTAGCAGTGCTTACTGCGCTCTGACATTAATCTCACCCCCTCTCTTCCTCCTGGGGCTTGGATGTAGCAGTGCTTACTTCACTATCACATTAATCTCACCTCCTCTCTTCCTCCTGGGGCTTGGATGTAGCAGTGCTTACTTCGCCCTCACATTAACCTCACCCCCTCTCTTCCTCCTGGGGCTTGGATGTAGCAGTGCTTACTTCACTATCACAATAATCTCACCCCCTCTCTTCCTCCTGGGGCTTGGATGTAGCAGTGCTTACTTCACAATCACAATAATCTCACCCCCTCTCTTCCTCATGGGGCTTGGATGTAGCAGTGCTTACTTCACTATCACATTAATCTCGCCTCCCTGTCTTCCTCATGGGGCTTGGATGTAGCAGTGCTTACTGCGCTCTGACATTAATCTCGCCTCCCTCTCTTCCTCATGGGGCTTGGATGTAGCAGTGCTTACTGCGCTCTGACATTAATTTCACTCCTCTCTTCCTCATGGGGCTTGGATGTAGCAGTGCTTACTGCGCTCTGACATTAATTTCACTCCTCTCTTCCTCATGGGGCTGGGATGTAGCAGTGCTTACTGCGCTCTGACATTAATCTCAACCCCCCCTCTTCCTCCCGGGGCTTGGATGTAACTCCGTGGAATTTGACACCGAAGCTCAGCATTTGGGGGAAAAGAAAGCACTCCACCTTTGCTGAAGATGAGGCCAAGGAGTGGTGGGGCAAAACGGAAGCGCGTCAGGGGGACTTTGTCCAAGATCACACAATTTGATACAACCAGTATCAAAACTTGTTCTGACAGCCTAAAATGTAGCCACTCAGTCCTATCTCAACCCCGAGACCCCATACACATGAAAGCAGCAAACTACTGTTGATTTTCCCTGGCACTACAGTCCCAAAGTGCTCCCCATTCATTGGCTGCCTCGCTTGGGTGTTCTCATTTAAAGGGAGCTTTTAAATTGCTATCAAATTGTACTTTGTTTTCTCTTGTAACCTGCACACTTGTCACTCTTTCCTCCTGTAATGCACCGTTTGCTCCTCATGTATTTTGTTTGCTCACAATTGTCACTTTTACCTCATGTAACTTATCAATCAATCAATCAATCACTGCATTTGTAGAGGGCGCTACTCACCCGGGAGGGTCTCAAGGCACTGAAGGGAGGGGGGGGAGTCGCTACTGCTCAAAGAGCCAGGTCTTGAGGTGTTTTATGAAGGTGAGATGGTCCTGGGTCAGTCGTAGGTGCGTGGGGAGGGAGTTCCATGTTTTGGCTGCCAGGTAGGAGAAGGATATTCCTCCGTGGTGGTTCTGCGAATTCATGGGACGGTGGCGAGGGCACGGCTGGCGAGCGGAGCTTGCGGGTGGGGATGTAGAACGAGAGGCGGTTGTTGAGGTATTCAGGGCCCTTGTTGTGTAGTGCTTTGTGTGCGTGGGTGAGGAGCCTGAACCTGATCCTCTTGTGGATGGGGAGCCAGTGTAGGTTTCTCAGGTAGGCGGATATGTGGCTGTGGCGAGGGATGTTGAGGATGAGTCGTGCCGAGGCGTTCTGTATGCGTTGGAGTCAAGTCTGAAGTTTGGCTGTGGTTCCTGCATATAGGGCGTTTCTGTAGTCCAGACGGCTGGTGACGAGGGCCTGGGTGACGGTTTTCCTGGTTTCGTGGGGATCCATCTGAAGATTTTTCTGAGCATGTGCAGGGTGTTGGAGCAAGATGATGAGACGGCGTTGACTTGCTTGGTCATCGTGAGGGAGGACTCCAGGATGAATCCCAGGTTGCGTGCGTGGTCCGTGGGTGTTGGCACGGAGCCCAGCACAGTGGGCCACCAGGAGTCGTCCCAGGCAGATGGGGATTGACGAAGGATGAGGACCTCCATTTTTTTTAGTTCAGCTTAAGGCGACTGAGCTTCATCCATTCTGCGACGTCTTTCAATCCTTCCTGGAGGTTGGTTTTGGCGGTGTTTGGGTCTTTGGTGAGGGAGAGTATCAGCTGGGTGTCGTCGGCGTAGGAGATGATGTTGATGTTGTATTTGCGTGCGATGGCGGCGAGGGAGCTCATGTAGATATTGAAGAGGGTAGGGCTGAGCGAGGAGCCCTGGGGTACTCCGCAGATGATCTCGGTGGCGCTGAGCGGAAGGGAGGGAGGTAGACTCTCTGGGTTCTGTCGGAGAAGAACGAGGTGATCCAGTCCAGGGCCTTTCCTTGGATCCCAGTGTTGCGAAGGCGGGTGGTTAGGGTGCAGTGGCATACAGTGTCAAAGGCTGCCGAGAGGTCTAGAAGGATGAGGGCGGTTGGTTCTCCGTTTTCCATCAGGGTCCTGATGTCGTCGGTGGCTGCGATGAGGGCGGTCTTGGTGCTGTGGTTGGCTCGAAAACCGGACTGGAATGGGTCGAGCGAGTTGTTAGCCTTGAGGAAAGCGGTCAGCTGTTTGTTGACGGTCTTCTCGATGACTTTGGCCGGGAAGGGAAGGAGAGAGATGGGGCGGAAGTTCTTGAAGTCTTTGGGGTCCGCCGTGGGTTTCTTCAGAAGGGTGCTGATTTCTGCGTGTTTCCAGCTCTCAGGGAAGGTGGCTGACGTGAGGGAGATGTTTATGATGTTCCGGAGGTGGGGTGCGATGATGGTGTTGGCTTTGTTGAAAATATGGTGGGGGCAGGGGTCCGAGGGGGAGCCGGAGTGGATGGTGTTCATGACGTGGGTGGTGTCTTCCATGCTGATGGGGGTCCAGGCACTGAGGGTAGATGCCTCTGTGGCTAGAGGCGGGGTCTGGGGTCCGAAGCTGTCGTGTATATCTGCAATCTTGCGGTGGAAGAACGTGGCGAGGCAGTTGCAGAGGTCTTGCGATGGGGTGATGTTGTTGCTGGCGCTGGGGTTGGAGAGCTCTTTGACGATGCTGAAGAGTTCCTTGCTGCTGTGGGTGTTGTTGTCTAGCCGCTCTTTGAACAATGCCCTTTTGGTGGTGCGGACCAGCTGGTGGTGTTTGCGGGTGGTGTCCTTGAGGGCAGTCAGGTTTTCTGTTGTCCGTTCGTGGCGCCAGGTTTTTTCGGGGGTTCGGCAGGATTTCTTTGAGTCTTTGAGGGCGTCTGTGAACCATGAGGTTTTCCTGTTGCCAGTCTTGCCTGGGGGGTCCTTCAGTGGGGCGAGGTCATTGGCGCAGTTGGTGAACCACTGTGCGAGGTTGTGGGCTGCGTCGTTGGCGTCGGTGGTGTAGGCTGGCGGGTTCTGGCTTAGTGATGACTTATGAGAGGAGCTGGTCTGTGGTGATTTTGCTCCAGCATCTACGGGGGATTTGTTGTGTACGGTGGTGTGATGTATTCTTTTTGAAGGTGAAGTGGATGCATCTGTGGTGTGTCCAATGTAGTACGGTGGAGTGGCTGAAGGAGACGTGGTTGCTGGTGGAGAAGATGGGGTCGAGCGTGTGGCCAGCGAGGTCGGTGGGGGTGTTTACCAGTTGTTTGAGTCCAAAGTTGGCGAGGTTGTCAAGCAGGGTGGTGGTGTTGTTGTCATTGTTTTTCTCCAGGTGGAAGTTCAGGTCCCCTAGGAGGATGTATTGGGTTGAAGCCAGGGCGTGAGGGCTGATGAATTCGGCGATGGTTTCGCTGAATTGTGTACGCAGGCCTGGGGGCCTGTAGATGAGCGTTCCTCTGAGGGTGGTCTTGGGGTCGGTGTGAACCTGGAAGTGTATGTGTTCGGCGGTGGTGAGAGTGTCTTCGGCGTTGGTCGTGATGTTGATGAAGTCCCTGTAGATGATGGCAATTCTTCCTCCGGTTTGGTTGATGCGGTCCTTCCGGGTGATCTTGTAGCTGTCCGGGATTGCTATGGCGATGTCGGGGCCGAGGAAGCGTTCATCCATGTTTCTGTGAGGAATGCGATGTCTGGTGCTGTTGTGTCGAGGAGGTCCCAGAGTTCGATGGCGTTTTTGTGGACGGAGCGTGTGTTGAGAAGGATGCACTGGAGGTGGTTGTTGTTGAACTTGGGTCCGGTGGGTGGTCTGCGGGTATGGAGGGAGGTGAATTTGCAGGCTTGACAGGTGAAGGGTCCTTGGGTTCGCTTTGGGGTTGCTCTGTAGCAGGCAGGTTGACTTCCAGTGTTGAGTGCTTTGAGGGCGGAGGGGTCGTATTTCAGTCGGGTGTCCTGGCACCGGCGGGGGCCAGGGGTTCTGGTGCTGGGTGCAGCAGCAGGGGGGCGGGGCCGCAGGGACGCAGCGGCGGGGAGACGGCACAGAAGGGATCGGGGGAAGAACGGGGGACAATGCGGGGGAACGAGGGGTCACAGAAGGCAAAGGGGGCACAAGGCACAACAAGGGGAGTAAGAATCACAAAATACAATTAAACAGAGAAACAAAAATACAATGTAGCGATCACATGAGGGGGCTCACGTGGGGCAGCGGCAGGGGGGCGACCTACCTGAGGACAGGGTCAAATGTTGCTCCCTTCACCGCAGCGCTGCCTCCATAAGAGGGGCTGAGGTAGGGAGGAGCAGCTGGGAGGCTGGAGTGGGGCGGCGAATGGGGACGCCTGGGTTCGTCGCCGCAGGGACGCAGCGGCGGGGAGAAGGCACAGAGGGGATCGGGGAAGAACGAGGGACAATGCGGGGGAACAAGGCGTCACAGAAGGCAAAGGGGGCACAAGGCACAATAAGGTGAGCAAGAATCACAAAATACGATTAAACAGAGCAACAAAAATACAATGTAGCGATCACCTGAGGGGGCTCACGCGGCGGCAGCAGCAGGGGCAGGCGACAGCGGGGTCAGTGTCACGGGAGGACCGTGTGGTGGCTGGGGGGGCGACCTACCTGAGGACAGGGTCAAAGGTCGCTCCCTTCACCGCAGCGCGGCCTCCATAAGAGCGGCTGAGGGAGGAGCAGCTGGGAGGCGGGAGTGGGGCAGCGAATGGGGATGGCAGGGGGCGGGGCCACAGGAACGCAGCAGCGGGGCGAAGTCACAGAGGGGATCGGGGGAAGAACGGGGGACAATGCGGGGGAACGAGGGGTCCCAGAAGGCAAAGGGGGCACAAGGCACAACAAGGGGAGCAAGAATCACAAAATACGATTAAACAGAGCAACAAAAATACAATGGAGCGATCACCTGAGGGAGCTCACGCAGCGGCAGGGGCAGGCGACAGCGGGGTCAGCGTCACGGGAGGACCGTGTGGCGGCGACCTACCTGAGGACAGGGTCAAAGGTCGCTCCCTTCACTGCCGCGCGGCCTCCATAAGAGGGGCTGAGGGAGGGAGGAGCAGCTGGGAGGCAGGAGTGGGGCTGCGAATGGGGACCGCAGGAGGGAGGGGCTGCAGGGAGGCAGCAGTGGGGAGAAGGCACAGAGGGGATTGGGGGAAGAACGGGGGTCAATGCAGGGGAACGAGGGGTCAAAGAAGGCAAAGGGGGCACAAGGCACAACAAGGGGAGCATGAATCACAAAATACGATTAAACGGAGCAACAAAAATACAATGTAGCGATCACCTGAGGGGGCTCACGCGGTGGCAGTGGCAGGGGCAGGCGACAGCGGGGTCACCGTCACGGGAGGACCATGTGGCGGCTGGGGGGGCGACCTACCTGAGGACAGGGTCAAAGGACTTATTGTCTGCTTTTGTAATTTTTTCACTTGTAATTTTCTGTTCCTATTGTGAAGCGCTCTGGCGCCTTCGGGTAAATTCTGCGCTATATATAAACTCATGAATAAATAAATAAAACATAGGGAAGCAGCACTGGTGCGGTTCAGTGCTGTACTCACTGCACAGCGTCTCACTGCACGACAGGCTCCCGTGCCCTCCCTGTGCCCTCTGTGCCCTCCTCTCCTGACCCCCCTTCCTTCTGTCCTCCTGTGCAGCACATAGGACAGCAGCACGGGTGCGGTTCTGTGCTGCACACTCACTGCACAGGGTCTAACTGCACATCAGGGTGCTGTGCAATCCTGCAGTGTCCACCCCTCCTGCCCCCTTTCTTCCGTCCTTCTGTGCAGCACATAGGACAGCAGCACGGGTGCGGTTCAGTGCTGCAGATTCACTGCACATTGTCTCACTGCCCGTCGGGCTCCTGTGCCCTCGTCCTGTGCCCTGCTCCTGTGCCCTCTTGTCTTCTCTTCTCCTGTCCTTAGTGCCAACATCAGCCCATACCCCAGACCGCTCACAACAACTTCCCAAATAACAGACACCACACAATGTTTTTGTTGGAGAAAGTTGTTGCAGCTTTATTTGCATAAACATTATGCCAACATGTTGGGTTATCTTACGGGCGATCCAGGGTCAGGCCGCCCCTCGCAACCTGCCCACCTGAAGAGCCATAAACCCCCTGTGGTGTTAACCGTGAGGGTGTTGTCAATTTGGGGGAAGGGCTAGCCCCTCCCACCGGCGGAACTCCAGTCCACCCCTTACTCATGCCACCTCCCCCCTAGGGAGGGGCGGAGCGTTGCAGGCAACCCCTGGTTGCACAGGTCCACAACCACCCGAAGGACTAACGGGGCGCCGTCACTCCTCCAGGATCCCACCGGGGATCTCCCTGGGGATAATTGGCTCTCGCACCCTTCCTGTGCTCCTGTAGAGGGTACCCTTCTGTACCTTCCAGCCTTGGCTCGCCCTGTAACTTTGCCTGTTACACAAAACAAAATAGTATAAAATAAGTCCCCCCCCCCTGCTGCCCGCCAGCCAGGTTAGCGATAGGGAGAGAAAACAGCATACGGACAGCAACGACCGTCTGGTCATGAGGGAGAGGTTACTGTCCGCATGGCCGATCGAGGGGCAAAGAGAGTGCTAGGCCCGCAACCCCAGGCCATATAGCCACGGACAGCACCTCCCCCGCCGGAAGTATGTCACTGGGGACCCCTGGTCCCCACACTAGACCGCTCAAAGGGGTCTGGGTCATCCTGTGGCACTAAGGGTGGCCGCCCTCTTAGGTGGCCCCCTTCGGTGGCCGGGGGCAGCCTGGCATTCCTCTCCTGCCTCCCTCCTTGTGTCCCCCTGTGAAGCACATAGGGCAGCAGCCTGGGTGCGGGTCAGTGCTGCACTCGCTGCACAGTGTCTCACTGCCCGTCGGGCTCCTTTGTCCTCGTTCTGTGCCCTCTTCTCCTGTCCTTTCCTCTCCTGCCCCCATCCTTGTGTCCTCCTGTGCAGTACATAGTGCAGTAGCACGAGTGCGGGTCAGTGCTGCACAGTGTCTCACTGAACGTCAGGGTGCTGTGCACACACATGTAGACGTCACATTAGGTGCTGTGCATTATGCAGCGTGCTTTGGGTTTGGGGGCCACACACTCCCCTCTGCCCCAAGACTCTGACGTCCATGGGACCCCCCCCACACTCACCACCCCATCTTGAGTCAGCCTTCTGCTGCCATATAACATTGTATGATTGTAATGCACCGTTTACATTCACGGTTGCATTCTGGGACTTGTAGTTTCATATTTCGTCTGTGTTTGAAAATGGCAGCGACAGAGCCAGGGGTCGTTCTAAGGGACCCCCACGCAGACAGAGATAGTCATGCCACAGAGGGGGTTGATGCCCCCCCACCCCTCCCCAACCCCTCTAGATGGCCCCTCACACTACAGAGAGCTGCGAAGCCCTGCATATGAGGACAGGCGCCCCTAGGGGACAGAACTATAAAACCCCCTGTCTCAAGCATGGGGGGGAAGGAAGAGTCTGCGAGGGGGGGCACAGATGGGGGCGGAAAGAATAGGTGAACAGACCCTAGAGCAGGAATTTGTGGGAGGGGCCGGGGGGGAGTCTGTGGGTGGGAGGGGGCAGGGAAGAGCTGGGGGAGCTGTGCTGCATCCGAGGGGTGCAGCCAGGACAGGGGGGGGCAAGCAGGGGGTGTGAGCACAGAGTGTGGGGGTGTTCAGGGCAGGAAGGCGCTTCACAGGCCCCTACAGGAGGCTAGAGCACAGGAGGGAGGGGGCGGAGATGAGAAGAGGAAGCAGGAGGTGGGGGCTGGGGGGAAGAAGTTACTTTTTTTTAGGTCTCGCTGAACCAACGCGCATGCGAGAGTATTGTGGGCAAAACAGCTCTTGAAACCTGCGAGGATTGTCCCCAATGCATGTGAGTTACTCAAGTGCGACGCTTCCCCAGTGCGCGCTTGAGCTCACTTCTTAATCACACCCCATATGGTGTTCCATCCCACTCGCTCGTACATCAAAGGCTGCTGCTCCCCTGCCAATGCGCTCCCGCCTTTCACACTTCAAAGGAATGCGTTTCCCGGCCGCTTTTCATTTCATTTCGCGGCTGCTTTTTGTACCTGGGCTCCCCTGGTTAATAGAGTCTGTTAGACTCTGCCCTTCTGCCCTCTGTTAGACTCGTTTTTTGTGCCTTTGTGCCCTCTGTTAGACTCGTTTTTTGTGCCTTTGTGCCCTCTGTTAGACTTGTTTTTTGTGCCTTTCTGCCCCGTTAGACTCGTTTTTTGTGCCCTTCTGCCCTCTGCATCACTCATCACCACCACAGCACCACTCAGCACCACAACAGCATCAACCAGCACCACTCAGCGCCACCACAGCACCACTCAGTGCCACCACAGCACCACTCAGCACCACCGTACCATCACTCAACACCACCACAGCACCACTCAGCACCACCACCGCATCACTCAGCACCACAACAGCACCACCACAGCATCACTCAGCACCACCACAGCATCACTCAGCACCACCACAGCATCACTCAGCACCACCACAGCACCACCACAACATCACTCAGCACCACCACAGCATCACCACAGCATCACTCAGCACCACACCAGCATTACTCAGCACCACCACAGCATCACTACGCACCATCACAGCATCAATCTGTGCAACCATTCAACAACAACGGGTTCAATTATGTTCTCTAAATGTTTCAAGCTTTATTACAAATGTCACAAAAAGATGTTAATATTTCATTTCTGTTCTTGGATGGATTTTCATCACAATAAAATACACTGAACATAATCTTCACAAAAGTTATTTACAAAAGTTTAAGCTATTGCCATTATAAATTACAATCACTTTTATTTAAATAATAATTATTTAAAAAAATTAAGTCGTTATTCTTAATATCAATACATCTAAGTCACGTAAATACAAAACATGTTGCATTACAAATGCTATAGGTGTCACATTTGCGAAAGTTATAACTATTGGCATTGTAAATGTGTCGTAAATATTTAATTTACCGTCTTAATTTCTATGCAGGTAAGTACTTAATCAATAATAACTCAATCGGAAAGAAAAAAACAGAGTCCGTGGTGTTAGAGTTCTTAGGGGTTTTATTCCTTAAAAAGGAATCGTTCTAGAACTGGATATCATGTTCCTGCAACCTCGAGGGTTCAGGAAGGGATAGAGCAATATTTTATTGACAATACATAGCTTATATACTTAAATCACATCATAGAAACCAATATAGTAGGCGTAACAGCTGAGAGAAGACAAGATAACAGCATGCACGTGGTAGTGGTACGTAATTAGAAGGCGTGAACTAGAGGTGTGTGCTAGAAACGTCACATGTAAGTGTCACGAGTGGGTGGCAATAAAGCAGAATCTTGTAATGTCAGCAGAAATCTGAGGCCTGGATGCGCGCGCAGCTGCATGACGTGTGATTGACGTGGAAACTGGAGGGTGCAGGGGACTTGACATTTACACTGGCGGAAAGAGACAGAAGTCTGGCATGTCAGATCAACTCGTACTTCTATCATATCTGAGATCTGATGTTTGGGAACCATATTATCTAAACGGAAAAGGTCTCTGGGGCAGAAGCTATTCTATACTGACTGTGAGTGCGTGTATAAGCGCCTAAGTGTCTACATGAGAATGCGAGGGGCATGGGCCTTCCATGGTAGCAGGGGCTATGAATTACTTGCAAGGAGACAGTGAGGCCGGGCCTTTCGCCCTGCAGCTGGGAGGATGTTTACTCAAACTAGTAGGCAGGAATGTATTTTCGAGGAGCGGAACAGATAATTCGAAGGTTGAAGTCAGTCTTGGCAGGCAGCAGGCTGAGCTGAGCGCGGTGGGCCGCGCTGGAAGTAAGTCAGAGGTCACGGGTACAGAGACAGCCTGGGCTGAGGCTTTCAGAGTCAGAAGGCAGGGAGAAGCTCGAAGGCAGAATTCAGGGCCTACTTTGCCAGAGCTGAAAAACGTGTAAAGTACACTACAAAAAGACGTTGGCATAGCATACTTAGGAACGGGCTATTCAACCCATTCAGGGTGGGTCTGAAAGAGGACATGTTAACGTTGGACGCAAATGTATTTGCGTCTTCATAGCTGGCTCAGGAGGGAAGTTACATGCACTTTAAGCTGGTACATGGAGACGGTGGGGTACACGATAGGGAACACAACTTGACCATAAAATTTATATTTCCTCATTCCCTCCTTGTTCCCTACGGACCCTTCATGATATATCGATCCTCATGAATCGATCAGTTTGTTCTTGTAATATCATTTGTTCTTCTTTCTTTCTTTCACGTTTTGAGAAAAAACTGGAATGTTCAATGCATGATGTGGCACACAGTCCACAAATCGCTGGCCCACACTGTAGGTACAGGCAGCAACTGAATACTAGGACTAGGCCAATGCCTAGGAAGGATAGGATCTTCCATCCCCAAGCAGTTATCGTTGTCCAGAACCAACCGGACCAAGTCCAGGTGCCTGGATTCTGATGTATCAGATTTGCAATTTTATGAAGACGTGTAATAGCTTTGTATACAGCTGGCGCGTTTTCTGGAATGAAAACACAGCAACTTGACCCGATGACCTTACAAGCTCCGCCTCTATCTGCCAAGATGACGTCAATAACAAGACGATTCTGAAGAACAACAACCCGCATGGCGGACTGCTCTTCTGTTAAGTTACCTAGGGCGGAGGCAGTTTCATTTACTACTGCTTCAAGTGTTCTAGTTACTATTCTGGACAGGGCCTAAGAAGAAAAAGAATCCTTTATTAAAATCTGTGTATTGTTCCCATGCCGTTTCTGTGTAGTCGACAATCGGGAGATCTCTTCGGAGTCTATTCTTTACTAGATTTGTATTTCTGTGATAATCAGGAGGAGCTAGAAAAACAGGTGGCAGAAGGAATGCAATGTAACAGGTACCATCCCAATCTGGAGGTAAGCGTATGTATGCGGTATGACCACAAACAAAGTAGGAATGACGGTTAGCTCTAAAGGACGATTTACCTTGATCACTGAATTCGACCACAGTAGTACATTTACTATGACCTAAGTGTACTGAACCTTTCTTACTGACACATAATTCACCAGTGACTGGTAATACTGACATAGCAGGGAGAACTGGTGCAGCTTCGGATTCAACAGTAAGAATCATAAGGTTAATTGTGTAATTACCTAATCCATATACTTCATTTTCTAGATCAGTTCCTATTCTAGTGGGGAGTCCCTTCTTATCAGGGTAACAGACATTAAGCAGAACTAAGTTCAAGTTTCCCCAAACCCAGCTCCCTTTGAAAACAGCAATATCAGGATCTAAGGAATTAATTATTCTAAACCATGCACCACAGGAGCCATTATGAGTGAACGGGTACGGAAAGAGGGGCAGAGCTCCCTTGTATTTCTGGTAGGGAGGGAGTCGGCCACATATCCAGCAGTTTGTAGCATTGTTAGTCTGATGGGAGTGATGTAACATACTAATGAATGTGTTGTTGCGCAGCGCAAGTCTGTAAGAAAGTTCATGGGGAGGTAATTCACTAAAAGAATGTTCAGCAGAAACATTGTAAGCAGGTTGTTCACGCTTGAAAATAGGGTAATAGATAGGAAGCAGTATACTTGCAACAATAATCAGAATACTTAGAAAAAACATAATCAATAGTGTCACTATACAGTGACTACGGAGTGATTTGCAATATGTACGTTTCTTGAGTTGTCTCTCTCTCTCTCTCTCTATCTCGATCTAGGGGATACATGTCAGAAACTATTTAACCGATTCACCTAGGGGAGGACTTAAACAATTAAACTGTCTGACTTGCTAGATCGAAGTTTCAGTTTATACTCCTCTTGGGGAGTTTTCTCTCGTTCGGGAACTTTAAAGTCACTAGGCTCGATACAGTCTTTGGAAGGGGTGGACGAGTCTGGGTCTGGTTTCAGTTCATTGCATCGTTTAATATGACTCGTGTGTATCCACCCCTTTCTGCCTTCCACCTTTATCGCGGTCCTCGTAGTAAGAAGGACGGTCTTCGGCTCCTTCCAGCGGGGCTCCAGCGGACTTTTCCTGTCGAAGTTCCTAATCAAGACCAGATCTCCGGGACGGACATCATGCGGCTTTACATCAGTGTTGTCAGGGAAGGCTGCGGCAACCTGTGAACGACATGATTGGAGTGCAGACATCAAGGAGGCAAGGTAATCTGTCAGCATATTACAATCGACATCGGTAATTTTCTTAGGAATGGGCATCCCCCACATATTCGGTGGTCTGCCAAAGACCACTTCATACGGGGATAGTCCTGATCTCGAATGGGCAACCATTCTCATGTAGAACAGTGCAACTGGCAGGGCGACTATCCAGTCGACCCCTTTCTCTTTACATATTTTACTAAGGCGGGTCTTTAGTGTCTGATTATGCCTCTCTACAAGGCCTGCGGCTTCGGGATGTCGGACACAATGGAATTTCCACTGATATCCTAGCAGCAAGGAAACTTGTTTCATTAATTCGGATGAGAATGGCTGTCCGTTATCTGAGTACACAACACGAGGCAAGCCGTACCGTGGGAAGAATTCTCGAACCAGCTGTCTGGCAGTGGTCGGAGCAGTGTAATCTGGGACTGGATATGCTTCGGTCCAACGGGAAAGTGCACAAACAATTACGAGGACATATTTGAATCCTCGACAACGGTCCATCTGGATATAATCCATCTGGAGGACTTCAAAAGGGTGATCGGGAGGATGAAATCCACCTTGCTCTACGGGGACACTTTTACCTGGATTGAACTGACAACAGATCATGCAAGTACGCACTTTCTGTTTTGCTGCTGCTCGTAAGTGTTTATTGCACCAGAGATTCTGTATACTGTCTAACATAGCTTTCTCTCCTAGATGTGCTGGACTATGTGCTGTATTGATTATGACTTGAACCATAGAGTCAGGGAGAAACCATGTAGATTTTCCCTTCGTCATCCAACCTTGATCTGTCTGGATCCCTCCTAGTTCAGTCCATTTCTTTATTTCATCCGGGGTAGCATGTGTCTGAATATCGATTACATCTAGTGCAGGATCCCTGACTGTCATACAATGTGTAGATACTATTGTCTTTGTCACGTCAGTTGTCTGGGTGTGAGTCAATGCTGTATGTTTTGCTGTCTGATCTGCCAGGTCGTTACCCTGGGAAACAGAATCTGTAACTTTAGTATGTGCTTTACACTTCATGACGGATATGCCTGAAGGCAGATGTATTGCTTTTAGCAGTGCTTGAATGAGGGGACCGTGTTGGATCTTGGCACCATGAGAGGTCAAGAAACCTCGTTCTTGCCATAACATTCCGAAGTCGTGTACAACTCCGAACGCATAACGGGAATCAGTGTATATGTTAACATTTCTGTTCTTGGCTAGTATACAGGCTCGGGTCAGAGCAATGAGCTCTGCCGCTTGAGCAGACAGTGTGTCAATACGATGTGTTTCTTTAACTTCAGTTTCAGTGGTCACGGCATACGCGGCCACTAATTCTCCTGTACTTGTTCTCATGCATGAACCATCCACATAAAGTGTCAGGTCTGGATTTGTCAGTGGAACATCGGTTAAGTCTCGTCGAGGCTTTGTTACTGCATTAATGATCTCTATACAATCATGCGGGGCTGGATCTGTCATATTTGTAGGTAACAATGTAGCGGGGTTCAAAATGCTGCAACGTCTGATTTCTATGTGTGGCTGGAAGAGCGTCAATTCATAACCTGTCAGTCGTGCTATAGTTAAGTGCTGAGTCTGGGTTCTGTTTAAAAGAACCTCTACAGAATGTGGAACTTGTACTGTTAACTGATGCCCTAATACAATTGAGTCGCTCTGTCTGATTGCTAAAGCTGTTGCTGCTACTGACTTCAAGCACGCAGGGAGTGCCTGGGCTACTGAATCCAATGTACTTGAAAAATAGGCGCAAGGCTTATGTGAACCTGCTTGATCTTGGGTGAGGACAGACAACGCTGTACCATCACGTTCTGTAACAAAAAGTGTAAAAGGTTTGCTGTAACATGGTGTCGCTAAAACTGGTGCTTGACATAAAGCTTTCTTTAATTCTTCAAAGGCTTGTGTGTGTTCCTGAGTCCAAGGGAGGACAGTCGAAGTCGCTGCCTCCTGTGTTGTTAACTGAATGAGTGGTTTGGCTAGAAATGCATACTGAGGGATCCATTGTCTGCAGTACGAGGTGAGGCCTATAAAGGCCCGCACTTCCTTTTGTGTCTGGGGTTGTGGCATATTTACAATTAACTGAATGCGATCGGGAGTGAGCTGTCTCCCCACTTTGGACAGCAAGTGACCCAAGTACACAACTTGCTGAACACAGAATTGTAGCTTCGAAGGAGACACCTTGTGTCCCTTGTCGGCCAGAAAATGTAGAACTGTCAGTGATGCTTGTTCACATTCGGGCTCACTTCGTGCGGTGATCAACAGATCATCGACGTATTGCAGTAAAGCGGTGTTAACTGGCATTTGAATACAATCTAGTTGTCTTTTCAGTGCTTGACTATAGATGCTGGGGCTTTCTGTGAATCCTTGAGGTGCGCGGGAAAATTTGAAACTTAGTCCATTTAAACTGAATCCGAAGAGGTATTGGCTCTCTGGATCAATGGGTACACTAAAGAAGGCGTTCTTGAGGTCAATTACAGTAAAGAACGTTGCTTCAGAATCAATAGCAGTCAATAGGGAAGAGATATCGGGGACCACAGGATACTGTGGAACAATGCATTTATTCAGTTCTCTTAAATCAATCACCAGCCGATATACTGGCGGTGCATTGGGATCAGTACGTTTAAGAATCGGAATGATGGGTGAATTACAGATATTGGAGTCGGTCTCTACGACCACTCCTTGGGCAATGAGCTCTTCAATGATTTCCAGTAAAGCCACTACAGCATCAGGTGGTAACTTGTATTGTCTGATTCGGGGTAAAACAACTCCTGGCTTGAGTGTAACACGGTATGGTGTGATATGCATACAACCTACATCAGTTGGGCCTTGTGCCCACAAGTGATCTGGTACATTTTTCAATCTGACATCAAACTCTCGTAATACATAATGACCTTTAAAATCTCGCAGAAAGAGTCTAACTCCCTCCGGGGAACAACATATCACTGCTCCTAGAGCCTTCAATGTTTTGATACCTAACAGATTTTCTGGACATGATTTCGTAAGTAACAGGTCTGTAACACGTGATAACGGACCCACGGCCAGGGGAACGGGTTCTGATACCTCGTTTACAATAGGCTGTCCTGAAAAACCAAGGGAAACATTCTGTGAGCCTGAGAGGGGTGCCCCTGGGACTTCGTCATGGCTGATTGTTGTGCGGCTTGCCCCTGTGTCAATTAAAAACTTTCTGTCTTTTCCCAATACTTGACTGTGTACATAAGGACCCTCTTGATCTACAGGAATTTCAATAAGAGGCAAGCCCAACTCCCTCTCTAGGCTGTTTCATGTGTATCGTTGGTAATCGGGGTAAGCAGATTGGGCATACTGGTACATCTGTTGGGAAACTTGTTGAGTCGCGGCAATGGGCTGTGGCTGTGATACCGCTACTGTCTGTGCTGTATGAGATGAAGCATGCATAGGCTGCGTATTCTGCACGGGCTGTACGTTCTGTGAAGTCTGTTGCTGGGCCTGATCTTGTCTCGGTGGATGCGGTCTCTCTTTAGTTTTACCTGTTGCTATGTTATGTTTCAGAACTGGACATTCATGTACGTAGTGACCTGGCTGCTTGCAATAGTTGCATGTCCCTTTAACGGGAGCTGCGGCGTGGCCTGTCTGGGTCGTACCCTTTCTCTGGCTGTCGGCTGGAACTGATTGGGCCACTAACATTTTCATTTTCGTGTCTTTCATGCGTTTCTGTTCATGATCCTGTTCTTCTCTAATTCTGTTCTGATGGTATTGTAACATTTGTAACATCTGTGATGGCGTATTTGCTTGCCATGTACTCTCGACCTTGTATACACGGTTTTTAACTGCTAACAGGGAATTCTCGACTAATTTTGATACAAAAAGATGCGGGTACGACTCGCTACTTGGTTTAAGACCACTATTAATAATAAAACATTTCTCGAATCTTGAATAGAAGTCACTAGTATCTTCATCTGGTTTCTGTTTACATGCTGAGATTGCGTCCCAATCTTCTTTTCTAGTTGTCAGTAATCTTGGCAGAACCTGTACTATCAAACCTGGTAATGCTTTAGTTTTCTCCCCAAGGCCTACCCCTGGGGTACGTTTGTTCTCCTCGTCTTCTATTTCTGCCCATACAATCTTTTTCTCTCCCACCTCCCATTCTTTTTCCTTGAGTTTCTCGTAGATGCCGGTAGGCAACAATACCTTTAACATTTTCATGATATCTTCATATGTGTAATCCCCCATCAGTAACATGTCTTTAAGTTCTCTGTGAAAACCTGCAGGGTCTTTGTCATGACACGGTACTAGTTTCTTCATTTCTAACAGTTCTAACTTGGTCAGAGGCGTGTGTACATACACACGTTTCAAGGTCTGATCGGTACCCATAACTGGATGTACTTCTCGTAAGGGGTTCTGACTTTCAAGACCATGCAGACGCTCCATATGATACATTTTTCTTTCTGGGGGCGGGGCGGGAACATATTCGGAGCTTACGAAAGTGTTATATCTATGCCGTTGTTCTAGAATTATTTGTATTAACTTGGTACTTAGACCTCTCCATCTATCCATGAGTAGTGCTTCTAACGTATCGTGTAAGGGACCTGGATCAGAATGATGGTTTCTGTATAACGTGAGAAGGTGCTGAATCATGTATACACCTGCTAATTTCTGCTCGTCTGGGGAGAGGTTCAGGAATGTCTGCGCTACTGTGTCATCATTGTATATGTTCGGATTGTCAGCCCATAATACTGCTGACCGGGCTAGTTCTTGTTCATCCATAGAATTGAGTACGTGGTACCCTATTCGGTCTCGAATCCTTTTATCAGTCTCTTGGAACTGGTGTTCCGGAGAATTCGGTTTTGTTATGCCAGAGAGAAAAACTCTTTTGCTTTCTGGACGAATGCCTTTCCTTACGGTAAGTTCCCTTTCCTACATACGCTATCGTATCTGTAGTCCTTTCTGATTCTTCAGGTTCTTCCTCCTCCTCGGAGGAGGCCCTTTCTTTCTCTTTTTCGTGTATTTCTATCACTGCTTTTCTTATTCTCTTGTACATACTGGCTATGCAACCCCCTTTATCATGCTTTCCTTTGGATATATTTTGACACCACTTGTTGAGTGCTTCCAGTTCATCCTGTTCTGTCTCAGGCCTGTCTCGTTCTCTTATTAGGCAATTTATAAAAAAGCGTATTATATATGCTTGAGTGTCAACTTTCTGATGCGCCATGGCATCCTTAATACTTTCAGGGTCTTTCCCAGTCTGAACAAAGTGATATATTCTATCTAGGTGGTCCTTCATTCCTGAGAATAACAGTAGGTAATCTGCAGCATGTCGTAAGCGTAGTGATGCCATCATCATTCTATCGTCTTTGCCGGGTACTGGATCATATCTGCAAACTGCAAGCGGTTCTTTGAGTATGTCGAGACGGGGTGATTTGAACGTGAAAGGACTCTGCATATCCCTAAGGTGTAGTCTGTGCGTTAATGGCGGGGTCCGAAGACCCCCTATCGCACCTCCTGAGGCGGAAGCTTGGACATTATCTCTCTGTGGAGTCTGTATCTGTACTTGAACTTGTCTTTTAGTAGGATCAGTTAGAAGCGGTTTCGGCATATCAATTTTAGGTACGGGAAGTGGTGGAGGTGGAGGAGCGACAGGCTGTCGGACGGGAAAACCTGATTGCAGTAACGGTGGGATATGGTCTGGGGGCGGGTTGCCACCTCCGTCACCGTCAGTAGGCGGGACGCGGACAGGCAGATTGGTGTAAGCGGGTGCTACATCCTCTAGATAGGAATTCAGGAATATGTCTTTAGTGGTCTTGTGAGTTACTTTAGTTGGAACCAATGGTGGCGGCAGATTTTTCGGTAT
The DNA here is from genome assembly GCF_964261635.1 of Lissotriton helveticus. Classification (NCBI taxonomy): domain Eukaryota; kingdom Metazoa; phylum Chordata; class Amphibia; order Caudata; family Salamandridae; genus Lissotriton; species Lissotriton helveticus. The sequence continues at coordinate 2,124,988,217 of NC_136067.1, read as the reverse complement.
TTCTGAAGTGGTCTCAGGCGAACCCTCGGCCACGAGATACATACCGTTTACGAGATTGTTTCGTGCGCGGTCTATTTGCTCTGATTTTACTCGGATCCCTTCAGTAACTAATTCGTTTTCTTTATCTGATTCTTTAAGTCTGTCTTCTCTACGGAGTGCTTTTTCAGCACGCTTATGTGATTCCTTACGCCAAAACTCTATGGCGTCTTTCTGAGATTGTCTGGCTTTCTTTTTCCATAGTGCTTCCTCTACCTTCACGATGCACTCGGCATCCCATGTTCCGGTAACAGGCCATCTGTGTCTCTCGTCTAGATGCTTAGTATAATCGGCCCATAAATCTAGATACAATATGGCATCTAAGCCATGCTTGTGGTACATAAAATTTCCAGGAGTGTCCCTAGGGGGGATAGGAATTTCTTCCTCTAGTATCCCTTTCCTAGTTCCTATCTGCTTTAACTTGTTGAAAAACGGCATCTTGTTTACTTAATACTGAATGCTCAATCCTTGCTACTTAATTCTGAATACAGCTAGTTACACAAGAACACAATAATGCACATTAAAAACAGTCACACTCATACCACGACATTAATCACATGAAAAGACATTTGAGACATATATGACTACCCCCTATACCGGATGTACTGCTAAACAGCACAGATACACTGCCAGAGACAATGCAAAAACTTGAATAACTGATGTACTGCTAAACAGCACAGATACACTGTCTAAAACAGTGCAGACCGGACTTGTGTACCCAAACCCGTCTTGATACGTCCCAGCAATGGTACTCACCGGGAAGCACGGAAACAGAAGGCCTCGGAAAACTCGACTGGACTGGACCGGACTCGACTCGACTCGACACGTGGATACTTCGGAAACTGGTGGGCCTCTTGACACCTCGGACCTTGCTTCTTTCGGCTAGGCTCTGGTCGGGATCCTCCGCACTCCTCACCGCCTCGTCTGGGTGCTGATTGCAGTCTTCGTCACCTCCGTGGGCCAGAGGGAGATACAGGAAATCCTGCCGGTACGCGTAGTTTCCGTCTAACTGATGGCAGGGGACAGTTTGCAACGCACCAACCGGCGCGTGGGGTGGGGGAGGGGTACCTGTTCGGGCGCCAAAATGTCGTAAATATTTAATTTACCGTCTTAATTTCTATGCAGGTAAGTACTTAATCAATAATAACTCAATCGGAAAGAAAAAAACAGAGTCCGTGGTGTTAGAGTTCTTAGGGGTTTTATTCCTTAAAAAGGAATCGTTCTAGAACTGGATATCATGTTCCTGCAACCTCGAGGGTTCAGGAAGGGATAGAGCAATATTTTATTGACAATACATAGCTTATATACTTAAATCACATCATAGAAACCAATATAGTAGGCGTAACAGCTGAGAGAAGACAAGATAACAGCATGCACGTGGTAGTGGTACGTAATTAGAAGGCGTGAACTAGAGGTGTGTGCTAGAAACGTCACATGTAAGTGTCACGAGTGGGTGGCAATAAAGCAGAATCTTGTAATGTCAGCAGAAATCTGAGGCCTGGATGCGCGCGCAGCTGCATGACGTGTGATTGACGTGGAAACTGGAGGGTGCAGGGGACTTGACATTTACACTGGCGGAAAGAGACAGAAGTCTGGCATGTCAGATCAACTCGTACTTCTATCATATCTGAGATCTGATGTTTGGGAACCATATTATCTAAACGGAAAAGGTCTCTGGGGCAGAAGCTATTCTATACTGACTGTGAGTGCGTGTATAAGCGCCTAAGTGAATACATGAGAATGCGAGGGGCATGGGCCTTCCATGGTAGCAGGGGCTATGAATTACTTGCAAGGAGACAGTGAGGCCGGGCCTTTCGCCCTGCAGCTGGGAGGATGTTTACTCAAACTAGTAGGCAGGAATGTATTTTCGAGGAGCGGAACAGATAATTCGAAGGTTGAAGTCAGTCTTGGCAGGCAGCAGGCTGAGCTGAGCGCGGTGGGCCGCGCTGGAAGTAAGTCAGAGGTCACGGGTACAGAGACAGCCTGGGCTGAGGCTTTCAGAGTCAGAAGGCAGGGAGAAGCTCGAAGGCAGAATTCAGGGCCTACTTTGCCAGAGCTGAAAAACGTGTAAAGTACACTACAAAAAGACGTTGGCATAGCATACTTAGGAACGGGCTATTCAACCCATTCAGGGTGGGTCTGAAAGAGGACATGTTAACGTTGGACGCAAATGTATTTGCGTCTTCATAGCTGGCTCAGGAGGGAAGTTACATGCACTTTAAGCTGGTACATGGAGACGGTGGGGTACACGATAGGGAACACAACTTGACCATAAAATTTATATTTCCTCATTTTCAAAACCAACACATAAATAAAAAAATTGTCATTTACAAGACCAATAGCTCAAACTTTCATAATGCGAGACCTATTGCATTGCAAATGCGTGTTATTTATTTATTTGATGCGTTTTTATCTCGCGCGGACTTTACCCGACGGCGTCAGAGGCTTCACAATAGGAACAGAACTGACCCATGAGGAGAAGATGACACGTCAGCATGTTAGAAAGGCAAACGTTAAGTTTCATGAGGCAAAAGTGACAATTGTGAACAAACAAATACAAGAGGAGCAAACGGTGCGATACAGGAGGAAAAAGCGACGTGTGCAGGTTACAAGAGCGAACAAAGTACAAGTCGAGGTATGATACTGCAATATATGACTGAGCTCATGTCTGCAGGATGCTGCCACCCCTCCCTGTCTAGAGAGGAGCAGGGGGGGCACATTTATTGGTTAACCAGGGCCCGCCCCCAATACATCCTGCAACCTTTCAGCATCGCTCTGGGTGGGGGTGCCTGAAGGGTGACCACCTCCACGGGATGAATCACTTCCGCTGTCACTGTAATGCCAAGGGGGGGGGGGGGCACACATCCTTTGGACGGCAGACATGCGAGTTATCTTCACCCCGGACTGCTGTGTGGAGTGAGCGCGGCGTGTGATCTGCGGCAGGTGAGCGCGCCGTGTGATCTGCGGCAGGTGAGCGCGTCGTGTGATCTGCTGCAGGTGAGTTGTGGGTCTGTGTGAGGTGTGCGCGCCGTGTGATCTACGGCAGGTTAGTTGTGGGGCCGTGTGATGTGTGCGCGCCGTGTGATCTTCGGCAGGTGAGTCGTCACCGGACGGTCTGGTTCTAGAGGGTGGGCCATGCCCCCCTGGGGCGCCCTGAGGCATCTTTAGTGCCCACACCGCCAGCGCTCGCTCCACACTGCGCACGTTAACACTTACATATCAAGGAAACTCATGAGACATATTTGTGGGAAAGCAGTGGTGCAGGTTTATTTCGCACAACAAGTAGCTGATAAGGTGGGTCATCTTACAGGCAATCCAATGCGGCAGCCCCTCGCTGACCCGCATGCCTAAGGAGCCATCTTGCACGGCGAGTCGATGCTCTGACGGTGCAGTAAATTATCACTTTATTTCGTTCTACTCCCGCCCCCCCTGTCAGGGCGGAGCGATGAGGCACACCCCCGGTCGGTTCAGGCCCCCCCACCGCCCGAAGGACTAACGGGGCGCCAACGCTGTTTCCTGGAACCCCCTCGGCTCCAGGTTCTTGGCTCAGGCACCCTTACTGTGCCAGGCAGAGGTATTTAGACTGTATCCTTCGTATCCTTCTGCCGCAGAGGTACCCCTACTATCCATCTGCTTCCAGATCGCCCTGTGACTCCGCCTGCAACACAAAACATGACCATTAAAAGTTCACAACTTTCGCCCTCCGCTCTGCCGCTGGGTCAGGGTTAGGGTGGGAACAGCGCAGAGCAGCCCAAGGCACAGACGCGGCAGGAAAGACCGAGCAACGTGCTGGGCCTGCTATAAAAACCCCCGGGAACGCCCCCCGCCTAGGAGCGCCCTCCCATTGGCCGTTGGCGAGGAGGGGGCTTGATGCGCTGAAAGCTCCTCTCGCGCGTCGTGTGGTACTAAGACGCTGTCTCGCCCATGCTCCCCTTCGTGTCGCGCGGCCAGCGTCATAGTGCCCACACCGCCAGCGCTCGCTCCACACTGCGCACGTTAACACTTACATATCAAGGAAACTCATGAGACATATTTGTGGGAAAGCAGTGGTGCAGGTTTATTTCGCCCAAACAATATTTATCGGGAGTTACCCTTTCTGGCAGGAAAAGGATTGGGTCAGCAATCTAATAAAAACAAAGTTCCTTCTCCTGAGTTCAATGAAACATTAATGGTATTGAAATCCCAAAGGGGACGAATACATCAATGTTGGGGATTTAGATGTTACAATGGTTGCCAAATTTACAAATAAGTATATGTAAGGCCTAACAATACCATGGAAAGCATGAAGCTGTAATTTAAAAAAAACTGGAAACAATCATTAAAAAAGCTTTTTCATTTATTTAAAAAGATTTAAAATTAGATTATAACATATTTTTGCACTTAAAATAATACATAAATTTCAGAAATTCCAAAGCATACAGTTTTATGTTAAAAATTGCTAACCTAGCAATAATTCATACAAACATTGCACAAATGTAATTGTTAATCAATGAATTTATATGGGAACGAAAATGTCAGGTTTATTTCGCACAACAAGTAGCTGATAAGGTGGGTCATCTTACAGGCGATCCAATGCGGCAGCCCCTCGCTGACCAGCATGCCTAAGGAGCCATCTTGCACGGCGAGTCGATGCTCTGACGGTGCAGTAAATTATCACTTTATTTCGTTCTACTCCCGCCCCCCCTGTCAGGGCGGAGCGATGAGGCACACCCCCGGTCGGTTCAGGCCCCCCGACCGCCCGAAGGACTAACGGGGCGCCGACGCTGATTCCTGGAACCCCCTCGGCTCCAGGTTCTTGGCTCAGGCACCCTTACTGTGCCAGGCAGAGGTATTTAGACTGTATCCTTCGTATCCTTCTGCCGCAGAGGTACCCCTACTGTCCATCTGCTTCCAGATCGCCCTGTGACTCCGCCACAGCTCTGGAGGAGGCCCCCGTCGATGACAGAGCCCCCCCACCCACCTAGCTACTTCAACTCGCTGTATCGTACCACTTGTACCCAGGAGGGATATGTTCACCCCCAGTCCAGACAGTGTACCCAACCTAAGAGCATTCTTACCAGGCAACATTTTTACAGCCCGCAGATGGTGAGGCACGTGTAATTCGGGCGCCATCAGGGAAGCCTCTCTTAAGCCCCTGTGGAAAATTACCACAGTATTTCGCCTCCAATTGTACTTTGTTTCTCTTGTAACCTGCCCCTTCTCACTTTTCCCCTCTGAATGCAGCTAGCTACCTCATGTATTTGTTTACCTGGTGGCGTTACTTGTCCCCGCACATCACATTCGGGATCTATTACAGAGGCACCCTTCACCTTGGACCCACCATTGCCGTTGTAACCCTTTAATTTAAGCCCATTATTCAGATGCTTAAGCCTGATAGTGACTCTTAGTACCCTTCACCACACCACTATGGAGATTTCTTAGAACAGTTCTTAGGACACGCCCTTAGTTACATAAGCCGCACCTCTGGTGGGGATTGCTTAGATACGGTTCTCAGGCCACGCCCTTAGTTACAAGCCACACCTCTTACAGAGATTCCTTGGCGGTTAGTTGTTTTTTGTCCGGACATATTATACGGGGGATCGGCAGGTGACTATTAGCATTAATGTATCTGCTGATACTGGCAACCAGTGATATTTGTCCAAGCCAAGTGGTGGGCTTGTGCAAGACCTGACTAGTGCTGTAATAATCATGACAGTGAATGTCCTGGCAACTCACTGCAAGATCGTTATGTGAGTTTGGTTAGAGCACGCACTAGCAGATGCCCGTAATCGACACACGTCATTCCCAGTTCTCTGTTGTATTGCAGTATTTCACCTCTAATTGCACTTAATTACCCACTTCGTATAATGTGCATATTACTTAAAAACGCTCTACCATCTCAATTAGGAAAAGTGGTGATGTAAAATTCGGCTGCACTTATATGTAGAGTAAGCCAAGTCAAAAGCATGTCTCTTAATCCCTGTGGAGTGTTTGCCATTTAATGGAGTATTATCCTTGTATCTGCGTTTCGTACTCCTTTGTAACATTAGCCCGCCACTTTTCTCTGGTAACACACTGTTTGCAACCTCTCCCCTGTTGTTTGACTTCGATACTTGCACAAGTTCACCATTGCCTACGTATCGTTTGTTCTTGTGCCTGAGTGTCTAGCATATTTTGCAGTATTTCCCTCCAATTGTATTTTGTTACTCTTGTGACCTGCACACTGGTCAATCATTTCCCCTTGTAATGCACTGTTTGCCCCTCATGAATTTGTTTGCTCACAATTGTCACTTTTACCTTATCTAACTACCGATTGCATAATTGATTTTTATAGTGAGAGCCAGGTAAGGGGCTGTGCCGCCTGCTAAAGCACTTGGTGTTCAGAATCTTTACTATCATATTTGAATATATGTGCATAAAACAAATTCCTTCTCTGCAAGGGGCTGATAGCCAGGAAGCCAGAAGGTGGCGACAGTGAGCTATTACAGTTGTTCATCGCGAAGCCTTGTCGGGCATGTATTGCTTCCTTGATGAAAACAAGTTCGGGGGCGGTTTCGACTGGCGCCCCTGAACGGCCGTTTAATATGCCATAATTCCAACTTTGATTGAGCCTGTCTGTGTACTACTAGTACAACCAGATATATTAGCTAATAATCCGTTACATAACGTATCAATCACTGTGCGCCCCATGTCACCTACCGCACTCGGCCATGTATGTACCACCAGAGCTCGCTCCTACAACTGGATGCATTCTCAATGTATACATAAACTCGCTCCGACCTAACGATGGGACTGTTTAAATTAAAACTGCAGCAGGTGTGTGACGTAGTCAGTAAGGAAGACACATAAGCTAGCCTGAATTGTCATACACTTCGCTTTAAACATGAAGACACCTTTGCGTCGCACCCTCCCATTGGCCGTTGGCGAGGACATGTTGAGAGACCTGCAGGCCCCATCACAGAACACCTGACAGATAACATGTGGAAGGGACTGAAGAGGTGAGGCTGCCCACGGCGCACGCAGTGTGCCCACTGAGGAGGGTGCCACCTTAGTGCACATTAGGCACGGCCACAAGTCTAGTGTTTCGGACCCCCGGGGGTCCTCAAAGTCCGGCGTGGTACATGCGTCATTTCCGGCACTCTGCCGGGGAGGCCCTCAGAGCTGGCCTGTCTTTCTGAGCATCGTGCCACGCTCTTTGGTGCCTTATTGCACGTTTGACGTGGCAATGGATGGTGAGGAGGGCGGGAAGCGGAGCCTGGTTAGCTAAGGCAGACATTGAATCGGCTGTCCACTGACTGCCTGTCCACCCAGGCAGCCGCCACTTGCTGGGTTTCAGCCTAGATGGACTGCAGATTGGCACTCCAGAAGTTGCCATATTAACTTACAGACTAGGGGTTCCGCTAGCGCCAGGTAAAACTGAGGGCCCGGCTCCGGTCCTGCCTTTCCTGGGAATCGAGGGGACACCGTGGGGGGTGTGTCAAGACTCCCGGTGGGCTCGGTGCTGGCTCTTTTTCAGGACATTCAGGCAACGCTGGCAAAAGATAAAGCAACTCTGGCACTATCCAGAGTTTTTATGGTAAATTACATTTTGCGTCCAAGGTGATTCCAGCGGGGAGGGTTTTTGGCAGAAGGTTGACCAGGGCCACGGTCAGCGTAAAAAAGAAACATCACCTGGTCAGACTGAAGAAGGGACTCAAACAGGACCTCAGGATGGGGCTGTATTATTAGCCGACCTTAATGGCTCCCTTATCTGGAGAGCACCTGCCAGGCAGCCCCGGACTGTGCTTGTTCACAGACGCATCAGGCAGGGAAGGCTTAAGGGCAATCATGGGCAGCAAGTGGTGCTCAGAGAAATGGCCTAATGCGTGGCGTAAGAAGAGGACCACGGCCAAGGTCACTGTACTGGAACTGCCCCCCATAGTGGCACCTCTACATCCATGGCCAGAGGCTCTGGCATCGAGAAGGGTCGTGTTCTGGCCAGACAATATGGCAGTGGTTCAGGCTATAAAGGCACAATCAGCTGTGTCCACTGGGGCTCTGCTTACTGAGAGAACTGGGCTTGCATAACAACATGGAGTTTAGGGCTACGCACATCCAAGGGGTCAAGAATGTGGCAGCTGACGCTCTCTCTCGTTTTCAGTGGCTCCGTTTCCCGGAGGCGTGGCCGCGAGCGAGACTGGAGATGACCCCCTTCCTGACACACCTTTGGCACCTCCTACAGTGGGACGGCTGTTAATGGAACTGGACGAACCCTCCCTAGCACCGGGCACCAGGAGACCCTACAAGTCTCCACTTTCTAGTCTTGGGTGGGGGTCCAGCCACATTGGAACACAAAGTCCAACTATTTGTCTTCTGGACCACAGGCCACCTGGCTGCTGTGAAGCACCATGCCAAAATCAGGGGGTCCCAGGGTCCTGTCAGGGCATTTCCCATCAGGGCAGCACTTAAGGGATGGGCTAGAGGGGAGACATGAGTTCCAGATTCTCGGTCGCCTCTCGAGTTCTGCACGCTACAGGGTATTTTATTTTCATTTTACAGAGTTTTATATAGTGCAAACTTGACCCAAATCAGGTATTGAAGCGCTTTACATAGCACCAGTTGCATTACCTGAGGACACACATTCATTTTTGTTAAGCACGGGGAGATTAAGTGATTTGCCCAGAATCAGCGTCATTGCCGAGACTCAAACCTAGTTCCCAGGTGGACCGCCCTAGCTGTTAGGCCAACTCCTCTCTCTTGTATGATAGACACATACTTGCCTTTCGAAGCTAGCCTCTCTGCTGCGGCTTTTAGCTTGGCATTCTTTGGGGCATTCAGATTAAGTGAGTTGGTGGCCGGGGCTAAGAATGATGAGTCTGGGGATGCCATAGGCAGACAGGACATCCAGATCATAGGTGGGGACACGAGAGATGTGTGGGTACAAGAGATGGGGACACGAGAGAGGTGTGGGTACAAGAGATGGGGACATGAGAGGTGTGGGTGCAAGAGATGGGGACATGAGAGAGGTGTGGGTGCAAGAGATGGGGACACGAGAGAGGTGTAGGAGCAATGGATGGGGACACGAGAGAGGTGTGGGTACAAGAGATGGGGACATGAGAGGTGTGGGTACAAAAGATGGGGACATGAGAGGTGTGGGTGCAAGAGATGGGGACATGAGAGAGGTGTAGGTGCAAGAGATGGGGACACGAGAGAGGTGTAGGAGCAATGGATGGGGACACGAGAGAGGTGTGGGTACAAGAGATGGGGACATGAGAGGTGTGGGTGCAAGAGATGTAGACATGAGACAGGTGTGGGTGTAAGAGATGGGGGCACAAGAGAGGTGTGGGTACAAGAGATGGGGACACGAGAGAGGTGTGCGTGTAAGAGATGGGGACACGAGAGAGGTGTGGGTGCAAGAGATGGGGACACGAGAGAGGTTTGGGCGCAAGAGATGGGGACACGAGAGAGGTGTGGGAGCAATGGATGGGGACACGAGAGAGGTGTGGGTACAAAAGATGTGGACATGAGAGGTGTGGGTGCAAGAGATGTAGACATGAGACAGATGTGGGTGTAAGAGATGGGGGCACAAGAGAGGTGTGGGTACAAGAGATGGGGACACGAGAGAGGTGTGCGTGTAAGAGATGGGGACACGAGAGAGGTGTGGATGTAAGGGATGTGGCCACAAGAGTGGTGTGGGAGCAAGAGATGGGGACACGAAAGATGTGGATACAAGAGATCGGGACACGAGAGAGGTGTGGATGCAAGAGATTTGATTTGATTTACAGAATTATAGAGCGCACGCATGCCCAAGGGCGTCTTGGAGCAATGAATGATGGGTATGCTGAGTTTTGCAGATTTGCAATACTTCTGACCTTTCAGTTCGTAAATAACCATGTTTTCAGCAGCCCTCTAAATGACATTAGCAACTTGCTGTTTTTTATCGACATAGGTAAGGAATTCCAGGTCTTGGCTTTTCCTAACAGGAAACTCCTGCCACCCCCCCCCCCCTCCCCCCAAGCGAGCTTACTTATACCTGGAAATTGACAGTCGTTGTGCCTATGCTGACCTTACATTTCTGACTGGCATGTATTTCCTAAGATGTGTTCTCAGGTACAGTGGCCCTTTTCCCTGTAATGCCTAATATGCCAGGCATTGCGACTTAATTATAATTCTCTTTCCCGCTGGAAGCTAGTGAAGGTCTTTCAGTCGGTGGGAGACTAATTCATATTTGGGAATATCCAGAATCAGTCTTGCCGCTGCATTCTGCATTCGTTGAAGTCTGAGTAGGAGCTGTGACTGAAGTCCCACATATAATGCATTGGCGTAGTCCATTCATGATAGGGCCAGGGCTGTGACCACTGTTTTTAGTACGTCCAAAGGGATGAAAAGACGGATCTTCCTAATCATTTTTAAAGCGCCCCAAAAAGTGGAGACAAGCTTATTCATTTGAAATTCAAATGTCAGTCTTTCCCCTTAGGTTTCTAACCTTTGTGACAGGAGTTGGGCAGTCACCCAGATCAGCCGGCCACCATCTTGGGGACCAGAAGGAGGTCTTGGCCCCTAACATCAAAACCTCTGTTTTCTCACCATTTAATTTGAGGCAATTTTTCTGCATCCAAATATTAATCTGTGACATACAGATGTTAAAACGATTGGCTGTCTCCTCAATATTGTTTGACACTGATGCTACCACCTGCGTGTCATCGGCGTAGGAGACAACTAAATGTGGGCCAAAAATTTGTTCTGCTTGCGGAATTTGTGGATTTTCCGCAATTTCGCGATCCGCGAATCTCGCGAAAACGCATAAAATCCGCAAATCCGCGAGCTGGACGAATTTTCATAGAAGCACTTACAGGGTTACAGCAGCAGGTGCACAAGTTGAAGCTAATTTCTTTGTAACCCTTTACAAAAGGGTTACAAAGAAATTAACTTCAACTTGGGCACCTGCTGCTGTAACCCTGTAAGTGCTTCCTGGCGCCTCGTTGCCTACTTGCAACTCTTCTCTGACCCTGCTTTGACCCTCGAAGCAGGGTCAGAGAATAGTTACAAGTAGGCAACGAGGCGCCTGTCACGAAAATTAAACCTCAACAGGAAGCACTTAAAGATATAAAAAAAGCAGTTGCCCGAGTTGAAGCTCAAATTCCATAACGTTTTAATCAGCCCTAATTAGTAAGCAAGGTCGAGGCCTGGCAAGTGTCCTTTATGATAAAGGACACTTGCCAGGGGACCTTGCTCACAATTGTTTAGGGCTGATTAAAATGTTACTGAATTTGAGCTTCAACTCGAGCACCTGCTTTATTTATATCTTTAAGTGATTCCTGTTGAGGTTTAATTTTCGTGACCTGGAGCATTGTGCCAGAATGAATCCTGCCCTGCATGTTTTTCCAAGAAGACGCCACCATTTTGTGCGATACCTCTACTCAACTGGAGTACTTTCTACTAGCTAATCAGTAAGTGCTCCTTCGTTGGGTAAATGTATAGTGCTTTTACTACACTGCAGCTGCGTAAAGGGCCAGAAGATGTGTCTCCAGTGACCATGTGTGCCTGTAACAAACTGTGTGTTTGTTACAGGCACACATGGTCACTGGAGACACATCTTCTCGCCCTTTACGCAGCTGCAGTGTAGTAAAAGCACTATACATTTACCCAACGAAGGAGCATTTACTGGATTAGACAGTAGAAAGTACCCCAGTGCAAATCGCAAAAAAATCCGCGATTTCGCGGGAAAATCCACGAATTTGCAGATTTTTTGCGATTTCGCAGGAATTCGTGGACCGCGAATTCGCAAATTTCGCCCATCCTTAGAGACAACCGAGAAGCCACATTGCCTGATCATTGCAGCTAGAGGGGTCAAATAAATATAAAAAAGTGTGGGGCTCAGTGATGAACCCTGGGACACCCCTCATGGCAGTTTGAAAGATTTAGAAGCTAGTCCATCCATTTCTACAACAAACGTTCTGTTAGTTAGATATGATGACAGTAGAGTAAGGGCGGTATCTTGGAATCCCAACTCCTCTAGTCTACCAATTAGGATTCCATGGCTGACCGTATCGAAGGCCGCTGATAGACCGAACAAAATCAAGGCGGCCTTCCTTGCTTCATCCAATGTTCTTCTGAGTTCCCCTACTGCCATCACCAGAGCTGTCGCTGTTCCATGGCCTTCTCTAAACCCATATTGCGAGTAGTCTAAGAGATCCCCATCAGAAATAAAGGTTGTAATCTGCCTATTAAGTAGTTTCTCCAACACATTGGAGTAGAAGGGGATCATGGAAATCGGCCGGTAGCTACCAGTTCAGTGGGGTCGAGTTTTTTTTTTTATAGTAGAGGCCGAACTGAGGCTGTTTTCCAAGCCTCTGGAAACAGACCTGACAGTATTATTTCCGAAAATACTGATGTAAGTTGCTCGCTAACCGTTTCTGTGAACATATGAAAAACTTTAGGACTGCAAAGGTTGAATGGGGCTCCAGACTTATAGTCATTACCACTTGGGTAATCTGTTGTTCCTCCGTGGGCGGGAGGAAGGAAAAACAAATGTTGGATGCTGGTGTATGAAGCCCTGGCTTGGTTCTATCAGAGGACAAATTACTACTATCTCTAAATGTTTTGTATCCTGTCTTCACTTTATTAGTAAAAATTGTCCTAGAGTATTGCAAAACTCCGGGTTGTTCAATCAATCAATCAATACATTTATAAAGCACGCTACATACCCGTGAGAGTCTCAAGGCGCCGGGGGGGAGGGGGGTGCCGCTACTGGTCGAAGAGCCAGGTCTTGAGGAGTCTTCTGAAGGCCAGCAGGTCCTGAGTCTGTCGTAGGCTGGTGGGGAGAGCGTTCCAGGTCTTGGCGGCGAGGTGGGAGAAGGATCTGCTGCCGGCTGTGGTTTTCCAGATACGAGGAACTGTGGCGAGGGCGAGGTTGGCTGAGCGGAGGTTTCGGGTGGGAGTGTGGAAGCTGAGATGGTTCTTGAGGTATGTAGGTCCGGTGTTGTGTAGGGCCTTGTGTGCGTGGATGAGGAGTTTGAAGGTGATCCTCTTGTTGACGGGGAGCCAGTGTAGGCCTCTCAGGTGGGGTGTGATGTGGCTGCGTCGGGGGACTTCGAGGATCTGTCGTGCCGAGGCGTTCTGGATTCGTTGAAGTCGTCTTAGAAGCTAGGTTGTTGTTCTTGAGTAGAGGGCGTTCCCGTAGTCGTGTCTGCTGGTGACGAGGGCTTGGGTGACAGTTTTTCTTGTGTCGGGAGGGATCCATTTGAAGATCCTGCGGAGCATGCGGAGGGTGTTGAAGCAGGACACGGAGACGGCGTTGACTTGCCTGGTCATGGAGAGGTTGGAGTCGAGGATGACCCCCAGGTTCGTGCGTGGTCTGTGGTTTCCGGGGCTGTGCCTAGCGATGTGGGCCACCAAGAGTCGTCCCAGGCTGATGGGGTGGGTCCGAGAATGAGGACCTCCGTCTTGTCTGAGTTCAGCTTCAGTCTGCTGTCCTTCATCCAGTCGGCTTCGGCCTTCATTCCTTTGTGGAGGTTGGCTTTGGCGGTGTGGGGGTCTTCGGTGAGGAATATGATCAGCTGGGTGTCGTCAGCGTAGGAGATGATGTTGAGGTTATGTTGTCGAGCGATGTGGGCGAGCGGTGCCATGTAGATGTTGAACAGCGTCGGGCTGAGGGAGGATCACTGTGGGACACCGCAGATGATCTCGGTGGATTTCGAGCGGAAGGGTGGGAGGCGGACGCTTTGGGTTCTGCCGGAGAGGAAGGATGTGGTCCAGGCCAGGGCCTTCTCTTGAATTCCGGCGTCTTGGGAAGGTACACAACCTCTTCTTCCTCCTGACCGTGCGCCAGTGTCTTATGAAGGCCAGAAGATTGATCTTCTTGGTTATTTTGAAGATGAGTTGTGCTTCAAAGGAAGGAAGATAAGGGGCAAAATGTATGTAGCTGTCAAGGGTCTTGATATCTTGGGCTGGTTCCATCAGGGTTTATTTAAGATGATTTTGAGGCCTGGTGCTAAAGACCAAATTCTTGTTGTTGATTGTGCTGATGAAGTTTTGTCTCTTCAAAAAGCTTTCCCATCAGTTTTTGGTGGGGAACTTGGGAAAATAAAGGGATTTAAGCACAAAATAATTGTCAAAGATGGTTCTTTGCCAGTTAAACATAAACTAAGGGGTGTACCCTATAGTGTAAGGAGAGATTTAGACAAAGAATTGTGACTGCTCTGTGAAAAAGGTGTTATTGAGCCTACAGAGTCATCTCTTTGGCTTAGTCCTTTAGTCGTAGCCAGAGAAAGGGATGGCCAACTTCGTGTGTGTGTAGATTTAAGGTCAGTGAATAAAGAAATTTGGGTCGATTCACATCCTTTGCCTAAGATCCAAGATCTCTTTGCTTCTACGAAGGGTGCTAAGATTTTTACTAAGCTTGATCTGGCCAGTGCCTATCACCAGGTCGAGCTGCACCCAGAGTCGCGTCATCTTACAGCTTTTGTCTCTCCACTGGGAACGTTTCAATATCGACGTATGCCGTTTGGTTTGGCATCCGCTGCGTCGGTATTTCAGCGTGTAATGTCTAACATTCTCAGTGGAGTAGATGGAGTTTTGGTTTTCCAAGATGACGTGCTTATTTTTGCTAAAGATTCTTATTCACATGACGAGATTTTGCATAAGGTTTTGGGGCTTTTTCAAGAACATGGGGTTGTTCTTAAACTAGAAAAATGTAAATTTGGTTGTACAGAAGTGGAATATTTAGGGCATATTCTCACCCAAGATGGAATCAAGCCAAGACCAGGACTATTATAGGCCATTTCTAATGCTGCTACTCCCACAGATAAGACAGGTGTAAAATCTCTCTTGGGTCTCTGTGAATACTATTCGAGATTCATACCGCATTATGCCACCATCGTTCGCCCCATCAGCAATTTGTTAAAGAAGGGAATTAAATTTAAATGGTGTGAGGAATGTGTTTCTGCTATTAAGAGGGTCAAAGACAGTCTGAGTGCAAGTTCTATCTTGAAGCCTTTTGATCCTAGTTTACCGTGTTGTTTGACGGTTGATGCCAGTCAGGTGGGTTTGGGTGCCACCTTGACCCAGGTAGAGAATGGTGTTGAAAGAACAATTGGATTTGCTTCCAGAGTTTTGCGTGCTCCTGATCTGCAATATTCGGTCATAGAAAAGGAACTTTTAGCGTGTGCATGGGCCATTGATAAGTTTCGTATTTATGTGTGGGGTAAGCGATTTTTGTTGCAAACGGATCACAAGCCTCTTATAAACATCTTGAGTGGGACTATAACCAAGTGTTCTACCCCCAGGATTATGTGCATGGTGAGCAGGTTGTTACAATATCATTTTGATGTTAAGCATATCCCCGGTGGCAAGAACGGAAGGGCAGATTTCTTTTCACTGTTTCCAGGCCCAAACTCACTTGATGACGATGTTTCTTTTGCTGATCTTATTGATGAGGATTGTGAGGACTGTCTTGTTGCCAGTGTTGATATCCCTGAACTTAAATTTTGTTCTGAGGAGGAGTGGATGCAAGCTTTTGCTAATGACTCTGTTCTTCAAGAAGTTTGCAATTTTATTAGGTCTGGGTGGCCAAGAGAGAAAGTTCTTTCACTTTCTCTTCAACTTTTTTCTAAGGTCGAAGACGAGTTGTCTGTGGAAGATGATATTCTTTTACGCAATGACAAATTAATTCCACCACAAGTGTTTAGAAAAGGTATTATAATCAGGGCTCATGAGGGACATTTTGGGTGTTCATTTTCTAAACGTCGCATTCGTGATACCTTTTGGTGGCCAGGTATGGATGCTGAGGTCGATGAGTTTGTTTTGGATTGCAGTATCTGCAAATCTTCAGACAAATCTCTCAAAACTTGTTTTCCTCCACTTATTCCGGTGGAATGTCCAGATCATCCTTGGCAAAAGGGAGGAGTTGATGTGTTGGGACCCTATATGACTCTCAGTGGTGGTGCTAGGTTTATTTTAGTGATGATTGATTATGCGTCAAAATGGCCAGAATTCAAGTTAGTAAACGATGTTGACTCGAAAGTTGTCATTGATTTCTTGAGTGATGTTTGGAGCAGAGAATGTTTTCCGGAAATTCTTGTTTCTGATAATGGAAAACAGTTTGTTTCTAAAGTATTGGAAGATTTTTTGTCTACTTCTGGGGTCAAACATAGTAAGAGTTCCTTATATTATCCTCAAGGAAATGGTCTTGTGGAGAGGATGAATAGGGTGGTTGGTGATTGCGTGAGATGGGCAAAGGATAGGAATTGTGATGTTATCAAATCTCTTAGGAGCATGTTTTGGTTTTACAGAACCACTCCTCATTCCTCCACAAAGGTTTCCCCTTTTGAATTAATGAGGGGAAGGAAACCGAACACTTCTTTTTGTCCAGGTTAGATGTCAAAGTGGGTTAAAAATGAATCTGATGTGGAAAAGTTGATGTCTTTTGCAACAGAAAGTGCAACTATTACTCAGGAAAAGCAAAAATCAACCTTTGGCATTAAGAAAGGGGCAAAATTGTGCACCTTAAATGTTGGAGATTGTGTCAGAATTAGGAAATCCACTCATGTTAATAAGGGGGAGTGTAAATGTGGTCCTCCTGTCAAGGTTATCAAGATAAGTGGGAATGTTGTTAATGTTGAAGGAGGGTTTTGGTGGAACTTGAGTAAAGTTGCTAAAGTTAATTGTTCTGGCCAGGAGCAACCTGGTAAGAGTAATTATCAGTCTACCTCTAATATTGTTCTTAGGAAGAGTTCTCGTTCTATTGTTAGACCTTTTAGATATAGAGAATAAATAATGGATGTTGTGGATGTTTGGGGGTGGGTCCCTTATTTGGTTTGTGTTATGAACTTTTCGTTTTTTTTAGATTTTTGTAGTTGTTTCTTTTCACGAGTTTTATTTATCTTTTTGATTATTGAGAAAGGAAGGTAATGTAGTAAGCTGTCACTTTAATTCATGTCATGCTGTTATTGGAATGTATCTACTGGTGCTTGGTTACCTGAGAATGTCCTGTGGGCATTCTTGAGTTAATGTCTGTTAGAGCCAGTTGATTGCTATACTGGCTCTCTTTCCATGTAACTAAATAAATCTACTCAAGACATTAATATTTGTATCCTGCAAATTACTATACATGTCTACTTCTTTTCTGTATCGGGCATGCCACAGCTCCACGCCGCGGTCAGTTGTAGGGTTTTTGTCATTTCAGGAATTCTGCTGCTCCAGTCTTACAACTGCGGCTTCCAATATAAACACTTTGCTGGGGCCCTGATACTCCTGCATTATGCTAGTTGAACAATATTACTGATTTCCATTTGTCTGTATGTGGTCCATCTTCTTGCCTTTCCTCCCATGATTCCACAGTCTTGTTCCCAGAAGGCTATGGCAGGGGTTTTGTACTACCATTCAAAGATGGCGACCTTTCCTTTTCTTTTCACTACTTTTTCCCTGTCCAAGATGGCAACTACTTACTTCCTGTTACATAACTTCCTGTCCATGGGTATATAAAGGGCAGAATCTTTCATTTCCTTGGGTTGCAACTCTCCTTGCTCCTGCTGTGGTGTTGTTGCTCCTGTCAGTGCATTCTGCTCCTGTTTGATGTATTTCTGCTTCCTTTTGGCACTTTCTATTGCTGTTTGGATTTGCTTGAAGCCTTCTGCGTTTGCTTAGAGTTCCTGTCTTCAGGTCCATTCTCCTTGCTGGTTTCCTCTGGTCTTTTTCTTGGTCATCTCCTTTCACCCCTTTCCTTCCTGGAGTCTACGCCGGCAGTAAGAGTTTTTTCCCTTTAGGGTTTATTCCTCTATGGAACTCCTTCTGGAAGGCACAGTCTGCTCTGGTATTACAATGTCGGCAGCACTGTGGCTACCAGATAGGGTCACCCATACCTGGGACAGACCAGAACCTTCAAGAACCAAAGTCAGGAACCATCCCAGTGCACCAAAGTTGGTTAGAGAAGTTCCAACCTTGACATATTAGTTCATTGATCCTCAATGTGGGGATCATTGATCCTCAATGTGGGGAAGATCTCTATCTTTGAAGACTTTTGGCAAAACAATTTGCAAACTTTGTAACTTTTCTTCTTTGAAAGCAGGTGCTTTGTAAAAGAACTTAGTAGTCTTTGAATTTTTTTTATTCTGAATGTCAACTTGGATATTTTCTTTCAGTGGTCACTGACTTACTAATTGTAAGCTACAGCTAAACACACGTTCTGGATCCCACCGCTGCCATCAATGTGAGGAATTGGCTGTGGAGCCTTATCACACAGAACACTCACAAATACCATCTTGCGTCCAGTCAGGCCTGGTTACTTAACCTCAAGCCCCGCCCTGGGTAACTGGGCTTTGAGCAGTGAAGGCTAGCAGAGGGACTATGGGGCTTATTTACAAGCCCCGCCCAGGGTAACTGGGGCTTTGAGCAGTAAAGGCTAGCAGAGGAACTATGGGGCTTATTTACAAGCCCCTTGTGCCACTGGTGCGTCACTTTTAAAGTGGGAAAAAGTGACGCACCGGCAGAGCCAAGGGCTTGTAAATAAGCCCTGATGTGTAAAGCAATTAACAGCACCAAACAATGAAATAAGAAAACAACGACACATGAACGAAAGAAGACTTCGAATCCTAAACATAAATTATATTTTTATGAATTTTTAGAGACCTTGATGAACTAAATCCACCTCAGGGTTCCGGAGATACAGATTTTAGAAGATAGCATCACTTTTAGATGCAACAACAAACAAGCATTGGGTATCAAAAACTCTGAAAAAGTATCAGTCCAGGTTGGATGGATAATTCATGCAGGGAGGAGATTTAGGGAGCTAGAGTCGACACTGTGGACAGTTTCCGGCCATCAGAGTGTTGTTTAATCACAATCCAAACTTTACAGGGCGACTGCCATAGGCATCAATGGAAAGGTCCTGATGCTGAGGGATACAGGCAAAAGAAGCTCAAAGGATGCTTTGGTTGTGGTGTGGTCCACAGGAGTGTCTTTGTGGGTGTTCCTCAGTCCATGGGTAGAGTGGGTCGAACATGGCCGCAGAGATCGGGGGTCCTGCATAGTCCTGCAAAGTCCTCTACGATGCAGTAGCAGGCCAGCTGATGCTGGGCTACTGGCCAGTCTGCACCTTGGTTGGGGCGAAATCCTTAGACGTGGGCTAGTTTCCTGTGAGTGCAATGAATCTGGAATTGAATAGCACTCATATATCATACGGACTCGGTGCAAATTTTGGCTATCTTGGATTTGTCCTCTTGGGTGCTTAGGGACAGGTAGTTGTCAAACCTTTGCGGGTGCCACCAACTTGTCAGTTTAGGCTACTTCAGCTCTTGTGTCCCTGTAGCTGGTCCCAGGAGATCAGCCAAATGATCCACGACGTCACTGCTATAGGTTGGTGCTGGGATTCAACTTTTTCCCGAGCCGAAGCTGCAGGCATAGTACAATCAATGTTAGTCAACAGTACAGCAGTTGCAGTCCTTCCAATGGTGCAGTCTCTCGTTGTGAGGTTCCAAAGGCAGCTGGGCAGTATTTCTTTGGTCCTCCCTCCAATTCCAGCATGGTCTGAGGGTCAGAGTGCCAGGAATGCCATATTTAGCCCAGGAAAGTGCCCTTTGGGTACCATGCAGTCACTAGCCAACATGCTACTGAGTCCCCTCCTACCTATTGATGAAATTCCTGTGAGGCGTGGCATCTGACTACCCCAGACAGCTACATTCTTGTCCCTTTCAAGAGGGCACACCCCTCCACGGTCATTAGGAGCTTGGCAGCCTACCCTAGAGGTGTGGCTACCAGAGGACTACACCCGCACAGTGGAACTGGTCTAAGGACGGCTTTTTCCTCCTTGACCCTGTCTCCACTTTGTCTTCAGGAATAAAAGGCATCCTGCACAGGGATGTTGGTGCTACTTCTCTCACAAAGGCGGCATCACCTTTGGAGCTCGCTTTTTGGGCTAACACTGAGTGGCCGTTCTGGGAGAAGAGGTGACGCCTCACTCTGCGGCTGCTGCCTCTGTTCATGTGCTGGGGAGTTGTTCACGCATCTCCACAGGCAGTCAGGAAGCTGTCTATGTGCCAGGGCCTTTGTCTGGAGTACAGGGTGGCTACTTCCTAAAAGTTGCTGAACCTCAATAGTGGTATTAAATTCCAGTGGGGCATCAGGTCAGGTTTAAGGCCACAATTAATTTTATTCCTTACACGACCCAATTAGGTAGTCCCATTCAGGAGTTGAGGTGCTAAACGCTAATCCTGTATTAGTCAATTGGGCTACTAACATTATCCACAGCAAAACAACAAATATCAAGTGTTACTTTGAAAATATTAAAAATATATTTTTTTACATAACAAAATAAAGCTCCATGCATAGGGTTCAGAAGGCCTTCCCTAGGCGAGTCTTACATATAGTGTTAAGGGGCTGGGTGGCTTTCCATTGGTGTGAATGGCAAAGTCGAACGGGCAGTAACAACGCTGTCCTTCCAGTCTGCAGTGGCAGTGGCTGGGAGCCATTTTGTCCCTTGTCACACAAAGGGTAGCACAAACAGTGCTGCAGCCCCGAGTGGGCACTCTGTCTTACATGCCCTGGGTAACATATACAAGGGACTTGTAAGTAAGTCAGTCCTTGCCAATTCGTGGTATCCAATTGGGCATGTAATTTGTACAGGGTCAGAACACTGGAACTGGTGGTAAGGTTAGCAGATCTCGGTGCACTCTCAGAGAAAAACAACAGAAGAATCAGTCCAAAAATAATATTGACGCACCAGACAAGGACTCACAAACCCCACTATTAACCCCTTGATGCTGTTATTGTGGGCTGGGACACCCCACACATCCCCAGTGAAGATGCACTCATGAGAGAGACATGTGGTTTCTTGCCATGATTTTGGGTGCAGTCATGTCTTCATTGCTATTCTGAATTCTAGGTCCGTATTCTCTTTGGAAGTATGGTCCACAGATTATGTCTGTACAGAAAAGGACCTCCCACCAATGCAAAGTTTGTACCAGGAGAGGAGCCGTTCTTGAAATGAGGGGTCTCCTCTGAGTGCACAGGTTGAGTTTAGATTGTGATGGTTGGTCCATCCCATGAAGGCTCAGTTTGAAATGAGGGGTCTCCTCTGAGTGCACAGGTTGAGTTTAGATTGTGATGGTTGGTCCATCCCATGAAGGCTCAGTTTGAAATGAGGGGTCTCCTCTGAGAGCACAGGTTGAGTTTAGATTGTGATGGTTGGTCCATCCCATGAAGGCTCAGTTTGAAATGAGGGGTCTCCTCTGAGAGCACAGGTTGAGTTTAGATTGTGATGGTTGGTCCATCCCATGAAGGCTCAGTTTGAAATGAGGGGTCTCCTCTGAGTGCACAGGTTGAGTTTAGATTGTGATGGTTGGTCCATCCCATAAAGGCTCAGTTTGAAATGAGGGGTCTCCTCTGAGAGCACAGGTTGAGTTTAGATTGTGATGGTTGGTCCATCCCATAAAGGCTCAGTTTGAAATGAGGGGTCTCCTCTGAGTGCACAGGTTGAGTTTAGATTGTGATGGTTGGTCCATCCCATAAAGGCTCAGTTTGAAATGAGGGGTCTCCTCTGAGTGCACAGGTTGAGTTTAGATTGTGATGGTTGGTTCATCCCACGGAAGGCTCAGTTTGAAATGAGGGGTCTCCTCTGAGTGCACAGGTTGAGTTTAGATTGTGATGGTTGGTTCATCCCACGGAAGGCTCAGTTTGAAATGAGGGGTCTCCTCTGAGTGCACAGGTTGAGTTTAGATTGTGATGGTTGGTCCATCCCACGGAAGGCTCAGTTTGAAATGAGGGGTCTCCTCTGAGTGCACAGGTTGAGTTTAGATTGTGATGGTTGGTCCATCCCATAAAGGCTCAGTTTGAAATGAGGGGTCTCCTCTGAGTGCACAGGTTGAGTTTAGATTGTGATGGTTGGTCCATCCCACGGAAGGCTCAGTTTGAAATGAGGGGTCTCCTCTGAGTGCACAGGTTGAGTTTAGATTGTGATGGTTGGTCCATCCCATAAAGGCTCAGTTTGAAATGAGGGGTCTCCTCTGAGTGCACAGGTTGAGTTTAGATTGTGATGGTTGGTCCATCCCACGGAAGGCTCAGTTTGAAATGAGGGGTCTCCTCTGAGTGCACAGGTTGAGTTTAGATTGTGATGGTTGGTCCATCCCATAAAGGCTCAGTTTGAAATGAGGGGTCTCCTCTGAGTGCACAGGTTGAGTTTAGATTGTGATGGTTGGTCCATCCCACGGAAGGCTCAGTTTGAAATGAGGGGTCTCCTCTGAGTGCACAGGTTGAGTTTAGATTGTGATGGTTGGTCCATCCCATAAAGGCTCAGTTTGAAATGAGGGGTCTCCTCTGAGTGCACAGGTTGAGTTTAGATTGTGATGGTTGGTCCATCCCACGGAAGGCTCAGTTTGAAATGAGGGGTCTCCTCTGAGTGCACAGGTTGAGTTTAGATTGTGATGGTTGGTCCATCCCATAAAGGCTCAGTTTGAAATGAGGGGTCTCCTCTGAGTGCACAGGTTGAGTTTAGATTGTGATGGTTGGTCCATCCCACCAAAGGATCAGTTTGAAATGCTCAGAATCATATTCATCTTCCCCCTGGATGCCCGTGCAGAGCCCCAGTTGCAGGCGAAATTCCTTCAACGAATCTGCACAAAACTTTCCTATAAAAGTTCATCCAGTTTGGGTCAGCACTGCAAGTTTAGTGCAGACCCTCCAAGCGGGGGCCACAAGTGGTCTTTAAGATTTCTATTCCCAGAGGAACCTTTGCTATCTATACAGAAACAAAACTCTGTAGGATTTACACAACACGCGGCATGAACGTAAAACTTTACTGAAGGAACCGTCATTTCTTCGATTTTTAAAAATCCATTCAGTAGCTTTTGAGAAATTAGTTTTTAAAAACGTTTCTGTTGGTTTGAAATGGTTAACAAATGGAATTATTTAAAGTGTTATTACACTGAGATCCGCAAATCTGTGTTAGGGCACCCACACTTTGAAAAATACCTCAATCGTATTGGATAAGGGAGCTCATTTTTATGCAGTCCTTATCTGGTTCTGGAAATCGTCTGTGAATCTGATTGACTTACTGCTCCATGAGAAGAATGTTGTGCCTGTCATTATTGGAATCAGTCATTCGCTCCCCACATCCTGAAAACGTTGGGGGTCCAAAGGGTTAACCTTCAAATGACAAGCTTGTAAAAAGGTATATTTTGTTGTGGAATTTGCAGACCCGACTGTTGTAATAGCATGCTTCAGCACGACTTCCGAGTTTGCAAACATGCAGCAAGAGGTCATTGTCTTTATTTGGACCTCCTGCAGTTTTGCGAACCCCAAGGAAGGCTGGACATGTGACCAGGACCCTGCAAGAGTTTGCAAATGCTTGACCAAAGTCCACAAAACCTCAGAAATATTTGTAAAGAACCCCAGAAATTTACTGAAAAAGAAAAGTTTAAAGTGAAGTTATGATTTGTTTTTAGTTAAAAGATCTTAATACATGTTAAAAATGTAAAGTTTATTCATAGACCATGGAGGAAGGGCTACCTTCCGTCACAGTGACAGAGGACTTAATTCCCTCCACCCTGACAGATAGACAGTAGTTCATCCTATTTCGAGATGACAGCTGACCAGCGGTCAGCTCTGTATTTTGGAAGGAACCATCAGCACAGTTATGGGGTGTAACACAGGCAACCACAGCCCCCGCTGTGCGGAGGGGCCCCCAAGCTGCAGGGGGCCCACTCAGCACAGTACTGAGGCCTGAGAGCTCTGGAATAAACCCTACAGTGGGGGCCCCCCTGTGTACCTTGCAGGGGGCCCCCTCAACTTTCGTTATACCACTGTCACTGCAGTTCACTTCACTATACAATAAGTTTCACAGACAGCTGTCGTTGGTTTTGATGTCCATCCACCAAGCATATAATATTGTTTGTTTTTTTAAAACAAACTCTCGATATAGTTATTTAAAAAACTAATAACCCCCCCTTCCTCCACCTCCAAACTCCCAGGGATTTCGGTTCCAGGGCATGGGGCTCCATATGTGTTTTCTTTCTTTTTCCTTGTAATTGTCTCTCCAAACCAGGCTACTCAGGGAGGCCTGAAGCCACGTTTGCTGTCACTCTAGTCGGTGACACTATAAATGCTTCAGTCCTTGTCTGAAATGATGTTTCGTTGCCACTATATTAGATGGTACTACAAATGCTGCAGTCCTGGCGTGAAGGCACGTTTGTTGTCACTCTAGTCGGTGACACTATCAATGCTGCAGTTCTGGCGTGAAGCGATGTTTTGTTGCCACTATATCAGATGGTACTACAAATGCTGCAGTCCTGGCGTGAAGGCACGTTTGTTGTCACTCTAGTCGGTGACACTATCAATGCTGCAGTTCTGGCGTGAAGCGATGTTTTGTTGCCACTATATCAGATGGTACTACAAATGCTGCAGTCCTGGCGTGAAGGCACGTTTGTTGTCACTCTAGTCGGTGACACTATCAATGCTGCAGTTCTGGCGTGAAGCGATGTTTCGTTGCCACTATATTAGATGGTACTACAAATGCTGCAGTCCCCGGAAGCTTGTTTCCTTCCCAGTGTAAGAATTGGCTTTTGTAGTTTGGTTTTCCCTGTTCCCATCATGCACTGGGACAGGAACAGACTAATTTGCATACAGCCAGGTTCTGAAACTGGGATGGTGCAGTGAGCTAAAAAACGGTGTTGGATCTAGCCCTGATCTCTTGACTGGGTGAGAGTATTCTGCTTAATTCAGAGACTCTGTCCCTCACCACCCCTTGTTGTAAATATTTTTGTCCACCCTAAGCGTGGAAGGGTATACTCAGACATGAGTCCCTTGCTCATTGCACCATCAGGATTCAAGCAAGCCGGGCCGAAGACGGCTGTAATGCTAGAAACCGGTCCCCGGAAGCTTGTTTCCTTCCCAGTGTAAGAATTGGCTTTTGTAGTTTGGTTTTCCCTGTTCCCATCATGCACTGGGACAGGAACAGACTAATTTGCATACAGCCAGGTTCTGAAACTGGGATGGTGCAGTGAGCTAAAAAACGGTGTTGGATCTAGCCCTGATCTCTTGACTGGGTGAGAGTATTCTGCTTAATTCAGAGACTCTGTCCCTCACCACCCCTTGTTGTAAATATTTTTGTCCACCCTAAGCGTGGAAGGGTATACTCAGACATGAGTCCCTTGCTCATTGCACCATCAGGATTCAAGCAAGCCGGGCCGAAGACGGCTGTAATGCCAGAAACCGGTCCCCGGAAGCTTGTTTCCTTCCCAGTGTAAGAATTGGCTTTTGTAGTTTGGTTTTCCCTGTTCCCATCATGCACTGGGACAGGAACAGACTAATTTGCATACAGCCAGGTTCTGAAACTGGGATGGTGCAGTGAGCTAAAAAACGGTGTTGGATCTAGCCCTGATCTCTTGACTGGGTGAGAGTATTCTGCTTAATTCAGAGACTCTGTCCCTCACCACCCCTTGTTGTAAATATTTTTGTCCATCCTAAGCGTGGAAGGGTATACTCAGACATGAGTCCCTTGCTCATTGCACCATCAGGATTCAAGCAAGCCGGGCCGAAGACGGCTGTAATGCCAGAAACCGGTCCCCGGAAGCTTGTTTCCTTCCCAGTGTAAGAATTGGCTTTTGTAGTTTGGTTTTCCCTGTTCCCATCATGCACTGGGACAGGAACAGACTAATTTGCATACAGCCAGGTTCTGAAACTGGGATGGTGCAGTGAGCTAAAAAACGGTGTTGGATCTAGCCCTGATCTCTTGACTGGGTGAGAGTATTCTGCTTAATTCAGAGACTCTGTCCCTCACCACCCCTTGTTGTAAATAGTCCTGGCGTGAAGGCACGTTTGTTGTCACTCTAATCGGTGACACTATAAATGCTTCAGTCCTGGCCTGAAACGATGTTTCGTTGCCACTATATTAGATGGCGCTACAAATGCGGCAGTCCTGGCGTGAAGGCACGTTTCGTTGCCACTCTAGTGGATAGCACTATAAATGCTGCAATCCAAGCTTACAGATCTGTCATTGGTCACCAGCCTTTTGACTTTGTCAAGGCTTGATTTGTTCTGACATGGTTTTTGCAAAACGTTATTATTGAGGAAGCTTCCGGACCCTCGTAGCTCTAAAAGTAAAGGAAAAAATAATAAAATGTGAATGACAAAACAGACGTATAGATGAAGTCTGACTGAAATTCACTATTAATAACAGTGGGTAATACATCAACTTGATAAAATCGAAAGGTTCAACACCCAACCTAAAAAATACAATTGGTCTGGTGTTGGCTGCCATCCTCTTGCCTTTGCTAATGCTTTTTAGTAAATCTTTGTTACAAATAGATAGAGATGTTTGAAAAGATAGATAAATAGAGAGGCTTGGAAAGCAGAGCAGCTCGTAAAGACGGGCATTCAGGATTGGATAGACCGATTGATAGAGATAACCTTGTAGATATGACAGATACACCTGAAAAGAAAGATAGACTGACAAATAGAATGACAGATTTGCAAAGATAAATATCTTTGTAAAGAGACATAGAAGTCAAAAAGATTGATAGAGTTGCAAAGATAGAAGTCTGATAGATAGAAGGACAGACGTTTAGATAGAGGGATATTAGATAAATAGACAGGATGATGGATAGACAGGTAGACACATATTTAGACGGACAGTGAGACGGGTAGATTGACACACAAACAGACAGAGGTAGACATATAGGATTGCAAACATAGATGGCGCAGATTCAATTAGTAATACAACAGTTAAATATCTATATAAGCACAACAAACAAACACTGAAAGCAAACTATAAAGACCTACAAGCAGGACATACAGACTAAGTTGGCTTACAATCAGAGCGGTAGTCCTCAATTAAAATACAGACAGGAGTGCAGGTACACTTGCATATCATTGTGTGCATTCTGAAAAATGAATTACTTTATAAAGAATAGGTTCAAATGGATACCATCTGAAATACTCTGATATAGCAGCAATCTGATAAACAAATGCAACTCCAAGAGGAATTTACAACATCATTGGCAGGAGGCAGGTACTGATAAAGCTGAAATGTGTCCTGTGCTGTGACAAGCTGGTAGAAAGCGTCCTGCTATAACATGAAGCTCAAACCAAACACACCGGCAACACTAATGTAATTAAGTACAAAAAAAACACTGGCACTGAGGGAAACTACCTGCTTGTGAAAGAGTAAAATGCTGTCACTCAGAGTGAAGTTAGCCAGTGACTGAAGTAGACAGACCCACTGCTCCATGCTATATTCTGTAGGGGGTGGAAGCAAAATGTGAATGGCACAACAACCGACCAATTGAAGGACAGCTGAAAGCCCCTTTAAGTAAGTATATTATACATGTAATTGTGTAAAATAAAAGGTCTTGGCTAACACCAGACTGAGCACAGAAAACAGTGTATGTGTCAATCTGTAGGTGTGCGCATATGTGGAGAAATGTCGTCCAACCAACCGAATGATGCAAAAGTAGCCGTATCATAGCCTCTCTGTTTTTCTTCTAATGTTGTTCTGCATTGGGAAAGCCAAAACGCCTAAAAGGGGAGACTTATTGACTTTGCCAACGTGTGTTTAACCCCTTCGATGCTGATGACGAGCTCAGCTCGTCATCAGCCACGGTGGTCGTGTGCTGATGACGAGCTGAGCTCGTCATGAATATATGGCATCCTGAATTTTACAGCACAGGGGAAAAATAACCACAGTAGCCAAGGTGTTAAAATGGTTGTAAACCTCCTTATCCTTGTGTAGCTCTGGTCAGAGTCTTGGATCTCTGGAGTTACACTATGTGGAGGATGCTCAGATTTCATGTCCGGGTCCTAGCCCAGGCTCTCTGATAGTATAAAGGACTCCCTTGCAGCAGTTGCTTATGTTTTCCTCCGTTATTGTGATGCTCTGTGTTGCATGGTCCATTCACTGGAAAAGTCTCCATCTTGTATCATTTGTTAGGTCGCGTAATAATAGGAGCAATCCCTGGACTACGGAGGCATCTTGTCGCTATGAATTTAACACTGTAGTTTGTCATAGGGGAAAGGGTCTCAGTCGCTTAAAAAGCAATCTTCTCTGGGGTCTTGGTTAATCCTTGAGTTCACACTCCTCGATAGAAGGGGACAATAGAAGGGTTGTATACCCTTACTCTGCTGATTGCATTTTTACATTGAAAGTGTAATCCAGAATTTCTTCACCTTACTTATCAATAGGGACAATTAAATGACAATAGATTTTTGTGATGGACTCTGCATGTAAAAACAGTATATCTCGAAATCTCTTTCCTTGAAGGCTAATGCCTCACCAAAATCACAACAGAAAACCAAAAGTGCCCAATGAGGTCTGTACTTGACTCTGGGGCATCAGATGATACACATAGAAGATATAACACACCGACATACTGAAGCAAGCCTTATGAGGTGCTCATTACGAAGGAAGAGATAACCTGGTGTCAGAAATAACACATCGGAGAGAAACCATATGAATGTCACAAAACATTTATTCGGCAGAGAAATAGGAAGTGCGACATCAGCAACTTCATACTGGAGAAAAGTCATATTGATGGACTAACTTGGAAAAGTTTTCTCTGAAATGAAAGATCTAATGCAGCATCAGAGTGTCCACGTAGAGGAAAACTCATATAAATATAAAGAATATAATAAAGTGTTCAGAAGGAAGAAAATTCAAGAGCAGGATCTACAAATCTATGCTGGTGAGCAACCATATCAATGTACACAATGCGACAAAGCATTTATAACAAATGGAAATTTAAAGCAACATCAGAAAGTCCACACTAGAGAGAAATCAAATGTATGTACAGAATGCAATAAAGTATTAAGATGGAAACAGAATCTTAAGCAACATCAGAAAATCCACACTGGGGAGAAACCGTATGAATGTACAGAATGTAATAAATTGTTCCAAAGGAAGAATAATCTAAAGCAACATCAGAAAATCCACACTGGGGAGAAACCTTATCAATGTACAGAGTGTGACAAGGCATATATTGCAAAGCTAAGTTTAAAAGTACATCAGCAGGTTCACACGGGAGAAAAAACACATAAATGTACACAATGTGACAAAGCATTTATTACCAGTGGAAACCTAATGAAATATCAGAAAATCCACACAGGGGAGAAACCGTATGAATGTACAGAATGTAATAAATTGTTCCGAAGGAAGAGTAATCTAAAGCAACATCAGAAAGTCCACACTGGGGAGAAACCGTTTGAATGCACAGAGTGTGACAAGGCATTCATTACCAATGGAAACCTAATGAACCATCAGAAAGTCCACACTGGGGAGAAACCGTATGAATGTACAGAATGTGACAAGGCATTTATTACAAATGGAGAGCTAAAGAATCATGAGAAATCCACACTGGGGAGAAACCGTATGAATGTACAGAATGTTTCAAAGCATTTATAACAAATGGAGAGCTAAAACGACATCAGAAAATCCACACTGGGGAGAAACCATATCAATGTACAGAGTGTGACAAAGCATTTATAGCAAAGATAGAGCTAAAACAACATCAAATAATCCACTCTGGGGAGAAACCATATAAATGTACTGAGTGTGACAAATCATTTATAACAAATGGAAATCTAGAACGGCATCAGAAAATCCACACGGGAGAAACCATATCAATGTACTGAGTGTGACAAAGCATTTATAACAAATGGAGATTTAAAGCAACATCTGAAAGTCCACACTGGAGAGAAACCAAATGAATGTACAGAATGTAATAAAGTGTTCCGGATTAAGGAGACCCTAAAGCAACATCAGAAAATCCACACTGGCAAAAACCTTATCAATGTAGACATTGTGACAAGGCATTTATAAGAAATGGAAGGCTGAAACAACATCAGAAAATCCACAATGGGGAGAAACCATACGAATGTACTGAATGTGACAAGGCATTTATTTCAAATATAAACCTGGAGCAACATCAGAAAATCCACACTGGGGAGAAACCATATGAATGTACAGAATGCGACAAGGCTTTTATCACCAATGGAGGCCTAAAACAACATCAGAAAATCCACACTGGGGAGAAGCCATATCAATGTACCGACTGTGACAAAGCATTTGTAATAAATGGACTGCTAAAACAACATCAGAAAATCCACACTGGGGAGAAACCATATCAATGTACAGAGTGTGACAAAGCATTTATAACAAATGAAGTGCTAAAACGACATCAGAAAATCCACACTGGGGAGAAGCCATATCAATGTACAGAGTGTGACAAAGCATTTATAACAAATGAAGCTACTGGCCGCGGGCGTGTACCAGTGCTGCCGGTGACTAATTTTAATTTGCACTCCAGCTGACTACGAGCTGGCTGTCAATTTTAATCTTGTACTTTGTTTCTTGCTGCATCGCGCCCGCATCTAAACTTGCACTATCTGACCTGCTGCTTACCTCATTTTCCCGCTCTATACCCCGGTCCGCCCCGGCAGAGTGCCGTTTGCGCGGAGGGTCCCTGCACGAGCGTCACTTCCGGCTTTGCACCACTTCCGCCCTGCCTCTCCACCGTGCAGGTGAGCGGTCTAGTGGTTAACGTCGACTAGCATAAATGGCAACCTGGAGGAAGCGCAGCGGACGAGCGCAGCGGGAGCGCCGACTTCGCGCCGAAGTCGCGCATAAGTCAAGCCCGTCTGCGCCCGTCTGCGGCCGACCGGGGCTAGGGGCCATGCATGCTGCTCTACGTATTACTTATACCTCCCTGGAACTTCGTTCATGTTTTTCCCGTGCTACTCCTTCCCCTCACACGATTGCCATCGCTCGGACTCATGGTATTTTCTCCCCTCTCTCACCTAGCACCCCTCTGGCTGCTCCCTCTACTACCCTTCCCCCCAACTCTACCACTCCCACACTTCCCAGGCCTAGTTCCTTTGGTACGCGTTCCATTTCTGTTGTGTACCTGAACACCCGCTCTCTTCCCAAACATCAGCTTGAGGTCTTCCAACTTCTCGAGGCTGGCAACATTGACATCCTGCTCCTCGTTGAAACCTGGTTACATGCGGACTCCTATCCTGACATCTTGGCCGCAATACCCCCGGGCTACTATATCCTTCATTCCAACAGGACCTCTGGTAGACCGGGTGGGGGAGTTGCTGCCATCATTCGCTCCAACCTGCAATTCACTTCTTTAACAACCACTCCTATATTGAACTCCGATATTCTTATGTTGAAATTTTCCTCTCCCAAATACTCCTTCATTTGTGTTTTAGTGTACCGTCCCCCTGTTAACATGCCCTCTTTCCCATCTTTGTTCAGCGATCTCATTTCGCAACTAACCATTAACTCTGCTAGGATCCTGATCATTGGTGACTTTAATTACTGGCCATCCGACCCTTCTGAATCCTCCGTGTCACTTGATTTTTCTGGTTTTTTATCTGGTCTAAATCTTTCCCAACATATCTCTGTTCCGACTCACATCAAGGGCCATACCCTGGATCAGGTGTGGACCACTAACTTGGACATTTCTTCTCCTTTGGTGTACCCCTGTACCTGGTCCGACCACTTTTTTATTTCTTTTGCCCTAGAAATCATTGCACCCACCCGCCCCCCTCCAACCTCTAATTTCTCCGCACGCAATTGGAAGCACGCCGATATTTCTTTGTTCCATTCGACCCTTGCTTCCACCCTACCCCCTAGTCACTCCGATTTGAACTCCCAAGCAGCCGCAATGGATCAATGGCTGTCTCAAGCCAGTGACGCAGTCGCTCCAGCTAAATCCATTAAATCAAAGCGACCCCACGACGCTCAGCGTTGGTTCACTGACCAACTCAAGGCCAGTAAACTCCTTCTTCGTCAGGCTGAGCGCCGATGGAGGCGTAACTATGATCCCTCATTGAAGTCTGTCTACACTGACTTACTTAAATCTTACAAAAAATCCATCATCCTGGCCAAATCTGCTTATTTTTCCCAAAAAGTAATTAACTATGCATCCAAGACTAAATAAATTTTTTCAATTGTCGCTGAACTTTCTCTACCCGACCGTGTAACACCTCAGCCTCAGCCATCACAAGCTTTGTGCGACTCCCTCAATTCTTTTTTTATTGACAAAATTGCCACAATCAAAAACAATATTCCCCCTACCACTACGTCTCACATCAGCGTCCTTCCTCCTTCGAATCCCCACTCCCTGAATGTTTTTCCCCCGATTTCTTTAGACACCTTCCGCTCTCTACTTTCGGCTGTGGGCTCAGGCTCTCCCATGGATTGCTGCCCCCCCCAAATCCTTAGAGATGGCTTTATGGCATGTCCCGACCCTCCTCTGGACCTCCTAAACCGTTCACTCTCCATAGGCTCTGTCCCCAATGCTTTCAAAAGCGCTGTGGTGGTACCTATCCTGAAAAAACCCGGTTCTGATCCCGCGGTACTGGGCAACTACCGACCTATCTCCCTTCTCCCATATCTTGGGAAGGTCTTGGAAACCTATGTCACCCGTTGCCTGAGCTCCTTCATCGAGGAGACTCATTTCCTCGATGATCAACAGGCAGGTTACAGACCCTCCCACTCCACGGAGGCAGTGGTGACAGCGGTCATGGACACGCTGAGACAGGGGGCGGATAAGAACTTGGCCCAGGCCCTGGTACTACTTGATCTTTCGGCCGCTTTCGACACGGTCGACCACGACATTTTGGTCGACCGTGTCAGAAATGCTGGGATCTCGGGCCTGGCCCTGTCTTGGATTGTGTCCTTTCTCCAACTTCGGACCCAATCTGTACACCTATCCTCCTTTTCTGCCCCTTCCACTTCACTTTCTTGCGGTGTCCCCCAGGGTTCTGCCTTATCCCCCCTTTTGTTCAATCTTTATATGCAGCCTCTTCTGGTCTCCCTCCGTCATTCTTCTGTTACCACTTTTAATTATGCAGATGATCTGCAACTTATCTTTCCTATCGACTCTTCTCCTCTCTCCCGCTCTAATTTCCAAACCACCATGCTCTCCATCTATGAGTGGATGAACTTCAGCCAGCTGAAGCTCAATCCTAGTAAGACAGAGCTGGTCCTGATAGGTGGGCCCTCTCATCCTTGGACTTCCAACTTCTGGCCTCCTGCCCTCGGCCCCCCCCCTTGCCCAGTTGACTCCGTGAAGAGCCTAGGTGTTGTCATCTCCAGCGATCTCTCGATGCGGCCGCACATTAATGCTGTTACCTCGGCCTGCTTTTTCCATCTTCGCAGGATCGGGAAGATCCGAAGGTACCTGTCCCCAGAGGCTCTTATTCTTGTCATCTTGGCCCTGGTCACCTCACGTTTAGACTATGCCAACTGTCTATACGTGGGGATTCCAGCCTACCATCTTCAACGACTTCAACTGGTGCAAAACCAGGCTGCCAGATTAATCTTCCAGCAACCAAAACATCAACATGTCACCCCGCTGTTAAAAACCTTGCACTGGCTCCCGGTTGCGCAACGATGCATTTTCAAACTTGGTTGCACCGTTTTCAAATCTCTTTTTGTTTCTGCTCCTGCTTTCATTTCTCTCTGCCTACACCCTTACACTCCTCCCCGACACCTTAGATCCTCTGCCCACAATCTGCTGGTCACTCCTAGGTTTAGACGTAAGAAGCACGGTGGTGCTGGCTTCTCCTTCCTTGCCCCATTCACTTGGAACTCCCTTCCCCTCCCTATTCGGCTCACCCCTGACTATCCCACTTTTCGCAAATCTTTAAAAACTCAATTGTTCCGTCTTGCTCACAGTTAGCTGTCCACACCCCCTGCGTCC
Organism: Lissotriton helveticus; assembly: GCF_964261635.1. Taxonomy (NCBI): domain Eukaryota; kingdom Metazoa; phylum Chordata; class Amphibia; order Caudata; family Salamandridae; genus Lissotriton; species Lissotriton helveticus. Next base: position 2,124,954,528 of record NC_136067.1, on the reverse strand, counting down.
TATTACACTGTCTTCGAGCGCCAAGAAACCAATTGGTGTATGAGCGCGGTATTAAAATTTTTTAACATAACATAACATAACAATGAAGTGCTAAAACGACATCAGAAAATGCACACTGGGGAGAAGCCATAGCAATGTACAGAGTGTGGCAAAGCATTTATAACAAATGGACAGCTAAAACGACTTCAGAAAGTTCACTCTGGGGGGTAACCATATCAACGTACAGAGTGTGTCAAGGCCTTTATTGCAAAGCAAAGTTAAAAAATACATCATAAACTCAACACTGGAGAGAAGCCATATGAATGCACTGAATGTAACATGGTATTTTTTAGAAAGCAAAATGTAATAACCCATCAGAAAGTTCACACAGGAGAGAAACCATATCAATGTACAGAATGTGAGAAGGCATTCATAACAACTGGAGAGCCGAAGGAACATGAGAAACTCCACATGGAGAGAAATCCTATGTATGCTAAAAATGTAAGAAAGTCCACAGGAAGAATAAGTTAATGCAACATCAACAAATTAACACTAGGGAACAAGCATATTAATGTACAGAACGTGACAAGATTTAAATACAACACCAAAATCAATGACATCAGAATATTTACACAGGTGAGAAACCATATAAATGTATTGAAAGTGACAATATATTCATATGAAATGGAGAGGTAACGCAACATCAAAAGTCCACACTGAAGACTGCATGGAATGAGGCAAGGCATTTATTAGCAAGGGAGACTAAAAACAACATCAAATGTCCCCATTGAGGAACATTTCTTTGAATGTACAGAATGTGACAAAGTATTCTTGGAAGTAACTGCTTCAATGTACAGAAGTGACAATGCATTTATTACATGGGCACAGCACAAACCATCAGAAAGTCCACACAGGAGAGAAACCTCATCAGTGCACTTACTGTGACGAGGCATTTGTTAAAAAAGCAACCTAGCATGACATCAGGAAGATCACATGGGATAGAAATGATATGACTGCACTCAATTTAACAACGCAGTTATTCGTTTATTTATTTATTTATTTATTTATTTGGCACATTTGTAGAGCGCTCTGTTACCCGGAGGTGTCCTGGCGCTGAAGTAAGGCACAGCTAATGTAATATCAAAGTCCACAAAGTGAAGAAAGTCAAGACACAAAGAACGCATACCACAACAAATAAGTACAGGCATTTATTAAAAAAGAAAGACCAAACACAGCGTCAAAAAGCCCACCCTAGGGAGAGACCATATAAATGTACTGAATGTGACAATTAATTGCTGCCAGAGGATTATCCTTGTTACAAACCCTTTGCAGACCTCCTGATTGCACCGTGGACCCGCCCGCCTGTCTCCCGCTGCCCGGACGCTCTTCTGTCATCTAGAGCGGGGCCGCCGAGAGGACACCGGCAAGGGGCGGACTACGTTACCCACCAGCCCTTGCGGTGATCCGCGTCACCCGGAAGCGCCAGGAGGCGCTTAAAAACGACATCAGCCCCATCGAGTGGGGGAACCTTCCTTGCCCTTGATTGCTGCCAGAGGATTATCCTTGTTACAAACCCTTTGCAGACCTCCTGATTGCACTGCGGACCCGCCCGCCTGTCTCCCGCTACCCGGACGTTCTTCTGTCATCTAGAGCGGGGCTGCCAAGAGGAGAACGGCGAGGGGCGGACTACGTTACCCACCAGCCCTTGCGGTGATCCGCGTCACCCGGAAGCGCCAGGAGGCGCTTAAAAACGACATCAGACCCGTCTCGCTGGACGCCGGGCGAAGCCCGGGCCAAGGGCGGGCCCGTCCTATCCCGTCACAGACCGGATAAGACTGGACTGGGCTCTCCCTCTAACATCTCATACAACGTATTTCCCTTATTCTGCCTGGTATTTTGATAATGATAACATTTCCATTGTGCTTAGACAGGCAATATTCATAACATAAACGAGACCAAAAGTGGCCATCTACTGTCTTTCAATTACTGCTGGACCACCTTGCCCCATAATAAATGTCGCCGAGAGGTACCAGAAGCAAAACACTTCAAAATATGGCTAAAACCATTGGTCCAATTGATCAATTCATCACTAAAGCTAATCAAACTATTGACCAGGGTATAATTCTATTAGATCGCCGAGTATCATATGAACTGGCACAAGCAAGACGATCGTCACTGAGACCCCAGATGTTTTTGCAAACACCTTTAACTCAACCGGAGAAGATAGCTGCTCCGGAAACACGCGCTGACATTCATGGTATCCCAAACCTGGTTGATGTGTCCGCGTCTCTCTCATTGTTGGATTCACAATTGACTCAGGCGCTTGAGAAAACGCCCGACATTTTCTCGAGTCCCACCTTACAGGAATGTGACCTCGACCAGAATGAACAAAGGGGTCTAAGGGAGGGAGCAATTCCAAAACAGAAAAGCACAAGTAAAAAAAATCACAAAGACATCAAAGCCCCAAAAACAAGCAAGCTACAACGCATGCCGCGCCCCCAAAACCAGAGTGCAGGAAGTAAAACAAAAGAGCAAAGGCAGAAAAACAATATTTCTAATGAGTCCAAAATAGACAACAGTGCAACTAATTCCCATCTTACTGTTGTGGACCTCAGCGTGAATGATAGCAATGATGACAGCGCTCATAAGGAAGACCTAGGCTCTAATTTGGATGAAGGCTGTAAAACATGCGAGACAGACCAACATCTGATGGATCGGATAGCCGAACTAATAAAACAGCAGTTACAGCCCATCCAAAGAAGCCTGGCAGTTATAGAGAAGCAAGTAGCAGTACTAGCCGCCACTCTAAAAAATCCAACAAACATAAAGAACTTAGGGCTGACAAACATGGGAGGACCAAAAAATAAAACGATGAGCACCATGCCAGGACAAACTACTAAAAATGTCACTATTACAAGCAACACTCCTATCACCAAGACAGGAGAAACGGCCAAAAATCCAACTAAGAACCTTGCAACTCCAACAATCAAGTCCCCCCAAAAGCTCCCCAAGAAAGTTTTAGATTTACAGAAAAATCCACCTTCGACACACATTCCTCTGAAGCCATTTCCAACAAATACTCCACACCATGAACATCCACAGAGATTTAGCACACAGGGAGACCAGACAAAGAAACTATGGACTAAGCCCATAAACCTCCCCCCTGAAGCAACCCCGTTCGTAGTCATTTTGACAGGAGTACCTGAACTGAGTTATGACACAGAAGAACCAACTTGGTCCCTATTAAACAAAGTTCGGCACTGGCTGAATGTCAACAGACCAAACCCGCAAAATTATGTTACTAGAATTGTTACAGCACGAAGGGTTCCATGGATAGGGCATCAACATAAAACAATCCCAGGAGATTGTGTTATAGTAAATTTTGAAAACCCTCTGGCAGTGGACCATATTTGCTCCTGGGACACTGTGGACAAGAATGGAGGGATAAATACCAAACGTCTATCTTTTTTCTACCCCCCGATATGCCACTATCCTGAAGGCTCAAATTGGTCCTCAAATTGGTCATGGAATCAGCCACACGGGCACAGGGGTTGGAATCAGGGAGGGTGGGGGCATGAAAGCCGGGATTGGGCGAATTGGAAAACTAATGGCAGGAGAGTACAATCACAAAGGGAACCATGGGGTGGAATACCAACCTTTAACAGCTATAGTTGCCTAGAGATGGTCGATTGACCACCACCACAAAGAGACCACAAAATGATTAGACTAACAAATACCAGTGACATAATCATAAATACTTCAGAAAGCCCTATAAATAATTGCTTGCATGAGGGATGCAGTATACCACCTAAAAGATCAATCGGATTAAATAATTCAATGGCTCACCCAATCATGGCAGACTTGACACACGAGTCCCTTGCCCCTCCCGAGGATTCCACAGTTACTATTTGTCCTATAGAAAGTAACCTAGAACTATCGGGAAGCACTCTAAAATCGAAAGGTGAAGTACAGTTAAGGTACCCTGGAAAAAATAGCACTCAGTGTGGGGCATCAATCCCCACACGTTCCAACTCCCAATTAAGGTTACTATTTTGGAACGTGGCGGGATTAGCCTCCAAACACCTTGAAAATAGTTTCCTTTACTTGGCAAACTTAAGCAACCTAATTTGCCTACAGGAAACTTGGCTTAACGACCCTATTCATCTCCTGGGCTACAAAACATATTTTTCCGCAGCTGTAAGATCTAATGCAGGAAGGAGTAAGGGAGGGCTAGTAACATATGTTTCAAATCTTTGGCCCTGTTCCGAAATAATCCCCTTAAAGCTAGAGCAAAACTATCAGCTTATTATTTATCGCAGAAGTAGACAAGTGGCCTATACGATCATCAATTTTTATAATAGCTTGACTCCATCTGAGTTAATTAGGGTTTTGAGTGAGATTTCTCACTTGGTACACGATCTTGCAATAAAATATGTAAAGGAATCCCACACAGTAGTTTGGGGGGGAGACTTTAATCTGCATCTATGTAACAAGAGCGATACCCCTAATTGTGGGATTATTGACGAAGACGGAAACTGTTTACCCCACTTTACACATACACCTGAGGGTAATAACATGCGATGATGATGGCCGAATTGGATATGGGGTTTGCTAATAAATTAAAAACTCCTGTAACAGAATTTATGCCAACTTTTCATGTAAGGGACCTTAAAAGCCTCATAGACTATGTTTTAATGTCCACCAACAAAGCTTCAAGCATTAAGACTTTTGAAGTACTTAATAACGCACTTAGTGACCACTCCCCCATGCCCATGACACTCCAGAAATCAAATTTACAGAATAGAGGAGATATGGCCCAGTTAAGCCTGTTACATCATCAGACATTAATAATGGACAGGCTAAATGGCTTTACATCAAAATGGGGCAAATTAGATCAGGAAGCCGTAACTACTAAAATAGTAAAACCAAGTAGAAACGCAATAGAAAGATGTCTAGATCCCTCTTTAACCTCAATTGAGATCTTGGCCAACTCTAGTGACATTGTGGAAAACATTAGAAAAGAACTAGTTAGGGACTGTAAGCGAAATAATAGCACTAGAAAGGGATGGTTTAGTACAGAATGTACGAAAGCTTATACCAACTTAAAGAAGGCTTTAGCCAAAGTAGATAGAGACAGAGAGGAGATCATAAAACTAAGGAAGGCTTATGCGCTTGCATTGCGAATCAGAAAAAAGGAGTTGCAAGCAAACTTATGGGCCCAACTACAGAAAAGTAGTATCTTAAAGGATAGCACAGCCTTTTGGCAGATAGTTAAATCTCCTTTCCTAACAAATAAACCAGATGCGCCATCTCTAGACGTCGCTATCGATGTAGGAGAATGGGTGCAACACTTCTCTGAGGTTTTTAGTGGGAAAGAAGTCCCTGATTTAGAACATTCAGAATCTTTGACTCCAGTGAAATATCCACTAGCCCTCCACTTTACACTAAACGAAATAGAAAAGGCAATAAAAACTGCTAAAGCCGGAAAGGCACCAGGACCTGACTCGGTCCCTGTGGACCTTTTTAAATATAATCCAGAACTGTGGTCTCCGTTACTTACTAACGTACTGAATGCGGCCAAAGAGGTTGGCTTGATCGATTCTTGGTCTTCCTCAATACTGGTTCCCATCTTTAAGAGGGAAGACAGAGACAGTCCTGCCTGGTATCGTCCCATTTCACTCCTGGATTCGCTCAGGAAGATGGCTGGGCGCATTCTTCTCAACCGTCTCCAGGAGTGGACGAATGACCACGATGCAATCTCTGACCTGCAATACGGGTTTAGGGCAGGATTGAGTATGGTGGACCAGGCCCTAAATCTGACACTACTGGCTGGAAAGTATATAGAGGCAAAAGGCACTTCTCTACACATGGTATATGTGGACTTAACAGCGGCGTTCGACTGCGTTGCCCACTCTAAGTTATGGACAACTATGCTTTAAATGGGGATTGACCCCCCAATTGTCAACTTTCTCCGTGAACTATATTCAGGGGCCATTAAGACAATGGGGTGACCCAGAACGTCAAAGAGACCCGGGTAATAAATGTTATTCAAAGACAATGGTCTCAGACACTTATTTATACTTAATACTAATCAGTTAATGATAACCTTCTCTTTAGTCATGGGGCATGTCCGAAGGATCAGTCAGGGTACATTCAAAGATCATTAGTATACAATCAAGCCAAAAAGCAACAGCAGTAAATATGAATCCAGGGCAATATTTAATTCATTACATTCATTGCTATCTCAATATAAAAAAGAGAATTTAGGTCGCCCAAATGAAATATGTGCAGGAAAATGAATATAGAGTGCTAGAAAAGGAGAAAGTGTAAAAGGAGCATAGAGTAAAAAGTACTTCAAATTTTTATATACATGCAGTAGATTCGCATAGTGTACAATTTACAGATGACCTGGTGTGGAACAAATTCAAGCCACTTTTTTCTGGAGACATAGCTTCCACAATTATATTGCACATGAAAGTATATATCAACATCCAGGGCAGAAACAATTATATGGCGTCGACGTTTCGACTCGTCTTTAGGGCTTTATGGAAAATTAAACCTTAGCCTTACGAGTCTTCATCAGGACTATTGAATTGGGCAGCCAGAAGAGTAGCACAAGCCCTGAAACAAATTGGATATATATATAAGGCTGTTGCATCAATAAATTGATTTTTCCAAGTCTCAGAATTCGATTATAAATGAGATTTGGCTTACCTGACCAATGAAGGTGGTGGGAAGGGTGATGTTTTCAATTTCGCACCCAGGGGTGAGCAATTAATACCTACGGAGTTAACAAAAAATGGTCACTAGACCAATCCTACAGTAGTTATAATTCACTAGTAGGGCCTCCTAATTAATGAATTTACCTTATTCATAAGGTGAGCCTGGGTTGTAGGTTAACTCCAGTGTTGCAGGTATTAGAACTCTGCTTCATCAATGTTCATGGGACTTAATCCTATTTACAAAGGGGGGGAAAAAATGAGCCCATGAGGAATTATTCTTAAAATTAAAAACGTCCTATATACTGTGGATAGAGATATTCAATACACTCTTACACGACTTGCTTGTTAAAGGCCCCTTCAATCGGCCAGTTTTAAGGTGGAATCAAAAGTCAAGGAGAATGCACAGCAGCCATTCGATTCGCGCTGCGTGTCGAGTGCCTAAAGGTGCAACGAAGAATAGATCAGTTGCAGCATTTGGCCAGAACGAAGTTAGGAAATTCAAAGCGGTAAAGAACCACACTTACCAGTAGATCAATCAGTCACCCGTTAGATCCGAGTAACTCGGCGTCCGGTTCCGAGTTACTCGGATCTAACTGGTGTGAAAAAAAAAAAAAAAACCTATATTCAGGGGCAACGGGAAGAGTGAGGTTTGGGACTGGAGGCCAATTGACCAATAGCTTCTTGATAGAGAAGGGGGTCAGACAAGGGTGTGTGCTGGCCCCTTTCTTATTTACCCTGTATACTAACAGGCTAGAGGCTACCATGCTTGAGGATGCAGAAGACCTCCCAGTAGCCGGTCGTCGGCAGATACCAGCTTTATTATACGCCGACGACGCGGTGATCCTCGCAAGAAGCCCAGTCCAGCTCCAACGGGTTTTGAACAAGTACTGCTCGTTTATGGCCCGCTTGAATCTCAGAGTAAACATAAAAAAGACATATGTGATGCATGCTGGTATAAAGCGCAAAAAACCCAAGAAAATTTATGTTGATAAATCCCCCCTTGAAAGAACTGAAACATATCCCTATCTAGGGATTCTAATTGACGAGGATTTCAAATGGAGAGAAGCTGTCAATTCTCGTAAATTGGCTTTTTTAAGGGCTGTTGGTGCGCTGAAGGCTTTTGCACTGCGGTTGGGCAAAGACCCCCGACTGAAATGCTCAAAATCTATAATGCAAAATGTCTTAGCATTGCGATCTATGGAGCAGGGGTATGGGGCTGGGCGAATGTAGATCAGCTCCAAAAAAGTTGAAAATTCATTTTTACGCTTCTTGCTGGCAGTCCCAAAAAGTACTACAACATATGGTTGTCACCTTGAACTTGGTGTGGACTATATTACGGACATTATTAAAATCCAACCAGTCATGCTGTAGCGAAGGATCTGGGCAACGGGACAATGTCACCTCACGAGAACAATTATCCAAGACTGTATGAAACGTGACAAAATGGGGAAGATTATATGGTTGGTTTATGTAAAATCATTCCTTACTGATATTGGACTTGCAAGATTCTTTGACGACCCTCCATCGGTATTGGACCTTTCAAAAAAAGATTTAAAAACAGCATGTTTGTCACACTTGTCCCAAATCCGTTTGTTAAACGAAATAGGGAAATCTTCAGTACAACAATGTCTGTTAATACAGTTGGTTCCCATCATTCAACCATATCTGCAATTCAATATAAATCAATATGGTAAATCTTTGTTGACCCGTTTTAGGTTTAATGTGTTCCACCGTATGATTTCCTTTCCTTCCCAAAATGATTGGTCTACTAATCTTTCCCCCTGTCCCTGTGATTTTATTTCTTTACAATCCACTATTCATGTACTCTTTTTTTGTAAATTTTACGTTTCACCACGCAGGCGCTGGATAATACCACTTTTGAAGGTCCTGAGGTTGCGTCAGTGTCGCCCAGCTTATCTGGCTTTACAGTTCCTGGAAAATGAACTCATGACAAAGTCTATAGTGCACTTTCTTAAGTTCTGTATCAGACATCGTACCAATCTGTAATAAGCGGTTTAAATTGTTTTACATCTAGATGAACACTGGCAAAAAACAGTCTTTTAATATTTGTAACTTAAAATGCGAATTTTTTAAAGCTTTTAAAGGATTTTAATATATGAATATGAAATTGATGTATTTTATGAACTTGGCTTACCTGACCAATGAAGGTGGTGGGAAGGGTGATGTTTTCAATTTCGCACCCAGGGGTGAGCAATTAATACCTACGGAGTTAACAAAAAATGGTCACTAGACCAATCCTACAGTAGTTTCAAAAATAATGGAAAACCGAATAAAGATAATTTGATTTGATTTGATTTGATTTGACAATTAATTTATTGGCAGGGCACAGTTGATACAAAAGCAGTAAGTCAACACAGAGGAGAAAGTCATGATGGTGAAGAATGCATATCACTGCACACAATGTGACAAGGCATCCTCTACAAAGGCAAAGATAATGCAACATCAGAAAGTCATTACTAGTGAGACACCTGTCATCCACATAGGAGCAATACTATACATGATAAAGCAATCATTACGAAAGGACTAGTAATGCAACATCTGAAAATCCACACTGGGAAGTAACTGAAGCAATATGTGTGGCCAGGTGCTGCTCAGATAGTCCACATTGGCAGAAACAACTTTTTCTTGCAAGTGTTTTCTCACAGGAGGGGCCTGATGTGTCAACATGTATTCCAGAGAGAAACTATATCTGTCTTCTGTGTGACAAGACATTCATTACAAAGGAATAGCTAATGTTTGTTCAGAAATTATACACCCGGAAGAAGCCATTTAAATAATATAAACGTGGAAAAGCTTTTCCTGCCAAACGCTCTCTGATAAGGTATCAAAATGGCCACCCCGGTTTAAGAAGTACTGATATTGAAGTCTTTCATTTGAAATAGTCATCAGTTGCTACGTCAAACAATCCACACCTGACACAGATATAGGGGGACGAACTACCTGAACAACATGTGGAACAAAGGAACAGAAAAGTGGATGTCATCGTAGGTGCCAAAGGATTAGTCAAGAAAAGGTCCCACCTTACCCCCATCCGACAGAGATTAAAAGATGCAAACTCCAGAGAGCATCAAACTTCGACAAAATGCAAATGTTACAGAAAACAACAGCTAGATTTATTTCCTTGTTCCCAGCCTACTGTAGTATAAGGACAATTTTGGCCATCTTGTGATAAGACCTGACTCTGCCTATTCACTCAGTAAAGTGATATTTGTTCTGCAAGGCCTTCTAGAGCTTGTATCCAAAGTTTTAGGGACATTTCTGATAATGACATTCAGTTTGTTATCTAGGATGTTATGTTCTTGCTGTTTGTTGTTGACATTCCCTTTCTATCAATAGCAATCCTGCCCTGGACATCACAAGTGGAGTTTTGGGGTCGGTTGGAAGACAGATACCACTGGCCTAAGAGGTTTGCATCCCCCAAAGTATGTGTGCATCAGGTTTATGGTTTCATGTGGGACAGGAGCTGCCACCATTTGCACAGACATTGCTACACAATTTGAATAAGAAGCCTCTACTTACAGCAGTTATTACAACCTCCTATATCACATGTAGGCAACAAGTGTATTCTTTCTACTTCTGTACCGTGTATTTGTTAAACATGCTCATCTGTAATGAAATGAACATCTGCTGAAAGTACAGAATGCAATCCTAGATGTTTGAACACTGCAAACATTTTTATACCATTGCTAAAGACCTGTAATGTCCATTCAGACTATGCCCATGCAATTTACACTTACATTGCTCCCTGCATGTTCTCTCTTGCATTGTATGTTCTTGTTTGTATGACCTGACTGCTATATGTACAGTACTCTTGGCACCCTGATGTGTTTATGTTTGCACTTTAAAAAACTCTGCTAATAAATAAATAATTATAAATTGTCATGACAAATGCAACAGCATTGTACCAAACTCCCATCCGACCTGGCCTCCGACTGGGATCCCAGCTAGTAACAATGATAAAAAAACATGTTACTGATCTGTATGGGCCCATCCGGTGACCAAAGAGCCACAGCAGGAAGAATACGAAGATGAATCCTCAGTCCTTGAATGGACAAAAGGGGGCAAATGATAGGTCGTCGTTTCACCATCTTGAAGACATTGACACTTGGATGGAGATTATAAAAAATCTGGATGCTTCTCTTCACTTGTTCATGAAAGGCAAACTGCTGTTAGTTTCGCAGAGAGCAAGACTTGCTCTTGTGCGTTATAGATTGTAAAAGAGTCAGTGTGTGAGTCAGAATAGGTCTCCCCCATACAGAATTCGGTAGCTACTAATCCTCGAATAACCACCCACAGTCTCAAGACAAGTTACATCTCTCATCGATATGCAAGAAGGACGGGCTTCTAACACTACTGTTATATCTAACACTGCAGAGCATCACATGAGTCTGTACAACAATGTGATTGATGCTAGTTTAGCCACCCCGAGGCTGGACTGTAAAGCTCTGATAAGGTTACTCATGCAATGTGGGTAGGGGATTGTTGGGAGAGCTGTTTGGGTGACTTACTAAACAACAGCTGGGACAGGGGTTTGGTGTCAGAAATACTTCTGATCTGACAAAAGAGTTTAGAGGGAAGAGGGAGTGAAAACTGCAGACACAACACATATGACTGAGGCAAGCCCGAATGTAAGATTAGGCTACCTAACTGGAATGTGAGCGGGGTGAATGGCAACCACAAAGCTCGACTGGTGATTGTGTACTAAATTAGACATTAGGTGGGTGTCTCTTGACCTATCTGGAATGTGAGCGGGGTGAATGACAACCACAAGGCTCGTCTGGTGATTGTGTACTTCAATAGACATTATGTGGGTGTCGCCTGCTGCTTCTGTGAGAGCTAATTATTTTGCCAATAGCGGGAGCTTGTACTTCTATTACTCTTCCTCCTTAGCTAAGAAGTGGCCATATTGGATAAACAAGGCTTACAGTTCAGTGATGGAGAGGTCCGGTGTGTGGTTGTTGGGTTCAATAAGTATGGCTCAACTGTGACAACCTCATTTTTTAGTAAAGTTAGAGACAGGTTTGCAGCCACCTCCCCTCGCTCTGTCAGGCCCCAGTCTTTAAACAGAAAACAGCCAAGTAATGTATATAACCTCATGGTAAACCAGGGCTCGGTTGCCTCTGGGGCTATTCTGTGGGAAGTGTTTAAAGCCATTACCAGGGGTGAATGCATATCTAAAATCACAGGATATTAAGATCGTTAAGAGATAGAATGTCACGCCCAGAGCAAGAGATATCATCGCTATAGTGAGAATATGTGAGTTCTTCACCCCAACCAACACTAGCTATATTAAACCTAAAAAGGCTGGATTTCTGTGGCACAGTGGACAGTGAAGGTAAATTGCTAGATAAGCATACTACTGCCCAGTGGTGCGGCGAAGGGGAGGAGAGGTATAATTGCCTTTCTTACTCATACTACTAGAAGGGATGGGAATGGGCAAAGCTGTGCTCAAATGCATCACTCTACTATGCACTACCCCCAAAGTAAGAAAATAAGTCAACAATTGGTATTCTCCAATATCAAAACATAGGAGCATCAGGCAAGGCTGTCTTCTCTCTGCGATCCTTCTTCCCTAGCTGCATAGCCACCTGCCAGCCTGCTTCCACAACCACAGAGGCCTACAATTAGGTGTGTGTAGGGTCGTTCTCTCGATGTATGCAGACGATATTCTGCTATTGCTCAAGGACCCTGCTTGAAGGCTTCATCTTACAATTACTGAAATAACTGTATTAGGGGAATGGTCTTTAAAAATCAATTGGTCTAAGTCAGCAATGATGCCCCTAACCAGGTGGAGAACTACCCCTGAGCTGCAGGAACCGCTGAGGTGGCAATTGGAACCTGTAAGATACCCTTGAGTTGGGTGTCATTGGAATTTGTCCACAATAAATAGTGAAAACTTTGGGAAGTTTGTGACAAAGTACTAAACAGTTAGATGGATCAAAGTGTTGATAACAATGGCGGGGGATTTGCCTTATGAGCATAAAGCTGCTCCCTAAACTGTCGTACCTGTTTCAGAATATCCAGATGCCGCTAAATAAAGCTGGATCTGGATATTCTCAGTTGATTAAAATCAGTGCGGGGAGGTGGACAGCTCTGAATAGCGAGGAGCAAGATGCAATCATGAGGGATTAGAACTCCCAGCTTTGAAGTATATCACCTTACGGCCCAGGCACAGTTTGGCCTTCACTGCTTCCCCAACACTAGACAACCCCCACACTGTGGCATTGAAGTGGAACTAGCGATCCGATTCCACTGCGTACCGGTCTGTGGCAGAATGTCAGGAACCTATGTGGCAATATCCAAACAGTACGATGTACCACCTGCTGGGCATGGGATAGATGGTGGGAAAGACCAAACTCACTAATCTTCTCTCTGCTTCATAACCCATGATGAGAATTAACTAACCCTCGGGTGATTAGGCAGCTGAGTAGTCAATCAATCATTTGTAAAGTGCACTACATACCCGCGAGGGTCTCAAGGCGCTGGGGGGGGGCGCTACTGATCGAACAGCCAGGTCTTGAGTATCCTTCTGAAGGTCAGCAGGTCTTGGGTCTGTTGTAGGCTCAGTGGGAGGGTGTTCCATGTCTTGGCGGCGAGGTGGGAGAAGGATCTCCCACCGGTGGTTGTTCTTCGAATGAGCGGGACGGTGGCAAGTGAGAGTTCGGCGGAGCGTAGCTGGCGGTTTGGGATGTAGAAGGAGAGCCGTCTGTTGAGATAGGCTAGGCCGGTCTTGTGGAGTGCCTTGTGTGCATGGGTGAGGAGCTTGAAGGATATCCTCTTGTTGACGGGGAGCCAGTACAGGTTTCTCAGGTGGAGGGTGATGTGGCCGTGGCGTGGTATGTTGAGGATCAGTCATGCTGAGGAGTTTTGGATGTGTTGTAGTCGTTTGATGAGCTTGGTCGGGGCTCCCTCGTAGAGGGCATTTCCGTAGTCCAGTCTGGTGCTGACGAGGGCCTGGGTGACTGTCTTTCTTGTATCTGTCGGGATCCATCTGTAGATCTTGCGGAGCATGCAGAGGGTGTTGAAGCAGGAGGAGGAGAAGGTGTTGGCTTGCTTGGTCATTGAGAGCGTTTAGTCGAGGATGATTCCCAGGTTGCGTGCGTGGTCGGTGGGTGTCAGGTCTGCCCCCAGTGCCATCGGTCACCAGGAGTCATCCCAGGCTGAAGGGTTGGAGCCGAGGATGAGGACCTCCGTCTAGTCCGAGTTCAGCTTCAGACGGCTGGTCTTTATCCAGTCGGCGCCGGCCTTCATTCCTTCGTGGAGGTTGGCTTTGGTGGTGATGGCCTCCTTGGTGAGGGAGAGGATCAGCTGAGTGTCGTCGGCGTAGGAGATTATGTTGAGGTTGTGCTGTCGGGCTACGTGTGCGAGCGGGGCCATGTAAATGTTGAACAGCGTTGGGCTGAGGGAGGATCCCTGGGATACGCCGCAGATGATCTCGGAGGCTTTGGACGGAATGGGGTGAGGCAGTCTCTCTGGGTTCTGAAAGAGAGGAAGGAGGTGGTCCAATGCAGAGCCTTGTCTCGGATCTCTGCGTCATGGAGGAGTGCACGTAGTGTGCGGTGGCAAACGGTATCAAAGTCGGCAGAGAGGTCTAGGAGGATGAATGCTGCAGTCTCACTGTCATCCAGCAGGGTCCTGATGTTGTCAGTGGCGGCGATGAGGGTAGTCTTGGTGCTGTGGTTGCTGTGGAACACTGACTGGGAAGGGTCCAGGATTCTGTTTTGTTCGAGGTATTGGGTTAGCTGTCTGTTGACGGTTTTCGGAGTAGTAGAAAACCTGGTAGCATTGGGGGACACAGTCAATAATAAAACATTTGCTAGCATAATGCGTGCAATGTGATGCCTTCTTAGCTATAGTTATTCTGACACATCACCAACTTCGATGCTGAATGACGGAGTTATTCCAGGAAATTCCAGATGATACTTTAGGTTGGGATCTCCTCAGTTTGGTCCTTGCGATCCCTAGCCCTGCAAAGCTGATTACACAAATGTACAGTAGTAGTTTGGATAAAGTGCACGTGGTGATTTACTCATGGAGACAAGAATTGGGCTATGAGATTTTATAAGTGAAGTGGATATAATGCATTCAAAAGATTAGAGATATTTCCCCCAGCAGGACATTTTGACTTAGGCTGCTAAAATATATGCCTAGAGCAATTAACCTGCGGCTAGCACGCTAGCTTTGGACTCCACTTGTTAGAGATGTAGTGCAACAAATGCAGGTTTCTTGCAGATGGCAGGTCATTGCGTCGAGGCAACGACAGATAGAGCGGGGCCTCCATCTTCCTGAGCTTGGTCCAGGAGAGGTGAGGTCTGATCCCCGGTCATTCTGGATGAGAGACACACCGTCTGATACGGAGGAGTTTGAATATAGACTAATGTGTCTACTTGTATCCTTCATATGGTTTAGAATTGATCATTTGTTTTATCACATTAGCGGTAGCAATACTTTTGTAGAACAGAGGCCCTGAAGAAAGCAGTGGGACCTCGTTTCCCTTTCTGGCTGAAACATGTTGGCCCCTCGTGGCAGTTAAATATTTGTTTAATAACTGCCTTATTGCACTGTTCTGGATTTTAATTAGGGGTAGAGACATATTTCCAATTAAAATTTGTTCTTTTTCTGTCTCTTCACTCTATTTTACTCACCACTTCTTTCCTTTTTTTGCACTGCACTGTTTCCCATACTTGTGTATCTTTTCTGCTGGTCTTTACAGTGATTGTGGGCTTGACACTTTGAACTTGTACTGTTGGGGAGTGGATAAGGTCTCAATGATCAAGAGACAGACCACCCCCATGATTTGGATGACCAGATGAGAATATTGATCATTACATGGCATTTGATGGGAATCCACTAGTTAGGGACATATTGTTTTTGAGTCTCACCAACAATCACTTGTAGTGTGGTTTGAGGTTCACTGTTCTGTCTTGTATGGGCTTTTTTGAATAAAAAAATGTTTGCCCTTGACTGATTTGGTAAACAGTCTGGCTTGTTGAAGCGAATTTATTTTGGTTTTTTTAAACCCCCGATTTTAGTAGGTATTATCGCCTTTACAAAGTTGCCTAGCAGCCATGGCTATGCAGCACTAGATCTGTATATGTAACATGAAATTAATGAATATGTACACTTCTGTTGTTTGTATATGTAATGTTACCTGGCAGCCTCGGCTGCGCAGCAATAGATCTATAAATGTAGCAAGACAGTGCTGAAAGTTCAGAGTGACAAAAGCTTGCATTCTAGTACTGTATTTGACGGAAGCCTGAACTCCTGCCTTCCTCTGACTGTGCTGAAAGTTCAGAGTGACAGAAGCTTGCATTCTAGTACTGTATTTGACAGAAGCCTGCACTCCTGCCTTCCTCTGACTGTGCTGAAAGTTCAGAGTGACAGAAGCTTGCATTGTAGTACTGTATGTAATGGAAGCCTGCACTCCTGCCTTCCGCTGACTGTGCTGAAAGATAAGAGTGACGGAAGCTTGCTTTGTAGTACTGTATGTAATTGAAGCCTGCACTCCTGTCTTCCTCTGACTGTGCTGAAAGGTCAGAGTGATGGAATCTTGCATTGTAGTACTGTATGTGATGGAAGCTTGAACTCCTGCCTTCCTCTGTCTATGCTGAAAGTGAAGAGTGACAGAAGCTTGCATTGTAGTACTGCATGTGATGGAAGCCTGCACTCCTGTCTTCCCCTGACTGTGCTGAAAGGTCAGAGTGATGGAAGCTTGCATTGTAGTACTGTATGTGATGGAAGCCTGAACTCCTGCCTTCCTCTGTCTATGCTGAAAGTTCAGAGTGATGGAAGCTTGCATTGTAGTCCTGTATGTGATGGAGGCCTGCACTCCTGCCTTCCTCTGACTCTGCTGAAAGTTCAGAGTGATGGAAGCTTGCATTGTAGTACTGTATGTGATGGAGGCCTGCACTCCTGCCTTCCTCTGACTCTGCTGAAAGTTCAGAGTGATGGAAGCTTGCATTGTAGTACTGTATGTGATGGAAGCCTGCACTCCTGTCTTCCTCTGCTGTGCTGAAAGTTCAGAGTGACAGAAGCTTGAATTGTAGTACTGTATGTGATGGAAGCCTGCACTCCTGCCTTCCTCTGACTGTCCTTAAAGTTCAGAGTGACGGAAGCTTGCATTGTAGTACTGTATGTGATGGAAGCCTGCACTCCTGCCTTCCCTTGACTGCCGAAAGTTCAGAGAGATGGAAGCTTGCATTGTAGTACTGTATGTGATGGAAGCCTGTACCCCTGCCTTCCTCTGACTGTGCTGAAAGTTCAGAGTGACAGAAGCTTGCATTCTAGTACTGTATTTGACGGAAGCCTGCACTCCTGCCTTCCTCTGACTGTGCTGAAAGTTCAGAGTGACAGAAGCTTGCATTCTAGTACTGTATGTGATGGAAGCCTGCACTCCTGCCTTCCCTTGACTGCTGAAAGTTCAGAGAGATGGAAGCTTGCATTGTAGTTCTGTATGTGATGGAAGCCTGTACCCCTGCCTTCCTCTGACTGTGCTGAAAGTTCAGAGTGACAGAAGCTTGCATTCTAGTACTGTATTTGACGGAAGCCTGCACTCCTGCCTTCCTCTGACTGTGCTGAAAGTTCAGAGTGACAGAAGCTTGCATTCTAGTACTGTATTTGACAGAAGCCTGCACTCCTGCCTTCCTCTGACTGTGCTGAAAGTTCAGAGTGACAGAAGCTTGCATTGTAGTACTCAGTGTGATGGAAGCCTGCACTCCTGCCTTACCCTGACTGCGCTGAAAGATCAGAGTGATGGAAGCTTGCATTGCCGTACTGTATGTGATGGAAGCCTGCACTCCTGCCTTCCTGACTGCGCTGAAAGATCGAAGTGATGGAAGCTTGCAATGTAGTACTGTATGTGATGGAAGCCTGCACTCCTGCCTTCCTGACTGCGCTGAAAGATCAGAGTGATGGAAGCTTGCATTGTAGTACTGTATGTGATGGAAGCCTGCACTCCTGCCTACCTCTGACTGTGCTGAAAGTTCAGAGTGATGGAACATTGCATTGTAGTACTGTATGTGATGGAAGCCTGCACTCCTGTCTTCCTCTGACTCTGCTGAAAGTTCAGAGTGATGGAAGCTTGCATTGTAGTACATTTATGTGATGGAAGCCTGCACCCCTGCCTTCCTCTGCTGTGCTGAAAGTTCAGAGTGACGGAAGCTTGCATTGTAGTACTGTATGTGATGGACGCCTGCACTCCTGCCTTCCTCAGACTGTCCTTAAAGTTCAGAGTGACGGAAGCTTGCATTGTAGTACTGTATGTGATGGAAGCCTGCACTCCTCCCTTCCCCTCACTGTGCTGAAATTTCAGACTGAGGGAAGCTTGCATTGTAGTACTGTATGTGATGGAAGCCTGCATTCCTGCCTTCCTCTGACTGTGCTGAAAGTTCAGAGTGACAGAAGCTTGCATTGTAGTACTGTATGTGATGGAAGCCTGCATTCCTGCCTTCCTCTGACTGTGCTGAAAGTTCAGAGTGACAGAAGCTTGCATTGTAGTACTGTATGTGATGGAAGCCTGCACTCCTGCCTTCCTCTGACTGTGCTGAAAGTGCAGAGTGACAGAAGCTTGCATTGTAGTACTGTATGTGATGGAAGCCTGCACTCCTCCCTTCCCCTCACTGTGCTGAAATTTCAGACTGAGGGAAGCTTGCATTGTAGTACTGTATGTGATGGAAGCCTGCATTCCTGCCTTCCTCTGACTGTGCTGAAAGTTCAGAGTGACAGAAGCTTGCATTGTAGTACTGTATGTGATGGAAGCCTGCACTCCTGCCTTCCTCTGACTGTGCTGAAAGTGCAGAGTGACAGAAGCTTGCATTGTAGTACTGTATGTGATGGAGGCCTGCCTCCCGCCTTCCTCTGACTGTGCTTAAAGTTCAGAGTGACGGAACCTTGCATTGTAGTACTGTATGTGATGGAGGCCTGCACTCCCGCCTTCCTCTGACTGTGTTGAAAGTTCAGACTGAGGGAAGCTTGCATTGTAGTACTGTATGTGATGGAAGCCTGCACTCCTGCCTTACCCTGACTGTGCTCAAAGTGCAGAGTGATGGAAGCTTGCATTGTAGCACATTTATGTGATGGAAGCCTGATCTCCTGCCTTCCTCTGTCTATGCTGAAAGTTCAGAGTGACAGAAGCTTGCATTGTAGTACTATATGTGATGGAAGCCTGCACTCCTGCCTTCCGCTGACTGCTGAAAGATCAGAGTGACAGAAGCTTGCATTGCAGTACTGTATGTGAAGGAAGCCTGCACTCCTGCCTTACCCTGACTGCGCTGAAAGATCAGAGTGACAGAAGCTTGCATTGTAGTACTCAGTGTGATGGAAGCCTGCACTCCTGCCTTACCCTGACTGCGCTGAAAGATCAGAGTGATGGAAGCTTGCATTGTCGTACTGTATGTGATGGAAGCCTGCACTCCTGCCTTCCTGACTGCGCTGAAAGATCGAAGTGATGGAAGCTTGCAATGTAGTACTGTATGTGATGGAAGCCTGCACTCCTGCCTTCCTGACTGCGCTGAAAGATCAGAGTGATGGAAGCTTGCATTGTAGTACTGTATGTGATGGAAGCCTGCACTCCTGCCTACCTCTGACTGTGCTGAAAGTTCAGAGTGATGGAACATTGCATTGTAGTACTGTATGTGATGGAAGCCTGCACTCCTGTCTTCCTCTGACTCTGCTGAAAGTTCAGAGTGATGGAAGCTTGCATTGTAGTACATTTATGTGATGGAAGCCTGCACCCCTGCCTTCCTCTGCTGTGCTGAAAGTTCAGAGTGACGGAAGCTTGCATTGTAGTACTGTATGTGATGGAAGCCTGCACTCCTGCCTTCCTCAGACTGTCCTTAAAGTTCAGAGTGACGGAAGCTTGCATTGTAGTACTGTATGTGATGGAAGCCTGCACTCCTCCCTTCCTCAGACTGTGCTGAAATTTCAGACTGAGGGAAGCTTGCATTGTAGTACTGTATGTGATGGAAGCCTGCATTCCTGCCTTCCTCTGACTGTGCTGAAAGTTCAGAGTGACAGAAGCTTGCATTGTAGTACTGTATGTGATGGAAGCCTGCATTCCTGCCTTCCTCTGACTGTGCTGAAAGTTCAGAGTGACAGAAGCTTGCATTGTAGTACTGTATGTGATGGAAGCCTGCACTCCTGCCTTCCTCTGACTGTGCTGAAAGTGCAGAGTGACAGAAGCTTGCATTGTAGTACTGTATGTGATGGAAGCCTGCACCCCTCCCTTCCCCTCACTGTGCTGAAATTTCAGACTGAGGGAAGCTTGCATTGTAGTACTGTATGTGATGGAAGCCTGCATTCCTGCCTTCCTCTGACTGTGCTGAAAGTTCAGAGTGACAGAAGCTTGCATTGTAGTACTGTATGTGATGGAAGCCTGCACTCCTGCCTTCCTCTGACTGTGCTGAAAGTGCAGAGTGACAGAAGCTTGCAAGCTTGCATTGTAGTACTGTATGTGATGGAGGCCTGCACTCCCGCCTTCCTCTGACTGTGCTTAAAGTTCAGAGTGACGGAACCTTGCAATGTAGTAGTGTATGTGATGGAGGCCTGCACTCCCGCCTTCCTCTGACTGTGTTGAAAGTTCAGACTGAGGGAAGCTTGCATTGTAGTACTGTATGTGATGGAAGCCTGCACTCCTGCCTTACCCTGACTGTGCTCAAAGTGCAGAGTGATGGAAGCTTGCATTGTAGTACATTTATGTGATGGAAGCCTGATCTCCTGCCTTCCTCTGTCTATGCTGAAAGTTCAGAGTGACAGAAGCTTGCATTGTAGTACTATATGTGATGGAAGCCTGCACTCCTGCCTTCCGCTGACTGCTGAAAGATCAGAGTGACAGAAGCTTGCATTGCAGTACTGTATGTGAAGGAAGCCTGCACTCCTGCCTACCTCTGATTATTGTAGGAGAGTAGAGTCTGCTTCCTATGGTCACCCCCACTTTATTTCTGTGACTTTCTGGTTTTTCAACTTTAGTGTGGCTGGGCTGTGGGCCTGCTAATCAGACCCACAGCCCAGCTGTTATCTCTGTAAGTTGGTACCATGTACTTTAGGTACATACCAGGGGCTGGAGCATGTCTTATGCCACCCCTGGCTGGCCATCTAAACTGACACCACAGGCTGATTACTCAGCTTGGGTAATGTGGTGTAATCACCCCTTACTTAGGTATAGTATACCTATATCTACCTTATATATAGACACATATGCACTTATAAGTCACTCCTATGGCATACCTTAACAATCCTGGAGGCAGAGTGCTTGGTTTTATGTGAGAGGGTGCCCTAGCATGAGCTGAGCCTCTCTGCAGCTTTCAGAACCATCTCCTTATAGCTGTTAAATGATATAGCCATACCATATACTCTTAAGTGCATTATAATCCTCGCGGTTAATGCTAACTTTGGTTTGGCTTTATCAAAACATGTTGTGTAAGGTGTCAAACAATTTGGAATACTACCCCCCCCCCCACCAGGGGGTAGCATTCCACCCTTCTAGAGAAGACATGTAAGTACTGCTTTACCCGGTTAAAGTTAAACAGAGCCTCAGCATCACAAAATGGATGCTGCTGCCACAGACACGAGTCTGACCTCCTGCTGCTGACTGAAACTCAGCAGAGGAGGCCTGGACAATAGGTTTCCTGTCCACGGAGGTTCATCACCTCCCCAGACAGGGTTTTGTGTATTGGGGCAGGGAGGGTTGCATCAGCAGATGCTTTTCCAGACACTGCCTGGGGCACACAAGGTGCTCCATGCATAGCCCGGTTCAAACCAGTTGCTGGGGCACTCCAGCCCCGCTCTGGCGCAAAACTGGACAAAGGGAAAGGGGTGTAACCATCCCCTTCTCAGGTCCCCCCATAGGAGGGACCTAGCAGGTAATCCAGCCCCTTTCCTTAGTATAAGTATAGGAGCTGTGTCCCTAGGACTTTAGATTATCCTGGAACGAAACTTTTAAACAGAACTCTTGGACCTTCGACGTTCTATTCTGACTAGTAGACTGAAGACATCTCCCTTGTGGTCAAGGAGTGACCATCCTGTGCAAACATATGTAACAAAAATGATGCACAGGAAATGATAAACAATCTGTTTTAAGGACAGAGAAAAACAAATGATCCCTTCCTACTTGAATTAAATCATCTCAGAACCAATCTATATTTTATGTTCATCTGAAACCAAACTCAATGACAAAGAAAGAGCATACTATGTAGCTCTCTTTTAGTATTATTACCTTTTGATTTCTGTTTCTATTTTTTTCATAGTAACAAACAAAAAAGGATACACTGATCCCCGGGGGTTGTGGGGGTTCACAAACCGACGTAACCAAGCGGGAAGGAGGGGGAGGGGGAATCCCCCTTTCGGAACTAAAACCCTCACACACCCAGCAAGCTAGGTGTCATGCTTCATCATCTGGGTTCTGCTCATCGTCAGACTGGCGCTGCAATGTCTGACGGGCACCCGTAAAGGGGCTCTTTGGTCCTGCTCAGTCCAAGTGGGACCTAAGAAAGGGCAACATAAGGGAGAACAATAAGCCCATAATACGCTTTCGTAGTAGTATTAGGTCACCACCGCCCGGTTACAACGTCTATGGCTAGTAGGTCGGGGGCGATAAATAACTCAACCTATGCCGTGAAATACAAAAGAAATTGGGTGTGATAAAAACATTGGGAGCTTAAAGCAGAGCTTAAGGTGTATGACAGACGGATAACCGTGTCTCAATAGTGCACGAAAATGTGGAAACTGTGCAAGCAACTAAATAAAGAGGTTTAAAATTCACATCCTATATTAAAATTCCTCACCCTACTGAGACCGACAATGGCATCTCTGGTCTTCTCTGTCAAGTGTGGCACCAGTGGTTGGTACCCTAGAGAGAAAGGTGAGACATCGTAAGGAAGAGCAATTATGGGGATCCGCAATATAGTCAATAGACCCAGCATGGTGAGATCCATGCCGCGGCTCTATCATTCTCTCAAGCCGCTCCCCACTTGATAGAAGGATCACTCGCCAGCCAAGTGCACTAGGAGGACGCACGTGTCCACGGGTATTCCCGCACCACACATCCCTGTTGACCCAAAGGGATCAGTGAAATGGAGGCTACGGGCACACCGGAGAACGCGCAGTCTCCCCCCAGCGCAACAAAGAAGGCAAAAGTTCCCTGGACCTTGCGGTGTCAAGGGAATCAGAGGACCAGCATAATGGAGACAACCACCACAGCAACCAAGATGTCGGGAGCCTGCGATAGAAACTGGTCGTCGACTAGGGTCGGCCATCGTTGAGCCTCTTACTAGTCCGTAGTACAAATTCCTGCAACGTCTGGTGAAGAAAATTCCATCTTTTCTACAGGACACCAGAGATGTCCTGCGCCTGATTGACAGCATTGAGGGCAGAGAGAGGGTGGGCATGCTTGTTACCCTCGACGTTGAAGCACTTTATACCAGCATCCCACAACAAGCCACCTTAGAAGCTGTGGAGATGACCCGACGCAAGGAAGAGTGGCGCTCCGCCACACCAATCTCTTTCATCATGGAATGTGCTACGATCGCACTCACTCAAAATTTCTTTGAGTATGAGACCCAGATTTACCACCAAATACAGGGTACCTCGATGGGTAGTACCTTTGCTCCCAGTCTGGCCTGTATTTACATGGCAGTTTTTGAGGAGTCCATCATCTGGGGTGACCAAAACCCATACATGGAAAACCACACAATCTGGTACAGATATATTGAAGATATTCTGATACTGTGGAAGGGGGATACTGCCACATGTCAAGCATTCTGTCAATTGATTAATGCACAGAACCCCTTCTTGAGGTTCACTAGCACCATCTCTCAAACAGATATCCCCTTCCTAGACCTGAGGTCAGAGGCAAAAGTACATCACAAGTTACTCAATTAGCATACTATAAGTTGCACAAATACAGTTTTGCCCTAGGGGCCTCACAAACCATATACTAAAATAGTGGTATAAGAGCCAATGCAGAAAGAGTGAATAGGCCTAGGGCCTAGGGAATCGCTGGGGCTACACTAGACAACCAAAGGTTAGGAAGTAGGAGGCCCACAGGAGAATCGTGCAGTGTCTAAACACAGCCTTGTGTTACCATTGACTTAGAATGGGAATCGAAGAAGTTACAAAAGTACAATTTAAGGACACTTCTGGATGGACTTGGATGGAACCCTTTTAAACTAGGACACTTCAAGAGTCAAAACCCACAGGAGCACCGGAGTACTCGAGTTACCTCACCCAGGGAAGCCGGGTGCAAAGGTGTCTTTTCGTGTCGGGTTTTGTTGTCGTTTTCAATGGAGATCTGCAAAGAAGTGCTGTAGGCGACCAGAGGAAAAGTGTCCGGGTGGATCCAAGGGTTGAATAGAAGATCTGAAGAACCTGAAAGCGGAGGGGACATAGTCTGGGTCACTAGCCAGTGACCAGGAAAGAACCAGGAAGGAACCATGCAATTTCGCGTCGAATCAGGTGAAGAAGGTGAAGCTTGTCTCTTCAGTCAGGAGGCGTCCACGAAGACCAGGAGCTGGATTCGAGCTGTACCACGAAGGATCTAATTGACTGCGGTGTCGGTATCCGGATTGGACCCAACAAGCCATGGAAACCGCAACCCACGCAGGAAGTGAAGATGGGCTTCAGTTTAGACCAGCAAGGTCTGGGGTGCTTCTCCTTTGCAGTGAAGCATGAGCGAGCCTGGAACAACCAGGCCAGCGGTGTAAATTCAAAATGGAGTCTTCAGGGGGCTCACTAGCCAACGGACTAGGAACCAGGAAGACACGTTGAGCTGAAATGCAAAGGCAGGCCTCACGCGGCACTCGTGGAATGTGGAGGGCTGTGCTTTGGTGCAGTTGGTGCTCGGGTCTGGGGTTTCTCGTACCCCAATGCACAACTTCGAGTTACCTCAGGAGTCGATGCAGTTAGCAAAATTCAGGATGTCCCGGGTGTCCGGTCCCACGTGTCTCGTGTCTGCCACGGGTCTCAGCTTTGCTGTGGATGTGGATCGGAGTCGGAGAAGTCTGGTAATCCAGTTCCTGAGTCGCTGAGGCTTTGAATTCCGGCAGGAGCATTGACAAAGCAAACTGGCAAGTTACTGGTGGTGCCTGTTTGCACAGGGTGGTCACTCCTTGACCACAAGGTAGATGTCTTCAGTCTTCTAGTCGATATAGAACGTAGGAAGGTCCAAGAGTTTAATTTCAGAGTTTCAGTCCAGGATAATCTAAAGTCTCTTGACACAGCTCCTATCTTTATACTGATAAAAGGGGCTGGATTACCTGCTAGTTCCCTCCTATGGGTGGACCTGGGAAGGGGGGGTTACACCCCTTTCCCTTTGTCCAGTTCTGCGCCAGAGCGGAGCTGGAGTGCCCCAGCAACTGGTTTCAACCGGGCTATGCATGGAGCACCTTGTGTGCCCCAGGCAGTGTCTGTAAAAGCATCTGCTGATGCAGCCTTCCCTGCACTAATACACAAAACCCTGTCTAGAGAGTGAGAAGTTAGCCTGGCAGATGACGTCCACTAGTTCTAGTGGCACCTTGCACCAGTCTAAACAACCCTTATGGTGGTGGTTGTAAAGTCAAAATTATGGATCAGCTATCCTAGTGGTAGCATGGACCAGCAGTCTTAGGCTAAAACTTCAGAGAGCATGTGAAGCAAGCTGTTTTACCAATTATAATCCATTGAGTACCAAATGAAAGGACACCACCCTAGACCAAATTTGGTCACATAACATCGACCTGTCGCCACCTCTCATTTTTCCATGCATTTGGTCGGACCATCATTTAATCGAATTCACAGCCACCTTCAAGGGAAGGGTCAAGTCTCCGAAGGTGGCTGGAGGCATGACTAGAAAATGGAGAACACTTGACATGCAGGAATTTATCGACACCTTGGGTAGTTCCCTTACCCCCACCGATGCCAATGCTAACGTTGATTTAATGGAAAAAGATATCTCTGACTGGTTATTGGCGGCCAGTGATATTCACGTCCCGCTTATAAAATTTTCATTGGCTAGACATGCGGAAGCCCATAAATGGTTCACCACTGAACTCAAATCACAAAAATTATTGCTGCGTCAGTCTGAAAGGAAATGGAGGCATAGCTATGCCAACGAAGAAAGACAGCTCTGTCTGTCAGCTCGCAGGGTCTATGAGAAAGCCTTATTGGCTGCTAAGACCTTGTATTTCTCTACAAAGGTGCTTGCTGCCCCTAATAAACCTAGAGAAATCTTTAGAATTGTAAACGACCTCAGCAGCGACGACAGAATTTCACCTTGGGTGGCCCCTACCCAAGAGTGGTGTAATGCATTGAACAATTTCTTTTTGGATAAAATCGAAACCATTAGGGCTAGAATCCCATCTTTAATGCATGGGGAGCCTTTAGAGGTTAATCCTTATAATCCATCTACTATGGATCAATTTTCGAATATTGGCCCTGATACATTATTAGAACTAATGTCCCGAGTTAAGTCGGGCTCTCCCAAAGACTGCTGTCCTCCCCCTATTTTGAGGGAAATATTTTCAGCCTTACCGCACAGCCTCCTTCCCCTTCTTAATGAATCTCTTAGTAAAGGGGAAGTACCCATTGCTTGCAAAAAGGCTATTCTAGTTCCTCTTCTCAAGAAACCAGGAGCAGATCCTTTTGATTCTTCTAACTATCGCCCGATCTCCCTTCTCCCCTACTTTTAAAAAATACTAGAGGCCCATGTAGCCAGGTGCCTTTCCAAGTTCATTGAAAACTCTGATTATCTGGAACCCAATCTAGCCGGATTCCGACCGGCTCATTCTACAGAATCAGTGATCGTAGCGGTGATGGATACCTTGAGGACCAATGCTGACAAGGGGACCCCGCAGGCACTTGTGCTCCTGGATCTGTCGGCTGCGTTTGACACGGTCGACCATAACATCTTGTTGCGCTGTGTCGAACAAGCAGGGATCCGGGGCACAGCCTATAGGTGGATAAAGTATTTTTTAACGGGCAGAACCCAGGCAGTGCGTATCGGGAATTATACTGCCCCTAATCTGTCTACCTCATGTGGAGTCCCACAAGGTTCGTCCCTGTCCCCACTATTGTGTAATCTGTACATCCGCCCCTTGATTCCTTCACTTAAAATCAGGAAAACAACTGTTTTAACTATGCTGATGACCTTCAGCTGGTTTTTAAGTTGGACTCCCAAAATGCAGCCGCTGAAATTCAAGCTACAATGCTGCATATCCAACGTTGGATGGATCTTAACCAATTGAAGCTCAAACCCGGCAAAACAGAATTGGTGTTGCCTGGGAAGAGCCCTACTTGTTGGGGATCCCATTTCCGGCCGGGCGAACTAGGCCACCCCCGTCCCGTCTTCATCAGTGAAAAGTCTTGGGGTGACTATAGACTCTGATCTCTCTCTGAAGGGACATGTGGGTTCAGTGGTTTCCTCTTGTCTTTTCCAACTATGTAAAATAAGGAAAATTGCGTACCTGCTGTCGCACCAAGCTTTGATCCAGGTGGTGATAGCGTTGGTGCTTTCTCATCTTGATTTTTCCAACTCCCTTTACAATGGCCTTCCCTTAGGGCTGCTTAATCGCCTTCAAATATTTCAAAATCAGGCGTCGAGACTGATTCATAAACAGTCGAGATGGCAGTCAGCTAGGCTGTTAATGTGCGACCTTCATTGGCTGCCTATAGCGCAGCGCACTGCTTTCAAGACGGGATGCATAGTCTTTAAGGCACTACGCTGCACGAGTCCTAAATTTATCAACAGCCTAATCACTAGACATTTCTCCCTACAAGCAATCTCCGCTCTGCCCATCTTCACCTTCTTTCCACGCCATCAATCAAATTAAAACGACAAGGTGGTCGTAGGTTTTCTTATCTGGTTCCTAGGCTCTGGAATTCACTTCCACTCTCAGTTAGGAACTGCAACAGTCTCTTGGGCTTCCGAAAGGCCTTGAAAACTGGCTTTTTGTGCAATCACGCTAAAATGGTCCTCTGCAGTCACTGGTGTATGATTAGCACCAAGAAATCTATGGTGTAAGTGCGCTTGATAAGTTTATCGTAACATAACATAACATAACATAACACCACAAAAGGTATATATCAAATATATATGTATTTATTACTAACACAACCCCTCCTAGATTCGAGCGGTCCCACGAAGGATCTAGTTGACTGCGGTGCCGGTATCCGGATTGGACCCAACAAGACTTGGCAAACGCAACCCATGCAGGAAGTGAAGATGGGCTTCAAGTCAGACCAGCAAGGTCTGGGGAGCTATTCCTTTGCAGGGAAGCAGGAGCAAGCCAGGAGCATCCAGGACAGTGGGGTAAATTCAAAATGGCATCTTCAGGGGGCTCACTAGCCAGTGGGCTAGCAACTGGGAAGACGCGTCGAGCTGAAAAGCAAAGGCAGGCCCCACGCGGCCTAACACTGAGCACAGAAGAGCCAGGTCACTCTCCAGTGACTCTAGCCACTCTGATGACTCAGTAGGGTAAAATGCCACAGCTCTAAAGAGGATGCCATCCCCTCAGAGAAGAGAGCATACAGCAAGGATGAGAGAATCTAAGCTTAGAATCAAGAGGCAAGAAGTTACCCTTGCAAAAGAGACCCTGGCTCTTGAGAGAGAGAGAAAATTGTGTGGACTCGAGTCCACTGGTGGCAGCATAATTCCTAGAGATAGGGAAAGGGCTCATGACCATAAAAACCTGAGCAAAATTATCCCTCCCTTTAAGATAGGGGATGACATCTACAAGTGGATAACTGCTTTGGAGGGGGCCTGCAAAGTACAGCAGGTACCCCAGAGTCAGCGAGAAGCAATTTTGTGGCTCCCCTTTACAGACAAAGGTAGAGATAAGCTCCTAACAGTTAATGAACAGGATGCTGACAACTACAATGTCCTGAAGAGTGCTCTGATGGATGGATTTGGCCTAACCACTGAGCAGTACAGGTTGCTGTTAGAGATACCCAGAAGGCACAGACTCAGGACTTGGCTGACTTTGTAGATTTTGCCACTAAGGCTCTGGAAGGCTGGTTACTGGGCAGTAAAGTAAGTGACTATACAGTGTTGCATAACCTTATTATGAGAGAACAGATTCTTAATAATTGTCAGAACCAGTTATTGCCTCAGCACCTGGTTGACTCTGATTAGACCTCTCCCCAAGAATTGGGTAAGAAGGCAGACAAATGGGTCAGAACCAGGGTGAAGCAGAAGGTACAAGGTGGTGATCAGAAGAAGCAAGACCAAAAGGGTGGGGAGAAACCAAAAGACCAGAAGTCTTTGCCAGGTCCCCAAAAAGATTCTAATGAGGGGGGGTTCCAAGAAATCCAAAAATAAAGAAGGTCCAAAGAAACCATGGTGCAACTTTTGTAAAAGTAATACTCACTGGACCAGTGATTGCACCAAAAAGGAGGCAGCTCCAGCCACCATTGCCCCTAAGGCAACTGTTCTCCCTAGTCCAGCTAATAGTGGTGGTTCTCAACAAAAGGGTGTAGTAGTGTTAACCCTGGGAACTGAGGTGGATTCTCGCCTAGTCAGAATACCAACTCAAGCTGTTCTTGTCTGTGATGTGAACATGGCTATGTCCTCTACTGTGAGCCCCAGTAACTTGGGCAAGTACAGACTCCTTTAATTAATAACAAAGTGGCTCAGGCCTACAGGGACACATGTGCAAGTGTCACCATGGTGACACCCAACTTTGTGGACCCTGGACAGATAATACTAGGTGACAATTGCCTAGTGACCAATGCTAGCAATGTCACTACCACCCATAGTATGGCAATTGTGAAGTTCTCCTGGGGAGTGGTAACTGGCCTCAAAGGGTTGTTGTTAGTTCAGACCTCCCTGTAGAATGTTTGCTTAGCAATGACCTAGAATCTTCAGTCTGGTCTGAAGTGGGGTATAGGACTCATGCAGAGATGTTAGGTATCTCAGAACATATCCTTGCTGTGACCAGGTCACATGTCCCACATTGCAACACTGAGCAGGCTCTGGATCCTGAAACTATGGACCAGTTGCCTACCAGGAGGAGAAGCAGTAGGGTTAAGGCAGTGCCTTCCCCCTTGCCTCAGAATGAGGATCAGCCTTCCCAGGAAGCTGATTGTGAGACCCAAGAAGGAACTGTCCTCAAAGAGCTTGAGCCTGATCAGGTTGAGTTTCTTGGGACAGGGGGACCTTCAAGGGCAGATCTGAGGCAGGCACAGTTGGACTGCCCTTCTCTTGAACCCCTCAGACAGCAAGCTCCTGCTGAGGCTGCTGGGAATGCTAATGGTACCCACAGAGTGTATTGGGATAATGGCTCCTGTATTCAGAGGCTAGAGACCCCAAGCCAGGTGCTTCCAGGATGTTAAGTTATGTTATGTTATATTGGTATTTATAGCGCGCACAACTACTCATGAGTATCCTGGCGCGAAGCAATAGTACACATATGGCGAGAGAAATGCATTAATAGGCCTGGACGAAGAGGTGGGTTTTAAGAAGTTTTTTAAAACATTTTATCTCCTGAGTGTGACGTAGGACTGAAGGAAGGGTATTCCAAAGAATGGCTGCTTGTACCGCAAACGATTGGCCGCCCAACCTGGCGCGACGGAAGTAGGGAATTACCATCCAGCGTTGGGACGCCGATCTTAGGGGACGTCTGGGAATATAGAAGGCCACTCTCTTCCTAATATAGGAAGGGCCTGAGTCATGCAGGGCTCTGTGGGCTAAGACCAGGACCTTAAATTGAATCCTCTGTGTCACTGGAAGCCAGTGCAGTGAGGACATTTGCGCTCTTATGCTGGTACGTTTAGAGATGCCCAGAAGGAGTCTCGCCGCAGCATTCTGGATAAGTTGTAACTTATTAACCAGGAATGCTGGTATGCCCAGATAGAGTGCGTTGGGATAGTCCAGGCGAGACAAGATGAGTGCTCGGCAACCATCTCCTTGGCCTGTTGGGGAAGCAGGGAAAAAAACGGCCTAAAGACTTAAGGGTCCCAAAGCAGTCGCTTTATGTGTTCTGAAAACCTTAGATCTTCCCCAAACCAGATGCCTAGATTCTTGGCTAGGCCACCTTCCGAGAGGGGGCGGGGAAAATCCGTGGGCCGTAGTGCTTCTGTGAACTGAGCGGGGAATTTGCCATATAGGTTGATTTCCGACTTTCCCTCATTACATTTAAGTTTGTCTGGGCAAGCCAGGTGAATACGGTTGCCAGGCATTTTTCTGCTGCATCAACTTCTGAGTTCGAGCTTTCCCAGGTGAACAGCAGCTGGGTGTCGTTGGCGTAGGCCATAATCTTAGCACCCAGTGCTTCGGCCAGGAAGATCAGGGGGGTCATGTATATCTTAAAAAGAAGCAGGCTCAGCGTCGAGCCCTGAAGGACCCCTGTCTGAACTTCTCTGGCCGAGGACGAGTAGGGCGGCATCCAGACTTGCTGGGTGCGGGAGCTAAGAAAGGATTTCAGCCATGACCACACAGCCCCAGAGATGCCAATAGAGGATAGGCGCGCAAGAAGAAGTTGGTGGGGTACCGTATCAAAGGCGGCAGAGAGGTCCAATAAAATCAGGCCCGCTCTGCAGCCTCTGTCCAGGCAATCCTTAATTGACTCCGTCACCTCGACCAGAGCCATCTCAGTGCTACCTTGGTCATACCTTTCGCATTCAGGGGCTACCTTCTCACCTTAGCCCATGATATTCCCATATATTTACAACAAGGGGTGGTGAGGGACAGAGTCTCTGAATTAAGCAGAAAGCTCTCACCCAGTCAAGAGATCAGGGCTAGATCCAACACCGTTTTTTAGCTCACTGCACCATCCCAGTTTCAGAACCTGGCTGTATGCAAATTAGTCTGTTCCTGTCCCAGTGCATGATGGGAACAGGGCAAACCAAACTACAAAAGCCAATTCTTACACTGGGAAGGAAACAAGCTCCCGGGGACCGGTTTCTGGCATTACAGCCGTCTTCGGCCCGGTTTGCTTGAATCCTGATGGTGCAATGAGCAAGGGTCTCACATCTGAGAATACCCTTCCACGCTTAGGGTGGACAAAAATATTTACAACAAGGGGTGGTGAGGGACAGAGTCTCTGAATTAAGCAGAAAGCTCTCACCCAGTCAAGAGATCAGGGCTAGATCCAACACCGTTTTTTAGCTCACTGCACCATCCCAGTTTCAGAACCTGGCTGTATGCAAATTAGTCTGTTCCTGTCCCAGTGCATGATGGGAACAGGGCAAACCAAACTACAAAAGCCAATTCTTACACTGGGAAGGAAACAAGCTCCCGGGGACCGGTTTCTGGCATTACAGCCGTCTTCGGCCCGGTTTGCTTGAATCCTGATGGTGCAATGAGCAAGGGTCTCACATCTGAGAATACCCTTCCACGCTTAGGGTGGACAAAAATATTTACAACAAGGGGTGGTGAGGGACAGAGTCTCTGAATTAAGCAGAAAGCTCTCACCCAGTCAAGAGATCAGGGCTAGATCCAACACCGTTTTTTAGCTCACTGCACCATCCCAGTTTCAGAACCTGGCTGTATGCAAATTAGTCTGTTCCTGTCCCAGTGCATGATGGGAACAGGGCAAACCAAACTACAAAAGCCAATTCTTACACTGGGAAGGAAACAAGCTCCCGGGGACCGGTTTCTGGCATTACAGCCGTCTTCGGCCCGGTTTGCTTGAATCCTGATGGTGCAATGAGCAAGGGTCTCACATCTGAGAATACCCTTCCACGCTTAGGGTGGCCGAAGAAGGCTGAAATGCCAGAAACCGGTCCCCGGTAGCTTGTCTCCTTTCTGGTGAAGAATTGGCTTGGTAGTTTAGTCTGCCCTGTTCCCATGATGCACTGGGCCAGGGACAGACTGATTTGCATATAGCCAGGTTCTGAGCTGGGATGGGGCAGTGAGATAAATAACGGTGATGGATCAAGCCCTGATCTTTGGACTGGGTAAGAGTGGTCTGCTTAACTCAGACACTCTGTTCATCACCACCCCCTTTTCTAAATCGTTTTTGGCCACTATAGGTGTGGCAGGGTATACTCAGACATGAGTCCCTTTCTCACTGCTCCATCAGGATTCAAGCAAGCCGGGCCGAAGAAGGCTGAAATGCCAGAAACCGGTCCCCGGTAGCTTGTCTCCTTTCTGGTGAAGAATTGGCTTGGTAGTTTAGTCTGCCCTGTTCCCATGATGCACTGGGCCAGGGACAGACTGATTTGCATATAGCCAGGTTCTGAGCTGGGATGGGGCAGTGAGATAAATAACGGTGATGGATCAAGCCCTGATCTTTGGACTGGGTAAGAGTGGTCTGCTTAACTCAGACACTCTGTTCATCACCACCCCCTTTTCTAAATCGTTTTTGGCCACTATAGGTGTGGCAGGGTATACTCAGACATGAGTCCCTTTCTCACTGCTCCATCAGGATTCAAGCAAGCCGGGCCGAAGAAGGCTGAAATGCCAGAAACCGGTCCCCGGTAGCTTGTCTCCTTTCTGGTGAAGAATTGGCTTGGTAGTTTAGTCTGCCCTGTTCCCATGATGCACTGGGCCAGGGACAGACTGATTTGCATATAGCCAGGTTCTGAGCTGGGATGGGGCAGTGAGATAAATAACGGTGATGGATCAAGCCCTGATCTTTGGACTGGGTAAGAGTGGTCTGCTTAACTCAGACACTCTGTTCATCACCACCCCCTTTTCTAAATCGTTTTTGGCCACTATAGGTGTGGCAGGGTATACTCAGACATGAGTCCCTTTCTCACTGCTCCATCAGGATTCAAGCAAGCCGGGCCGAAGAAGGCTGAAATGCCAGAAACCGGTCCCCGGTAGCTTGTCTCCTTTCTGGTGAAGAATTGGCTTGGTAGTTTAGTCTGCCCTGTTCCCATGATGCACTGGGCCAGGGACAGACTGATTTGCATATAGCCAGGTTCTGAGCTGGGATGGGGCAGTGAGATAAATAACGGTGATGGATCAAGCCCTGATCTTTGGACTGGGTAAGAGTGGTCTGCTTAACTCAGACACTCTGTTCATCACCACCCCCTTTTCTAAATCGTTTTTGGCCACTATAGGTGTGGCAGGGTATACTCAGACATGAGTCCCTTTCTCACTGCTCCATCAGGATTCAAGCAAGCCGGGCCGAAGAAGGCTGAAATGCCAGAAACCGGTCCCCGGTAGCTTGTCTCCTTTCTGGTGAAGAATTGGCTTGGTAGTTTAGTCTGCCCTGTTCCCATGATGCACTGGGCCAGGGACAGACTGATTTGCATATAGCCAGGTTCTGAGCTGGGATGGGGCAGTGAGATAAATAATGGTGATGGATCAAGCCCTGATCTTTGGACTGGGTAAGAGTGGTCTGCTTAACTCAGACACTCTGTTCATCACCACCCCCTTTTCTAAATCGTTTTTGGCCACTATAGGTGTGGCAGCGTATACTCAGACATGAGTCCCTTTCTCACTGCTCCATCAGGATTCAAGCAAGCCGGGCCGAAGAAGGCTGAAATGCCAGAAACCGGTCCCCGGTAGCTTGTCTCCTTTCTGGTGAAGAATTGGCTTGGTAGTTTAGTCTGCCCTGTTCCCATGATGCACTGGGCCAGGGACAGACTGATTTGCATATAGCCAGGTTCTGAGCTGGGATGGGGCAGTGAGATAAATAATGGTGATGGATCAAGCCCTGATCTTTGGACTGGGTAAGAGTGGTCTGCTTAACTCAGACACTCTGTTCATCACCACCCCCTTTTCTAAATCGTTTTTGGCCACTATAGGTGTGGCAGGGTATACTCAGACATGAGTCCCTTTCTCACTGCTCCATCAGGATTCAAGCAAGCCGGGCCGAAGAAGGCTGAAATGCCAGAAACCGGTCCCCGGTAGCTTGTCTCCTTTCTGGTGAAGAATTGGCTTGGTAGTTTAGTCTGCCCTGTTCCCATGATGCACTGGGCCAGGGACAGACTGATTTGCATATAGCCAGGTTCTGAGCTGGGATGGGGCAGTGAGATAAATAACGGTGATGGATCAAGCCCTGATCTTTGGACTGGGTAAGAGTGGTCTGCTTAACTCAGACACTCTGTTCATCACCACCCCCTTTTCTAAATCGTTTTTGGCCACTATAGGTGTGGCAGGGTATACTCAGACATGAGTCCCTTTCTCACTGCTCCATCAGGATTCAAGCAAGCCGGGCCGAAGAAGGCTGAAATGCCAGAAACCGGTCCCCGGTAGCTTGTCTCCTTTCTGGTGAAGAATTGGCTTGGTAGTTTAGTCTGCCCTGTTCCCATGATGCACTGGGCCAGGGACAGACTGATTTGCATATAGCCAGGTTCTGAGCTGGGATGGGGCAGTGAGATAAATAACGGTGATGGATCAAGCCCTGATCTTTGGACTGGGTAAGAGTGGTCTGCTTAACTCAGACACTCTGTTCATCACCACCCCCTTTTCTAAATCGTTTTTGGCCACTATAGGTGTGGCAGGGTATACTCAGACATGAGTCCCTTTCTCACTGCTCCATCAGGATTCAAGCAAGCCGGGCCGAAGAAGGCTGAAATGCCAGAAACCGGTCCCCGGTAGCTTGTCTCCTTTCTGGTGAAGAATTGGCTTGGTAGTTTAGTCTGCCCTGTTCCCATGATGCACTGGGCCAGGGACAGACTGATTTGCATATAGCCAGGTTCTGAGCTGGGATGGGGCAGTGAGATAAATAACGGTGATGGATCAAGCCCTGATCTTTGGACTGGGTAAGAGTGGTCTGCTTAACTCAGACACTCTGTTCATCACCACCCCCTTTTCTAAATCGTTTTTGGCCACTATAGGTGTGGCAGGGTATACTCAGACATGAGTCCCTTTCTCACTGCTCCATCAGGATTCAAGCAAGCCGGGCCGAAGAAGGCTGAAATGCCAGAAACCGGTCCCCGGTAGCTTGTCTCCTTTCTGGTGAAGAATTGGCTTGGTAGTTTAGTCTGCCCTGTTCCCATGATGCACTGGGCCAGGGACAGACTGATTTGCATATAGCCAGGTTCTGAGCTGGGATGGGGCAGTGAGATAAATAACGGTGATGGATCAAGCCCTGATCTTTGGACTGGGTAAGAGTGGTCTGCTTAACTCAGACACTCTGTTCATCACCACCCCCTTTTCTAAATCGTTTTTGAACACTATAGGTGTGGCAGGGTATACTCAGACATGAGTCCCTTTCTCACTGCTCCATCAGGATTCAAGCAAGCCGGGCCGAAGAAG
Source organism: Lissotriton helveticus (assembly GCF_964261635.1). Lineage (NCBI taxonomy): Eukaryota > Metazoa > Chordata > Amphibia > Caudata > Salamandridae > Lissotriton > Lissotriton helveticus. The sequence goes on along the minus strand of NC_136067.1, from coordinate 2,124,918,687 downwards.
GCTGAAATGCCAGAAACCGGTCCCCGGTAGCTTGTCTCCTTTCTGGTGAAGAATTGGCTTGGTAGTTTAGTCTGCCCTGTTCCCATGATGCACTGGGCCAGGGACAGACTGATTTGCATATAGCCAGGTTCTGAGCTGGGATGGGGCAGTGAGATAAATAACGGTGATGGATCAAGCCCTGATCTTTGGACTGGGCAAGAGTGGTCTGCTTAACTCAGACACTCTGTTCATCACCACCCCCTTTTCTAAATCGTTTTTGGCCACTATAGGTGTGGCAGGGTATACTCAGACATGAGTCCATTTCTCACTGCTCCATCAGGATTCAAGCAAGCCGGGCCGAAGAAGGCTGAAATGCCAGAAACCGGTCCCCGGTAGCTTGTCTCCTTTCTGGTGAAGAATTGGCTTGGTAGTTTAGTCTGCCCTGTTCCCATGATGCACTGGGCCAGGGACAGACTGATTTGCATATAGCCAGGTTCTGAGCTGGGATGGGGCAGTGAGATAAATAACGGTGATGGATCAAGCCCTGATCTTTGGACTGGGTAAGAGTGGTCTGCTTAACTCAGACACTCTGTTCATCACCACCCCCTTTTCTAAATCGTTTTTGGCCACTATAGGTGTGGCAGGGTATACTCAGACATGAGTCCCTTTCTCACTGCTCCATCAGGATTCAAGCAAGCCGGGCCGAAGAAGGCTGAAATGCCAGAAACCGGTCCCCGGTAGCTTGTCTCCTTTCTGGTGAAGAATTGGCTTGGTAGTTTAGTCTGCCCTGTTCCCATGATGCACTGGGCCAGGGACAGACTGATTTGCATATAGCCAGGTTCTGAGCTGGGATGGGGCAGTGAGATAAATAACGGTGATGGATCAAGCCCTGATCTTTGGACTGGGTAAGAGTGGTCTGCTTAACTCAGACACTCTGTTCATCACCACCCCCTTTTCTAAATCGTTTTTTGACACTATAGGTGTGGCAGGGTATACTCAGACATGAGTCCCTTTCTCACTGCTCCATCAGGATTCAAGCAAGCCGGGCCGAAGAAGGCTGAAATGCCAGAAACCGGTCCCCGGTAGCTTGTCTCCTTTCTGGTGAAGAATTGGCTTGGTAGTTTAGTCTGCCCTGTTCCCATGATGCACTGGGCCAGGGACAGACTGATTTGCATATAGCCAGGTTCTGAGCTTGGATGGGGCAGTGAGATAAATAACGGTGATGGATCAAGCCCTGATCTTTGGACTGGGTAAGAGTGGTCTGCTTAACTCAGACACTCTGTTCATCACCACCCCCTTTTCTAAATCGTTTTTGGCCACTATAGGTGTGGCAGGGTATACTCAGACATGAGTCCCTTTCTCACTGCTCCATCAGGATTCAAGCAAGCCGGGCCGAAGAAGGCTGAAATGCCAGAAACCGGTCCCCGGTAGCTTGTCTCCTTTCTGGTGAAGAATTGGCTTGGTAGTTTAGTCTGCCCTGTTCCCATGATGCACTGGGCCAGGGACAGACTGATTTGCATATAGCCAGGTTCTGAGCTGGGATGGGGCAGTGAGATAAATAACGGTGATGGATCAAGCCCTGATCTTTGGACTGGGTAAGAGTGGTCTGCTTAACTCAGACACTCTGTTCATCACCACCCCCTTTTCTAAATCGTTTTTGGCCACTATAGGTGTGGCAGGGTATACTCAGACATGAGTCCCTTTCTCACTGCTCCATCAGGATTCAAGCAAGCCGGGCCGAAGAAGGCTGAAATGCCAGAAACCGGTCCCCGGTAGCTTGTCTCCTTTCTGGTGAAGAATTGGCTTGGTAGTTTAGTCTGCCCTGTTCCCATGATGCACTGGGCCAGGGACAGACTGATTTGCATATAGCCAGGTTCTGAGCTGGGATGGGGCAGTGAGATAAATAACGGTGATGGATCAAGCCCTGATCTTTGGACTGGGTAAGAGTGGTCTGCTTAACTCAGACACTCTGTTCATCACCACCCCCTTTTCTAAATCGTTTTTGGCCACTATAGGTGTGGCAGGGTATACTCAGACATGAGTCCCTTTCTCACTGCTCCATCAGGATTCAAGCAAGCCGGGCCGAAGAAGGCTGAAATGCCAGAAACCGGTCCCCGGTAGCTTGTCTCCTTTCTGGTGAAGAATTGGCTTGGTAGTTTAGTCTGCCCTGTTCCCATGATGCACTGGGCCAGGGACAGACTGATTTGCATATAGCCAGGTTCTGAGCTGGGATGGAGCAGTGAGATAAATAACGGTGATGGATCAAGCCCTGATCTTTGGACTGGGTAAGAGTGGTCTGCTTAACTCAGACACTCTGTTCATCACCACCCCCTTTTCTAAATCGTTTTTGGCCACTATAGGTTTGGCAGGGTATACTCAGACATGAGTCCCTTTCTCACTGCTCCATCAGGATTCAAGCAAGCCGGGCCGAAGAAGGCTGAAATGCCAGAAACCGGTCCCCGGTAGCTTGTCTCCTTTCTGGTGAAGAATTGGCTTGGTAGTTTAGTCTGCCCTGTTCCCATGATGCACTGGGCCAGGGACAGACTGATTTGCATATAGCCAGGTTCTGAGCTGGGATGGGGCAGTGAGATAAATAACGGTGATGGATCAAGCCCTGATCTTTGGACTGGGTAAGAGTGGTCTGCTTAACTCAGACACTCTGTTCATCACCACCCCCTTTTCTAAATCGTTTTTGGCCACTATAGGTGTGGCAGGGTATACTCAGACATGAGTCCCTTTCTCACTGCTCCATCAGGATTCAAGCAAGCCGGGCCGAAGAAGGCTGAAATGCCAGAAACCGGTCCCCGGTAGCTTGTCTCCTTTCTGGTGAAGAATTGGCTTGGTAGTTTAGTCTGCCCTGTTCCCATGATGCACTGGGCCAGGGACAGACTGATTTGCATATAGCCAGGTTCTGAGCTGGGATGGGGCAGTGAGATAAATAACGGTGATGGATCAAGCCCTGATCTTTGGACTGGGTAAGAGTGGTCTGCTTAACTCAGACACTCTGTTCATCACCACCCCCTTTTCTAAATCGTTTTTGGCCACTATAGGTGTGGCAGGGTATACTCAGACATGAGTCCCTTTCTCACTGCTCCATCAGGATTCAAGCAAGCCGGGCCGAAGAAGGCTGAAATGACAGAAAAGGGTCCCCGGTCGCTTGTCTCCTTTCTGGTGAAGAATTGGCTTGGTAGTTTAGTCTGCCCTGTTCCCATGATGCACTGGGCCAGGGACAGACTGATTTGCATATAGCCAGGTTCTGAGCTGGGATGGGGCAGTGAGATAAATAACGGTGATGGATCAAGCCCTGATCTTTGGACTGGGTAAGAGTGGTCTGCTTAACTCAGACACTCTGTTCATCACCACCCCCTTTTCTAAATCGTTTTTGGCCACTATAGGTGTGGCAGGGTATACTCAGACATGAGTCCCTTTCTCACTGCTCCATCAGGATTCAAGCAAGCCGGGCCGAAGAAGGTTGAAATGCCAGAAACCGGTCCCCGGTAGCTTGTCTCCTTTCTGGTGAAGAATTGGCTTGGTAGTTTAGTCTGCCCTGTTCCCATGATGCACTGGGCCAGGGACAGACTGATTTGCATATAGCCAGGTTCTGAGCTGGGATGGGGCAGTGAGATAAATAACGGTGATGGATCAAGCCCTGATCTTTGGACTGGGTAAGAGTGGTCTGCTTAACTCAGACACTCTGTTCATCACCACCCCCTTTTCTAAATCGTTTTTGGCCACTATAGGTGTGGCAGGGTATACTCAGACATGAGTGCCTTTCTCACTGCTCCATCAGGATTCAAGCAAGCCGGGCCGAAGAAGGCTGAAATGCCAGAAACCGGTCCCCGGTAGCTTGTCTCCTTTCTGGTGAAGAATTGGCTTGGTAGTTTAGTCTGCCCTGTTCCCATGATGCACTGGGCCAGGGACAGACTGATTTGCATATAGCCAGGTTCTGAGCTGGGATGGGGCAGTGAGATAAATAACGGTGATGGATCAAGCCCTGATCTTTGGACTGGGTAAGAGTGGTCTGCTTAACTCAGACACTCTGTTCATCACCACCCCCTTTTCTAAATCGTTTTTGGCCACTATAGGTGTGGCAGGGTATACTCAGACATGAGTCCCTTTCTCACTGCTCCATCAGGATTCAAGCAAGCCGGGCCGAAGAAGGCTGAAATGCCAGAAACCGGTCCCCGGTAGCTTGTCTCCTTTCTGGTGAAGAATTGGCTTGGTAGTTTAGTCTGCCCTGTTCCCATGATGCACTGGGCCAGGGACAGACTGATTTGCATATAGCCAGGTTCTGAGCTGGGATGGGGCAGTGAGATAAATAACGGTGATGGATCAAGCCCTGATCTTTGGACTGGGTAAGAGTGGTCTGCTTAACTCAGACACTCTGTTCATCACCACCCCCTTTTCTAAATCGTTTTTGGCCACTATAGGTGTGGCAGGGTATACTCAGACATGAGTCCCTTTCTCACTGCTCCATCAGGATTCAAGCAAGCCGGGCCGAAGAAGGCTGAAATGCCAGAAACCGGTCCCCGGTAGCTTGTCTCCTTTCTGGTGAAGAATTGGCTTGGTAGTTTAGTCTGCCCTGTTCCCATGATGCACTGGGCCAGGGACAGACTGATTTGCATATAGCCAGGTTCTGAGCTGGGATGGGGCAGTGAGATAAATAACGGTGATGGATCAAGCCCTGATCTTTGGACTGGGTAAGAGTGGTCTGCTTAACTCAGACACTCTGTTCATCACCACCCCCTTTTCTAAATCGTTTTTTGACACTATAGGTGTGGCAGGGTATACTCAGACATGAGTCCCTTTCTCACTGCTCCATCAGGATTCAAGCAAGCCGGGCCGAAGAAGGCTGAAATGCCAGAAACCGGTCCCCGGTAGCTTGTCTCCTTTCTGGTGAAGAATTGGCTTGGTAGTTTAGTCTGCCCTGTTCCCATGATGCACTGGGCCAGGGACAGACTGATTTGCATATAGCCAGGTTCTGAGCTGGGATGGAGCAGTGAGATAAATAACGGTGATGGATCAAGCCCTGATCTTTGGACTGGGTAAGAGTGGTCTGCTTAACTCAGACACTCTGTTCATCACCACCCCCTTTTCTAAATCGTTTTTGGCCACTATAGGTTTGGCAGGGTATACTCAGACATGAGTCCCTTTCTCACTGCTCCATCAGGATTCAAGCAAGCCGGGCCGAAGAAGGCTGAAATGCCAGAAACCGGTCCCCGGTAGCTTGTCTCCTTTCTGGTGAAGAATTGGCTTGGTAGTTTAGTCTGCCCTGTTCCCATGATGCACTGGGCCAGGGACAGACTGATTTGCATATAGCCAGGTTCTGAGCTGGGATGGGGCAGTGAGATAAATAACGGTGTTGGATCAAGCCCTGATCTTTGGACTGGGTAAGAGTGGTCTGCTTAACTCAGACACTCTGTTCATCACCACCCCCTTTTCTAAATCGTTTTTGGCCACTATAGGTGTGGCAGGGTATACTCAGACATGAGTCCCTTTCTCACTGCTCCATCAGGATTCAAGCAAGCCGGGCCGAAGAAGGCTGAAATGCCAGAAACCGGTCCCCGGTAGCTTGTCTCCTTTCTGGTGAAGAATTGGCTTGGTAGTTTAGTCTGCCCTGTTCCCATGATGCACTGGGCCAGGGACAGACTGATTTGCATATAGCCAGGTTCTGAGCTTGGATGGGGCAGTGAGATAAATAACGGTGATGGATCAAGCCCTGATCTTTGGACTGGGTAAGAGTGGTCTGCTTAACTCAGACACTCTGTTCATCACCACCCCCTTTTCTAAATCGTTTTTGGCCACTATAGGTGTGGCAGGGTATACTCAGACATGAGTCCCTTTCTCACTGCTCCATCAGGATTCAAGCAAGCCGGGCCGAAGAAGGCTGAAATGCCAGAAACCGGTCCCCGGTAGCTTGTCTCCTTTCTGGTGAAGAATTGGCTTGGTAGTTTAGTCTGCCCTGTTCCCATGATGCACTGGGCCAGGGACAGACTGATTTGCATATAGCCAGGTTCTAAGCTGGGATGGGGCAGTGAGATAAATAACGGTGATGGATCAAGCCCTGATCTTTGGACTGGGTAAGAGTGGTCTGCTTAACTCAGACACTCTGTTCATCACCACCCCCTTTTCTAAATCGTTTTTGGCCACTATAGGTGTGGCAGGGTATACTCAGACATGAGTCCCTTTCTCACTGCTCCATCAGGATTCAAGCAAGCCGGGCCGAAGAAGGCTGAAATGCCAGAAACCGGTCCCCGGTAGCTTGTCTCCTTTCTGGTGAAGAATTGGCTTGGTAGTTTAGTCTGCCCTGTTCCCATGATGCACTGGGCCAGGGACAGACTGATTTGCATATAGCCAGGTTCTGAGCTGGGATGGGGCAGTGAGATAAATAACGGTGATGGATCAAGCCCTGATCTTTGGACTGGGTAAGAGTGGTCTGCTTAACTCAGACACTCTGTTCATCACCACCCCCTTTTCTAAATCGTTTTTTGACACTATAGGTGTGGCAGGGTATACTCAGACATGAGTCCCTTTCTCACTGCTCCATCAGGATTCAAGCAAGCCGGGCCGAAGAAGGCTGAAATGCCAGAAACCGGTCCCCGGTAGCTTGTCTCCTTTCTGGTGAAGAATTGGCTTGGTAGTTTAGTCTGCCCTGTTCCCATGATGCACTGGGCCAGGGACAGACTGATTTGCATATAGCCAGGTTCTGAGCTGGGATGGAGCAGTGAGATAAATAACGGTGATGGATCAAGCCCTGATCTTTGGACTGGGTAAGAGTGGTCTGCTTAACTCAGACACTCTGTTCATCACCACCCCCTTTTCTAAATCGTTTTTGGCCACTATAGGTTTGGCAGGGTATACTCAGACATGAGTCCCTTTCTCACTGCTCCATCAGGATTCAAGCAAGCCGGGCCGAAGAAGGCTGAAATGCCAGAAACCGGTCCCCGGTAGCTTGTCTCCTTTCTGGTGAAGAATTGGCTTGGTAGTTTAGTCTGCCCTGTTCCCATGATGCACTGGGCCAGGGACAGACTGATTTGCATATAGCCAGGTTCTGAGCTGGGATGGGGCAGTGAGATAAATAACGGTGATGGATCAAGCCCTGATCTTTGGACTGGGTAAGAGTGGTCTGCTTAACTCAGACACTCTGTTCATCACCACCCCCTTTTCTAAATCGTTTTTGGCCACTATAGGTGTGGCAGGGTATACTCAGACATGAGTCCCTTTCTCACTGCTCCATCAGGATTCAAGCAAGCCGGGCCGAAGAAGGCTGAAATGCCAGAAACCGGTCCCCGGTAGCTTGTCTCCTTTCTGGTGAAGAATTGGCTTGGTAGTTTAGTCTGCCCTGTTCCCATGATGCACTGGGCCAGGGACAGACTGATTTGCATATAGCCAGGTTCTGAGCTGGGATGGGGCAGTGAGATAAATAACGGTGATGGATCAAGCCCTGATCTTTGGACTGGGTAAGAGTGGTCTGCTTAACTCAGACACTCTGTTCATCACCACCCCCTTTTCTAAATCGTTTTTGGCCACTATAGGTGTGGCAGGGTATACTCAGACATGAGTCCCTTTCTCACTGCTCCATCAGGATTCAAGCAAGCCGGGCCAAAGAAGGCTGAAATGCCAGAAAAGGGTCCCCGGTAGCTTGTCTCCTTTCTGGTGAAGAATTGGCTTGGTAGTTTAGTCTGCCCTGTTCCCATGATGCACTGGGCCAGGGACAGACTGATTTGCATATAGCCAGGTTCTGAGCTGGGATGGGGCAGTGAGATAAATAACGGTGATGGATCAAGCCCTGATCTTTGGACTGGGTAAGAGTGGTCTGCTTAACTCAGACACTCTGTTCATCACCACCCCCTTTTCTAAATCGTTTTTGGCCACTATAGGTGTGGCAGGGTATACTCAGACATGAGTCCCTTTCTCACTGCTCCATCAGGATTCAAGCAAGCCGGGCCGAAGAAGGTTGAAATGCCAGAAACCGGTCCCCGGTAGCTTGTCTCCTTTCTGGTGAAGAATTGGCTTGGTAGTTTAGTCTGCCCTGTTCCCATGATGCACTGGGCCAGGGACAGACTGATTTGCATATAGCCAGGTTCTGAGCTGGGATGGGGCAGTGAGATAAATAACGGTGATGGATCAAGCCCTGATCTTTGGACTGGGTAAGAGTGGTCTGCTTAACTCAGACACTCTGTTCATCACCACCCCCTTTTCTAAATCGTTTTTGGCCACTATAGGTGTGGCAGGGTATACTCAGACATGAGTCCCTTTCTCACTGCTCCATCAGGATTCAAGCAAGCCGGGCCGAAGAAGGCTGAAATGCCAGAAACCGGTCCCCGGTAGCTTGTCTCCTTTCTGGTGAAGAATTGGCTTGGTAGTTTAGTCTGCCCTGTTCCCATGATGCACTGGGCCAGGGACAGACTGATTTGCATATAGCCAGGTTCTGAGCTGGGATGGGGCAGTGAGATAAATAACGGTGATGGATCAAGCCCTGATCTTTGGACTGGGTAAGAGTGGTCTGCTTAACTCAGACACTCTGTTCATCACCACCCCCTTTTCTAAATCGTTTTTTGACACTATAGGTGTGGCAGGGTATACTCAGACATGAGTCCCTTTCTCACTGCTCCATCAGGATTCAAGCAAGCCGGGCCGAAGAAGGCTGAAATGCCAGAAACCGGTCCCCGGTAGCTTGTCTCCTTTCTGGTGAAGAATTGGCTTGGTAGTTTAGTCTGCCCTGTTCCCATGATGCACTGGGCCAGGGACAGACTGATTTGCATATAGCCAGGTTCTGAGCTTGGATGGGGCAGTGAGATAAATAACGGTGATGGATCAAGCCCTGATCTTTGGACTGGGTAAGAGTGGTCTGCTTAACTCAGACACTCTGTTCATCACCACCCCCTTTTCTAAATCGTTTTTGGCCACTATAGGTGTGGCAGGGTATACTCAGACATGAGTCCCTTTCTCACTGCTCCATCAGGATTCAAGCAAGCCGGGCCGAAGAAGGCTGAAATGCCAGAAACCGGTCCCCGGTAGCTTGTCTCCTTTCTGGTGAAGAATTGGCTTGGTAGTTTAGTCTGCCCTGTTCCCATGATGCACTGGGCCAGGGACAGACTGATTTGCATATAGCCAGGTTCTGAGCTGGGATGGGGCAGTGAGATAAATAACGGTGATGGATCAAGCCCTGATCTTTGGACTGGGTAAGAGTGGTCTGCTTAACTCAGACACTCTGTTCATCACCACCCCCTTTTCTAAATCGTTTTTGGCCACTATAGGTGTGGCAGGGTATACTCAGACATGAGTCCCTTTCTCACTGCTCCATCAGGATTCAAGCAAGCCGGGCCGAAGAAGGCTGAAATGCCAGAAACCGGTCCCCGGTAGCTTGTCTCCTTTCTGGTGAAGAATTGGCTTGGTAGTTTAGTCTGCCCTGTTCCCATGATGCACTGGGCCAGGGACAGACTGATTTGCATATAGCCAGGTTCTGAGCTGGGATGGGGCAGTGAGATAAATAACGGTGATGGATCAAGCCCTGATCTTTGGACTGGGTAAGAGTGGTCTGCTTAACTCAGACACTCTGTTCATCACCACCCCCTTTTCTAAATCGTTTTTTGACACTATAGGTGTGGCAGGGTATACTCAGACATGAGTCCCTTTCTCACTGCTCCATCAGGATTCAAGCAAGCCGGGCCGAAGAAGGCTGAAATGCCAGAAACCGGTCCCCGGTAGCTTGTCTCCTTTCTGGTGAAGAATTGGCTTGGTAGTTTAGTCTGCCCTGTTCCCATGATGCACTGGGCCAGGGACAGACTGATTTGCATATAGCCAGGTTCTGAGCTTGGATGGGGCAGTGAGATAAATAACGGTGATGGATCAAGCCCTGATCTTTGGACTGGGTAAGAGTGGTCTGCTTAACTCAGACACTCTGTTCATCACCACCCCCTTTTCTAAATCGTTTTTGGCCACTATAGGTGTGGCAGGGTATACTCAGACATGAGTCCCTTTCTCACTGCTCCATCAGGATTCAAGCAAGCCGGGCCGAAGAAGGCTGAAATGCCAGAAACCGGTCCCCGGTAGCTTGTCTCCTTTCTGGTGAAGAATTGGCTTGGTAGTTTAGTCTGCCCTGTTCCCATGATGCACTGGGCCAGGGACAGACTGATTTGCATATAGCCAGGTTCTGAGCTGGGATGGGGCAGTGAGATAAATAACGGTGATGGATCAAGCCCTGATCTTTGGACTGGGTAAGAGTGGTCTGCTTAACTCAGACACTCTGTTCATCACCACCCCCTTTTCTAAATCGTTTTTGGCCACTATAGGTGTGGCAGGGTATACTCAGACATGAGTCCCTTTCTCACTGCTCCATCAGGATTCAAGCAAGCCGGGCCGAAGAAGGCTGAAATGCCAGAAACCGGTCCCCGGTAGCTTGTCTCCTTTCTGGTGAAGAATTGGCTTGGTAGTTTAGTCTGCCCTGTTCCCATGATGCACTGGGCCAGGGACAGACTGATTTGCATATAGCCAGGTTCTGAGCTGGGATGGGGCAGTGAGATAAATAACGGTGATGGATCAAGCCCTGATCTTTGGACTGGGTAAGAGTGGTCTGCTTAACTCAGACACTCTGTTCATCACCACCCCCTTTTCTAAATCGTTTTTGGCCACTATAGGTGTGGCAGGGTATACTCAGACATGAGTCCCTTTCTCACTGCTCCATCAGGATTCAAGCAAGCCGGGCCGAAGAAGGCTGAAATGCCAGAAACCGGTCCCCGGTAGCTTGTCTCCTTTCTGGTGAAGAATTGGCTTGGTAGTTTAGTCTGCCCTGTTCCCATGATGCACTGGGCCAGGGACAGACTGATTTGCATATAGCCAGGTTCTGAGCTGGGATGGAGCAGTGAGATAAATAACGGTGATGGATCAAGCCCTGATCTTTGGACTGGGTAAGAGTGGTCTGCTTAACTCAGACACTCTGTTCATCACCACCCCCTTTTCTAAATCGTTTTTGGCCACTATAGGTTTGGCAGGGTATACTCAGACATGAGTCCCTTTCTCACTGCTCCATCAGGATTCAAGCAAGCCGGGCCGAAGAAGGCTGAAATGCCAGAAACCGGTCCCCGGTAGCTTGTCTCCTTTCTGGTGAAGAATTGGCTTGGTAGTTTAGTCTGCCCTGTTCCCATGATGCACTGGGCCAGGGACAGACTGATTTGCATATAGCCAGGTTCTGAGCTGGGATGGGGCAGTGAGATAAATAACGGTGATGGATCAAGCCCTGATCTTTGGACTGGGTAAGAGTGGTCTGCTTAACTCAGACACTCTGTTCATCACCACCCCCTTTTCTAAATCGTTTTTGGCCACTATAGGTGTGGCAGGGTATACTCAGACATGAGTCCCTTTCTCACTGCTCCATCAGGATTCAAGCAAGCCGGGCCGAAGAAGGCTGAAATGCCAGAAACCGGTCCCCGGTAGCTTGTCTCCTTTCTGGTAAAGAATTGGCTTGGTAGTTTAGTCTGCCCTGTTCCCATGATGCACTGGGCCAGGGACAGACTGATTTGCATATAGCCAGGTTCTGAGCTGGGATGGGGCAGTGAGATAAATAACGGTGATGGATCAAGCCCTGATCTTTGGACTGGGTAAGAGTGGTCTGCTTAACTCAGACACTCTGTTCATCACCACCCCCTTTTCTAAATCGTTTTTGGCCACTATAGGTGTGGCAGGGTATACTCAGACATGAGTCCCTTTCTCACTGCTCCATCAGGATTCAAGCAAGCCGGACCGAAGAAGGCTGAAATGCCAGAAAAGGGTCCCCGGTAGCTTGTCTCCTTTCTGGTGAAGAATTGGCTTGGTAGTTTAGTCTGCCCTGTTCCCATGATGCACTGGGCCAGGGACAGACTGATTTGCATATAGCCAGGTTCTGAGCTGGGATGGGGCAGTGAGATAAATAACGGTGATGGATCAAGCCCTGATCTTTGGACTGGGTAAGAGTGGTCTGCTTAACTCAGACACTCTGTTCATCACCACCCCCTTTTCTAAATCGTTTTTGGCCACTATAGGTGTGGCAGGGTATACTCAGACATGAGTCCCTTTCTCACTGCTCCATCAGGATTCAAGCAAGCCGGGCCGAAGAAGGTTGAAATGCCAGAAACCGGTCCCCGGTAGCTTGTCTCCTTTCTGGTGAAGAATTGGCTTGGTAGTTTAGTCTGCCCTGTTCCCATGATGCACTGGGCCAGGGACAGACTGATTTGCATATAGCCAGGTTCTGAGCTGGGATGGGGCAGTGAGATAAATAACGGTGATGGATCAAGCCCTGATCTTTGGACTGGGTAAGAGTGGTCTGCTTAACTCAGACACTCTGTTCATCACCACCCCCTTTTCTAAATCGTTTTTGGCCACTATAGGTGTGGCAGGGTATACTCAGACATGAGTCCCTTTCTCACTGCTCCATCAGGATTCAAGCAAGCCGGGCCGAAGAAGGCTGAAATGCCAGAAACCGGTCCCCGGTAGCTTGTCTCCTTTCTGGTGAAGAATTGGCTTGGTAGTTTAGTCTGCCCTGTTCCCATGATGCACTGGGCCAGGGACAGACTGATTTGCATATAGCCAGGTTCTGAGCTGGGATGGGGCAGTGAGATAAATAACGGTGATGGATCAAGCCCTGATCTTTGGACTGGGTAAGAGTGGTCTGCTTAACTCAGACACTCTGTTCATCACCACCCCCTTTTCTAAATCGTTTTTGGCCACTATAGGTGTGGCAGGGTATACTCAGACATGAGTCCCTTTCTCACTGCTCCATCAGGATTCAAGCAAGCCGGGCCGAAGAAGGCTGAAATGCCAGAAACCGGTCCCCGGTAGCTTGTCTCCTTTCTGGTGAAGAATTGGCTTGGTAGTTTAGTCTGCCCTGTTCCCATGATGCACTGGGCCAGGGACAGACTGATTTGCATATAGCCAGGTTCTGAGCTGGGATGGGGCAGTGAGATAAATAACGGTGATGGATCAAGCCCTGATCTTTGGACTGGGTAAGAGTGGTCTGCTTAACTCAGACACTCTGTTCATCACCACCCCCTTTTCTAAATCGTTTTTGGCCACTATAGGTGTGGCAGGGTATACTCAGACATGAGTCCCTTTCTCACTGCTCCATCAGGATTCAAGCAAGCCGGGCCGAAGAAGGCTGAAATGCCAGAAACCGGTCCCCGGTAGCTTGTCTCCTTTCTGGTGAAGAATTGGCTTGGTAGTTTAGTCTGCCCTGTTCCCATGATGCACTGGGCCAGGGACAGACTGATTTGCATATAGCCAGGTTCTGAGCTGGGATGGGGCAGTGAGATAAATAACGGTGATGGATCAAGCCCTGATCTTTGGACTGGGTAAGAGTGGTCTGCTTAACTCAGACACTCTGTTCATCACCACCCCCTTTTCTAAATCATGATATTCCCATAGCAGGACATCTTGGCCAGAACAAGACTTGGGACATGCTTGTCCCTCACTTTCACTGGCCCCATATGTCAGACGATACCAAGGAGTTTTGTTGCTCCTGTGTCACCTGCCAAGCCAGTGGCAAATCAGGTGGCCCCACAAAGGCCCCCCTAATACCACTACCTGTGGTGGGGGTCCCCTTTGAAAGAGTTGGGATAGAAGTTGTTAGACCAATGGATCCCCAAACAGCATCTGGGCACAGATTTATTCTGGTGGTAGTGGATCATGCCACCAGATAACCAGAAGCTATTCCCCTAAGGACCACAACAGCACCTGAGAACCCTCCTGGGAGTTTTTTCAAGAGTGGATTTTCCGAAGGAGGTTGTCTCAGACAGAGGTCCATACTTTGTCTGGGCATTTGACTGCTATGTGGAAAGAGTATGGAGTGAACTACAAGTTCACCACACCCTACCATCCACAATACAATGGTTTAGTTGAGACATTCAACAAAACCTTGAAGGGCATGATTAAGGGTTTACCTGAAAAGCTTAGGCGAAGATGGGGCATCTTGCTGCCCTGCCTTTTGTTTGCTTATAGAGAGGTCCCAAAGAAGGGGGTTGGCTACAGCCCTTTTGAACTTCTGTTTGGGCATCCTGTAAGGGGACCCCTTTGTCTAGTGAAGGAGGGATGGGAATTGCCTGTCATAGCTCCAAAACAAGACATAGTGGACTATGTACTTGGTCTCCGCTCCAGGATGGCAGAGTACACGGAGAAGGCATCTAAAAACCTTGAGGCTAGCCAGGAATTACAGAAAGCCTGGCATGACCAAAAGGCTGTGCTGACTGTTTAACAGCCAGGACAGAAAGTGTGGGTGTTGGAGCCAGTGGCCCCAGCAGGACTCCAAGACAAATGGTCTGGACCCCACACTATTGTTGAGCAGAAGGGAGAAGTCACCTACTTGGTGGACCTCGGAACTCCCAGGAGCCCCCACAGGGAGCTTCATGTCAACAGATTGAAACCATATGTTCACAGGGCAGACATGGGTTTCCTCATGGCTACTGATGAAGGACAGGAGAAAGAGAGTAACCCTCCCCCGGACCTGCTCTCTCAGAACCCTGATGATGGGTCAGTTGATGGTGGAGTCTTGGCAGACAGCCTCACTGATCAGCAGCAGAGGGACAGCAGACAAGTTCTGCAGGCCTACAGACATATGTTTTCTCTGACTCCATGTCAGACTACCTGGTGCACTCATGAGGTGGACACTGGGGACGGTCTGCCTGTTAAAAGTAAGATTTACAGGCAACCTGATCATATCAGGGACTGTATCAGGACAGAGGTTCAAAAGAGGTTGGAGTTGGGAGTCATTGAGCCCTCAGAGAGCCCTTGGGCCAGTCCGGTAGTTCTAGTGCCTGAACCTCACACCCGAGATGGTAAGAGAGATAAGAGGTTTTGTGTAGATTACAGAGGCCTCAATGCTGTCACGAGGACAGATGCACACCCAATACCAAGAGCAGATGAGCTCATTGACAGATTGGCTTCTGCTCAGCGCCGGGACACCTCCGTCGGAGGTAGCTGAGCGCTCTATAAACTACTAAATAAATAAATAAATAAGTAATTGAGTACATTTGACTTGACAGCTGGCTACTGGCAGATCAGACTAGCTGATGATGCAAAAGCCAAAACAGCATTTTCAACCCCTGGTGGGCATTATCAATTTGTGGTGATGCCCTTTGGTCTGAAGAATGCACCTGCCACATTCCAAAGGTTGGTGAACCAAGTCCTCTCAGGTCTGGATGACTACTGTCCAGCTTATCTTGATGATATTGCTGTCTTTAGCTCCACTTGGGAAGATCACCTGATCTACCTGAAGAATGTTTTGGAGGCCCTGCAAAAGGCAGGCCTCACTATCAAGGCTACCAAGTGCCAGATAGGGCAGAGTCAGGTTGTGAACCTGGGTCACCTTGTAAGTGGAGGTCAGGTTCAACCACTGGAGAGCAAGATCCAGACCGTAAAGGACTGGACTGATCCCACAACCTAGACTCAGGTCAGAGACTCCTTGGGCCTGACTGGGTATTACCGAAAGTTTGTCAAAGGTTATGGGTCCATTGTGACACCCCTTAATGACTTAACTCCCAAGAAAATGCCAAAGAAAGTTCAGTGGACAGTCAGCTGTCAAAAGGCATATGATGACCTGAAGCAGGCCGTGTGCACTGCATCTATTCTGCAAAGTCCAGACTACTCCAAGGAATTCATTGTTCAAACAGATGCTTCTGAATTGGGTGTGGGTGCTGTTCTTTCACAATTTAATAAAGATGCTCAAGACCAGCCAGTAGCTTTTATTAGCAGAAGGCTGACACCTATAGAGAAACGTTGGTCAGCTATTGAGAGGGAGGCCTTTGCTGTGGTTTGGGCCCTGAAGAAACTGAGGCCATACTTGTTTGGTACTCACTTCAAGATTCAGACAGACCATAAGCCCCTCATGTGGCTAAACCAGATGAAGGGTGAAAATCCCAAACTGCTCATGTGGTCCATTTCCCTACGGGGGATGGACTTTACAGTGGAATATTATAGACCTGGGAGTTACCATGCCAATGGACTCTCAACATATTTCCACTTAGAACATGAAGACTCAACTGGTCAAGGTTAGTTTAAAGTCCCTGCGTTTGGGGGGGATTGTGTAGGAGAGTAGGGCCTGATTCCTATGGTCACCCCCCCTTTTTGCTGTTATTCTCTGGTTTTTCGACTTTAGTGTGGCTGTGGGCCTGCTAATCAGACCCACAGCCCAGCTGTTCTCTCTCTAAATTGATACCGTGTACTTTAGGTACTTACAAGATTGGTTACTGGGTCACCCTTGTGAGCCATTGTACAGTGTACCATAGATACCCAGGGCATAGGTGCATCCAAGTCCTACCAGGGGCAGCAGCATGTAATATGGCACCCCTGGCTGGCCAGCTAAACTGGCACCACAGGCTGATCAGTCAGCTTGGGTAAGGTGGTGTAATCACCCCTTAGCTAGATATAGTATATCTATATCTACCTTATATGTAGACACATAGACACCTATAAGTCACTCCTATGGCAGGCCTTAACAATCCTGGAGGCAGAGTGCTTGGTTTTATGTGAGAGGGTGACCCAGCATGAGCTGAGCCCCTCTGCAGCTTTCGTAACCATCTCCTTATAGCTGTTCTATGATATAGCCATACCATATACTCTTAAGTGCATTATAATCCTCGCAGTTAATGCTAACTTTGGTTTGGCTTTATCGAAACATGTTGTGTAAGGTGTCAAAGACTTTGGAATACTACTCCCCCACCACCAATTCTGTTGGTGGGGGTAGCATTCAACCCTTCTAGAGGGAAAAGACATGTATGTACTGCTTTACCCGGTAAAGTTAAATAGAGCCTCAGAATCACAAAATGGATGCTGCTGCCAAAGCCACAAGTCAGACCTCCTGCTGCTGGATGAAACTCCGGCAGGGGAGGCCTGGACAATAGGTTTCCTGTCCAGGGAGGTGCCAGCACCTCCACAGGCAGGGTTTTGTGTATTGGGGTAGGGAGGGCTGCATCAGCAGATGCTTTTCCAGACACTGCCTGGGGCACACAAGGTGCTCCATGCATAGCCCGGTTGAAACCAGTTACTGGGGCACTCCAGCCCCTCTCTGGCGCGAAACTGGACAAAGGGAAAGGGGTGTAACCACCCCCTTCTTGGTCCACCCATAGGAGGGACCTAGCAGGTAATCCAGCCCCTTTTATCAGTATAAAGATAGAAGCTCTGTCTAGAGATTTTAGATTATCCTGGACTGAAACTCTGAAATGAAACTCTTTGACCTTCGACGTTCTATATCGTTTAGAAGACTGAAGACATCTCCCTTGTGGTCAAGGAGTGACCACCCTGTGCAAACAGGCACCACCAGTAACTTGCCAGTTTGCTTTGTCGATGCTCCTGCCGGAACCCGAAGACTCAGTGACTCAGGAACTGGACTTCCAGACTCCTCCGACTCAGATCCACATCCACAGCAAAGCTGAGACCCGTGGCGGACACAAGAGACGTGGGACTGGACACCCTGGACATCCAGCATTTTGCTAATTGCATCGACTCCTGAGGTAACTTAAAGTTGTGCATTGGGGTACGAGTAGCCCCAGACCCGAGCACCAACTGCACCGAAGCACAGC
Organism: Lissotriton helveticus; assembly: GCF_964261635.1. Classification (NCBI taxonomy): domain Eukaryota; kingdom Metazoa; phylum Chordata; class Amphibia; order Caudata; family Salamandridae; genus Lissotriton; species Lissotriton helveticus. The sequence continues at coordinate 2,124,901,162 of NC_136067.1, read as the reverse complement.
CCTCCACACTCCACAAGTGCCGTTTGGGGCTTGCCTTTGCATTTCAGCTCAACTCGTCTGCCCGGTTCCTAGTCAATTGGCTAGTGAGTCCCCTGAAGACTCCATTTTTAATTTTACACCACTGGCCTGGTTGCTCCAGGCTTGCTCCTGCTTCCCTGCAAAGGAGAAGCTCCTCAGACCTAGCTGGTCTGAACTGAAGCCAATCTTCACTTCCTGCATGGGTTGGTTTGCCAAGGCTTGTTGGGTCCAATCCGGATACCGACACCGCAAGTCAACTAGATCCTTCGTGGGACAGCTCGTATCCAGCTCCTGGTCATCATCGACGGCTCCTGGTCCTCGTGGCTGAAGAGACAAGCTTCACCTTCACCTGATTCGACGCAACATCGCCTTGTTCCTATCTGGTTCCTTCCTGGTCACTGGCTAGTGACCCAGACTCTGTCCCCTCTACTCTCAGGTTTTTCAGATATTCGATCCACCCTTGGATCCACCCGGACACTCTTCCTCTCGTCGCCTGCAGCACTTCTTTGCAGATCTCCATTGAAAACGACGACCAAACCCGATACGAAAAGATGAGGCACAGGGTCAGACCGTCCATCACCAACCCCCTTTGTACTGCTTTGTTCGCCATAAGTTGGCAGGGTAAGCTCAGACGTGAGTCCCTTTCTCACTTTGCCACTGGATTCAAGCAAGCCTGGCTGAAGACGACTGTAATGCCAGACACCGGTCCTAGGAAGCGTGTTTCCGGTCCAGGGAAGACATGGCTTTGCAGTTCGGACTGGACTGTTCCCATGAGGCACAGGGTCAGAATGATTTGCATATGGCCATGTCTGAACTGGGGTGGCAGAGTGGGCTAAAGAACGGTTATGGATCAAACCCTGATCTGTTGACTGGGTGTGAGTGTTTGATTGGTTCAGATGCTCCCTCCATCACCACCCCCTTTTGTACCGCTTTGTTCGCCATAAGTGGGCAGGGTATGCTCAGACGTGAGTCCCTTGCTCACTTTGCCACTGGATTCAAGCAAGCCGGGCTGAAGACGGCTGGAATGCCAGAAACCGGTCCTAGGAAGCTTGTTTCCGGTCCAGGGAAGACATGGCTTGGCAGTTCGGACTGGACTGTTCCCATGAGGCACAGGGTCAGAATGATTTGCATATGGCCATGTCTGAACTGGGGTGGCAGAGTGGGCTAAAGAACGGTGATGGATCAAACCCTGATCTATTGACTGGGTGTGAGTGTTTGATTGGTTCAGATGCTCCGTCCATCACCACCCCCTTTTGTACCGCTTTGTTCGCCATAAGTGGGCAGGGTATGCTCAGACGTGAGTCCCTTGCTCACTTTGCCACTGGATTCAAGCAAGCCGGGCTGAAGACGGCTGGAATGCCAGAAACCGGTCCTAGGAAGCTTGTTTCCGGTCCAGGGAAGACATGGCTTGGCAGTTCGGACTGGACTGTTCCCATGAGGCACAGGGTCAGAATGATTTGCATATGGCCATGTCTGAACTGGGGTGGCAGAGTGGGCTAAAGAACGGTGATGGATCAAGCCCTGATCTGTTGACTGGGTGTGAGTGTTTGATTGGTTCAGATGCTCCGTCCATCACCACCCCCTTTTGTACCGCTTTGTTCGCCATAAGTGGGCAGGGTATGCTCAGACGTGAGTCCCTTGCTCACTTTGCCACTGGATTCAAGCAAGCCGGGCTGAAGACGGCTGGAATGCCAGAAACCGGTCCTAGGAAGCTTGTTTCCGGTCCAGGGAAGACATGGCTTGGCAGTTCGGACTGGACTGTTCCCATGAGGCACAGGGTCAGAATGATTTGCATATGGCCATGTCTGAACTGGGGTGGCAGAGTGGGCTAAAGAACGGTGATGGATCAAACCCTGATCTGTTGACTGGGTGTGAGTGTTTGATTGGTTCAGATGCTCCGTCCATCACCACCCCCTTTTGTACCGCTTTGTTCGCCATAAGTGGGCAGGGTATGCTCAGACGTGAGTCCCTTGCTCACTTTGCCACTGGATTCAAGCAAGCCGGGCTGAAGACGGCTGGAATGCCAGAAACCGGTCCTAGGAAGCTTGTTTCCGGTCCAGGGAAGACATGGCTTGGCAGTTCGGACTGGACTGTTCCCATGAGGCACAGGGTCAGAATGATTTGCATATGGCCATGTCTGAACTGGGGTGGCAGAGTGGGCTAAAGAACGGTTATGGATCAAACCCTGATCTGTTGACTGGGTGTGAGTGTTTGATTGGTTCAGATGCTCCCTCCATCACCACCCCCTTTTGTACCGCTTTGTTCGCCATAAGTGGGCAGGGTATGCTCAGACGTGAGTCCCTTGCTCACTTTGCCACTGGATTCAAGCAAGCCGGGCTGAAGACGGCTGGAATGCCAGAAACCGGTCCTAGGAAGCTTGTTTCCGGTGCAGGGAAGACATGGCTTGGCAGTTTGGGCTGGACTGTTCCCATGAGGCACAGGGTCAGACTGATTTGCATATGGCCATTGAAGGAATGAGAATTCGATTCCCCCCTTTCTGCAATATTAGACATAGTTATATATATATTTGTTTGCATGATGTATCTATCTATATACCTAATCTATTTCATGCTTATCATAGTTTAAAATGATCAGTTATATTATTACAGGGAACTCCTTCCCCACCCGTGAGTAGTATTCTTTGTCTCCAAACTGACGCCATTTTGGTGTGCATGTCTGAGATTCAGGCAGCAGTAACGTGCTGTCCTTCAGCATTCAAGCAAGGCCCATTAGCGGAGTTACACGGACAGCTGAATTCCTGTTACTCTCCCACTGTTCTGAGGCCCAAGGTTGCATCTGGTTTCAGAGTTGATAAGCACATTTCTGGAGGCGCCGTGCGTACCCTCCTAAAGCTCCAAGACGAAAGAGAGTCACCCTTCCTGACCTGCCCAGTAATAGCTAAGCTTTGAACTAATCATGTGTGCCATATATGGTTTCTTCCTGGAGCGAAGGGGCCAAGCGGTGTTGTTCCTTTTCAAGTGATTATGTGTGTTGAACTGAAAGTATATAATGACCTGTTTGAATATGAACTGGCAGTCTTCTTGTCACACTGACTAGGTGTGGACGGGGAGGCTTCTCTGCGCAGAGTCCATTTAGAATAAATGATTGGAACTTCTTCACTGCCAACTGACTGATTATTATTTGATAATTGGTATTGGGGCTATTGGAAGGTATGGCTCTATTAGACTTGGGGGCTCGTCCGGGATTCCGCGTTGGGGTCGTCCTCCCGTAACACGGGGTGAGAAAGGACACATGTAGGGGTGCTCTGGTCGAGGGGGTGGACTGACTAAAGATTCTGGTGGAACTCCGCTCTCGCGATCAGGGAGCCACAGTTGCTATTGACCCCTCGCCGGAATCCTATGAGGTGTAACCTGGGAACTGACCGTGTTGGTCTTCAGGAGCTGGCAGTGGAGAACACGCAATCAGACCTGAGTACACCAGGTGAGTGAATTGTATTGTATGGTATTCAACGTCATTGGAATAAGCACTTGAAAGAAGTGGCTTTTGGGTATGGTATTCAACGTCGTTGGACTAAGCACTTGAAAGAAGTGGCTTTTGGAAACAGTTAACTGTATTTGGAAAGTAGTGGTTAGTGAACCACAGGGAATCAGGGGGTCTGACGTGGCAGTGGAGTGGCTGCACAGGTAGATGCCCCATAGACTTGTTTGGTGATATTTGAGACAACATCGGACGCCTTAGTGTTGCACGGAGTGTGCTCACTCGGCAGAGTCCTCTTCAGAAAAGCCCTAGGAGCAACTGGGTAAGCCTGGGTTCTGGAGCTACACACCCAGTCACCCGACCCAACCAGCACAGGACTATGGGATGGTCTGTAAGAGGGTTCGTGGTTCGCCTGTCTGATGATCTCAGGACAGTCTCTGGACTGTCTCTTTTGTGAATTTAGTTGGTCTGGTATCCAGGGTGATCGGTTCCCCGAACAGGAGTCGACAGGCTCTGTTTGAGTAAAAGACATGTCATTTTGTATTGCGGAAAACGTTGTTTTGTAAAAATAAAAAAAAAATAAAAAAAGGGAACCGTGACGGAATAGCATTTATCGATCGAAATTTATGAAGTTTATGTATGAGTGGCGAGTGAGACTGTATGATTTAGGAGCAAATGGGTATGAAACAAACAGAGAAAAAGAAAAATAATGTCTCCCTTCTTTTTGTGATACATTGTGTGTAACTTCAATGTGTATGGTTGGTGCAAGGTTAATGATATGTGGAGAGTGAATGAAATATGGTCATGTTTGAAAGTTGGCTGATATGATTTAATGAAGAATATGTGACAGCACTCATTATGCTATGTGTTGCTAAATTGAGCTGTTTTGGATATTGTTGCCGCCTTAATGATATGCATCTGGGTGAGAATTGACCTGCCCTGTCTGAGGGCAGCCCGAGTCAGGATATGTATGTAAAGAATGGTTTTACAAATTGTTTTGTTTAAAGAATTGTGGCTGTGAATGTGTGAGAGTATGGGAGAAGTGCGAGGAATGAGTTTAATTTGCCCTCATTGCCATCAATGCTTCGAAAAAGATAATTGAAAAGGGGTGTAGTTAGGAAAAAAAGGCAACCCCTGTGATTTGATGATACCCTTGATGTCCACAAGGACTAATGATCAGCAAATATGGATAGATCAGAAGTTCAGTTTAAAAGGAAAAGAAAATGTGTGCATTTTGAATTTGCAGGTTGCTCCCATTTGGGGTTGTTTTTAATGGCTCAGTGAGCCAATGTGCCCGATGCAGAGGTTTGTGTTTAATATCAGGGATGAAGGTTCTAACTCTAACAGGACCTACTGAGACGTTCATCCATGTAAGGTTGATGAAATGTGTACCATTGCATAGGGTAGTAACAAACATTTGTTCTAAAAACTGGTATGTGTGTTATTAGGTTCTGTGAATTATTCACAGTAAATGTTTTTAATAATATGAGAATAGAGATAACTTTTAGCCTCTAAAAGAGCAATGTATGTGTTAAAATAGGACGAATTATTGCAGTTTAGGAAGACTTAGGAAGTCTTTTTGTCTTTGACAGCTTCAGAGTGAATAGAAGGTGGGGGCTAGGATCACTTGAAGTGGCTGACTCACAGCCCAGAAAAGTTCAGCGCTGAGGTGCTATTTTTAGTTTCTCTGTAAGCAATGGAAGGAGGCTGTCATGTCGACATCTGTGGCCTCATAAATTAGGGCCTTGTCTCGGGAGAAGTGCATTCCTGAACGGCCTTGCTAAAACAGGGCCCCGCAAATGGAAAATTTATGATGAAGGGTTTCTGTCTGAAAATCCCAACACCATGCTATATACTGTGAAGAAAGCGATGCATTCGTATTTTACTCTTGAAAAATAATGTCCACGCAGTTGCCTTTTATTTAACAAAAAATAAAATGTTGCATTAGTCTTAGACAGAAAATAAGATGAAGCTCTTTCTTAGAATTTTGTTGGCTACATGCCTAGGTAAAAACGATTAGCAAATTCAGATTTATTTTTCACAATAAAAATTGTGGCGCAAGGAAGGGAAAGTCAAAATTAAGGTGGCTTACATGTTTTAGTCATTGCAAATTGACAAGACGGTTACAGTTAAGTAAATTTTTCAATTTTGTGGTTGGTTAATGTATATTATGTTTTGTCTTCTGATTAAAAGTTACAGTTGATATTTTTATGTGTTATGAGAAGTGTCTCTGTTTGTGTGTTGTGTATTTTTGCTTCTGCCCACAGATCATTCATGGATTGTTCTGAGTGGTTTTAAGGCTGAAAAGACACGTGAGTTGGATTGACAAACAAAATAAAATATCATCGTTGTGAGAGGAAAAATGTGAAATGTGCGCCCTGAATGGTTAATGGTTAGGAAATAAGGGTAAAAGAAGGGTGCAGCCGATCATCACCAAGGTGACCTGCAGTCTGATGAGAGAGAAAAGTGAAGAAATCGAATATTTATTTTAAGCCTGACAAATTAAGCAGGCCAGAATATTAGGTTTTGGGCTGCAGGTTCACTGTGTATAAAGTACATGACATAGTGTTGTGCGTCACTGCTCATTTGCATGTGTTATTGTGATTTGTTTAAGCCTTTTGTGCTAGGAATACAGCAAGTATTCCTGATGGCTTGGCATATGTGTTTTTATTTTATGTATGATTTTGTCTTTGTGTCGTATTGACAATTCTATTTTTTTTTATACTAATACAAGCTCCCCTGTGTTGTGAGGGGATGGTCATGACGATGCCCATCGCTGCACAACAGTTGGCTGGACTTGTTCTGGTTACTAAATTCCACAGATATGATATTTCATGCTGTGAACATGAGAGGCAACACTTCACCAGTGCTTGTCTATCTGGCTATGATGGTATTGAAAAAAAGCAAAAGAGATGTACCAGATTAAAAGTGTGTCACCTGCAGTTAGCCATGTTACTGCTCCTTCCCTTATGGGACGGGCAGCCCTTGATTAAAAATTCCCTGATTGGATCCTAGGGAGGACTCTATAAATTTGTGGCTCTTGCTTAAAGTGACCTGAACTTTTTTTGATATTGCACTAGCTAATCCTGTTCTGCTTCGTAGGTAGTGTATGGTATGCCTTTGTTCCTTAAAGGAAACCAGGTTTCCTTTTCCGTATTCCTTAATAGGGATAAAAGGCCTCAAAAACGAAATTGCGTGTTCTATAATAAAATAAACAATTATAAAGAATTTTCCTTAGATATATTGTATTAGATATTAATAGGCAAAACACATTATCTGAATAACTTGGATTTCGCTGTACTGCACACACATTTTAAAACTAGGACTGTCTTAGTTTTAAAATAACTGCCACCGCTAAGCAAACAGCTGTCGTTTTTGTAGGCCACGAATAGACAGGAATGTTCCCTCAGTCAGGACTTCGACAAATTAAAACACGGGTGAAACTCTGCATTTTAGAATGCTGTAAAGGGGTTATACAAATAAGGTTCAATATTTTAGATACAAGGAAAAAGTTTGAGGTGGGGATTTCCCTTCTAAAAAGTTTTTATAAGCTATTGCTAAATAATAATTGCCATTTAAAAAAAATAAAATAAAAGGTGGCGCAAAAATTTGTCATGTTTTAAGTTAGGCTTCTGTGCTTAGGCTTATGAATGGAGGCGTCTAAATATGATAGGCAAGGGATGAGGTTACTTTTATAGGTGGAATTGTCGAAAAACGATTGGTTTTATTAAAAGACAAATTATTAATTATGAAAAATATTAAAATTAATAAGTGCTTTTAAATTCGTTTTCTAATATTTAGGAAGCTTAATACTCATATTATGACCTCCTAGCATTAACATTTAATTTAAGTGGTGTTGTGCCGCATAATGAGGACATTTGCCTATGGAATTTCACTCGGCGCAGGTGTACAAAATTAATTTTTCTAGGGATTTACATGAGAGATGTCTAATGTCCAATCTCTGCAGTTTGCAGAAAACATTTTAATATGTAAAAAATGTATAGGATATTTCTTTTTAAGGGTCCCACATAGCAAAGTCGAAATTGGGCAAAAATTCTTTAATTTACAACAACAAATTGTGCATTCAGAGCAGTTTTAATCTAACTTAGGTTTCAGTAAATACATACATTTGGGTATAATACAAATAGCTGACTTCTATATTATGAAATAAGTATATAGCACACTGCTTATAGTTGTATATGTAAACTTTGATTAACAGATAAGCTTTGCCATATTTATACAGCACTAAGGGAAGCGAAGGGGCCAAGTGGTGTTCTTCCTTTTCAAGTGATTATGTGTGTTGAACTGAAAGTATATAATGACCTGTTTGAATATGAACCGGCAGTCTTCTTGTCACACTGACTGGGTGTGGACAGGGAGGCTCCTCTGAGCAGAGTCCATTTAGAATAAATGATTGGAACTTCTTCACTGCCAACTGGCTGATTAATATTTGATAATTGGTATTGGGGCTATTGGAGGGTATGGCTCTATTAGACTTATTTTTTAGTACAACACTTTCTCACTTAAAACCCAATACATTTGCCACAACATCGGAACCGGAAGCCTAAGCTAATTCACTGCAAGTTCCACAGGGCTCTGTCGAAGTTGAATTGACAAAAGCACAAGCAAAAACTCTCAGCGACTGAGATACAACAATAAAGCTATCAACGTATCTTGGACCAGCTGTAAGAGATCATACAGGACAGCAAGATGAAGGAGGCCTTAAAGGGAAAATGAAGAACAATTGCTCCATAGACGAGGACCTGTCTATATTAGAGCTAGGCACATCACCTATTGTCATCAATGAAGCCAAGATCAAATATACTCCTCCGCCAGACCCCCATCTGCTACTGTCTACACGTCTCTCAAAACTGAAATAGAACTAGGACAAGAGTCTGGACACTTAGAGGAGTCCTCCAACATGGACACAAGGGATTGGGAAGAATTATTAATAAACCCCACCCAGCAAACTCCTGTGGGACCCATGCTGGACTCTCAAAATCCCTCCACACAGCAGAACAAAGAGTTGAAATGGTTACAGGAAGGGTGGCCCTGTCACTGAGGTCTGATTTAAAAAATCTCAACTAGACATCAGCAAAAATTAAACTCAAAAAATGCCTGGGCCAGCCTACCTAAAACAGTGCAACTTCTGGTTGAAGCCCTCCACTTCCAATCAGATAAAATGGACACACAGCTGACTCTATTAAATACACTGGCAGTGTGTGTGGTTGCTATCGATGAGAAACTCGGAGCTTAAAACATGCTTTTTCAGAGTTTGCATGGAAAACTTCAAGTCAGGGAGTTAAACTGTGGGTGCGGCCTGATAGTTGACAAATTGGCCTCTTGCCCCTCAATATGGAGCAACTTATGTGCACAAATCAAAGACTCAAAACGGAACTCTAGCGATCCTAAGCCAAAGGGTATTTTCTCTACCCGGGACCAAACTGGAACTAGAACAAGCACATATGTTGCGGAAAACTCAGCTCTTAAGCCTTCCACTTTAAAACCACCAAAAAGAGGCAACCCAAAAAATAACTGATGTAACAAGCCTCAGGCACCAGTATCAGAATCCGCCTGGAAGTTAATGGAAGAGTCCGATGTCCGAGGAGCAACATCAAATGCCAAACAAAGGCAAGCCCAAAGGAGAAAGGGTCGAAATAAAAAATTCATTTCTAAAAAGGAGGATTTTGCCCACCTCTTTAGATTGACATTGCCCGAAACACCTGATCTTCCAAATCAACTATTTCCAGCGGAACTGGGCACAGCTCATACAATGGTGTTGTACGCTGAAGAAGGGGTGGCCCCTGACTCCAACCAACAACTCACCATCACAGGCCCATCAATTCAGACACCGCTGGTTGAAGCTGAAGGAACCTGCTACTCCATGTCCAATAAATTGTACAGCGAGCAAGGCGCACATCAAAAACAGCAATGCAGCTCGAAACCGGAAGCAACCTTCATACAACGGCACTTACCCAATTCAACATCAGCAGGATTCACCACCGAAGCCGACAAACACCACAAGATCGCCTTCCCTATCGCTCAGCAGGATCACCAATCAGTAAGGGACCACAATTATCCGATCATTACAGTTTCCAATATTGTAGCAGATGAGCGTCCAGCAAACTGTACAGAGCCAAAACACGGCAACACAAGAATCAAGGCCGCCTCCACGGAGGACACAGACAACCCACCTGGTGCTAGGCTGCCCTGCACTGGGCGAGTAGCGAATATAAATCCCAGTGATGGGAGCAAGGCAAAAGGAGTAACGACCCTAACCCAACCAAGAATCAATAACTGCGAATCAATCAACTGGCAACAACTGGACAATCGAGTGAATGTCCCTAATAAGAATGGGAAAACACTGGAGTTCATACCAGCATATAGACCAAGAGGGGATTACAACATACTAAACCGAGGTAACATACTGCGGCTACTGTCGCATATACCTTCGTTATCAGATGTAACTTCTACAGATCTGGACTCAGTGGAGTTTGTCAATCAGGCTGACCCCAAGGGAGGTGAGGCCACATGGACTACCTGGACACTAGCAAGTACTGCACAAAAAATAATATTGGAAAGTTCGACATTCGGAAACTGGGGAATAAAGATCAAACCTATTAATACACCAGGCTAACCCGAGCCGCTAGCCCAGAAGCATGTAGATAGAAGGTCAATAAACCAAACCAAGATTCCATTGTCCCTATTGAGAGGTGCAAGATGTTGCTCCCCGCCCACCAGGAGGCCGTCACAGGAGACACGGATACATCGTCCAGATCTTCTACAACAAGGAATTTGTCATGAGGGTCCAAGATGGCCGACAAGGACAATTACTAATCAAACAACAAACAATTGACAGAATAGCAGGCACAATCACCCAGGAGGCGAAATCAATTTATTATGAATATGCTCATGGAACATCCACTGGCTAAATAGCAAGTTGGCAGACCGGGACTTCATAAACTATCAAAGGTCATTTCACATCATTGCCTTACAGGAGATGTGGTTGACTGATCCGCCACACTTGCAAGGATACTTACGCTTCTTTTCAGCAGCCCTTAAAAAGGCAAGATATGGACATCTGCACCGAGGCCTGGCAATCTATGTCAAAAATACATGTACAACCTCAGCTCACGCAGTTGGTTTGATAACACCGGAATCCATAGCCTTAAAAATCTCTACCTCATTTGGGCATCAGGAAATGGGAACAAGGATATTGCAATAATAAACACTTATATCCACACCAACTTGAAAATTAAGGATACAAAACAATTGGCCAACTTTGTAGAGCTCTGCTTGAGTGAGATCAAACCACCGGACACGGACACAATAGTCACAGGGGATTTTAACTTGCATCTATTTGGCTCATCATTAGCGGAGGTAGTAACTATACAGAGCCAGTTATGGAACATCCCACAACAGCGTAATAATTCATCAGAATCACCTACAAAAACCGGCCAACGCCTAATAGAGGAACTTGAACACCTAAACCTCAGAGCTGTGAATGGTAGAAGCATAGGCGACACTCCTCCAACATTCACTCATCACTCACTAACTAAAAACTCTACGCTGGACTATACGTTTTTGTCTCTAACCCGTTTTAATGAAATTTTTCCATTCAGTATGGGTGAAAAAGCCGACAGTGATCACCGGCCTCAGGATCTCACTCTTCGCATGCTCATGCGATGGAAAGGTTAGGCAGGTATGACCACCACAATCAACTATAGAAAAATTAAATTAGTGCAAGCGACACAAGAGAACTTTCAGCAAGCAGCAACACTTTTATTCGAATCTCGTGAAGGTGGCAATGAGACGGAGAAATAAATGGACAAACTATACGAACGCCTTGGCAAAATCATTTGCCGTCCCAATTAAATCAAGGACACAGCAAAGCCGCAGTGGCAATTCCAACTTTACCAGGATCCAAAAGAGTAAGATAAGATCAATAAAAAAATACTATTAATTATACGTTACGACAGGTACGGCGGTCTCCAACTAACACCTTAAAACTAGCAGCATTACAACAGCAGAAAAAACTGCTGAAGCGAGCGATTTGGGAGGCCAGGCGAGACAATGTGGACTCTCTATGGGCGAAATTGCATGCAGATTCCAAGCGGAATGACATTGCAAGTTTCTGGGAGGCAATAAAAAGATTTACCCACCCAACGCTTGAGGGTATGTCTTCAAATATATCCGAGGAGGATTGGGCTATCTACCTTGGAAATCACTGTCACCAAGAAAATATCTTATTAAACTTTGGGACTAGTTCAGAGACAATACAAGGAGAACTGCCAGGATTCAAAACCTCAAATGATCACCTCAAAACAATTATGATTTCATTTATTTTCAAGTCGGGCGATAAGACTCTGCTTAGGAACTACTGTTTAGTTGCCCTTCTGGATTAACAAACATAACCACCATGGCTCTGTTAATAGATAAGGCAGAGACTACAAAAATGCCACTATACTTATGCTTTATCAATTGCCGGGCCGCAACAGACTTGGTCAAAATTGGCCAGCTGGGGCATACCACAGACTTTACTAAACCTGCTAATTAATCTGCATACTAGAACCTTGATCCAAGTAAAGTTGGAGGACGGGTCAGCCTTATCAAAGAAGATACCAAGAACAAAAGGTCTCAAGCAAGGTTGTGTGCTGGCCAGACCCTATTTAACCTATTTCTGGCAGACCTTATCCCGCTAATAAACGCCAGCAATTCGCACTCTGCAAAAGTCGGGAATCTAGCTCTACCATTTCTCCTTTATGCTGAAGATTTAGTTCTGATCAGCCAAACGAAGGTGGGTTTACAGAATCTTCTTAACACTAAATTTGTTACTCTGAGGCAAATAATCCGAACATTAATTTGGAGAAAACCAAAACTATGACAATCAAAATGTATTCCAAGAAAACACCTGTCTTGTTTTGGGGTAAGACCTGCATAGACTCAGTAAAAGAATATAAATATCTGGGGGTGATCATCGACAAAGGGGGGCATTTGGCTGACCAAAGGGACACAATCAAAAAGAAGGGAACAGCCCTAGCAATTTCATTGAGAAATCTCAACTCCAAACTGAGCAGCCCCTCACTTGCACCACTGGTCAAAGTAATACAGGCAAAACTCCTGCCTACAATAACCTATGGGAGCGAGGCACAGAGGGGAAGAGACTCCAACATCTTGGATGGTATGGTTGTAAAAGTGTACAGAATAATCTTTGGTCTAACAACAAGAGTTTCTCCAGCACAGATTAGGCTCGAGTTTGGTGTTCAAAAACAGACCCTTGCTAGACAAGGTGCAAAAGTCATCTTTTGAAACAAAGTAAGAAAATCAAAACCAGGAACTGTAAACTGATATTTGTGGTCAGAACTACAACAGAAAAAACATCACCAGCAACAAAGTACCCACTAGCAAGCCAGACCACACTGGGCCTCCTCGAGCTTTGCTAAACATTTATAAGTCACTGCCTTCTCAAAAAAAGAACAAGCAAAACAATAAAGAGTCAATCCAGGATCAAAGACAAGGCAGCCCTATCCAGAAGATCACACGGCTGTATGATCCTGAGCTCCTATACCTCTCTCGCTACTCAAAAATACCTAGCCCTAGGTTTTTCCAAATCCATTAAAATACAATTCCTAAAGTAACGACTTGGCTTGCTACCAGCATAAAGCGCCATCCACACTGGCTAAACGACCAATCCGATTCCATCTGTTGCCTGCGCAGCGCAGCGCAAGAAGATACGCTGCACCGGCGCTGTACTTGCAAATAACTAACTCAGGAACAGAAACAGCTTTTAAAGCCACTTTTTAATCAGAGATACATCCGCAAACGGAGGCAGGCCGTGCTGGTGTGCTTTGCACCAGGGGACACGCAGCTGAACTGCCGCCTGGTGAAACATTTGAGACAAGCAGAGAAGAGAATGCCACAAAATCAAGATGCTGACCCTCGCTGCTAAGTTTGGACAGAACAACATTATAGTCATAAAGAATCGGATGTTGCTAAACAAATATTTTGCACTGATTTTACTGATTTTTAGTAAATTGTTTTATACTATTTTTTAAATTGTAACTTATAAATGAAATGCCATGAGATACTCTGTAGCAATGGTTTTAATTAACTAGGCTAAATAAAATACTTACTTATTTACTTACTTGACATATCCATGGCTCTTAAACTAACCGCTAAATAACACAGGGCGGGGGCATTGTTGAGTGGCATTTTAGGACCCCTATTGAAGTGTCCCGATTCATGCCCTTATGTAGGTACAATTCACATTAGCCTAATATAGGCATAGAAATCATACCCATATTTAGACATAGGCCATGCAGTCCAAATATAGGCATGGCTACTTCCACCAGTTCTGAAAAGCCACAGCAATTTCTTGGAAAATCGGCTTAAGCTGCTAGGGTACCTTCCCTTGCTTGGATATTGATTTGTCCAAGAACTCATGGAGTTTTCAAAGAAATACCATTCCCTTGGGCTTCTTTGATGATGTTATTATGTCTGACTTTACGTCAAACAAGGCACCTTCAAGGTATAAATATGCTTTCACTTGCTATGTCAAACACACGGTGGTTTGGAGCAGTTCGATTATCTACTTGCCCGACGCAGCTCGCTACAGCAAGTGCTGAAGGAAGCCGACCCTCCAGCAGACGCACTGAGAGAGACGCTGTCTTTTCTCCTGCCAGGAAATCCAGCTCCAGTGTTACCAAGCTCCCGTTGCGGGGTGTTGTGAAATCAAGTCCTGAGACAGAGAGATACCAGACCTCCTTCATTCTAAAACCAAGGTACGGAGCTGATTAGACCCTAAGAGAAATCTTGGATAGATTCTTGGCAAAGAATACTAAACCTATGCTACACCACACTTACTTCTTCCCGCATACTAGACTTAGGTCAGGTACATTGGGGTAGGCGTATTTTAGAAGCACCAGTTGAGTACTTGTAGTCTTTGTTATTTATGAATGTTGTTTTATATGGCTTAGAAACCATACCATAGCTTTTACAGTATTACTTCATACTACTGTTTACGCTGTACGCATTATACTTTGCAGTCCGCATAACGATTGTAGCAGTTCACTTCTTTTGTATGAGAAAGAAGACTGTTCAATAAATCCTTTATTGAAAACGCCAGTCTCTCTATTGCTCTACAAACTCTGTAGAAACGAAGCATGCACGATTGCCTGAGTGAAATACTTATCTATTGTTTCCACGACTCTAGAGATACGTTTATTCTTGGGAAACAAAGTTGTCATGTTTATGCAGTTGTCAGAAACGATTCCCTTCTTGTTCATTTGAGAAAGTTTCGAGTGACCTCTGAGCTAGCTGGCACCCACTATTAAGTTTAGTATATTCGATAGAGACCTAGTCAACCTCAGTCCTACGTCTAATCTATAAGATATGCTATTCCAATGCGCAGGAATATAGGAACCACACCACAAGATCTTTTGACCGGAGGACACATATTCGACCGTGCCAGTGAGTCTATTCAGATGAACCCCTTTAAGGGTTTGTAATAACGTAGATCTGTCTTTACTCCTTTTTGTATATAATATTGAATTCACAAAGATGGAGAGCTATGTATAAAACAAAGTTAGTGGTCTGCAAATTTAATTTAAGAAGAGACTTATATTGCCTGTAGATTAATAAAATGCTTAATTTCAACACGAGGGCATGTAAGGTTATATTGCGTGTTGGTGTCCTGATCTATTTACATTTTTACCCCCCCACCCCATAGTGAAGTTAGGATAGATAAGAACACAGTCCTAAAAAACGCTTTCTTTCTGATGTATTTAATAGCCACAGTGATTAGCAACCTACAAGGGAAAGAGAGGTCAGTGGGCTGACAAATCAATGAGTCTCACGCCAGAATTATAAATTACAAAGAAGGCAATAGCCTGACTAAACCCTTTTGATTCCAGGAATAAGCCACACTATCCTGAACCTAAGGGTGAGCAAATGTATTTGCCAATAATTAATAATAGTGCCTATAGGCCTTGTAGTTAAGAGGTTATTAATTAAATCTATAACTTTGCAGATTGTCAGCACTTTAGGAGGAGAACCCCCAATCACATTTTGATCGACCTGTACCGGTGAGAAGAACCAAGAGAGATGAACTTTAATACAAAATTAGAATAATCAATTTTTAAGTAAGTACATTTAGTTGTCACTAATTAATGATAGTGTTCATAGGCCTTGAATTTAAGAGGTTATTAATTAAATCTGTAACTTTGCAGATTGTCAGCACCACAGGAGGAGAATCCCTTAAAACATATGAATCGTATTCTATTTGTATTTTCTATTCTTAAAGTCAACATTACTTTTTTTAATTGACGAGCCTGTCCTGAAGAAGGTGGTATCAACAATTTTCAACCCACCGAAATGCTGCGTCGACAACTGTTATTTTTATATAGTATTGTTTTTATAAAGTCTTTTGTAACTGTTTATTGTGTATGATTGTCTATTTAAGAAACCTTTATATAGTATTGTTTTTATTAAATCTTTTCTTAACCTGTATACTTTGTATGCATGTACACATTAGAGACATTAACATTAACATATATGTTTCATTGGTACATGCTTGCCAACACTGAAACTTACGAATAGGATACTAAATAGAATTGTGTGTACTTGAATTTTAAAGATAAATGCTCATTGAAAAATGTTATGTAGATAAATGTTTATGAAACATATGGGAGAGAGTTGATAAAAACAGAATTGTGTCTTCCTCTAACAATATTTCATGTATTGATTATGATTTTTTAAAAGGTGTTTACATAAAATAATTACCATAAAAGAGATGATATTTTACTTAAATAAGGCCTATATTCTGAATAGTGTGTATGGGTGAACGGGCATGTTGTTGAACAAGGCAGTGAGTGAAGAAAGAAGAACATAGGGAAAATGTTCTTGTTATTAGGTACTAAAACCCAGTTCCTTTTGTATCTGAAGGCTGTCTCTCGTTTTTGTTTTATAGGTCATTTCCAAGCAACAGCGCATGCGCGCAGGCACAATCTTAAGAAAAGTAGGTTGTTCCCAATCGACAGTGTGTGTGCTGCACACGTGTGCTGTGTTGTACTGAAACATAGTCCACTTTCCTGGGAGGTGACAACCTGAAAGTGAATTGCAGTCTCCACAGTCTGTTGGGTTGTTATTAAGATTCACAAAAAACAAAGAACAGGAAAACTACAATCTGTTAGTGTTATTTGTTTTGAAATCATCCATGCTCAACTCTATCCACGTTAAGTGTCTCATGTATGCCTTACTATAATTAGGCCCAAAACACCATGTGTCAGGGCATTTTCAAGATGCCAATAGTCTTCAGCCTAACCCTGGGCCCTGAGGCTTGGGGTGTGAATGGGGAATGTACTGTGGCAATTCCAATGTCTTTCCACATCTAGCACTAAAATCCAGTTTGAAGCAGACACCGAACCCACAACAAACCTAGAGACAGAAGTCTGGTAGGACAAAAGCAGGGGTCTTCAGCAACCAAGTAGGGGCTCTACAAAAATGGTCCTGGCATCCAATTCGCTCACGTTGAAGAGCACTCCAAGTGTTACACATGGCACAACAGACCCATTGAGCAGGATTTGACACTGTGATGTCAAAACAACATGTTGTACTGCAGGTTTACAGGGCAGCAGTCAGGCTTAATGGCATAGGTCTGTAGCCATGTTTGCTGCCACTTTAGTAGATGGCACAATGGGTTCTGCAGTCCAATATGGCATTTAACTTCCAGGCCCTGGGTGTAATTGTTACACCATGTATTAGCGTCTTATAGGCATGTTGAATGTGTCAATCAGAAATAAGCCAATGTAACTATGGTTAAAGGGAAAACATACTGGTTAGCAGGGGTAATTTGCACAGACTTCTAAAGCCAGCAAAGATATAGTGTCTGGCAAAAAGTGAATAATGTGGGGTGAACACAGAAAAGGCGGATTTCCTTCAAAGGCCTTTTGGCCCACCCATGTAAAGTTTCTCTTCTGTGTGCTTACCCAGTACTTCACGCTAATACGATAAGGAGGCAAACACATGGAGATGATGGACAGAGCGCTGAAACTTTTCAGAGACCCTCCCCCGAGTCACAGATCTGGACTGAATCCATCATCATTCTTTAGCACACGTTGCCACTCCAGTTCAGACACAGCTACATGCAAATTATTTATTTTTATTTTATTTATTTTGACATTTATTAAGCGCAAACAAATGCCCGTGGGCGTCTCGGCGCTAGAGATTCAGAACAAGATTCGGGCCGATTACTGGTTGAACAGCCATGTCTTCAACAGTTTACGAAACTGTAAGAGAGTTTGGCTTAACCGAATTTGGAGTGGGAGAGCATTCCAGAGTCTGGCAGCTGTGACCACAAATCGTCTGTCTCCCCAGGAGACAGTCTTGGTGCGTGGTATCACTAGTTGACAAGCTGCCGCAGATCTAATTTGTCTTGCGGGGCAGTAGGCAGTTAGCTGTTCCGCAAGAAACTGAGGGCCCTGTTTATGTAGCGCCTTATAAGAGAGGCATAAGGTTTTAAATTTAATGCGATTCTTTATAGTCAACCAGTGATAATTGCGGATGGTATGCAAGATTGGTTTAAATTTGGCGTCCCGGAGAACAATCTTGCGGTGGCATTTTGTACTGTCTGCATTTTATTGATGACCCTAGTTTGTGCGTTTGCAAATAAACCATTGCAATAATCCAATGAGGAAAGTACCAGAGTGCTGACAAGTGTTTTACCAGCACTTTCAGGTACATAAGGGATGATTTTCTTTTATCAGTTTTAGTTTATAAAAGGCCGTAGATGCCACCTGGTTGGCATGGGAGAGGAAATTTAGGTTGTCATCAAAGATGATTCCCAAGTTCCTAACCTTTGGGACCGGGATAGGAAAAGATCCCATCGAAGCTGGCTGCCAGGAGGAAGACCAGCCTGGGGAAAGTTTTCCAAAGATAACGACCTCCGTCTTCTCCGAATTTAATTTGAGGCAGTTACTGGCCATCCATTCCTTGATAGCCAGCATGCCTTCTTGGAATCGTTCTGCCACTTCTTCCCCATCATTGTTTATGGCCAGCACCAGCTGTGTATCATCCGCGTAAGAGGTAAGGCTCATCCCATAAGATTTTATAACTCTAGCCAGGTCCGACACATAGATGTTAAAAAGTGTCGGACTTAGGGATGAGCCTTGAGGAACCCCACACGGTAGAGACAGTTCAGCTGACTGAAAGGGTCCCAAAGTAACTGCCTGTGTTCTTCCAGACAGGAAAGAGGCTAGCAGGTGTTCAGCTCTACCTTGAATACCCATACTTTCGACACAGTCGATCAGAATAGAATGATCGATCGTGTTGAAAGCCGCAGATAGATCCAGCAGTACAAGTACCGCTGTCCCACCTTGGTCTCTGATAAGTCTGATATCCTCAGTGGCTTTTATCAGAGCAGTTTCCGCGCTGTGAAGCTTATGGAACCCGAACTGCGTATCGTCCAGCAGGTGGTGTTCTTCGATATATTCAGAGAGCTGAAGATTCATTGCTCTCTCTACTATCTTGGCCATAAAAGGCAAACTGGCTATTGGTCGATAATTCTTCAATTCATCCTTGTCCAACTGTGGGTTTTTTTGAAGTGGTTTCAGAAGAGTGTTCTTTAGCACATTAGGATATATCCCTGATATGAACATAGCGTTACATATTTGCGTGATCACCAGTGTTATTGAATCGATTACAGGAAATAGCACTTAGAAGGACAGGGGTCTAGAGCAGAGCCAGTTTTTATCTGTTTGATGATATCAGTTATATGTGACTCATTGATTTCTTTGAAGTGCTCTAGACTGTGGATAAAAGGGATGTTGCTAACCGACATAATGACTGGATTGTCCTTAGATGAGAAGTCAGAATAGATATCATTCACTTTTGCATAAAAGTAGTTGGCCAAGGCATCACATAAGGCTTGTGAGGGAATAGGAGCAATGTCTTGCGCTTGCCCTCCTAACTGCTTCACTACTTCGTATAACTGTTTATGGGAGTTCTTAGTAGTTTATATTTGATCACTATAGAACTTCCTTTTAGCCTCGACAATCATTTTTTTATATTGTGCGAGTTCTTCCTTATAACGTGTTTTATTTTCCAAGGTATAAGTCCTGCGCCAGTATCTTTCATAGTTCCTACATTTTTGTTATTGTTCTTTAAGAGTTTCAGTATACCAGGGCGCAGATGGTGAAGAATTGGTTTTTTAAATTGATTTTGTAGGTACAGCTAAGTTGGTCGCGTTGCTTATCCATTTCGTGTATTGATCCATTGCTAGATTAGAATCAGTGGAGATCTCTGGGCATGTACTGTTCAAAAGCGTTCTCAATTGAGTATTATCAGTGTCTTTCCAGACCTTAAATGGTCCTAGACTGGCTACAGCCGCCTTCTTTTTAGGAGGATGGTTGATTAATATTGTGCAGAGAATAGCATGATGGTCAGACCATGTGAGCGGGAGAATGTCTTGTATGTAGACCTCTTTTAAATTGGAGAAAATCCCATCCAATATATGGCCAGTGTCATGCATGGGTGAAGTGACCAACTGAGATAGACCTAATGTTTCCATGTCTGTTAATAAGGCTTGTGTATCGTTGTTGTCGATTTTTTCTAAATGAAAATTTAGATCGCCTAAGACCACTAGGGACTCTAATATGTTCATGTTTGAAAGGAACTCTGAGCGCGCCCCCGGAGGTCTATATAAGAGTACTCCTTTTAGATTGTAGGAAGGAGTCAGCATAATGGAGAATTGAAGAGCTTCACAAGTCTGGGAAGGCACCAAGGAGGTCCGTACTTTAAATAAATTACGAGAAATTATGGCCAAGCCGCCACCCTTCTTTCCCTGTCTATCCTGTCGATGAACCCTGTTACCTTTGGGTACTGCGACCACTAGATTGGGATCGGACGCCGTATCCATCCAAGTCTCGGTAACAAAGAGTATATCTATGTTCCTGTCGGTAATCAGATCCACTATATCTTGTCTGTGTTTACCCAGGGAGCGTGCATTAACCAATGCAAAAGATATATTTGTATGTTTAATGCCGTTTGCAAGCCCACAGTATTCACCAAAGGGTAGTTGAGACTTACAATAAGGGCAGCTTGTTATTGGGCTCTTTAAAATGTTCTCCGGCTCTAGCCTTATACAGTTGTCACATAAAGCTGGTCTGAGCTGAAGTAAAAAGCTTTTAGAGTAGGGCATCTGGGAGTCTGTTTTGCCTGGGCCAAGGGTGGTGGCCCTAGGCCCGGTACCGGCGCAGGCGCGCTGCCGCCGGACAGGATGTGATGACCATTATATAGAAGACTGAGAAGACGTGAGGCATCTATATAACAGAAAGGAGGAGTACCACCAGAAAAAGGCTCAAAGGGCGATTTTGGTAGGATGATTTCCTAATGAGAAAAAGAAGAAAGTCCTTCTTTGGTTTTAATAAACCCCTCACTCACCGACCTAGTCGGTGACATGCTTCATCATCGGGGCCACCTTGACAGCCGAGTGCCATCAAGGTGTGCTGCGACACCTGGAATACAGTGGAGCTGGTATATGAGTGATGAGTGCAAGAAAAAAGTAAGTGTTTTAAAAATTGTCCTGGTATGGCTTATAGGTGAACATTTTTTTATTCTTAAGACTACTGGACAATATTAAAAACGTGTGTGTAGATACAATAATAGGTTTAGTTATGACCAAGTGTATCTGTAATATAAGTGGAAGGTCTACATGTTTCAAACCGAAATGGAAAATGCCGGTTTTTCTTCAGGACCAGGAAAGGAAATGGGTGGTCAGGGTACACTAACGCCCTGCCATACCTGCATTCCTTTGTTCCCTAGTAACAAAAATGGTTACAGGGCGAATGAAGCTGTAACCCGGGGGTGGTTACGCTAGGAGCGAAAAGACCTGTAAAGAAAGAGAATATAGGTCACAAGAAAACTCGTTACGTGCCTGCAACGTAGTGAAGTGACGAAATCTGCTGTCTCTGTGAGTCATCCCACACTGAGTTAATGCGGACTATTTAAGTGCGATGTGCTGCTCAAATACATGGAAAATAACGTATTGGCGCAATACAATGTTGTTTTCTAGCACACCTATCAATGGTTGTGTGCTTAGTGAGAAACAATCTGTGATTCTTTAGTCACTCGCATCCATAGAATATAGGTGCGTAGTTATGCAACAATCATATCCTTATAAGTGAAAGGAATACCGACGTGCTATTGCTTCATCATGATCCAAACAAGACAATACAAGACAAACACTACATGTAACACACAGTATGTATAAAAAGTGCTTACTCCTAATTAAGGGTCATTAGGCTGCACGGGATTAGAGGGAAGGGAGGCCACTGATGAAAAACATATTCTGCAATTGAAAGGGGAGAAAAGCTTAGTACCGGATAGTGTACTCGTGGGTACTGGAAAGGTTCCGAAAAAGGAAACGGAAGAGTTCGCGTTTCGCTGGGGGACAGCAAAGTTCTACTTACAGTTTTCGTGTGGCTAGTCAGGCCGTATACCTAGTTAACCCCTCCATGCGCCCGTGGGGAAGCGAGTGGAGAGCTGGGTTTAAGGCTGCCGCCATCGTAGTCGGGGTGGGCATGGTCTCCTCAGCGTGACAATGTCACGCGCTTCCCAGAGACTAGGACGGAAGCCTGTGAGGCACACGCGGGGATGTAACTATGGAGACGCTGTCTCGTTTACTAAAACAGTTGACAATGCAATAGGGGAAAATACTACATTTTAGCGCACAACGGAGTAGTAAAGTGCTATTTAATGGTGACATGTCTTTCATGGAAAGACCGATAATTTAACAAGAGTGGTGGATAAAACACCGGACTCGTTCCCTCTTTTGATTACTACAAAGAAGGGGGGTATAGTAACTCTGGTGACATGTCTTTCATGGAAAGACCGATAATATAACACAGGTGGTGGATGTATCAACGATCTCATTCCCTCGTTTGATGACTACAAAGAGGGGAGGATATATTAACTCTTGCCTATTCAAAATAGAGGAGTTACCTTAGGCGGTATGTCTACAAAGTCAATAAAACCGAGGTTGTGGCTTATTGAGTGAAAAATGGGCCAGACAGTTGTAAAAAATGGGGATTTAGTTGAGTTACAGAGATTGTCAGAGGCTATCCAGATTGAAATCCAAAAAACTGAAACACATATCAAGACAAGCATCACTAGGTACAAAAGGAAAATTGACGAAATAAGCAAGGAGATAAATGAATACAGGGAGAACCTGACTCAACAAAAAGTCACGAAATTCCAGAAGGATCTGAAAAGGTTCTCCTTCATAAAAACCTATCCTTATTCTGACCCAGACTTTAAACCACCTGAGAAGCCCGCATCTGATTCTGATGTTTCAAGTAACTCATCGAATAGTAGCAATGGGTCAAACACCAGCAATAACAAACAGCGAGGCAGAGGGGGTAGAAGAGGACACAATTTTTGGCCTAATTTCAACCCGCCAATGTTTCAAGACCCCTATAACCAATCACCAAATTTTCCAATATACGGATGGCAACTTCCTTTTCAACCACATTTCCAACCACCCCCATTTCAACAAAACCAATTTCGGCCTCCTTTTTTTCACAGGGGCCGACGGGGAAGAGGAAAAAACAGACAACCCAATCAGGTACACTGGAAGGAGGACGATCCAGTGAGCAACAGAACCAAGAGCAAGGCAGGGCCCAGCAGTGCGATACCCTAGTTACCAACTTATCTTCTAGACCACTAACAACTACAGAGGAGAGCGTCTTGAATAAGGGACTTGGCTTTGTCCCCACAGCCCGTTTGGACAAATTCCAATTACATTGCGAATTGGCAGGCTTTTTCAGAAAACTAAGACTGAAAGCCTTCTTTGAGAAGCAGGGCCCACCAAGAGAATACGAAGCTGAAAATGAAAGTGGGTTAAGGGTAAAATCCACCTTCATGCCACCTCCACACACTACCCCGGTGGAACTGATTGCTTTCGAACAGGCCGTATATAATGATGTTGAAAAAATGCAGGCTTCCACCCAATTTCAAAATATGAGTAGAGCCGAGAACACAGCATTAACTGAACTACGTGCTTGTGAAACCATCATAATAAAACCCGCCGACAAAGGTGGAGGTTTGATGGTTATGGATATAACAACGTACCGCGAGGAATGCACACGACTCCTCAGTGACACCAGAAATTACCAGATTCTGGATTCAGATCCCACTAACGAACTGAGAGCAGAGATTCACCAACTAGTGAAAACTGCAGAAGCTTCTGGAGGGATATCAAAACAGGAAGCGGATTACCTATGTACCACAGAAGGGAAAATCCCATATTTCTATATCTTGCCTAAAATGCATAAGGGCAGGTTACCCCCACCAGGACGCCCAATTGTTTCAGGCATTGGCTCTTTATTAGAACCTCTGTCTAGGTTTTGTGATTTTTTCTTAAAGACTATTGTCCAAAACACGGCTACTTATCTACAAGACACTAAGAGTCTACTGAACCTATTGCAAAATTTAGTGGTTGATGAAAACACTGTCCTACTAAGTTTTGATATTGAAAGTCTTTATACAAGCATACCTCAGGACAACACCATCCAAGTCCTTGAAAACACCTTGGAAAACACAGATTGGTCTTTCCATACACCTAGAGCTTTCATTCTGGAATGTGCTAAGATGGCATTGAAATGCAACTACTTCGAATTTGAAGGTACCCTCTATTTACAAACTGGGGGTACATCAATGGGAAGCGTTTTTGCCCCCAGCGTGGCCGGGTTGTATGTTTACGACTTCGAAAAAAAGTTCATCTTGAATTATGCTAATCCTTTTCGCGAAAATCTGACTTTCTGGAAACATTATATCGACGACGTCCTAGCGATTTGGCAAGGACCAGTCGAACAATTGGACCAATTCATTACCTGGATAAATACCTGCGATAACAACCTCAGATTCACAAACTGCTATGACAAAGAAAAAATGTTGTTCCTAGATGTGGTCATCAGTAAGGAGGACAACCACCTGGAGACAAGAACTCACTATAAACCGACTACAAAAAACCATTTGTTAAGGTTTGAGAGTTTCCACCCTCGCCCACTCTGAAGAACCAAAAATTCACAATATTCCTTCTCAGGGGTCTTACCAATAAGTAGTCCATTCAAAAGTGGCAAAGAAATCAACAGAGAATCTGAAATATGAAAAGACATCTTTATTACAATTAATTGTGAGGCTACGTCACCCAGTCACAACTAAAGCAACTGGAGGAGGCAGCCTGTTTGAATGGTCTCCGCACAGACCTTTTATACAATTTATTATGCCCTAGGCACACATTTTCTACATTATTGTTGGTCACTCCCAGGACGTGCACACAAAGCACTGTATGATGACAAACCCACTTTCAAGATAAGTCCAGGCCATAGACAATGTCCACATAATGCGCACATTCTCTAGCTGACAAGGCCGAATAAACCCAAAACAGTAAGGTCACAGCCCATGTCATAAATAGCTCGTGGGGGCAAGAACAGAAACAGATGGAAGTAAGATAGGCACGTTTGTGTGTAGTAAATCTTTACAATGTCCTGTGCTATGATCTATAATCTTGATCAGCTAAAGAGCAGGAACTGGCTTTGCAAGGTTAGCCTCAAGCAACAGGGTCAGCTTTCGTCAGGTCATGCAGAAGTCAGCGCAAACCCATGCTAAGGTTATGTCCTTTAAATGCTTGTTCTGCCATGGTGAGAGCCTACTGTAAGGGCAATGCATAAAATGGCTGCTATTCACAAGATGGAACCCGAGTGTTCAATAAAAAACCTTCAAATACACAGTGAATCCATTGGTGTAACATGATGAAAACACTCATGCATACCGCATTCGTCATTTGCGGTTCGCTGATACCAAATTCATAACAGAATCATGATATTTAAAACACAGGTTCAGAATTTTCAGTACCACAGAGCATCCTTTTGCCCTTACATAGGCAATAACCTATACTCATGCTAATCTGAGTCCAGGTGTATATTCATAAAGTCATTGAGATGTTGCTGTAGCATCATTCTATTACTTAATTCATCTCTTGATACAGGTTTCCTTACACATGATGTAGCACAGAGGCCACATATTGTAGGAGCACACTGTACACACAGACAGAACAGGAAAAGAATGGCTAAGATTATACCAATGACTATCAGACTCTTCCATCCCCAGGCAGATATCAGTTCCCAGAACCACCCCAGAAGCTTGCAACTCATCTCTAGGAATCGTTCTGTACGAGTCAATTGTTTTGCTCATATTCGCAATTCCTACTACCAATGCTTTGTTGCTGGGATTCCTTTTCGTGGAACGTGGGGAATATGGTTCGATGACAAATATGAACATTGTCTGAAATGCCCACAAAGAACCATTGTAGCTAAATGGTAAGACCAAGTACGGGATACCCTTGCCTGTCCTATGCAGCATAAGACCACACACCCAACAGTCAGTTGTATTCACTACTAATTGGTGTTGGTGTAAGAGCTGAATGAATTAATTATTGACAAACTCCAATCTTCTAGCAGACTCGTGATCAGGCAGAGGGTGAAAAGAGTGCGAGGAAACAGTAGGAGGAGATATGGGCTGTGTAGTGGGTACAAATGAAACTCGAAAGGTGAATAAAGCATAGCCAATTAAAGACATCATTATGCTACACAACATGAAAATGCATATTATTAAAAATCATTTTTTTTCGCCATCACAGTGCATATTCTGATTTCAAAGTTCATTGGTCTGGCAGGTCTCTCTATCTTGGGAACCTCCATCCTCTAAGTTGCTGCCCGCGGCGGGAGGTTGATTCTGCTAAAGAGTGCTTC
Source organism: Lissotriton helveticus (assembly GCF_964261635.1). Classification (NCBI taxonomy): domain Eukaryota; kingdom Metazoa; phylum Chordata; class Amphibia; order Caudata; family Salamandridae; genus Lissotriton; species Lissotriton helveticus. Next base: position 2,124,874,901 of record NC_136067.1, on the reverse strand, counting down.
TGTTCAGTCCAGGGTAACTTCCTTAGACCAACCAGAACCCTCGACCTAAACGTCTTCGGCTGCACTCCAAAGACTTTAAGCAGCCACGACCCTAGCAGCAGAACCGGATGGCGGTTCGAAAATCAAAAATAGACAAGTTTCTTGGATGAGAGAGCTGCACAATAAAAAGTAAAAAGAAAATATTTATTTGTCCATAGTCATAGTTCTTGGCCTACAAATCTGCTTCCATTGTTTTCTTCCGCGTTGAGCCTCTTCAATTCAGGCTTCAATTCAAACACCCATAGTTCACTTGAAAGTCTCAATGTCTCAAAACAATGCACCAGTGTCTCTTCTTTGTGGCAGACACTATAAATGATGTGCTCTTCATTGATCAAGGGCACAAAGCATCTCGTGCAGATCCAAACACTACTGAGAAACAACCCAGCAAGATCAGCAGCACTTTCAGACTCCAACACTCATTATTTAGTGTCAGAGGACGCTCAAGCTGCTCTCCCATGGGCACCAGAATGTAGTGCCTTTTTCCAAACGTGGATCCTTGGGTGCACTGCCTTTCCGCTGGAGCAAAGTAAAAGAGGTGTGAGTGTGGCCAAAACTCGGGCCAAGGGCTCAAGGGAATGTACACTGACAGAGGTTTCCAGCACATAACAGGTACAGAGCCCAAACAAATAAACTCTCATTCTGTGGCAAACAAAGAACCAGCTCCTCCTTTTTTCTGCGACGCCTTTTCCTGAAGCAAATACCTTGCTTTGGAGGTACCACTGATGTCGCGCTGATGATCGCTGTCCAGCTTCGCGACTTTCTTGTTGCAGGAATTGTAGAGCCAAGAAATCTGTCATTCATCTGTAGCGGTCACTGATGGGGAGTGGGCTTAGTCTTGATCACAGGTCTGCAGGGTATCATTTTTCCTTTGACTCTGGAAGATCCAGCAGAACCTAGTTATGTAGGAAATATAACACAATTGTTAGTTTCATTCAAATCAAGCACAAAAAACAGTTCATGTGTTTTAACAGGGGGACTGCAAGCAGGTGGCCTGCAATCTGCAAGGGAGTGGCAATACACCATAGGACTCTAAATGGATGTCCTCACACAGTGGCATTGTCTAATGGGGTAAATACATGTTTTCCTCAATGATTAAGCCTAGGTGTTCCTAAATCCCTTATCTAGAACATCTCAAATAGAGAAATAACATGGTTCAGATTATCAAGGACATGGAGAAAAGTCCCTTTAAAAAATGTGCATCAGGTGCACTATGCAATACAAAGGCTAATGATCAAATGTGCAGACAAAGGACAAACACTAGAAAGTCCTGATATTTGCATGATTAGAACACATCTGATCCCACCAAAAATTAAAGCAGCAGGAACACAAGAGAACTGAAAAATGAAAATAGACATTTGAAAATTCGTCATGTTTAAAAGGGTAAACTTAAGATATCTCCTATTGAGATGGAAAATGTGTCTTACTATAATATTGGGTCAGTTAACCAGCCTATCACTACCCCGACAGTCAGTCTGAAAAAAACATTGAAGTAGGCCTAAGGAAAATTCTTTAAAACCAGTCTGGTCATACAAAAGGGAATTATACATAACATGGGGGGTCCCTGATACATTACTATAGTCTAGAAGTGTGCACATAAACCATACACCCATACTAAATGGGCTGACTGGTGAAAGGAATATGAGAAAAGGGGAAATGGAATTAGGACACAACTAAAATCCCCAATAACTAAGCATGATGTGACATTGGTCAGGGGCGGAGTAACAAAAGAAAAATCTATAGGAAGAACAAGAGTTTGCTTGGGTGCCTCAGGCATGTGACACAGCACCAAGAGTACGGGGAATACACAAAAGGCCAAAGTTACACAGATTAACTCTACCGCTGGCAACTACACCATATACGGTAATCTTTAGCTAATGTTCCTGTTCTCTCTTCAGGAAGAAAAAATGAAACCTGGTTTTCTTTCAAGGGACAAAGCCATATGCTATTTGGGAAACAGAACATGATTAAATAACGCAATATATAAATTAGGCCACCTTGAGTCACAGATCTATAATTTTATCCTTAGGTCCAATCAAGGATACATAACAATTTAGGGCTGCCTATTCCTTTAAGGGAATGTGCAGCAAGTGACTGACATCAGGTGATACACTTTGAACCTGTTATATTTTTTAGTTTTCTTCAATATCAATATAGCCAAATTTAGGCATGCACTGGTAAAAGTGCTGCCTGTCTTCCTCACAGTATGAAAACCATATCTGTGAAATTTATCATTATACCAAATCCATCCAACTGTTTTGTGCAATGATGCGTATCGTCATACGGGCCCCTTCACAACACAGGAGAACTTGTAATGGTAACAACATAAAACAAAACATACAAAAATGCAACACCATGGCATATGTACTTTATGCACTGTAAACCTGCAGCCCAAAATGCAATATTTGGGCCTGTCTAAATTTTGTCAGGTCTAGGCTCCATACCCTCCTTTTGACAGTGAGCACAACGCAGTCGTAGTTTACTGTCAAATATACCTTTACTGTCTCTCTTCTAACATACATGTCCAACTAAAATATTCCATGACAGGGCCAAATACCCAAACGAAAACATGAAAATTTTTTGCTGTCAAAGAAATTACGCAAAAACATATTTCTTTTCAATTAGCCAAACTCACGTGTCTTCTCTTCTTTAGAACAATCCATGAATAATCTGTTGGCAGAAGCAGAAAAATACACAACACCAACAAAAAAAACATTGGCACATACACAAAAATAAATTTCCATTACTTAACTGTTATTCTCTTGTCAGTGCACTTCGCAACATCAAACCACCTTATTCTTACCGTTCTAAAAGAAATTGTTACACTGATACTCCATATGAATTTGGCACCTATAATGCGCACTGAAAAAAAAAATACCTAATGAGCAAATTCTTTTTTAAACTAGGCCTGTAGCCTTTAAAATTGTGAAAGAAAAGGCTGCATGTTATTTTTTATCTAAGACTTGATGTAACACTTCTTTTTCTGTAAAATAAACACAGCTAGCAAACATTATTTTCCTTAGTGCGGAGACACAAATGTATCAGTTCTGCATATTATTTAACACATTTTTGGGACCTTCAGAGAAACCCCTATTTATTTTCCCTTTTAAATTAAGTTCTTTAATTTTATTGATGTTCTCACGGAGAAACCAGAAACCCCACCTTTAGCAGCCCGTTCAGAGAGGTCATTCTGCATTCCTCGGAGGCAAAGTCCTAATTAAGAGGTCGCAAATGTCAACATGACGGCCTTCTCCATTATTTACAGGAAACACTAAAAGATAACATCTCAGCAGCGCGGCTCGAGTCAGCCATCCTCTCAGCCCCCACCTTCTGCCACACTGAACCCGTCAAAGCCAGGAGGCCTAACCTGCAATAATTCACTCTATTTTGAAAAATAATTTCGCTTTTTAGGCGCTAAAATTATCTCTATTCCCAGATCATTAAACTACACTCACTGTCAATGTTTCTCAAAACCTAAAGACACACAGACCACTTTTTTAGAGTAAATGCTTGTTGCAATCCTATGGCACACACTTCATCAGTGTTAAATAAGCAAACTTTCCGTAGGCCTAGCTGAAGGTAGAACCTTCAACCCTGATATTAAAACAAGCCTGTGTACTGGAACACTAACCCACTGAATCATAAGAAGGCACAACCTGCATATATATATATAGCAAAAACCTAAATGCATGCATTTGTTTAAGCCTGAGACACTTTAAAAAATACTCTGAATGAAAGCAAAATGCTATTTAAACAGTGATTTTACTCAAAATCGACTTTCACATTTTGGGCATAAAAAAATGAATATCCTACAATTTTCTTGCATAATATGCATTACTAGAATGTCTATTACATAGCCCATGAGTCAGGCATTTGAAAATAATAATTTATACTTTATAAAAATGAGCTTGCTTGCGCCTATGCCAAGCGAAATTTACATATGAATACTTGTCATTTTAGTGGTGCAACATAACTTAAATCACATTTTAATGCTAGGAGGTCATAGTATGAGTGTTAAGCTTTATAAATATTAAAAAACGATTTTTGTAGCACTAATTTTTGATAATTATTTTCATAATTAATAATTTTTGTCTTCTAAAAAAAACAATTATTCCTTTTTGTGATTGTTCTACATATAAGAGCCCGCTGCATCTCTTGCCTATCATTTAGATGCATTAACTCACAAACCCGAGCGCATATGCCTAACTTAAAACGCTTCACAATCCTGCGTCACATTTCGCGCCACTTTTATGCAAAAGGGCCGTTATGCAAAATTCCACCCGTGTTTAACTGGAAAAAGTGCTGGCTGAATGAACATTCCTATCAAATATACTGCAGCTAAAACGTTTGCCTGTGAACATCTAATACAGTGCATTTAAGGAAAACGCTGTAAATTTATTTACTTTTGCAAAAATAGGTAATTTTGTTTTTTGTTTGGGGCCTTATTTATATCTATTGAATGTGACACACACACACATATTGAGCTTATTTCAAACATAAACAGAAAGTGTTGAAACATTGAGAACACACAATACAGCACTTTCATAAATTGCGCGAACGCTATGTACATACCAAAGTTACACTAATGAGAAAAATCACATAAACATGTAAACACACATTTAAACCCACAAATCAACACTCAGGACGAAAACAGGACAGTCCGGACTGTAAGTAGCTGTAAGTCATATTTACAAGAAACACTTCTCAACAGTGTTCCAAAAGACTGTAAAAACAGCCCAACTGCACTAGCTGTATGTGCAGGAAAACCAAAAATACACTCAATTCACTAGCTGTAGCTGGCAGAACACCAAACATCGTTCTGCATCTCCATTCATAAAAATTGCACAGAGCAAAGGATTCTTTTTTGTTTTATGTCATATTTTAATTCCCTGGGGATACAAAATCACCAAGGAAGAAATATGTTTGTAAATCTAACCTATTTAGGCGTAAACCGGCTTATTCAAACGTATACAAAGTTGGCCAACACAAATCTTCAAATTTGCTAAATCCAGGCATCTTATAGCTCACTAATCTAGCTTCAAACTTCAAGGGGTTATCTCTATCGATACACTTGCAAATATACAAGACCCTTGGTTATTGAAAATTGCAATCTTCAAATAATACTAAGGACTAAACAAAGAAAAACAAAGGACTGGGAGCGACCCACTTATACCTCAAGTAAAACAGATTAACTGCATACACAAATTGCAATTCGCATATACAAACCTATACAAACCGTGTCCAAATTCTAACTGCCAAGTTATAACTGCACTAACAGTCTCATTTAAAAAAAAAAAACGTACGCCAAAAAGAGGTAGCTCAGTCAGGAGTGACACCTTTTGGAGAGTTGTAAGTCAGAAAAATCAAAAATATGCTAGGCCGCAAAGACAGAGAATCCCCCAGAACCTCCGTGCACAGAGTACCTCTTTTAGTAGATTTCTGTCTTGCCTTCCCCAGCAGCTTTCTGTCCTCTGACAAAATTACTCCTCCAGATAGTCACTTCTTGATTAGGCCCACCGTTGGTCGCGCCATCTGAAGAACCAAAAATTCACAATACTCCTTCTCAGGGGTCTTACCAATAGGTAGTCCATTCAAAAGTGGCAAAGAAATCAACAGAGAATCTGAAATATGAAAAGACATCTTTATTACAATTAATTGTGAGGCTACGTCACCCAGTCACACCTAAAGCAACTGGAGGAGGCAGCCTGTTTGAATGGTCTCCGCACAGACCTTTTATACAATTAATTATGCCCTAGGCACACATTTTCTACATTATTGTTGGTCACTCCCAGGACGTGCACACAAAGCACTGTATGATGACAAACCCACTTTCAAGATAAGTCCAGGCCATAGACAATGTCCACATAATGCGCACATTCTCTAGCTGACAAGGCCAAATAAACCCAAAACAGTAAGGTCACAGCGCATGTCATAAATAGCTCGTGGGGGCAGGAACAGAAACAGATGGAAGTAAGATAGGCACGTTTGTGTGTAGTAAATCTTTACAATGTCCTGTGCTCTGATCTATAATCTTGATCAGCTAAAGGGCAGGAACTGGCTTGGCAAGGTTAGCCTCAAGCAACAGGGTCAGCTTTCGTCAGGTCATGCAGGAGTCAGCACAAACCCATGCTAAGGTTATGTCCTTTAAATGCTTGTTCTGCCATGGTGAGAGCCTACTGTAAGGGCAATGCATAAAATGGCTGCTATTCACAAGATGGAACCCGAGTGTTCAATACAAAACCTTCAAATACACAGTGAATCCATTGGTGTAACATGATGAAAACACTCATGCATACCGCATTCGTCATTTGCGGTTCGCTGATACCAAATTCATAACAGAATCATGATATTTAAAACACAGGTTCAGAATTTTCAGTACCACAACTCAGGGAAAACCTACCTTATGGACAATTTCTTAGATTGCGCAGAAACTGCAGTAAACTTTCTGAATACAAAGAACAAGCCAATGATCTATCTGAGAAACTACTAAAGCGTGGATACCCAAATAGAATTGTAAACAAATGTCAAAAGAAAGCCAGAAATCAGCCCAGAGAGGCGCTCCTTGAAGAAAAAACTACCGTCAACAATTCTATACCCTTGACATGCGTGACCACGTTCAACGCAGTATCAAATCAAGTGACCAGAAGTATAAATAAACACTGGGCAATCATAAACACTGGAAATCTACACTGGGAGAAACCGCTCTTTTCATTCAAAAAGTCTCACAGTCTTAAGGACACTCTGGTCAACACCAGGCCAAAAATAAGGACAGTTCCAGCTGTTCAATCCATCACCAGGACTTGGGGTCTCCCTGATGTCACTGGACACTACCGCTGCGGAAATTGTAGTGTATGCCATCTGACGAGAAACACAAAAACACTGGACCTTGAAGCAGGAAAAACATGGAGACAAGTTTCCCATACTAATTGCAATAGCAGTAACGTGGTTTACTTAATTGAATGTACATGCAAAAAACAGTACATAGGAATGACTACCCGCAAAGTGAAGCAACAAATTTGTGAATACGGCAGCACCATCCGCTGCAAGAAAAGTGCGACCAGGCTAACAGACCACTTTATAGAGAAAAATCATACACCAAACGACATGGTATGGACAATCATTGAACAGATATCTCCTGGACCCAACTTACAGAAACGTCTGTATGAAAAGGAACAAAGATGGGTGTACAGACTATCTACACATATCAATGGTTTAAATGATAGCATACCATGGGCAAATGTTCTATAATAACTTGGTATAAATAAAAGAGAGGGGCTCGTAATAACCCTTAGGGAAATAGAGCACCAATATACTGCAAAGTAAAGCCAAAAGGTTTTCCCTATGGGAGGTATTATTTCCTGCTTCTAAATCAGGACTCAAAATGACAAACTCAATTCACACCATTCATATATCTTGCATTTTGTTGGATGGGAGAACACTTACCAGAAAGGAACACAAACAGTCTATTTTTAAAAAAGTATACAATTTATTATAAATAAAAGCATATGGATTCCAAGTTAAAAACACAAATTACACAAATAAAACCACCTAATGTGGATGTGGAGAAAATTTTTAAAAAGACACTACTATCTGTCTTAGTTATGTCATTTCGGGCCCTCGTTTGTCAACATTGGGGGAATAATATTCCTTTAAACCAGGTTATTTGTTGGCAACACCGAATATGACTCGATGAAAATGCGTCGACGCGTTTCGGAAGCTTAAGTTGATAATGGCTTCCTTCTTCAGGACAGTCTCTATATGTTTTCTCCACTGAATTGTATCATACCTAATGCACAAATAAAATATGGCTATTAGCTTCTGATTTTACAATTACTATCTACACATGTTTGAATGTGATTTTATCAAGGTGGCTTGATCTTGCATTGCCCATACTGAACTTAACCCTTACATATTAAAACATATACTCAAATCTGTATGGAGACACACAATTCTCTATGAAGACACACAATTCTCTATGAACGCAATTCTATATAAAACACAATTATCTATCAACAAGGGGCCTATTTCTAATCATAGAGGGCCTATGTATAATCACCAGTCCTTTGTAATGACACATTTCTCCAGATGCCAACATCTTAAACACCTCAAGTCAGCATCATACTGTTTCATATAGCCATTTTACTTTTTAGGGCCAGTAAGTTATATTGCACATATCCTTTCTAAAAAAACATATTGAAGATGCTAAAAAACCATACATATCTAATTTACTACCTATAGTTGTTGACAATTTTCGCATTTTTCTGGAAACATTGTGCTTAAGTCTAACACCCTCTGGTTAGTGTTGTCCACATCCTTCCCACACTCATTCAAATCATTCATACACCAGTCATATTACATTTAGTTGTTACTGACCATTGCAGTTGCGTTGTATGGAGAAATCTACTGAATGCGTAGTATTCCTGTGGTGGCCGCCTATAAGGTTCGCAGACTCCCACGGTCCTATATATAGTTAAGGAGAGTACAGCGTTAAAAATTAAATTTTAAATCTTAGCGTACTCTAAATTAATAGTTAGAGGGCATTTGTTTACCTCAGTATGTAGGAGGTTGCTCTATCAAATCAGATCTTTTTAGTAGCTTTTTTAGATGTGATGCTATCCTCACATTCCTCCATAGGTTAAAGGATACGTGTTAATTTTTAACATCGAGCGTTAGATGGGTCATATCTTACAGCTCAGTTGGTAATACAGTTTTAATGGTATAGGGATTTCTCAGCATGATTCTCGTGGGGCGTGGATATTTTAATGCCTCCCACCGAGTGCTAGTTCTATGTTGAATCCTAGAATAGGTATAAATATTTTACAGGAAGCCTCCACTCTCTTCATCACCAAATTACATAGACATATAAACCGGTCCTTACCGATAAAGACAACACTCTGCCTCAAAAACGGGGGTCCTTTCACACAGCTCGGTAATATTATGCACGTGGCTGCTTAAAGGTGAATGCTAGTTCTGCGTTGTATCTTGAAGAAAGATATACTTCTTTTAGACAAAGAGGAAACATCCACTATCCTCATCGCCATATTAAATAAACATGTTAACAAGTCCTTACCGGAAATAACAACGATCTGTTTCAAATACCGGGGGTCCTTTCACGCAGCCGGGTAATTTAATGCACGTGGCTGTGAAAAGAAATAAATTGGTGTCACTATATATATGACACAAGCTACACGCAGTATGCGTAATTGCGGCGGAGTATTATCTTATTTAAATATTGCCCACAATCGTGTTACGATATTGGCTCTAAGTCGCCTTCTTTCCCCCACTAACGTCGTTCTGTTAAGCATAGCGGGTCGGATGTTGTCCTCACCTATTGGGTGCGCACGGCAATGTTTCCCGGGCTGCAAAACGTCGGCGTCTGTACGATCACCGCTCGCGTAGTGGTTTAGAGGTTTGCATGATTCCACTAGTCGCTTTTATATACGTCAGACGGTCACGTGATTTAAATATTATCATCGAGGCCGGCCGTCAATGCGTGCGTTGTATTTCCTTTTCTTTTTTCGAAGGAAAACCAAACTTTATTGTAAAAGCTTGATGGACACTTCCAGAGTTTTGTTAATAACCGCACCTATACGTGCGCGTGGCTGTATGTGGCTGTTCTGCACATGAGGGCACAGCGCAGGGCAATAATAAATTGTGGCAGCCTTAAATTCTATGTTTATAATGGTAATTCTAATGTAAATCGTTTTAACCAATAAAAATGGTCTCCTCCTTTAAATATATCGCCTATGTATTATTTTGTCTTTTATTATGATAGTAACTAAATGTTCCTATCTTGAAGGTCGGGGGGGTCTCAAGCCCTAAATTCTAAGCTATATAGGAATTATAAATGGGAGCGCGGGGTCTATATGATGCATACCAGTTTTTTTTCCTCAATTGTATGCTCTGGTGCTGTATCTGCTTGTACTTATAGACAGTTTTATACTACTATCCTCATCCAGTCTTCTTTAGTGTTAAGACCACGATTAACTGTATCTAGCTTGGAAATATTCCACTGTTCCCTATTTTTCCTTTTTATATCAAGGTTTCCTCCTCTTTTGGAAGCTGTAATCCTCTCTATTACACACCACGAAAATTCTGTATGTTTGTGTTGCAATTTGTCGAAATGTTCGACCATAGGGGCATTCTCTTTTCTTGTTTTCAGCGCGGATCTATGTTCCAGGAGGCGCAATCTTATTTCTCTGCCAGTCTCTCCTACATAAGCTAGTTTGCAGGGGCACATTATTATATATACAAGATTGCTGCTTCTGCAATTATTCAATGTTTTCGAAGTCATCGTATAATTGTTATAGGTCAGAGTTTTTCCAACGATGCAGTTTTCGCATATTGAGCAGTTACTGCACTTATGGTTTCCTACTGCTTTGGTACCATTGATTGTAAGCTGGTTGATTTGATTCTGTTCTCTATATGTGTGGACAAGATTCTGCCGAATGTTTTCATTCCGCCTAAATGCAAAAATGGGTTTTGAGAGTTTGACCTCTTTACCATCGTTTAAGATGTGCCAACTCGAGTGGATTAAATTTTTCAATTTATTGCTAATGTTTGAAAACTGGCTCACAAAAACTAATTTAGAGTTGGTCACAGGTTGTTTTTTTGAGACAGGATCTGGATGTATCATACTGTCTCTATTGTAAAATCGTGCCCTTTTGCATGAATTCCTAATGAGTTTTTTGGGATATCCTCTATCCTGTAGTTTCTCACTCAGTTTGTTTGCATGTTTCAGGTAGTCCTCCATGTTTGTGCAGTTCCTCCTGAGTCGGAGGAACTGTCCAAATGGGACATTGTCTCTTTGGGAGCGAGGGTGATAACTGCTGTAATGCAGTAAGGTGTTTTTATCAGTAGGTTTGGAATACAATTCCACCTCTAACTTACCTTCTTTGTTCTTTATGGTAATGTCCAGGAAGTTAACTGAGTCTCTATCGTATACTGCTGAGAATCGGAGATTCTCATCTCCCAAGTTTAACCACTCTAAGAATTCCTCAAGGGTATCCACTTCTCCTTCCCAAATGAAGAAGATGTCGTCAATGAAGCGACGCCATAATGAGATGTTCTCAAAAAATGGCGACACCTCATTGAACACATGCTTCTCTTCGAACCTGGCTACGTATAAACATGCCAGGCTCGGCGCGCAGGTAGCCCCCATACTGGTGCCCTTGCATTGGAGAAATAACTCATCTTTAAACAGAAACATATTATTTTTCAGGACTAGGGTTATGCACTGCATTATGAATTCCTGGTTTGCGCCTCTAAGGTCTGCATTTCTCAGTGTCTCTTCCACCACGCTAATAGTATCATTTTGTGGTATATTGGTGTACAACGCCTCTATATCGAGGGTCACCATAATCTGATTATTGGGGTTGTACATCAATCCTTCCACTATAGAGATCATATGTGCCGAATCTCGCACGTATGATTCTTGTCTTAATACAAGGGGTTTTAGAAAGGTGTCAGCGTATTGACTCAGTGGTTCAAGACGTGAGCCAATACAACTGACTATAGGCCTCATGGGGGGATTTTCCACACTCTTATGTATTTTGGGGAGACCATATATTGCTGGTATCCTAGCATCTTTGCAGTATAAGAATTCAAATTCTGCTTTACAAATCCAATCCTTATCAAAGGCATTTTTCACTATTTCCAGAACCTTTTTATTCAAAGACTCTAATTTCGTAAAGGGAACTCTTTGATAGTGTTCTTTAACTTCTAGAAGATCCAACATTTTCTTATTGTAATCTTCACTATTAAACACCACCACCCCTCCGCCTTTATCGGCCGGCTTAATGGTTAGTTGTAGGTTATTCTTTAAATCTATCATGGCTTTTCTATGTTCTTTAGACATATTGTTCTTATCAGGGTATGTATGTTCCAAAAATGTTTTCACCTTAGACTCTACCACTTTTTCAAATGTTTCTACATTTTTACCTACCTGAGAGATTGCAGGGGTGACGGTTGATTTTTGTTTGAGTCCCGAAATATTAATGGTTGGATTATAGTCCCTTTCTTCAAAGAATTCTTTTAGTCTAATTTTGCGGAAAAATGCTTTTAGGTCCTTCTCTAAATTAAATTTGTTAACATTAGCCGTAGGTGCAAATGTAAACCCTTTTTCCAAGACTTCTACTTCTATTTTATTCAAAGGGTAGTTTGAGAGGTTGACAATTGGAAATGTGTTTGTATCATTGGGAGTTATTGGCGATATCGTTGACTCCTTGTGTTGGGATATTCCTGAGGGGCCTGGTTGTACTGATAATTCGTCCTGTGTCCACCCCTTGGGGCCTGGTATTATTTTCTCTGATACTGCCCTCTGTATTGGTATGGTTTCGCACCTCTCCTTTGGCGGTTCTCTAAAAAATGATTTCCCCCATTCTGTTCGCTAGTATAACCGCCATTCCCTGAGGTGGAGCCTTCATCTTCGCTACTTGAGCCAGATGTTTCAGAGAATGTGACACTTTTCTTAGCTCCTCTGTTGTATATAGGTCGATTCTCAACATTTCTTTCTTCTCTTGGTTGTTGGAAGTAATCTTTATTTATATAAGGGTAGACTAACTCTATACTGTATTTATTCAGATCCTTTTTAAGTTTTATAGTTTTTTTGTTAATCAAGGAGTCTTTGTATCCGTCCATTTCCGCATTTAATTCCTCTAACCTCTTTCTTGCATCGTCAACCGCTGACATTTCCTGAAGTGCTAGTTCTAATTTTTCTATTTCTTTCCGTTCTAATACTACCCTCTCTTGTGCAGTTTCAATAATTAAAAGGATCCAATCCCTACTGCACCTATTTGCAATGTGTTTCCTGGTTTCTAAAAAGTTTATATTATCTGTAAAGAGCCCTGGTTCATTACGGACCTGGAGTCCCATGGGTATAACACCTGATCTTGCATATTGTATCAAGAACTCATCGTGGAGTTCAGTCAATGCCTTTTTTTTAAGGTTTAGAACGTTACCCCATTTATCGTTATTGCCTGTAACAACCACAATCTTGTTGGTATTGTTGGTTGAAGAGCCAACTATTTTATTAAATTGGTCTTCTGTAAATCCAAAAACTTTAAAGGGGTCCATAATGTGACCCAGGAAAAGTGAATTTAATGGTGAATCACTAAAAAGTGATCACAAATTTCTCTCCAGCACAGGGCTGTACCAAGTAGGTATAAATAAAAGAGAGGGGCTCGTAATAACCCTTAGGGAAATAGAGCACCAATATACTGCAAAGTAAAGCCAAAAGGTTTTCCTTATGGGAGGTATTATTTCCTGCTTCTAAATCAGGACTCAAAACGACAAACTCAATTCACACCATTCATATATCTTGCATTTTGTTGGATGGGAGAACACTTACCAGAAAGGAACACAAACAGTCTATTTTTAAAAAAGTATACAATTTATTATAAATAAAAGCATATGGATTCCAAGTTAAAAACACAAATTACACAAATAAAACCACCTAATGTGGATGTGGAGAATTTTTTTTGAAAAAGACACTACTATCTGTCTTAGTTATGTCATTTCGGGCCCTCGTTTGTCAACATTGGGGGAATAATATTCCTTTAAACCAGGTTATTTGTTGGCAACACCGAATATGACTCGATGAAAATGCGTCGACGCGTTTCGGAAGCTTAAGTTGATAATGGCTTCCTTCTTCAGGACAGTCTCTATATGTTTTCTCCACTGAATTGTATCATACCTAATGCACAAATAAAATATGGCTATTAGCTTCTGATTTTACAATTACTATCTACACATGTTTGAATGTGATTTTATCAAGGTGGCTTGATCTTGCATTGCCCATACTGAAATTAACCCTTAAATATTAAAACATATACTCAAATCTGTATGGAGACACACAATTCTCTATGAAGACACACAATTCTCTATGAACGCAATTCTATATAAAACACAATTATCTATCAACAAGGGGCCTATTTCTAATCATAGAGGGCCTATGTATAATCACCAGTCCTTTGTATTGACACATTTCTCCAGATGCCAACATCTTAAACACCTCAAGTCAGCATCATACTGTTTCATATAGCCATTTTACTTTTTAGGGCCAGTAAGTTATATTGCACATATCCTTTCTAAAAAAACATATTGAAGATGCTAAAAAACCATACATATCTAATTTACTACCTATAGTTGTTGACAATTTTCGCATTTTTCTGGAAACATTGTGCTTAAGTCTAACACCCTCTGGTTAGTGTTGTCCACATCCTTCCCACACTCATTCAAATCATTCATACACCAGTCATATTACATTTAGTTGTTACTGACCATTGCAGTTGCGTTGTATGGAGAAATCTACTGAATGCGTAGTATTCCTGTGGTGGCCGCCTATAAGGTTCGCAGACTCCCACGGTCCTATATATAGTTAAGGAGAGTACAGCGTTAAAAATTAAATTTTAAATCTTAGCGTACTCTAAATTAATAGTTAGAGGGCATTTGTTTACCTCAGTATGTAGGAGGTTGCTCTATCAAATCAGATCTTTTTAGTAGCTTTTTTAGATGTGATGCTATCCTCACATTCCTGCATAGGTTAAAGGATACGTGTTAATTTTTAACATCGAGCGTTAGATGGGTCATATCTTACAGCTCAGTTGGTAATACAGTTTTAATGGTATAGGGATTTCTCAGCATGATTCTCGTGGGGCGTGGATATTTTAATGCCTCCCACCGAGTGCTAGTTCTATGTTCAATCCTAGAATAGGTATGAATATTTTACAGGAAGCCTCCACTCTCTTCATCACCAAATTACATGGACATATAAACCGGTCCTTACCGATAAAGACAACACTCTGCCTCGAAAACGGGGGTCCTTTCACACAGCTCGGTAATATTATGCACGTGGCTGCTTAAAGGTGAATGCTAGTTCTGCGTTGTATCTTGAAGAATGATATACTTCTTTTAGACAATGAGGAAACATCCACTATCCTCATCGCCCTATTAAATAAACATGTTAACAAGTCCTTACCGGAAATAACAACGATCTGTTTCAAATACCGGGGGTCCTTTCACGCAGCCGGGTAATTTAATGCACGTGGCTGTGTAAAGAAATAAATTGGGGTCACTATATATATGACACAAGCTACACGCAGTATGCGTAATTGCGGCGGGGTATTATCTTATTTAAATATTGCCCGCAATCGTGTTACGATATTGGCTCTAAGTCGCCTTCTTTCCCCCACTAACGTCGTTCTGTTAAGCATAGCGGGTCGGATGTTGTCCTCACCTATTGGGTGCACACGGCAATCTTTCCCGGGCTGCAAAATGTCGGCGTCTGTACGATCACCGCTCGCGTAGTAGTTTAGAGGTTTGCATGATTCCACTAGTCGCTTTTAAAGTACGTCAGGCGGTCACTTGATTTAAATATTATCATCGAGGCCGGCCGGCAATGCGTGCGTTGTATTTCCTTTTCTTTTTTCGAAGGAAAACCAAACTTTATTGTAAAAGCTTGATGGACACTTCCAGAGTTTTGTTAATAACCGCACCTATACGTGCGCGTGGCTGTATGTGGCTGTTCTGCACATGAGGGCACAGCGCAGGGCAATAATAAATTGTGGCAGCCTTAAATTCTATGTTTATAATGGTAATTCTAACGTAAATCGTTTTAACCAATAAAAATGGTCTCCTCCTTTAAATATATCGCCTATGTATTATTTTGTCTTTTATTATGATAGTAACTAAATGTTCCTATCTTCAAGGTCGGGGGGGTCTCAAGCCCTAAATTCTAAGCTATATAGGAATTATAAATGGGAGCGCGGGGTCTATATGATGCATACCAGTTTTTTTTCCTCAATTGTATGCTCTGGTGCTGTATCTGCTTGTACTTATAGACAGTTTTATACTACTATCCTCATCCAGTCTTCTTTAGTGTTAAGACCACGATTAACTGTATCTAGCTTGGAAATATTCCACTGTTCCCTATTTTTCCTTTTTATATCAAGGTTTCCTCCTCTTTTGGAAGCTGTAATCCTCTCTATTACAAACCACGAAAATTCCGTATGTTTGTGTTGCAATTTGTGGAAATGTTCGACCATAGGGGCATTCTCTTTTCTTGTTTTCAGCGCGGATCTATGTTCCAGGAGGCGCAATCTTATTTCTCTGCCAGTCTCTCCTACATAAGCTAGTTTGCAGGGGCACATTATTATATATACAAGATTGCTGCTTCTGCAATTATTCAATGTTTTCGAAGTCATCGTATAATTGTTATAGGTCAGAGTTTTTCCAACGATGCAGTTTTCGCATATTGAGCAGTTACTGCACTTATGGTTTCCTACTGCTTTGGTACCATTGATTGTAAGCTGGTTGATTTGATTCTGTTCTCTATATGTGTGGACAAGATTCTGCCGAATGTTTTCATTCCGCCTAAATGCAAAAATGGGTTTTGAGAGTTTGACCTCTTTACCATCGTTTAAGATGTGCCAACTCGAGTGGATTACATTTTTCAATTTATTGCTAATGTTTGAAAACTCGCTCACAAAAACTAATTTAGAGTTGGTCACGGGTTGTTTTTTTGAGACAGGATCTGGATGTATCATACTGTCTCTATTGTAAAATCGTGCCCTTTTGCATGAATTCCTAATGAGTTTTTTGGGATATCCTCTATCCTGTAGTTTCTCACTCAGTTTGTTTGCATGTTTCAGGTAGTCCTCCATGTTTGTGCAGTTCCTCCTGAGTCGGAGGAACTGTCCAAATGGGACATTGTCTCTTTGGGAGCGAGGGTGATAACTGCTGTAATGCAGTAAGGTGTTTTTATCAGTAGGTTTGGAATACAATTCCACCTCTAACTTACCTTCTTTGTTCTTTATGGTAATGTCCAGGAAGTTAACTGAGTCTCTATCGTATACTGCTGAGAATCGGAGATTCTCATCTCCCAAGTTTAACCACTCTAAGAATTCCTCAAGGGTATCCACTTCTCCTTCCCAAATGAAGAAGATGTCGTCAATGAAGCGACGCCATAATGAGATGTTCTCAAAAAATGGCGACACCTCATTGAACACATGCTTCTCTTCAAACCTGGCTACGTATAAACATGCCAGGCTCGGCGTGCAGGTAGCCCCCATACTGGTGCCCTTGCATTGGAGAAATAACTCATCTTTAAACAGAAACATATTATTTTTCAGGACTAGGGTTATGCACTGCATTATGAATTCCTGGTTTGCGCCTCTAAGGTCTGCATTTCTCAGTGTCTCTTCCACCACGCTAATAGTATCATTTTGTGGTATATTGGTGTACAACGCCTCTATATCGAGGGTCACCATAATCTGATTATTGGGGTTGTACATCAATCCTTCCACTATAGAGATCATATGTGCCGAATCTCGCACGTATGATTCTTGTCTTAATACAAGGGGTTTTAGAAAGGTGTCAGCGTATTGACTCAGTGGTTCAAGACGTGAGCCAATACAACTGACTATAGGCCTCATGGGGGGATTTTCCACACTCTTATGTATTTTGGGGAGACCATATATTGCTGGTATCCTAGCATCTTTGCAGTATAAGAATTCAAATTCTGCTTTACAAATCCAATCCTTATCAAAGGCATTTTTCACTATTTCCAAAACCTTTTTATTCAAAGACTCTAATTTCGTAAAGGGAACTCTTTGATAGTGTTCTTTAACTTCTAGAAGATCCAACATTTTCTTATTGTAATCTTCACTATTAAACACCACCACCCCTCCGCCTTTATCGGCCGGCTTAATGGTTAGTTGTAGGTTATTCTTTAAATCTATCATGGCTTTTCTATGTTCTTTAGACATATTGTTCTTATCAGGGTATGTATGTTCAAAAAAAATGTTCACCTTAGACTCTACCACTTTTTCAAATGTTTCTACATTTTTACCTACCTGAGAGATTGCAGGGGTGAAGGTTGATTTTTGTTTGAGTCCCGAAATATTAATGGTTGGATTATAGTCCCTTTCTTCAAAGAATTCTTTTAGTCTAATTTTGCGGAAAAATGCTTTTAGGTCCTTCTCTAAATTAAATTTGTTAACATTAGCCGTAGGTGCAAATGTAAACCCTTTTTCCAAGACTTCTACTTCTATTTTATTCAAAGGGTAGTTTGAGAGGTTAACAATTGGAAATTTGTTTGTATCATTGGGAGTTATTGGCGATATCGTTGACTCCTTGTGTTGGGATATTCCTGAGGGGCCTGGTTGTACTGATAATTCGTCCTGTGTCCACCCCTTGGGGCCTGGTATTGTTTTCTCTGATACTGTCCTCTGTATTGGTATGGTTTCGCACCTCTCCTTTGGCGGTTCTCTAAAAAATGATTTCCCCCATTCTGTTCGCTAGTATAACCGCCATTCCCTGAGGTGGAGCCTTCATCTTCGCTACTTGAGCCAGATGTTTCAGAGAATGTGACACTTTTCTTAGCTCCTTTGTTGTATATAGGTCGATTCTCAACATTTCTTTCTTCTCTTAGTTGTTGGAAGTAATCTTTATTTATATAAGTGTAGACTAACTCTATACTGTATTTATTCACATCCTTTTTAAGTTTTATAGTTTTTTTGTTAATCAAGTAGTCTTTGTATCCGTCCATTTCCGCATTTAATTCCTCTAACCTCTTTTTTGCATCGTCAACCGCTGACATTTCCTGAAGTGCTAGTTCTAATTTTTCTATTTCTTTCCGTTCTAATACTACCCTCTCTTGTGCAGTTTCAATAATTAAAAGGATCCAATCCCTACTGCACCTATTTGCAATGTGTGTCCAGGTTTCTAAAAACTTTATATTATCTGTAAAGAGCCCTGGTTCATTACGGACCTGGAGTCCCATGGGTATAACACCTGATCTTGCATATTGTATCAAGAACTCAGCGTGGAGTTCAGTCCTCACTGCCTTTTTTTTAAGGTTTAGAACGTTACCCCATTTATCGTTATTGCCTGTAACAACCACAATCTTGTTGGTATTGTTGGTTGAAGAGCCAACTATTTTATTAAATTGGTCTTCTGTAAATCCAAAAACTTTAAAGGGGTCCATAATGTGACCCAGGAAAAGTGAATTTAATGGTGAATCACTAAAAAGTGATCACAAATTTCTCTCCAGCACAGGGCTGTACCAAGTAGGTATAAGTAAAAGAGAGGGGCTCGTAATAACCCTTAGGGAAATAGAGCACCAATATACTGCAAAGTAAAGCCAAAAGGTTTTCCCTATGGGAGGTATTATTTCCTGCTTCTAAATCAGGACTCAAAACGACAAACTGAATTCACACCATTCATATATCTTGCATTTTGTTGGATGGGAGAACACTTACCAGAAAGGAACACAAACAGTCTATTTTTAAAAAAGTATACAATTTATTATAAATAAAAGCATATGGATTCCAAGTTAAAAACACAAATTACACAAATAAAACCACCTAATGTGGATGTGGAGAAATTTTTTTGAAAAAGACACTACTATCTGTCTTAGTTATGTCATTTCGGGCCCTCGTTTGTCAACATTGGGGGAATAATATTCCTTTAAACCAGGTTATTTGTTGGCAACACCGAATATGACTCGATGAAAATGCGTCGACGCGTTTCGGAAGCTTAAGTTGATAATGGCTTCCTTCTTCAGGACAGTCTCTATATGTTTTCTCCACTGAATTGTATCATACCTAATGCACAAATAAAATATGGCTATTAGCTTCTGATTTTACAATTACTATCTACACATGTTTGAATGTGATTTTATCAAGGTGGCTTGATCTTGCATTGCCCATACTGAACTTAGGGCTAAAGTAAAATAGCTATATGAAACAGTATGATGCTGACTTGAGGTGTTTAAGATGTTGGCATCTGGAGAAATGTGTCAATACAAAGGACTGGTGATTATACATAGGCCCTCTAGATTAGAAATAGGCCCCTTGTTGATAGATAATTGTGTTTTATATAGAATTGCGTTCATAGAGAATTGTGTGTCTTCATAGAGAATTGTGTGTCTCCATACAGATTTGAGTATATGTTTTAATATTTAAGGGTTAAGTTCAGTATGGGCAATGCAAGATCAAGCCACCTTGATAAAATCACATTCAAACATGTGTAGATAGTAATTGTAAAATCAGAAGCTAATAGCCATTTTTTATTTGTGCATTAGGTATGATACAATTCAGTGGAGAAAACATATAGAGACTGTCCTGAAGAAGGAAGCCATTATCAACTTAAGCTTCTGAAACGCGTCGACGCATTTTCATCGAGTCATATTCGGTGTTGCCAACAAATAACCTGGTTTAAAGGAATATTATTCCCCCAATGTTGACAAACGAGGGCCCGAAATGACATAACTAAGACAGATAGTAGTGTCTTTTTCAAAAAAAATTCTCCACATCCACATTAGGTGGTTTTATTTGTGTAATTTGTGTTTTTAACTTGGAATCCATATGCTTTTATTTATAATAAATTGTATACTTTTTTAAAAATAGACTGTTTGTGTTCCTTTCTGGTAACTGTTCTCCCATCCAACAAAATGCAAGATATATGAATGGTGTGAATTGAGTTTGTCGTTTTGAGTCCTGATTTAGAAGCAGGAAATAATACCTCCCATAGGGAAAACCTTTTGGCTTTACTTTGCGCTATAATAACTTGCCCACCAAAAAACGCTGTGAGACTTCCTCTTCACGAATATATACTCAGCCCTAAGATCCCATCGGCTTATGTCCCAATAAACTCTGTAACTCAACCAAATCCCCCTTTTTTACAACTGTCTGGCCCATTTTTCACTCAATAAGCCACAACCTCGGTTTTATTGACTTTGTAGACATACCGCCTAAGGTAACTCCTCTATTTTGAATAGGCAAGAGTTAATATATCCTCCCCTCTTTGTAGTCATCAAACGAGGGAATGAGATCGTTGATACATCCACCACCCGTGTTATATTATCGGTCTTTCCATGAAAGACATGCCACCAGAGTTACTATACCCCCCTTCTTTGTAGTAATCAAAAGAGGGAACGAGTCCGGTGTTTTATCCACCACTCGTGTTAAATTATCAGTCTTTCCATGAAAGACATGTCACCATTAAATAGCACTTTACTGCTCCGTTGTGCGCTAAAATGTAGTATTTTTCCCTATTGCATTGTCAACTGTTTTAGTAAACGAGACAGCGTCTCCATAGTTACACCACGCGTGTGCCTCACAGGCTTCCGTCCTAGTCTCTGGGAAGCGTGTGACGTTGTCACGCTGAGGAGACCACGCCCACCCCGACTACGATGGCGCAGCCTTAAACCCGGCTCTCCACTCGCTTCCCCACGGGCGCATGGAGGTGTTAACTAGGTATACGGCCTCACTAGCCACACGAAAACTGTAAGTAGAACTTTGCTGTCCCCCAGCGAAACGCGAACTCTTCCGTTTCCTTTTTCGGAACCTTTCCAGTACCCACGAGTACACTATCCGGTACTAAGCTTTTCTCCCCTTTCAATTGCAGAATATGTTTTTCAACAGTGGCCTCCCTTCCCTCTAATCCCGTGCATCCTAATGACCCTTAATTAGGAGTAAGCACTTTTTATACATACTGTGTGTTACATGTAGTGTTTGTCTTGTATTGTCTTGTTGAGGAAAAGCAGTCCAGATTACAACCGATGCCCAGGCTGCTGGCGCAAGACGCCTCTTAGTTCCCATCTTTGAATAATTACAAAATAAAGAGACGGGCGTTGGAAGCAGGAACGCAAGAACAGAGTTTTATTTCTCATGAGGAGAGCCTGTCATTTCGGACACGCACACAGTGTCTTCAGGAGGTGCTCTAACAAGTTTCACTGAGACTTCGTCTTTTATACACAGGTTTATGATGCACAAACATTCCTTACTGCAATAAAGACACTTTGAAGTACGAAAAGGCATGTTTGGAATCCCAGCTTCAGGCCAATTCCCATCCCCTTTCTTGGGTGTCGTTCCCCCTCCTAAATGTAACAAGTGATTGTGATCTAGCAGCCGGACATTCCAACAGGACACGAGGGCAGGAGGGGGCGGTCAGATCTAAGGTTGGGCAGGCGATAAGATCGGGCACTTCAGTTGGTGCGTCACGTTTTGTTATGCGGGGCTAAAAGGGGGAAGGGGGGTGGTACATCCATGAGGCTTGGTCTTATGACTTGGGACCGGGTCGAGGGGCCAGGCGTGGCCGGGGGGGGGGGATCATCAGAAGAGGGGAAGGGTGTTCCTGAGGGGAAATGCAGGGGGTGTGGGCCAGGCGGGGGTGTCATTTTCGGAGTAGGGTCACGCAGAGAAAGAGGTTTTTATGGTCTATGCATGAGAGAGCGGGGGTGTTCAATGCGCACGGGGGGCGTGCTGGGGGTTTAACAAACGGGCAGAGAGGCCATGGTGCCTAAAATGGCTGTCGCGTACGTGCATGCATGGGCCTACGCTGGCGGGATGATGCAGTCAATGCTTCGCGGTACTCGGTCTGCTTACAGAGAGGGGTATGGTGAACGCAAATGAACGCCGCTTATGTACATATATATGGTCATTTTCCACATTGTTTGGATCATGATGAAGCAATAGCACGTCGGTATTCCTTTCACTTATAAGGATATGATTGTTGCATAACCACGCACCTATATTCCATGGATGCGAGTGACTAAAGAATCACGGATCGTTTCTCACTAAGCACACAGCCATTGATAAGTGTGCTATAAAACAACATTGTATTGCGCCAATAGGTTATTTTCCATGTATTTGAGCAGCACATCGCACTTAAATAGTCCGCATTTACTCAGTGTGGGATGACTCACAGAGACAGCAGATTTCGTCACTTCACTACGTTGCAGGCACGTAACGAGTTTTCTTGTGACTTATATTCTCTTTCTTTACAGGTCTTTTCGCTCCTAGCGTAACCACCCCCGGGTTACAGCTTCATTCGCCCTGTAACCATTTTTGTTACTAGGGAACAAAGGAATGCAGGTATGGCAGGGCGTTAGTGTACCCTGACCACCCATTTCCTTTCCTGGTCCTGAAGAAAAACCGGCATTTTCCATTTCGGTTTGAAACATGTAGACCTTCCACTTATATTACAGATACACTTGGTCATAACTAAACCTATTATTGTATCTACACACACGTTTTTAATATTGTCCAGTAGTCTTAAGAATAAAACATTTTTCACCTATAAGCCATACCAGGACAATTTTTAACACACTTACTTTTTTCTTGCACTCATCACTCATATACCAGCTCCACTGTATTCCAGGTGTCGCAGCACACCTTGATGGCACTCGGCTGTCAAGGTGGCCCCGATGATGAAGCATGTCACCGACTAGGTCGGTGAGTGAGGGGTTTATTAAAACCAAAGAAGGACTTTCTTCTTTTTCACATTAGAAAATCATCCTACCAAAATCGCCCTTTGAGCCTTTTTCTGGTGGTACTCCTCCTTTCTGTTATATAGATGCCTAGCCCAGGGGATCAGGAGTACTTTTCCGTCCACTCCGGTGGATAAAATCCCTTTACTCTCTCCATTTGTTGATTGTATAAGAGGACGTGAGGCATCCAGCAGCTGGACCGCAACAGTTCCCTCTCCCAATATGGCGGCTAAACCCAGTCTCCCACCGCGTCAGCACCTAATCGTCTGCGCGGGGAGCTGGGTTGAAGATGCGGCGTGTAAGGTATATGCAGCGAGATCAGCTGTGTTCCTTAAAATTATGAAAGTAAAATATTAAACCACAAAGTAAAATACAAATGCACACTTTTAAAAACTATCAGGCTAGTCCCCCGGCTTTTGGCCTCAGGGGTGAATCTTGAGGTAATTAGTCTTGACCCTGTGCCTCATGGGAACAGTCCAGCACAAAATGCCAAGCCAGCAATGGCTGCTCCTCCATGGGGGCGTGGGGGCATCACCCCACTACTTTCTTGCAGTACAAGAAGCAGAAACATAAAATGGTAAAACTCCCATTTTATGTTTCTACTTCTTGCACTGCGAGAAAGCAGAAGTGCCTCTGTGCATGGTTGGGGGGTCGGTCCTGCTCGAGGGCAAGGGTGGAGTGGCTCATGGGCATAGGAAGTGTGGGGGACGCAGGGATATATCCCCCCAGATTTTGTGGGGGGGGACTGGGGACAAAAGAATTTCCCCTCTCCCTTCTGTTATTCTCAGGGCCATTAGTGCGTGAAAGCGCTACCTAATGGTTCTGCACTTGACCTGCCTGGAGTCAAAGAGGCCACCCGCCCTCTTCCCTTTGTTATGCTGCAGTAAGGCTTGGCTGGTCTGGAATGGTTGTTAGTTGCTTAAAATAAAAAAGCAGCAACCATGGCTTTGTTGAATATAATTTTGAAAATACTTCAGTTTAAAAATGAAGAGACAGTGAAAGAACGATAACCCGTTCTTTTTAACTTGTTTTACAGGCTTCTTTATATAAACTGTTTTCCAACAAAGCATCATGGGCGTTTTACCTTTTATCTTACAGAATGCCCTGCTGTAGGCTGATGCTCCGTCCATCACCACCCCCTTTTGTACCGCTTTTGGTCGCCATAAGTGTGGCAGGGTATGCTCAGACGTGAGTCCCTTGCTCACTTTGCCACTGGATTCAAGCAAGCCGGGCTGAAGACTGCTGGAATGCCAGAAACCGGTCCTCAGAAGCTTGTTTCCGGTCCAGGGAAGGCATGGCTTGGCAGTTCGGGCTGGACTGTTCCCATGAGGCACAGGGTCAGACTGATTCGCATATAGCCATGTCTGAACTGGGGTGGCAAAGTGGGCTAAAGAACGGTGATGGATTAAACCCAGATCTTTTGACTGGGTGTGAGTGTTTGATTGATTCATATGCTCCGTCCATCACCACCCCCTTTTGTACCGCTTTTGGCCGCCATAAGTGTGGCAGGGTATGCTCAGACGTGAGTCCCTTGCTCACTTTGCCACTGGATTCAAGCAAGCCGGGCTGAAGACGGCTGGAATGCTAGAAACCGGTCCTCGGAAGCTTGTTTCCGGTCCAGGGAAGGCATGGCTTGGCATTTCGGGCTTGACTGTTCCCATGAGGCACAAGGTCAGACTGATTTGCATATAGCCATGTCTGAACTGGGGTGGCAGAGTGGGCTAAAGAACGGTGATGGATTTAACCAAGATCTTTTGACTGGGTGTGAGTGTTTGATTGATTCAGATGCTCCGTCCATCACCACCCCCTTTTGTACTGCTGTAAGCTGAAGCAGGAGAAGACCACCAGATGCTGTCACACCCCAGACTGCCCCATTGACATTCTGTATGCGGCAATTACCCGGCATATAGAATGACAATGGGCGGGGTGGGGCTGCTCCTGTGCTCCAGGAGGAGTGCGAGGCGGCCCCATCAAGGGGGGTAAGGCCTCTCACAGGGAGCAGTGTTGCTCCCTGTGATGGGAGCAGTGCTGCTCCCTGTGATGGCCAAAATTACGGACAAAAGGCATCCGTAAAAGGGATCCTCACAGACAACGGATGTGAGGTCCAAATTACAGACGGTCCGTGAAATTGCCGGTTGGTCACCCTAGGTCAGAGCCTTCCAAACTGTGTGTCCCGACACAGTACTGTGTCGCCTGCAAATGGTGGGTGTTTGACAGGCACTTAACACATAACTGCTGCTAATTAAGAATCATTCCTGGACACTCTGCTCTATGGTCTTTTAAAGACCTGTGAAGTGCTCAGTGAGGCTGTGTGTGTGCCCGGGAAGCTGGGGTGAGGTGACAGAGGGTGACAGACAGAGGGAGACAGAGTAAGGAAGACAGAGGGAGGGAGACCGAGGGGGGTAGGCAGAGGGAGGGAGTCAAACAAGAGGGAGACAGGCAAGAAGGAGACAGGCAAGAGGGAGAAGGACAAGAGGGAGAGAGAGGCAGAGACAGACAGAGAGACGGAGAGGGAGACAGAGGGAAGGAGACAGGGACAGACAGAGACAGGGTCAGACAGATAGAGGCAGAGACTGAGACAGACAGAGAGGCAGAGAGACAGAGAGGGAGGGAGAGAGGTAGACAGAGGGAGGGAGACAGGGACAGACAGACAGGCCGGCAGAGACAGGGACAGACACAGACAGGCAGAGAGAAAGAGGCAGAGAGACAAAGAGGCAGAGAGACAGAGAGGGAGGGAGTGAGAGGGAGACAGAGGGTGGCAGAGGGAGGGAGCAGGAGGAGACAGAGAGAGATAGAGACAGAGACAAACAGAGACAGGGACAGGCAGAGACAGATAGAGGCAGAGACAGGGACGGGGCAGACAGATAGAGGCAGAGACAGACAGAGACAGAGAGGGAGACAGAGGGAGGGAGACAGGGACAGACAGATAGAAGCAGAGACAGGGACAGACAGATAGAGGCAGAGACTGAGACAGACAGAGTCAGAGAGGTAGAGAGACAGAGAGGGAGAGGGAGGGAGACAGAGGGAGAGAGGTGGGAGGGAGACAGGGACAGACAGGGACAGACAGGCAGGTAGAGGCAGAGACAGGGACAGACAGATAGGGGCAGAGACTGAGACAGGCAGAGAGACAGAGAGGGAGAGGGAGGGAGAGGGAGGGAGACAGAGGGTGACAGAGGGAGGGAGCCGGAGGAGATAGAGAGAGAGGGAGACAGAGGGAAGGATACAGCGGGAGGAAGAAAGGGGGGACAGAGGGAAGGAGAGGGAGACAGACAGAGGGAGGGAGACAAAGGGAGACAGACAGAGGGAAGGGAGACAGAGACAGAGGGAGGGGGAGACAGAGGGAGGGGGAGACAGAGGGAGGGTAGACAGAGAGAGAGGGAGACAGAGAGAGAGGGGGACAGAGGGAGGGAGGCAGAGGGAGGGAGGCAGAGGGACAGAGACAGAGGGAGGGAGACAGAGAGCGGGAGACAGAGGGTGACAGACAGAGGGAGACAGACATACAGAGGGAGACAGACAGAGGGAGGAGGGCGACAAAGGGAAGGAGACAGTGGGAGGGAGACAGACAGAGGGAGACCATTTGCCCACTTGTATTTCAAAATGTTCTTCCGGGGGGAGAACCCCACCCGCCAAACCCCCCTTTCTTCTAAGCGTGCTAGATTTACTGCTTTTCACAATAGGATCAATTTGCTGCAACAAGAGAGTCACTTTCCAGTATTCAACCCGATTAGTCGATTTCTCTGATGTATTTCATTATGCAGCAGATTGCAATGAGGTTTCCTTTGGCGGAATAATAATTCATGCCCTTTCCTTTTAAAACAATGAAAAGAACCACACACGTGGGGAAAGTGTACTTCCTCAATTACACGAACTCGCAAAATGCTAGAAATGTTTCATGTCCTTCATTGACGACCATTCACATTTCACTTGTCGTCTCACCAGATGGCCCGGCCTACAGATAAGTTAAATGCCACACAAAGCACTGAACACCCAGGAAGTTTTTATTTGTTTAACACCCACAGAAGCATTTATTTGAGTCTGTTCACAGTCACAACCAAAACCCTTGGTTCTGTTTGTTGTACGTGACAAATAATTTAGGCACCGACATGGAGCTAATGCGAGCCCTTACTGGAATAGGGATTTGCAAGCACGATTTGCGCACATCATTCTTGATGAAGACGGCCGACGACGTTACATCTGGTAACTCAGTTGTCTTTGACTGATTAAGTCAGGGCACAAGTCCTAAACAAGCATTTAAAATGCAATGGTCTCGTCTTTGTTAAAGTTAGAACTATTGGCATTGTCCATGACATTATTTTTGTTTATGTTTTAAAACATATAAATAAATGTCATTGTCATTTACAATGCCAATAGCTTAATCTCTCGCAAATGCGAGACCTATTGCATTTGCACCCACACAGAGCCCCACACACACACACAGAGCCCCACACACACATACACAGAGCCCCCCCCCACACACACACAGAGCCCCATATGCAGAGCCACACACACACACACACAGCCACACACACACACAGAGCCCCACACACACACAGAGCGCCACACACACAGAGCGCCACGCACACACAGAGCGCCACACACACACAGAGCGCCACACACTCACAGAGCGCCACACACACACAGAGCCCCACACTCACAGAGCGCCACACACACAGAGCACCACACACACAGAGCACCACCTACACTCACACAGAGCACCACACACACACACAGAGCACCACACACAGATCACCACACACACACAGCACCACACACACAGCACCACACACACACAGCACCAAACACACACTCACACAGCACCACACACACACACACAGCACCACACACACATACACAGAGCCCCAGAACATAATTCCAAGAGCCAGCAAAGGCTCGAAGCATAGGAACAAGGGAAGTTGTCACCGAAGGCAAGCAATGTCTGTGAGGGTGTGTGAGGGTGTGTGAGGGTGAGTGAGGCTGAGTGAGGGTGAGTGAGGGGTGAGAGGGTGAGTGAGGCTGTGAGAGGGTGAGTGAGGGTGAGAGGGTGTGTGAGGATGAGGGTGAGTGAGGATGAGGGTGTGAGGGTGAGGGGGTGTGAGGGTGAGGGGGTGTGAGGGGTGTGTGAGGGTGTGCGAGGGTGAGGGGGTAAGGGTGTGAGAGGGTGTCGGAGGGTGAGGGAGGGTGAACGCATACAAAATAAATAAACACATGAACCCCCCCCATTGCAGACGATGTATACCCCACCCCAACTTCATGGGAGGGGGGTGACCATTCCCGCCGGTCCTCGAGTGTGCTTCTGTCCACAGATCACATGGCGCATCCATCTGCTCCCCTCCCCCACGGGCCAGTGACCCGCTCTAGCGGACAGGCTGGCCTTTGTAGCGCCTAATCTGCCTGCATTGATTATCAAGGGCCCCCTTCCTTTTACCTGAAAACCCATCCGGTAAGTCCTCCGAATGGGAGGGAGCCGGACTGGCAAGGTGTACAACGAGTCTCTGACAATCCTTGCAGCACAGGAGTGTGTTTAACAACCAAAGCACTCTTACTCTTAAATAACTATGTTTGTGGGGCAGTGAGTGATAATGAGCCGAATGGAAGCATGCACAATCAACATGTCACTTTGTGTGGATACCCAAGGCCCATACTCACACAACAGTGGATTGATCATAACTTTGAGACATTTGATGTATTTTCACAGATAATTCACTCATCAAAATAAAGGAAACACTTACCATTCTAATATGGTCACTGCTGTGGCCTTCTGTAAGTCAAGATTGTTGCTTACATCTGTCATTTGGTTCTGAATTAGTGGTTGAAAGAATAGATGGATGACTGACAAATTGAATGTATTAGTGGGTGAATGATTTAGTGAGTGCATGTACAGGTGTCTGATTAAATGTATGAGTGCATTGAAGGTGAAGGGAGTGCATGGATTGATAGTTTCATGGATGTAAGTTGTAAACCTTTTATTGTCTGATTAATAAAAATAATCACAAGAATTATACTATCCAGTACGTATCCGACCATATTCTTACATCGACCATATGCATAAAAATCAACAAGGTTAAAAAATAATAAGTTGATAGTGTCTTGGAGTCACGCGAGCGCGTCGACAAGATGGCCGCGGCCACCGGAGCTCCGTAACTTCTTCAGCCCAATGAGCTGAATTACGACGATTTTCCTGTCAAGGTTTGCTCAATTTAGTCAGCGCTTGCCTCCTACGCCGACCCCCTACCTTACCTGTGTTTTTCAGGCGTTTTCATCACACGGGGGTCCTTCTGCCTGCTTCCTGGCTCCTCTCCCCTGCCTCTGCTCCAGCTCTGGCGATTTCCTCAGCACAGGGGGCGGTGCATATACAAAGAAAGGGCCTGGCTTGGGCCTAGCCACTCCCACGTCCCACCTTAACTCTTGCGCTGCCTTTCTTTAAGAGCTTCTGGAGCTTTTTATACCCTTTTCCCTCATATTTATTACATTTTGAGGTGGATTTTGACTATCTGCATTTTTTTTGACACAAAAAGTTGTTTTTTCTCCTCAAGATGGAAAGCAAAAATTCTACTAACAACAAAAGGAAGCAACAGGTGTCTCCTCCCCCAAATAAATCTAAGGTTGTTGAAACTTCTGAACCTTCACTTACTCTGATACTGGAGGAACTTAAAGCGCTGCGCATGAACACTGATATTATTGCAAACAAAGTGAAAAGTGTCCGCAAAGATATGGCGTCCATGTCCATGAAAGTTTCTGATAATATTTTTAAAATTCAGGACAATAAAACTAAACTTGACGCTTTTACACCTTTGATGGCTCAGATAGTACCAATGCATAACCAATTACTGGAATTGGAGAACCGTAATAGACAATATAATCTCCGCATTTTCAATCTGCCGGAAGAAGTTGAGGGCTCCGACTGTCGCTTGTACTTGGAATCTTTGCTGCCTGGTCTTCTAAATATCAAATTTCCGGAAAAATTTGAGGTGGATAAAGCGCATAGAATTCCCTCACATAGGAATCCACGCCACACCAAACCCAGGCAAATGATTTTCAAGGTCTTGCGTCACCATCACTTGGTCCTCATAAGGAAAGTGGCCAGAGACATTCCTTCGCTTCTGGTAAATGGTTCCAGAGTATTTATCCATCAAGACTTTGCTAAGGAAACGGTTGCTATTCGCAAGGATTTTTCCTCTCTTCGTCCACAATTGAGAAGCCTTGGTTTTAAGTATGGTCTATTTGATCCGTCTACAATGCGAGTTTGGAAAGATACCTTCTCAAAATCTTTTCATCGTCCTGAAGACTTACGACTTTTTCTGGATCAACAAGCTTCGTCATCAATGGAGACTCAAGCTCCTATTACATGAATGCATTTAATTGGAGCACTCCTGGCGATTCTTCTTTCTTCATGGGCTCCAACGGTTTCCGGCCATGCTTGTGGAACGGGTGTGCGTCTCTGTGTCCTTATTTATGTGC
This sequence comes from Lissotriton helveticus, assembly GCF_964261635.1. Taxonomy (NCBI): domain Eukaryota; kingdom Metazoa; phylum Chordata; class Amphibia; order Caudata; family Salamandridae; genus Lissotriton; species Lissotriton helveticus. The sequence continues at coordinate 2,124,844,135 of NC_136067.1, read as the reverse complement.
CCTGTTTGTAGCTTTTTCTTTCTTTTCTGTTTCTTCCTTTTGTGTCTTTCCCTACCTTTTATGGCCTTCTACGTAGAGTTACTTTTCTTCCATGGCTGTTCTCCCTCTTCTCTTCCTTTAACTCCTCTCTTCCTCTTCATTATAGCTTTTCATGGCTGCTACTCATGATGTTAAAATTGTTTCTCTTAATGTTAAAGGTCTGCGACATCCAGTTAAAAGAACAAAAATTTTAGACCTCTTGGGTGCTTCTAAAGCTGACATATGTTTTCTTCAAGAAACACATGTTGATCACAACATTTTACAATATATGAAGAAAAAGTGGGTAGACAATATTGTCTCGTCGCCTGCTCTTGGTAAGAAAAATGGGGTTGCGATTTTCTTTGCAAAGAGATTACACTGTCAGATCATTAGTAAATTTACAGATACAGAAGGTAGATTTATTGTGGTTAAAGTTAAAATTCATGACTCCACCTTCTTTCTGCTTAATATCTATGGCCCCACAGCCGATGACCCATCGTTTTGGTCTAACTTATCTACAGAAGTTCTAAAGTTGGGACAAGTTCCTTTGATTGTTGGAGAGGATTTTAATGTGATCATTGATCCACTACTTGATAGACTTTCTACTACCAAGTTTAGACCCCCTAAAGTTTTTCATGCTTTTAAATCTTTCCTTAATACAATCAAACTGGCGGATATATGGAGACTACACTTTCCCACTGAAAAATGGTTTTCTTTTTTCTCTAATCCTCATAATTCTCATTCAAGGATTGATTATTTTTTGATTTCACCTTCCCTACTTCAGTCAGCTACATATCCTGTTATACGTACTATAGACATTTCAGACCATGCTTTAATTTCATTTGTCTTAAATATCTCTTCTACTTTTACTAAACAAAATAGGTGGCGTATGAACTCGAGCATTGTCCTTACTGACAAGCATAAACCTAAATTATTACAGGCTATACAAGACTATTTTTTGTTCAACCCTGAAGATTCCACGTCAATTGTCACCAGATGGGATGCATTTAAAGCCTACATTAGAGGTACCACTATTTCTATTATGGCTCATGATAACAAACAATGTAATGCCAACATTAAGCATTTGGAAAAGCAAATTGCTAAATTTGAGCGTTTGTTTATCTCTTCTAATGACCCTCAGTACAAACTTACACTTCAAAAACTTCGCTATGAATTTAATGCCATCCTTGGTCAGAGAGCAGGAGTCCAACTTACAAAATCTAATGCTAAATTTCGTTTTAATACCAATAGATCTGGAAAACTCCTTGCTAACTACTTGCGGATTAAAAGAGATAAGACTCAGATTACCTCAATACGAGGATCTCAAGGCAAAGTGGCTATTTCCCATAACGACATTGTACAAGAATGTTTACGTTTTTATTCTACCCTTTATAGTAAACCTGACACCTGCCCTGAATCTTTAATCGATTCTTTTTTAAAGAAGTGCAATTTACCCCATATTTCTTTATCGGATAGAACAGGTCTAGATTCACCAATTACTTCTGAGGAAATTTTGCTTGCCATCAAGTCACTTCCCAAGAATAAATCCCCAGGTCCGGATGGTATCCCAGCAGAATTTTACAAAGAATTTCAATCTCATCTCCTCCCTTATTTGAATACCCTTTTCTCTCATTTTGGCTCCTCTGGTAATATCTCGGGCTCTTTTACAGACGCCTAAATCATTGTTCTACCCAAGCCTGATAAAGATCCTACCTTGGTATCTAATTATCGCCCCATCTTCTTAATAAACCAGGACTGTAAGCTTTATGCGAAAGTCCTTGCTACCAGATTAGCTCCTGTCCTCCATTCCATTATTCACCCAGATCAATCTGGTTTCATGAAAAATAGATATTCTGCTAATAATACTAGAACTCTACTACACATTATTGAACAAAGTTCTCACCTTACTTCTCCTGCGGGAGTGATGGCCTTAGATGCAGAAAAAGCATTTGACAAGATTCACTGGCAATTTTTATTTAAAACTTTATTGTCCTTTGATTTTGGTGCCCCTTTTATTCGTATGATTTCTGCTTTATATTTTGCCCCTACTGCTCGTTTGTTTATTAATGGTCAAATTTCTAGTCAATTTCCTCTCTTTAGAGGTACTAGGCAAGGTTGTCCCCTTTTTCCACTGTTATTTCTTTTAGGTATTGAACCTTTTCTTAATTATATTCGCCTTTGTGATGACATTCAGGGTATTTTGTGATCAATGATGTAACTGTTAAAACTTTAGCCTATGCAGATGATGTTTTATTATTTATTAATAACCCATTTTCTTCTGTTCCTTCCCTATTAGACATTATTGCTCAATATTCTATGGTTTCAGGTTATAAATTGTATGTAAGCAAGACTGATTTTTTTCCTTTGAATATGTTTTGTACCTCGGAGATGCTTCCGAACACAGATATTCTTTGGCAAACAACTAAAATTAAGTACTTGGGTATTCTATTTGCTTCATCGCTGCCAGCTACATTAAAACTTAATTCTGATTTCATAATTGACTACATTAAAAACAAAACGTCCAAGTGGTCTGCCCTTTATCTCACTTGGTGGGGAAGAATGGAATCTATAAAAATGAATATAGCACCTAAAGTCTTTTACTCTTTAGCTATGATCCCCACCCAATTTCCTCTCAGATTTTATAAAACTGTTGACACCCTCTTATCTAAATTCCTTTGGTCTAACAAAGTCCCCCGTATTGCTTACAAGAAGTTAAAAACTCCTAAGTCCCAGGCTGGATTTTCCTTGCCAGACTTTCACCTTTACCATAAAGCTTTTATCTTAAAGCAGAGTGCCCTTTGGTTTAATACTTCACATATGGTGAAATCTCCAATTTGGTTGGATATTGAAGCATCCATTGTGCGGCCCTTTTCTTTACCCTCCTTGATGTCGATGTCATCCTCAGCGAAGGTTGCTCATCTTTCCTCTATCATTAAGTCCTCTAGATTAATAATTAATGATTTAGATTCTAATTTTGAATTACCCCTACTCTCCACAGTCCACTTGTCTTTATGGCACAGTGCACTACTTAAATTGAACAGAAACATTACCTTCTGGTCCTCCTGGATTTCAAGAGGCATTTTATATCTTAAAGATGTATTTAATAGTAATGCTTTTAATTCCTTTTGAGCAGCTACAGTTAACGTTTGGTATCCCAGCTACTGACCTTTTGAAATATCAATTGTTATGTAACTCTATTTTGGATTCCTTCCCCAATGGTATTCCCTCTTCCACCACAAATGACCTATTAATTTACCTCACAGCTGTAACATCGTCCCCAAAAGCGGTCTCTGTTTTTTATAAAAAACTCACCACCTCACAGGGCTCCAATGCTCAGATTATTTCATCGTTCTGGAACAATGAACTTTCCATCTCCCTGTCAGATGACTCCTGGTCTTCTATATGGCTTAACAGTATCTCTGGCTGGCTCCCAGTGTCCCTTTACCAAACCAATGCTTATATTTTATTTAACACTTTGTGGACTCCATCACGTCTATGCCGTGCAAAACTGTTACCATCTGAAGTTTGTTGGCACTGCAACGCTAGCCCTGGTTCACTTCGCTATCTCTTAAAGGTGTCACTCATAATTCACAATCATTTCATTCGTTTTGGTCTCCTATTGATTCATATGTTCTGCAATGATATTGTTATATATTTTCTTATGTTCTTTATTTTACATTACATTTTCACTGTAACTCTGTAGTTTATGACTTTATGATCCTATGACATGTTATTTCCCTCCCCTCCCCCCTTTTTTCCCCCTTCTCCTTCCTCTTTAATTGCGATTCTCTTTTTATTATTATATTTCACTATTGCGTATTTTGGTTTAATGCATTTCATATTGATTATTTGATCACTTACGCTTGTAACTTCCTTCCTCTTTTTTGTATTGTACTTGTTCTTTTTCATTTTGTCTTAAAATTTAATAAAATCTTTCTGAACAAAAAAAAAAAAAATAAGTTAACACTTGTCCTAGCCCACCGTGATCCATATCGATTAATCCAAAAGTAGCAAAGTGCTTGTAGCAGAGGACATATTATGATTTAAATAAAAAAGGACATGCAGCATTAAAATATAGCTTCCCACAGAATAACCATACAGTACATCAGAACGTGATGTGCCCAGTGCTTACGTACAAAGAACAGTGCTTTTGCCCATTCGAATACAAGCTATATGCATACAAATTTGTCAACGTTGAACATAGTATTCTATTTATCTTATCCCAAAGAAAACCATAGTCTACTTTAAAGTTGCAAGTGCTTATAACATGGGATATACTGTAATGCCTACATACCTAACAGCGTTAAAAATAGAGCTTCCCACAGTAGAACCATACAATACATTAAACTGTCAAGTGCTTATGTACAAACAATACTGCTTTTTTTCATAACCCACAATGGGCCTTACTTGGTAGTTCAACGTGCAATGTGCTTTTATGGAATATATGACCATCAATTAATCGATGCTATGACCGATCCTATGACCTATTCAGGCAGAGGCAATAAACATAGAGAGAGTAAACAGCTTGCATGGATGGATTGATGAATAAATGGGTAAGTGCCAGCAATAGTGATTCCTCATTTTATGTACTCATTTAACCATTCACATGTCCTTTCACATCTACCCACTGAATCGACCAATCCAAGCGAACACCTACTCTTTCATCCATACAAACCCACCAAGAAATTACTGATGCAATGTCTGTTGATTGCTATGGGAGGGGGGCGACCATTCCCGCCCGGTCCTCGAGTGAGCTTCTGTCCACAGATCACACTGCGCGTCCGTCTGCTCCCCTCCCCCATGGGGCTCTGACCCGCTCTAGTGGACAGGCTAGCCTTTGTAGCGCCTAATCTGCATTCTCCCTGCCCTGCCGGCAGCTTCCAGGGAGGATCAGCTACCTCTGTCAGCGGCCGGTTGGTTCTGTTGGGCACTTCTAGGCGTTAGCAGAGTCCTCTGTGCCAGGCTTTCATCGCCCGCTCCACTGGGCACGTTTGTAGTAGGCTCTGGTTTGTTTTAGAATGGGGGTTGTTAGTGCTTCGAGAGGCTCAGTGGCACTAGTTTACCCCCTCAGCTGGTTCCACTGCAGCGGATAAGTTACTCCTTAGTGCCTCGTCCGGCTCGTTGGCCTGTAGGTGCTGGTTAGCGTCTCCCTGGGGTAGCTGGCACTAGTTTAGCCCCTGGAGGCCTCCAGCTGGCACAAAGTACAGGTCGGCGGGCTCCTCCCCGCACAGGGGCGAGTTCTGCTCTAACATGCGCCACGAAGCCCCAGCAGGCAGGGGCGGCGCCGGGTGAGAGTGGGGGCTGGGGGTGGCCACGGTACACACAGCCGGGTCCTGTATTGCATCCAGCCTGACCAGGGCCCGGAGCCCCAGCAGTGAACATGCGGTGACCAGGCGGCCGGGAGCCCCACAGTTGCCTCAAATCACACATTGCATCACAGCCTCCAGCCTGCCTTGAACTCTCACCCATTGTCGCCCCTGCCTGCTGGGGCTCAGCGGAGCCGGTGATGAAAGAGTGACACGGAGGACTCTGCTAGCTCCAAGAAGTGCCCTACAGAACCAACCGGTCGCTGACAGAGGTATCGGCGCGGAGAGTAAGGCGGCGGGCCGGACTTTGACTTCCGGTGCTCCTCCCGGGCTGCGGTGGTGACATGCGGGATAATCAGGGGTAGGCTCCCTCCAGTTTACCGCATGCGGGGTGGCACGCGCTAAAGAAATAGAGCGGCCATGACGCGGGGTGGCACCCGCTAGTAAACGGCCGGGCTCAGGCAGGACTCGGGCACAAGCAACCCCCTGCGGGTGAATGCGATGCCGCTCCAGAGATTACCGGGGGAAGCTTGTTATGCAGCCAGCAGGAGGCTGATGGACCTCCCGTCCGCATTATTGCTGAACGATTATGTAGGGGGTACCATGGTGGACGGGGATGATGCATGCACACCACCATCTTTCTCCGAGGTCATGCAGAAATGCCTCGGAGAAACGCAGCATTTTCGGACTGGGGGCGTGTTTTTCTTTCTCTCGTCTTCCCATTGGCTTGAATGTAAAATTTGAGCCAATGGGAAGACGAGAGAAAGAAACTAAAAAACACACCCCTCAATCCGAAAAAGGCGGGCCTTAAACAGAGTGCCGCCCCTCTCCTCCGATGGCTCACCTCCATTTAGGAAGCCAGCCAATGGAGAAGAGGGGCGGGTTCAAGCCCCACACTCTAAGACATAAGATCTCCCATGCGAGACTGCGCAAGGCTGAGACCTAAAAAAGAAGTGGGGGGACGCTGTCACCGGAAGTGACGTCACGACAGGAAGTGACGTCACGAAAGGTGGCTTGCATCAATGGGCTCATTGCCTCCCCTCGCACACCCCTTAGATGCGATTGCCTCAGAGAAGCCAGTGCGTGAGAAGGGTGCTATGAGCTCCGATCTCTCCCAGATAGGCCATAGAGTGAAGTCCAGCTGTTTGGCAGGGGGGACGGCGTCTCCCTGGTAAAATCAGTGGGGGAACACCGTTCACCCACGTGGTACCCCGACTCGAGCCCTGGATTAAGTTATGTTATGTTAATATTTATTTCTAAAGCGCGCGTACACCCGTAGGTTTCATAGCGCTGTCTGAAAGGAACACAGAGCACAGTCTCTAAGCGTAAGCTTGCTGGAATAGCCACGTTTTCAAAGATTTTCTAAATGTCAGAAGATCCTGTCAGTGTTGGATGGGCGATGGCAGGGAGTTCCAAAAGGTGGATGGCAGATAATGAAAGCAGCTACTTATTAAGAAAACAGATTCACAACAGGTGCACGAATGTTCGCCACAAAACTGGTTTATTAATCATTAGAATCCTCATTTTGGATATATATATATATATATATGTAATCGATTGTGTGTGCGACTGATGGGTGAAGTCATATCACGTGAAGCAGTCTGGACAGAAACCTCCATTGAAATCTTTTTGTGTCCCTCACTGTAGGAGCTAATCTAATTGCAACTTGATCTGCTCCTTTTAAGTCCCACTATGAATTTTTATGGGCATCTGATGGCAGGAAAGCTTTAGGAGGCTGGCCGGCATTTACCCGTGATGAGGCTGTAACATGACAACATGATGGCACTTTATCGGTTGTTTCTCTGCAGGTATATGGTTTGATATGTTTCTGCTATAAAGATCTCGCTGTACCTGTCCATTTATCCATGGGGATGCCATGAGCAAGAAACCAACAGAACATGTAAAAATAATTCACTGATGCACAATTTCTCTAATTGTGTAGGGTTTGATAGTGTGAGCGGGGGGGGGCTGCTAAATGAATGGGGCGAGGCTAAGGCTGACTAATCAAGGCCAAGTATGTTTCTCCATAGATCTGATCTGCAACCCCTGCGGTTCAGGGAACTCTCAATAGGTCTGGAGTAGTTGTATTTGTTAACGCTGTGCTGTGATGATGCAATTCTCGTTCATCACCTGCTTTTATTTTCTGTGGTTTGCAGTACTAAGCAGTCTCTTATTCATCTTTGGTGCGCCGATGGTACAGGCACATTCAAGGGTAGGAAGGCACTATAGAAGAAATGTAATGGTTTCGGTTTCATATGATACACGTGTGTTACCTACGCGTATGGAGCATAGGGGTTGTAACCACTTTTCCTCAAAGAAGCTTGTTCACAAACAAAAACACAAAACTTTAAATACAAGTCTGACTCCGCAACAAATTAATCAAAAACGTATGGGCCCGACCTCATTTCTCACCCTGAGAGCCCCTCCAGTCCATGCTACTGTGAAAAGAGACCCCCCCCCAGCCCCACTCTATTCTCCGTCCCCCAGGGCCCTCCAGCTTCAGAGTGTGGTGAGCAGATTTGTCAGGGTAGGAACAGACCCTCAGGTGTTGTTTAACCCTTTGCTGCTGTGTGTGCATGATGCTAAGTGCCAGCATGACACCATGAAGCCCTCTGTAAACTTGTAAAGCGTCTTGCAGCCAGTGGTAGAAGTGAGCGGGATCGGAAGGGCACGGCGGCCCCTACTTTGAAAAATGATTCCAGTCCGTTCCCATACTTCTTTTTTTCAAAAAAACTTCCCGGGACGGCAAGAATAGTCCAACTCAAAAACATAACTTTTTCATTCAGCTTCCAGGGGCGGCTCACACTTCTCTGTTGAACTCCAGAGGCTGCAGCAGCCCCTCCCTGAGCGCTCACAGACAGAGGGCAGACCCTGCAGCAGCCCCTCCCTGAGCTCTCACAGGCTGAGGGCAGGCCCTCCAGCAGCCCCTCCCTGAGCTCTCACAGGCTGAGGGCAGGCCCTCCAGCAGCCCCTCCCTGAGTTCTCACAGACTGAGGGTAGACCCTCCAGCAGCCCCTCCCTGGCACCATGAAGTCCTCTGTAAACTTGTAAAGCGTCTTGCAGCCAGTGGTAGAAGTGAGCAGGATCGGAAGGGCACGGCGGCCCCTACTTTGAAAAATGATTCCAGTCCGTTCCCATACTTCTTTTTTTCAAAAAAACTTCCCGGGACGGCAAGAATAGTCCAACTCAAAAACATAACTTTTTCATTCAGCTTCCAGGGGCGGCTCGCACTTCTCTGTTGAACTCCAGAGGCTGCAGCAGCCCCTCCCTGAGCGCTCACAGACAGAGGGCAGACCCTGCAGCAGCCCCTCCCTGAGCTCTCACAGGCTGAGGGCAGGCCCTCCAGCAGCCCCTCCCTGAGCTCTCACAGGCTGAGGGCAGGCCCTCCAGCAGCCCCTCCCTGAGCTCTCACAGGCTGAGGGCAGACCCTCCAGCAGCCCCTCCCTGAGCTCTCACAGGCTGAGGGCAGGCCCTCCAGCAGCCCCTCCCTGAGCTCTCACAGACTGAGGGCAGACACTCCAGCAGCCCCTCCCTGAGCTCTCATAGACTGAGGGCAGACCCTCCAGCAGCCCCTCCCTGAGGTCCCATTGACTGAGGGCAGGCCCTCCAGCAGCCCCTCCCTGAGTTCTCACAGACAGAGGGCAGGCCCTCCAGCAGCCCCTCCCTGAGCTCTCACAGACTGAGGATTGGCCCTGCAGCCCGTCCCTGAGCTCTCATAGACTGAGGGCAGGCACTGCAGCCCCTCCCTGAGCTCTCATAGACTGAGGGCAGACCCTCCAGCAGCCCCTCCCTGAGGTCCCATTGACCGAGGGCAGACCCTCCAGCAGCCCCTCCATGAGTTCTCACAGACTGAGGGCAGACCCTCCAGCAGCCCCTCCCTGAGCTCTCATAGACTGAGGGCAGGCCCTGCAGCCCCTCCCTGAGATCTCACAGAGAGAGGGCAGGCCCTGCAGCCTCTCCCTGAGTTCTCACAGACTAAGGGCAGACCCTCCAGCAGCCCCTCCCTGAGCTCTCACAGACTGAGGGCAGACCCTCCAGCAGCCCCTCCCTGAGCTCTCACAGACTGAGGGCAGACCCTCCAGCAGCCCCTCCCTGAGCTCTCACAGACTGAGGGCAGGCACTGCAGTCCCTCCCTGAGCTCTCACAGACTGAGGGTAGACCCTCCAGCAGCCCCTCCCTGAGTTCTCATTGACTGAGGGCAGACCCTCCAGCAGCCCCTCCCTGAGCTCTCACAGACTGAGGGTAGACCCTCCAGCAGCCCCTCCCTGAGTTCTCATTGACTGAGGGCAGACCCTCCAGCAGCCCCTCCCTGAGCTCTCACAGACTGAGGGTAGACCCTCCAGCAGCCCCTCCCTGAGCTCTCACAGACTGAGGGTAGACCCTCCAGCAGCCCCTCCCTGAGCTCTTACAGACTGAGGGTAGACCCTCCAGCAGCCCCTCCCTGAGCTCTCATAGACTGAGGGCACACCCTCCAGCAGCCCCTCCCTGAGCTCTCACAGACTGAGGGCAGACCCTCCAGCAGCCCCTCCCTGAGCTCTCACAGACTGAGGGCAGACCCTCCAGCAGCCCCTCCCTGAGCTCTCACAGACTGAGGGCAGACCCTCCAGCAGCCCCTCCCTGAGCTCTCACAGACTGAGGGCAGACCCTCCAGCAGCCCCTCCCTGAGTTCTCACATTCTGAGGGCAGCCCCTCCCTGAGTTCTCACAGACTGAGGGTTGACCATCCAGCAGCCCCTCCCGGAGCTCTCACAGACTGAGGGTAGACCCTCCAACAGCCCATCCCTGAGCTCTCACATACTGAGGGCAGACCCTCCAGCAGCCCCTCCCTGAGTCTCATTGACAGATGGCAGACCCTGCAGCCCCTCCCTGAGTTCTCGCAGACTGAGGGTAGACCCTCCAGCAGCCCCTCCCTGAGCTCTCACATACTGAGGGCAGACCCTCCAGCAGCCCCTCCCTGAGTTCACACAGACAGATGGCAGACCCTGCAGCCCCTCCCTGAGTCTCATTGACAGATGGCAGACCCTGCAGCCCCTCCCTGAGTTCTCGCAGGCTGAGGGTAGACCCTCCAGCAGCCCCTCCCTGAGCTCTCACATACTGAGGGCAGACCCTCCAGCAGCCCCTCCCTGAGTTCACACAGACAGAGGGCAGACCCTCCAGCAGCCCCTCCCTGAGCTCTCAGAGACTGAGGGCAGACCCTCCAGCAGCCCCTCCCTGAGCTCTCATAGACTGAGGGCAGGCACTGCAGCCCCTCCCTGAGCTCTCATAGACTGAGGGTAGACCCTCCAGCAGCCCCTCCCTGAGCTCTCACATACTGAGGGCAGACCCTCCAGCAGCCCCTCCCTGAGTTCACACAGACAGAGGGCAGACCCTCCAGCAGCCCCTCCCTGAGCTCTCAGAGACTGAGGGCAGACCCTCCAGCAGCCCCTCCCTGAGCTCTCATAGACTGAGGGCAGGCACTGCAGCCCCTCCCTGAGCTCTCACATACTGAGGGCAGACCCTCCAGCAGCCCCTCCCTGAGCTCTCACAGACTGAGGGTAGACCCTCCAGCAGCCCCTCCCTGAGCTCTCATAGATTGAGGGCAGACCCTCCAGCAGCCCCTCCCTGAGCTCTCATAGACTGAGGGCAGACCCTCCAGCAGCCCCTCCCTGAGCTCTCATAGACTGAGGGCAGGCCCCGCAGCAGCCCCTCCCTGAGCTCTCATAGACTGAGGGTAGACCCTCCAGCAGCCCCTCCCTGAGCTCTCATAGACAGAGGGCAGACCCTCCAGCAGCCCCTCCACGAGTTCTCACAGACTGAGGGTAGACCCTCCAGCAGCCCCTCCCTGAGCTCTCACAAACTGAGGGCAGACCCTCCAGCAGCCCCTCCATGAGTTCTCACAGACTGAGGGCAGACCCTCCAGCAGCCGCTCCCTGAGATCTCATTGACTGAGGGCAGACCCTCCAGCAGCCCCTCCCTGAGCTCTCACAGACTGAGGGCAGACCCTCCAGCAGCCCCTCCCTGAGCTCTCACAGACAGAGGGCAGGCCCTGCAGCCCCTCCCTGAGCGCTCACAGACGGTGGGCAGACCCTCCAGCAGCCCCTCCCTGAGTACTCACAGACTGAGGGGAGACCCTCCAGCAACCCCTCCCTGAGTCCCACAGACTGAGGGCAGACCCTGCGCCCGCCCCTCCCTGAGCTCTCACAGACTGAGGGTATACCCTCCAGCAGCCCCTCCCTGAGCTCTCACAGACAGAGGGCAGGCCCTGCAGCCCCTCCCTGAGTCTCATTGACTGAGGGCAGCCCCTCCCTGAGCTCTCATAGACTGAGGGCAGACCCTCCAGCAGCCCCTCCCTGAGGTCCCATTGACTGAGGGCAGGCCCTCCAGCAGCCCCTCCCTGAGTTCTCACAGACAGAGGGCAGGCCCTCCAGCAGCCCCTCCCTGAGCTCTCACAGACTGAGGATTGGCCCTGCAGCCCGTCCCTGAGCTCTCATAGACTGAGGGCAGGCACTGCAGCCCCTCCCTGAGCTCTCATAGACTGAGGGCAGACCCTCCAGCAGCCCCTCCCTGAGGTCCCATTGACCGAGGGCAGACCCTCCAGCAGCCCCTCCATGAGTTCTCACAGACTGAGGGCAGACCCTCCAGCAGCCCCTCCCTGAGCTCTCATAGACTGAGGGCAGGCCCTGCAGCCCCTCCCTGAGATCTCACAGAGAGAGGGCAGGCCCTGCAGCCTCTCCCTGAGTTCTCACAGACTAAGGGCAGACCCTCCAGCAGCCCCTCCCTGAGCTCTCACAGACTGAGGGCAGACCCTCCAGCAGCCCCTCCCTGAGCTCTCACAGACTGAGGGCAGACCCTCCAGCAGCCCCTCCCTGAGCTCTCACAGACTGAGGGCAGGCACTGCAGTCCCTCCCTGAGCTCTCACAGACTGAGGGTAGACCCTCCAGCAGCCCCTCCCTGAGTTCTCATTGACTGAGGGCAGACCCTCCAGCAGCCCCTCCCTGAGCTCTCACAGACTGAGGGTAGACCCTCCAGCAGCCCCTCCCTGAGTTCTCATTGACTGAGGGCAGACCCTCCAGCAGCCCCTCCCTGAGCTCTCACAGACTGAGGGTAGACCCTCCAGCAGCCCCTCCCTGAGCTCTCACAGACTGAGGGTAGACCCTCCAGCAGCCCCTCCCTGAGCTCTTACAGACTGAGGGTAGACCCTCCAGCAGCCCCTCCCTGAGCTCTCATAGACTGAGGGCACACCCTCCAGCAGCCCCTCCCTGAGCTCTCACAGACTGAGGGCAGACCCTCCAGCAGCCCCTCCCTGAGCTCTCACAGACTGAGGGCAGACCCTCCAGCAGCCCCTCCCTGAGCTCTCACAGACTGAGGGCAGACCCTCCAGCAGCCCCTCCCTGAGCTCTCACAGACTGAGGGCAGACCCTCCAGCAGCCCCTCCCTGAGTTCTCACATGCTGAGGGCAGCCCCTCCCTGAGTTCTCACAGACTGAGGGTTGACCATCCAGCAGCCCCTCCCGGAGCTCTCACAGACTGAGGGTAGACCCTCCAACAGCCCATCCCTGAGCTCTCACATACTGAGGGCAGACCCTCCAGCAGCCCCTCCCTGAGTCTCATTGACAGATGGCAGACCCTGCAGCCCCTCCCTGAGTTCTCGCAGACTGAGGGTAGACCCTCCAGCAGCCCCTCCCTGAGCTCTCACATACTGAGGGCAGACCCTCCAGCAGCCCCTCCCTGAGTTCACACAGACAGATGGCAGACCCTGCAGCCCCTCCCTGAGTCTCATTGACAGATGGCAGACCCTGCAGCCCCTCCCTGAGTTCTCGCAGGCTGAGGGTAGACCCTCCAGCAGCCCCTCCCTGAGCTCTCACATACTGAGGGCAGACCCTCCAGCAGCCCCTCCCTGAGTTCACACAGACAGAGGGCAGACCCTCCAGCAGCCCCTCCCTGAGCTCTCAGAGACTGAGGGCAGACCCTCCAGCAGCCCCTCCCTGAGCTCTCATAGACTGAGGGCAGGCACTGCAGCCCCTCCCTGAGCTCTCATAGACTGAGGGTAGACCCTCCAGCAGCCCCTCCCTGAGCTCTCACATACTGAGGGCAGACCCTCCAGCAGCCCCTCCCTGAGTTCACACAGACAGAGGGCAGACCCTCCAGCAGCCCCTCCCTGAGCTCTCAGAGACTGAGGGCAGACCCTCCAGTAGCCCCTCCCTGAGCTCTCATAGACTGAGGGCAGGCACTGCAGCCCCTCCCTGAGCTCTCACATACTGAGGGCAGACCCTCCAGCAGCCCCTCCCTGAGCTCTCACAGACTGAGGGCAGACCCTCCAGCAGCCCCTCCCTGAGCTCTCATAGACTGAGGGCAGACCCTCCAGCAGCCCCTCCCTGAGCTCTCATAGACTGAGGGCAGGCCCCGCAGCAGCCCCTCCCTGAGCTCTCATAGACTGAGGGTAGACCCTCCAGCAGCCCCTCCCTGAGCTCTCATAGACAGAGGGCAGACCCTCCAGCAGCCCCTCCACGAGTTCTCACAGACTGAGGGTAGACCCTCCAGCAGCCCCTCCCTGAGCTCTCATAGACTGAGGGCAGACCCTCCAGCAGCCCCTCCCTGAGGTCCCATTGACCGAGGGCAGACCCTCCAGCAGCCCCTCCATGAGTTCTCACAGACTGAGGGCAGACCCTCCAGCAGCCCCTCCCTGAGCTCTCATAGACTGAGGGCAGGCCCTGCAGCCCCTCCCTGAGATCTCACAGAGAGAGGGCAGGCCCTGCAGCCTCTCCCTGAGTTCTCACAGACTAAGGGCAGACCCTCCAGCAGCCCCTCCCTGAGCTCTCACAGACTGAGGGCAGACCCTCCAGCAGCCCCTCCCTGAGCTCTCACAGACTGAGGGCAGACCCTCCAGCAGCCCCTCCCTGAGCTCTCACAGACTGAGGGCAGGCACTGCAGTCCCTCCCTGAGCTCTCACAGACTGAGGGTAGACCCTCCAGCAGCCCCTCCCTGAGTTCTCATTGACTGAGGGCAGACCCTCCAGCAGCCCCTCCCTGAGCTCTCACAGACTGAGGGTAGACCCTCCAGCAGCCCCTCCCTGAGTTCTCATTGACTGAGGGCAGACCCTCCAGCAGCCCCTCCCTGAGCTCTCACAGACTGAGGGTAGACCCTCCAGCAGCCCCTCCCTGAGCTCTCACAGACTGAGGGTAGACCCTCCAGCAGCCCCTCCCTGAGCTCTTACAGACTGAGGGTAGACCCTCCAGCAGCCCCTCCCTGAGCTCTCATAGACTGAGGGCACACCCTCCAGCAGCCCCTCCCTGAGCTCTCACAGACTGAGGGCAGACCCTCCAGCAGCCCCTCCCTGAGCTCTCACAGACTGAGGGCAGACCCTCCAGCAGCCCCTCCCTGAGCTCTCACAGACTGAGGGCAGACCCTCCAGCAGCCCCTCCCTGAGCTCTCACAGACTGAGGGCAGACCCTCCAGCAGCCCCTCCCTGAGTTCTCACATGCTGAGGGCAGCCCCTCCCTGAGTTCTCACAGACTGAGGGTTGACCATCCAGCAGCCCCTCCCGGAGCTCTCACAGACTGAGGGTAGACCCTCCAACAGCCCATCCCTGAGCTCTCACATACTGAGGGCAGACCCTCCAGCAGCCCCTCCCTGAGTCTCATTGACAGATGGCAGACCCTGCAGCCCCTCCCTGAGTTCTCGCAGACTGAGGGTAGACCCTCCAGCAGCCCCTCCCTGAGCTCTCACATACTGAGGGCAGACCCTCCAGCAGCCCCTCCCTGAGTTCACACAGACAGATGGCAGACCCTGCAGCCCCTCCCTGAGTCTCATTGACAGATGGCAGACCCTGCAGCCCCTCCCTGAGTTCTCGCAGGCTGAGGGTAGACCCTCCAGCAGCCCCTCCCTGAGCTCTCACATACTGAGGGCAGACCCTCCAGCAGCCCCTCCCTGAGTTCACACAGACAGAGGGCAGACCCTCCAGCAGCCCCTCCCTGAGCTCTCAGAGACTGAGGGCAGACCCTCCAGCAGCCCCTCCCTGAGCTCTCATAGACTGAGGGCAGGCACTGCAGCCCCTCCCTGAGCTCTCATAGACTGAGGGTAGACCCTCCAGCAGCCCCTCCCTGAGCTCTCACATACTGAGGGCAGACCCTCCAGCAGCCCCTCCCTGAGTTCACACAGACAGAGGGCAGACCCTCCAGCAGCCCCTCCCTGAGCTCTCAGAGACTGAGGGCAGACCCTCCAGCAGCCCCTCCCTGAGCTCTCATAGACTGAGGGCAGGCACTGCAGCCCCTCCCTGAGCTCTCACATACTGAGGGCAGACCCTCCAGCAGCCCCTCCCTGAGCTCTCACAGACTGAGGGTAGACCCTCCAGCAGCCCCTCCCTGAGCTCTCATAGACTGAGGGCAGACCCTCCAGCAGCCCCTCCCTGAGCTCTCATAGACTGAGGGCAGACCCTCCAGCAGCCCCTCCCTGAGCTCTCATAGACTGAGGGCAGGCCCCGCAGCAGCCCCTCCCTGAGCTCTCATAGACTGAGGGTAGACCCTCCAGCAGCCCCTCCCTGAGCTCTCATAGACAGAGGGCAGACCCTCCAGCAGCCCCTCCACGAGTTCTCACAGACTGAGGGTAGACCCTCCAGCAGCCCCTCCCTGAGCTCTCACAAACTGAGGGCAGACCCTCCAGCAGCCCCTCCATGAGTTCTCACAGACTGAGGGCAGACCCTCCAGCAGCCGCTCCCTGAGATCTCATTGACTGAGGGCAGACCCTCCAGCAGCCCCTCCCTGAGCTCTCACAGACTGAGGGCAGACCCTCCAGCAGCCCCTCCCTGAGCTCTCACAGACAGAGGGCAGGCCCTGCAGCCCCTCCCTGAGCGCTCACAGACGGTGGGCAGACCCTCCAGCAGCCCCTCCCTGAGTACTCACAGACTGAGGGGAGACCCTCCAGCAACCCCTCCCTGAGTCCCACAGACTGAGGGCAGACCCTGCGCCCGCCCCTCCCTGAGCTCTCACAGACTGAGGGTATACCCTCCAGCAGCCCCTCCCTGAGCTCTCACAGACAGAGGGCAGGCCCTGCAGCCCCTCCCTGAGTCTCATTGACTGAGGGCAGCCCCTCCCTGAGCTCTCATAGACTGAGGGTAGACCCTCCAGCAGCCCCTCCCTGAGCTCTCATAGACTGAGGGCAGACCCTCCAGCAGCCACTCCATGAGTTCTCACAGACTGAGGGTAGACCCTCCAGCAGCCCCTCCCTGAGCTCTTACAGACTGAGGGTAGACCCTCCAGCAGCCCCTCCCTGAGCTCTCACAGACAGAGGGCAGACCCTCCAGCAGCCCCTCTCTGAGCTCTCACAGACAGAGGGCAGACCCTCCAGCAGCCCCTCCCTGAGTTCTCATTGACTGAGGGCAGCCCCTCCAGCAGCCCCTCCCTGAGCTCTCATAGACTGAGGGCAGACCCTCCAGCAGCCCCTCCCTGAGCTCTCATAGACTGAGGGTAGACCCTCCAGCAGCCCCTCCCTGAGCTCTCATAGACTGAGGGCAGGCCCTCCAGCAGCCCCTCCCTGAGCTCTCATAGACTGAGGGTAGACCCTCCAGCAGCCCCTCCCTGAGCTCTCATAGACTGAGGGCAGACCCTCCAGCAGCCCCTCCATCAGTTCTCACAGACTGAGGGCAGACCCTCCAGCAGCCCCTCCCTGAGCTCTCACAGACATAGGGCAGACCCTCCAGCAGCCCCTCCATTAGTTCTCACAGACTGAGGGCAGACCCTACAGAAGCCCCTCCCTGAGCTCTCATAGACTGAGGGCAGGCCCTGCAGCCCCTCCCTGAGATCTCACAGAGAGAGGGCAGGCCCTGCAGCCCCTCCCTGAGTTCTCACAGACTGAGGGCAGACCCTCCAGCAGCCCCTCCCTGAGCTCTCACAGACTGAGGGCAGACCCTCCAGCAGCCCCTCCCTGAGCTCTCACAGACTGAGGGCAGACCCTCCAGCAGCCCCTCCGTGAGCTCTCACAGACTGAGGGTTGGCCCTGCAGCCCGTCCCTGAGCTCTCATAGACTGAGGGCAGGCACTGCAGTCCCTCCCTGAGCTCTCACAGACTGAGGGTAGACCCTCCAGCCTCCCTGAGTTCTCATTGACTGAGGGCAGACCCTCCAGCAGCCCCTCCCTGAGCTCTCACAGACTGAGGGTAGACACTCCAGCAGCCCCTCCCTGAGTTCTCATTGAATGAGGGCAGACCCTCCGGCAGCCCCTCCCTGAGCTCTCACAGACTGAGGGCAGACCCTCCAGCAGCCCCTCCCTGAGCTCTCACAGACTGAGGGTAGACCCTCCAGCAGCCCCTCCCTGAGCTCTTACAGACTGAGGGTAGACCTTCCAGCAGCCCCTCCCTGAGCTCTCACATACCGAGGGCAGACCCTCCAGCAGCCCCTCCCTGAGTTCTCACAGACTGAGGGCAGACCCTCCAGCAGCCCCTCCCTGAGTTCTCACAGACTGAGGGCAGACCCTCCAGCAACCCCTCCCTGAGTCCCACAGACTGAGGGTAGGACCCTCCAGCAGCCCCTCCCTGAGCTCTCATAGACTGAGGGCAGACCCTCCAGCAGCCCCTCCCTGAGCTCTCATAGACTGAGGGTAGACCCTCCAGCAGCCCCTCCCTGAGCTCTCATAGACTGAGGGCAGGCCCTCCAGCAGCCCCTCCCTGAGCTCTAGCAGGCTGAGGGCAGACCCTCCAGCAGCCCCTCCATCAGTTCTCACAGACTGAGGGCAGACCCTCCAGCAGCCCCTCCCTGAGCTCTCACAGACATAGGGCAGACCCTCCAGCAGCCCCTCCATGAGTTCTCACAGACTGAGGGCAGACCCTACAGAAGCCCCTCCCTGAGCTCTCATAGACTGAGGGCAGGCCCTGCAGCCCCTCCCTGAGATCTCACAGAGAGAGGGCAGGCCCTGCAGCCCCTCCCTGAGTTCTCACAGACTGAGGGCAGACCCTCCAGCAGCCCCTCCCTGAGCTCTCACAGACTGAGGGCAGACCCTCCAGCAGCCCCTCCCTGAGCTCTCACAGACTGAGGGCAGACCCTCCAGCAGCCCCTCCGTGAGCTCTCACAGACTGAGGGTTAGCCCTGCAGCCCGTCCCTGAGCTCTCATAGACTGAGGGCAGGCACTGCAGTCCCTCCCTGAGCTCTCACAGACTGAGGGTAGACCCTCCAGCCTCCCTGAGTTCTCATTGACTGAGGGCAGACCCTCCAGCAGCCCCTCCCTGAGCTCTCACAGACTGAGGGTAGACACTCCAGCAGCCCCTCCCTGAGTTCTCATTGAATGAGGGCAGACCCTCCGGCAGCCCCTCCCTGAGCTCTCACAGACTGAGGGCAGACCCTCCAGCAGCCCCTCCCTGAGCTCTCACAGACTGAGGGTAGACCCTCCAGCAGCCCCTCCCTGAGCTCTTACAGACTGAGGGTAAACCTTCCAGCAGCCCCTCCCTGAGCTCTCACATACCGAGGGCAGACCCTCCAGCAGCCCCTCCCTGAGTTCTCACAGACTGAGGGCAGACCCTCCAGCAGCCCCTCCCTGAGTTCTCACAGACTGAGGGCAGACCCTCCAGCAACCCCTCCCTGAGTCCCACAGACTGAGGGCAGCCCCTCCAGCAGCCCCTCCCTGAGCTCTCATAGACTGAGGGCAGACCCTCCAGCAGCCCCTCCCTGAGCTCTCATAGACTGAGCGTAGACCCTCCAGCAGCCCCTCCCTGAGCTCTAATAGACTGAGGGCAGGCCCTCCAGCAGCCCCTCCCTGAGCTCTAGCAGACTGAGGGCAGACCCTCCAGCAGCCCCTCCATCAGTTCTCACAGACTGAGGGCAGACCCTCCAGCAGCCCCTCCCTGAGCTCTCACAGACATAGGGCAGACCCTCCAGCAGCCCCTCCATGAGTTCTCACAGACTGAGGGCAGACCCTACAGAAGCCCCTCCCTGAGCTCTCATAGACTGAGGGCAGGCCCTGCAGCCCCTCCCTGAGATCTCACAGAGAGAGGGCAGGCCCTGCAGCCCCTCCCTGAGTTCTCACAGACTGAGGGCAGACCCTCCAGCAGCCCCTCCCTGAGCTCTCACAGACTGAGGGCAGACCCTCCAGCAGCCCCTCCCTGAGCTCTCACAGACTGAGGGCAGACCCTCCAGCAGCCCCTCCGTGAGCTCTCACAGACTGAGGGTTGGCCCTGCAGCCCGTCCCTGAGCTCTCATAGACTGAGGGCAGGCACTGCAGTCCCTCCCTGAGCTCTCACAGACTGAGGGTAGACCCTCCAGCCTCCCTGAGTTCTCATTGACTGAGGGCAGACCCTCCAGCAGCCCCTCCCTGAGCTCTCACAGACTGAGGGTAGACACTCCAGCAGCCCCTCCCTGAGTTCTCATTGAATGAGGGCAGACCCTCCGGCAGCCCCTCCCTGAGCTCTCACAGACTGAGGGCAGACCCTCCAGCAGCCCCTCCCTGAGCTCTCACAGACTGAGGGTAGACCCTCCAGCAGCCCCTCCCTGAGCTCTCACAGACAGAGGGCAGGCCCTGCAGCCCCTCCCTGAGCTCTCACAGACAGGTGGCAGACCCTGCAGCCCCTCCCTGAGCTCTCACAGACTGAGGGCAGACCCTCCAGCAGCCCCTCCCTGAGCTCTCACAGACTGAGGGCAGACCCTCCAGCAGCCCGTCCCTGAGCTCTCATAGACTGAGGGCAGGCCCTGCAGCCCCTCCCTGAGTTCTCACATGCTGAGGGCAGACCCTCAAGCAGCCCCTCCCTGAGCTCTCACAGACTGAGAGTAGACCCTCCAGCAGCCCCTCCCTGAGCTCTCATAGACTGAGGGTAGACCCTCCAGCAGCCCCTCCCTGAGCTCTCACAGACAGAGGGCAGACCCTCCAGCAGCCCCTCTCTGAGATCTCACAGAGAGAGGGCAGGCCCTGCAGCCCCTCCCTGAGTTCTCACAGACTGAGGGCAGACCCTCCAGCAGCCCCTCCCTGAGCTCTCACAGACTGAGGGCAGACCCTCCAGCAGCCCCTCCCTGAGCTCTCACAGACTGAGGGCAGACCCTCCAGCAGCCCCTCCGTGAGCTCTCACAGACTGAGGGTTGGCCCTGCAGCCCGTCCCTGAGCTCTCTTAGACTGAGGGCAGGCACTGCAGTCCCTCCCTGAGCTCTCACAGACTGAGGGTAGACCCTCCAGCCTCCCTGAGTTCTCATTGACTGAGGGCAGACCCTCCAGCAGCCCCTCCCTGAGCTCTCACAGACTGAGGGTAGACACTCCAGCAGCCCCTCCCTGAGTTCTCATTGAATGAGGGCAGACCCTCCGGCAGCCCCTCCCTGAGCTCTCACAGACTGAGGGCAGACCCTCCAGCAGCCCCTCCCTGAGCTCTCACAGACTGAGGGTAGACCCTCCAGCAGCCCCTCCCTGAGCTCTTACAGACTGAGGGTAGACCTTCCAGCAGCCCCTCCCTGAGCTCTCACATACCGAGGGCAGACCCTCCAGCAGCCCCTCCCTGAGTTCTCACAGACTGAGGGCAGACCCTCCAGCAGCCCCTCCCTGAGTTCTCACAGACTGAGGGCAGACCCTCCAGCAACCCCTCCCTGAGTCCCACAGACTGAGGGTAGGACCCTCCAGCAGCCCCTCCCTGAGCTCTCATAGACTGAGGGCAGACCCTCCAGCAGCCCCTCCCTGAGCTCTCATAGACTGAGGGTAGACCCTCCAGCAGCCCCTCCCTGAGCTCTCATAGACTGAGGGCAGGCCCTCCAGCAGCCCCTCCCTGAGCTCTAGCAGGCTGAGGGCAGACCCTCCAGCAGCCCCTCCATCAGTTCTCACAGACTGAGGGCAGACCCTCCAGCAGCCCCTCCCTGAGCTCTCACAGACATAGGGCAGACCCTCCAGCAGCCCCTCCATGAGTTCTCACAGACTGAGGGCAGACCCTACAGAAGCCCCTCCCTGAGCTCTCATAGACTGAGGGCAGGCCCTGCAGCCCCTCCCTGAGATCTCACAGAGAGAGGGCAGGCCCTGCAGCCCCTCCCTGAGTTCTCACAGACTGAGGGCAGACCCTCCAGCAGCCCCTCCCTGAGCTCTCACAGACTGAGGGCAGACCCTCCAGCAGCCCCTCCCTGAGCTCTCACAGACTGAGGGCAGACCCTCCAGCAGCCCCTCCGTGAGCTCTCACAGACTGAGGGTTGGCCCTGCAGCCTGTCCCTGAGCTCTCATAGACTGAGGGCAGGCACTGCAGTCCCTCCCTGAGCTCTCACAGACTGAGGGTAGACCCTCCAGCCTCCCTGAGTTCTCATTGACTGAGGGCAGACCCTCCAGCAGCCCCTCCCTGAGCTCTCACAGACTGAGGGTAGACACTCCAGCAGCCCCTCCCTGAGTTCTCATTGAATGAGGGCAGACCCTCCGGCAGCCCCTCCCTGAGCTCTCACAGACTGAGGGCAGACCCTCCAGCAGCCCCTCCCTGAGCTCTCACAGACTGAGGGTAGACCCTCCAGCAGCCCCTCCCTGAGCTCTTACAGACTGAGGGTAAACCTTCCAGCAGCCCCTCCCTGAGCTCTCACATACCGAGGGCAGACCCTCCAGCAGCCCCTCCCTGAGTTCTCACAGACTGAGGGCAGACCCTCCAGCAGCCCCTCCCTGAGTTCTCACAGACTGAGGGCAGACCCTCCAGCAACCCCTCCCTGAGTCCCACAGACTGAGGGCAGCCCCTCCAGCAGCCCCTCCCTGAGCTCTCATAGACTGAGGGCAGACCCTCCAGCAGCCCCTCCCTGAGCTCTCATAGACTGAGCGTAGACCCTCCAGCAGCCCCTCCCTGAGCTCTAATAGACTGAGGGCAGGCCCTCCAGCAGCCCCTCCCTGAGCTCTAGCAGGCTGAGGGCAGACCCTCCAGCAGCCCCTCCATCAGTTCTCACAGACTGAGGGCAGACCCTCCAGCAGCCCCTCCCTGAGCTCTCACAGACATAGGGCAGACCCTCCAGCAGCCCCTCCATGAGTTCTCACAGACTGAGGGCAGACCCTACAGAAGCCCCTCCCTGAGCTCTCATAGACTGAGGGCAGGCCCTGCAGCCCCTCCCTGAGATCTCACAGAGAGAGGGCAGGCCCTGCAGCCCCTCCCTGAGTTCTCACAGACTGAGGGCAGACCCTCCAGCAGCCCCTCCCTGAGCTCTCACAGACTGAGGGCAGACCCTCCAGCAGCCCCTCCCTGAGCTCTCACAGACCGAGGGCAGACCCTCCAGCAGCCCCTCCGTGAGCTCTCACAGACTGAGGGTTGGCCCTGCAGCCCGTCCCTGAGCTCTCATAGACTGAGGGCAGGCACTGCAGTCCCTCCCTGAGCTCTCACAGACTGAGGGTAGACCCTCCAGCCTCCCTGAGTTCTCATTGACTGAGGGCAGACCCTCCAGCAGCCCCTCCCTGAGCTCTCACAGACTGAGGGTAGACACTCCAACAGCCCCTCCCTGAGTTCTCATTGAATGAGGGCAGACCCTCCGGCAGCCCCTCCCTGAGCTCTCACAGACTGAGGGCAGACCCTCCAGCAGCCCCTCCCTGAGCTCTCACAGACTGAGGGTAGACCCTCCAGCAGCCCCTCCCTGAGCTCTCACAGACAGAGGGCAGGCCCTGCAGCCCCTCCCTGAGCTCTCACAGACAGGTGGCAGACCCTGCAGCCCCTCCCTGAGCTCTCACAGACTGAGGGCAGACCCTCCAGCAGCCCCTCCCTGAGCTCTCACAGACTGAGGGCAGACCCTCCAGCAGCCCGTCCCTGAGCTCTCATAGACTGAGGGCAGGCCCTGCAGCCCCTCCCTGAGTTCTCACATGCTGAGGGCAGACCCTCAAGCAGCCCCTCCCTGAGCTCTCACAGACTGAGAGTAGACCCTCCAGCAGCCCCTCCCTGAGCTCTCATAGACTGAGGGTAGACCCTCCAGCAGCCCCTCCCTGAGCTCTCACAGACAGAGGGCAGACCCTCCAGCAGCCCCTCTCTGAGCTCTCACAGACAGAGGGCAGACCCTCCAGCAGCCCCTCCCTGAGTTCTCATTGACTGAGGGCAGACCCTCCAGCAGCCCCTCCCTGAGCTCTCACAGACTGAGGGCAGACCCTCCAGCAGCCCCTCCCTGACCTCTCACAGACTGAGGGCAGACCCTCCAGCAGCCCCTCCATGAGTTCTCACAGACTGAGGGCAGACCCTCCAGCAGCCCCTCCCTGAGCTCTCACATATAGAGGGCAAACCCTCCAGCAGACCCTCCATGAGTTCTCACAGACTGAGGGCAGACCCTCCAGCAGCCCCTCCCTGAGCTCTCATAGACTGAGGGCAGGCCCTGCAACCCCTCCCTGAGCTCTCACAGAGAGAGGGCAGGCCCTGCAGCCCCTCCCTGAGTTCTCACAGACTGAGGGCAGACCCTCCAGCAGCCCCTCCCTGAGCTCTCACAGACTGAGGGCAGACCCTCCAGCAGCCCCTCCCTGAGCTCTCACAGACTGAGGGCAGACCCTCCAGCAGCCCCTCCCTGAGCTCTCACAGACTGAGGGTTGGCCCTGCAGCCCGTCCCTGAGCTCTCATAGACTGAGGGCAGACCCTCCAGCAGCCCATCCCTGAGCTCTCACAGACTGAGGGTAGACCCTCCAGCAGCCCATCCCTGAGTTCTCATTGACTGAGGGCAGACCCTCCAGCAGCCCCTCCCTGAGCTCTCACAGACTGAGGGTAGACCCTACAGCAGCCCCTCCCTGAGCTCTCACAGACTGAGGGTAGACCCTCCAGCAGCCCCTCCCTGAGCTCTTACAGACTGAGGGTAGACCCTCCAGCAGCCCCTCCCTGAGCTCTCATAGACTGAGGGCACACCCTCCAGCAGCCCCTCCCTAAGCTCTCACAGACTGAGGGCAGACCCTCCAGCAGCCCCTCCCTGAGCTCTCACAGACTGAGGGCAGACCCTCCAGCAGCCCCTCCCTGAGCTCTCACAGACTGAGGGTTGGCCCTGCAGCCCGTCCCTGAGCTCTCATAGACTTTGGGCAGGCACTGCAGTCCCTCCCTGAGCTCTCACAGACTGAGGGTAGACCCTCCAGCAGCCCCTCCCTGAGCTCTCACATGCTGAGGGCAGGCCCTGCAGCCCCTCCCTGAGTTCTCACATGCTGAGGGCAGGCCCTGCAGCCCCTCCCTGAGTTCTCACAGACTGAGGGTAGACCATCCAGCAGCCCCTCCCTGAGCTCTCACAGACAGAGGGCAGGCCCTGCAGCCCCTCCCTGAGTCTCATTGACTGAGGGCAGCCCCTCCCTGAGCTCTCACAGACTAAGGGTTGGCCCTGCAGCCCCTCCCTGAGCTCTCACAGACAGATGGCAGACCCTGCAGCCCCTCCCTGAGTTCTCACAGACTGAGGTTAGACCCTCCAGCAGCCCCTCCCTGAGCTCTCACAGACTGAGGGCAGACCCTCCAGCAGCCCCTCCCTGAGCTCCCACAGACTGAGGGCAGACCCTCCAGCAGCCCCTCCCTGAGCTCTCATAGACTGAGGATAGGCACTGCAGTCCCTCCCTGAGCTCTCACAGACGGTGGGCAGACCCTGCAGCCCCTCCCTGAGTTCTCACAGACTGAGGGCAGGCCCTGCAGCAGCCCCTCCCTGAGCTCTCACAGACTGAGGGTAGACCCTCCAGCAGCCCCTCCCTGAGCTCTCACATACTGAGGGCAGACCCTCCAGCAGCCCCTCCCTGAGTTCTCACAGACTGAGGGCAGACCCTCCAGCAGCCCCTCCCTGAGCTCTCACATACTGAGGGCACACCCTCCAGCAGCCCCTCCCTGAGTTCTCACAGACTGAGGGCAGACCCTCCAGCAGCCCCTCCCTGAGTTCTCACAGACTGAGGGCAGACCCTCCAGCAGCCTCTCCCTGAGTCCCACAGACTGAGGGCAGACCCTCCGCCCGCCCCTCCCTGAGCTCTCACAGACTGAGGGTATACCCTCCAGCAGCCCCTCCCTGAGCTCTCACATACAGAGGGTAGACCCTCCAGCAGCCCCTCCCTGAGCTCTCATAGACTGAGGGTAGACCCTCCAGCAGCCCCTGCCTGAGCTCTCACAGACTGAGGGTAGACCCTCCAGCAGCCCCTCCCTGAGCTCTCACAGACTGAGGGCAGGCCCTCCAGCAGACCCTCCCTGAGCTCTCGTAGACTGAGGGCAGACCCTCCAGCAGCCCCTCCCTGAGCTCTCATAGACTGAGGGCAGACCCTCCAGCAGCCCCTCTCTGAGCTCTCACAGACAGAGGGCAGACCCTCCAGCAGCCCCTCCCTGAGTTCTCATTGACTGAGGGGAGACCCTCCAGCAGCCCCTCCCTGAGCGCTCACAGACTGAGGGTAGACCCTCCAGCAGCCCCTCCCTGAGTTCTCATTGACTGAGGGCAGACCATCCAGCAGCCCCACCCTGAGCGCTCACAGACTGAGGGTAGACCCTCCAGCAGCCCCTCCCTGAGTTCTCATTGACTGAGGGGAGACCCTCCAGCAGCCCCTCCCTGAGCGCTCACAGACTGAGGGTAGACCCTCCTGCAGCCCCTCCCTGAGTTCTCATTGACTGAGGGCAGACCATCCAGCAGCCCCGCCCTGAGCGCTCACAGACTGAGGGCAGGCCCTCCAGCAGCCCCTCCCTGAGCTCTCACAGGCGGAGGGCAGACCCTCCAGCAGCCCCTCCCTGAGCTCTCACAGGCTGAGGGCAGACCCTCCAGCAGCCCCTCCCTGAGTACTCATTGACTGAGGGCTGACCCTACAGCAGCCCCTCCCTGAGCTGTCACAGACAGAGGGCAGACCCTCCAGCAGCCCCTCCCTGAGTTCTCATTGACTGAGGGCAGACCCTACAGCA
Organism: Lissotriton helveticus; assembly: GCF_964261635.1. NCBI lineage: Eukaryota > Metazoa > Chordata > Amphibia > Caudata > Salamandridae > Lissotriton > Lissotriton helveticus. Next base: position 2,124,818,066 of record NC_136067.1, on the reverse strand, counting down.
GCCCCTCCCTGAGCTGTCACAGACAGAGGGCAGGCCCTCCAGCAGCCCCTCCCTGAGTTCTCATTGACTGAGGGCAGACCCTCCAGCAGCCCCTTCCTGAGCTCTCACAGACTGAGGGCAGACCCTCCAGCAGCCCCTCCCTGAGCTCTCACAGACTGAGGGTAGACCCTCCAGCAGCCCCTCCATGAGTTCTCACAGACTGAGGGCAGACCCTCCAGCAGCCCCTCCCTGAGCTCTCACAGACTGAGGGCAGACCCTCCAGCAGCCCCTCCCTGAGCTCTCACAGACTGAGGGCAGACCCTCCAGCAGCCCGTCCCTGAGCTCTCATAGACTGAGGGTAGACCCTCCAGCAGCCCCTCCCTGAGCTCTCATAGACTTTGGGCAGGCACTGCAGTCCCTCCCTGAGCTCTCACAGACTGAGGGTAGACCCTCCAGCAGCCCCTCCCTGAGCTCTCACATGCTGAGGGCAGGCCCTGCAGCCCCTCCCTGAGTTCTCACATGCTGAGGGCAGGCCCTGCAGCCCCTCCCTGAGTTCTCACAGACTGAGGGTAGACCATCCAGCAGCCCCTCCCTGAGCTCTCACAGACAGAGGGCAGGCCCTGCAGCCCCTCCCTGAGTCTCATTGACTGAGGGCAGCCCCTCCCTGAGCTCTCACAGACTAAGGGTTGGCCCTGCAGCCCCTCCCTGAGCTCTCACAGACAGATGGCAGACCCTGCAGCCCCTCCCTGAGTTCTCACAGACTGAGGTTAGACCCTCCAGCAGCCCCTCCCTGAGCTCTCACAGACTGAGGGCAGACCCTCCTGCAGCCCCTCCCTGAGCTCCCACAGACTGAGGGCAGACCCTCCAGCAGCCCCTCCCTGAGCTCTCATAGACTGAGGATAGGCACTGCAGTCCCTCCCTGAGCTCTCACAGACGGTGGGCAGACCCTGCAGCCCCTCCCTGAGTTCTCACAGACTGAGGGCAGGCCCTGCAGCAGCCCCTCCCTGAGCTCTCACAGACTGAGGGTAGACCCTCCAGCAGCCCCTCCCTGAGCTCTCACATACTGAGGGCAGACCCTCCAGCAGCCCCTCCCTGAGTTCTCACAGACTGAGGGCAGACCCTCCAGCAGCCCCTCCCTGAGCTCTCACATACTGAGGGCACACCCTCCAGCAGCCCCTCCCTGAGTTCTCACAGACTGAGGGCAGACCCTCCAGCAGCCCCTCCCTGAATTCTCACAGACTGAGGGCAGACCCTCCAGCAGCCTCTCCCTGAGTCCCACAGACTGAGGGCAGACCCTCCGCCCGCCCCTCCCTGAGCTCTCACAGACTGAGGGTATACCCTCCAGCAGCCCCTCCCTGAGCTCTCACATACAGAGGGTAGACCCTCCAGCAGCCCCTCCCTGAGCTCTCATAGACTGAGGGTAGACCCTCCAGCAGCCCCTCCCTGAGCTCTCACAGACTGAGGGTAGACCCTCCAGCAGCCCCTCCCTGAGCTCTCACAGACTGAGGGCAGGCCCTCCAGCAGCCCCTCCCTGAGCTCTCGTAGACTGAGGGCAGACCCTCCAGCAGCCCCTCCCTGAGCTCTCATAGACTGAGGGCAGACCCTCCAGCAGCCCCTCTCTGAGCTCTCACAGACAGAGGGCAGACCCTCCAGCAGCCCCTCCCTGAGTTCTCATTGACTGAGGGGAGACCCTCCAGCATCCCCTCCCTGAGCGCTCACAGACTGAGGGTAGACCCTCCAGCAGCCCCTCCCTGAGTTCTCATTGACTGAGGGCAGACCATCCAGCAGCCCCACCCTGAGCGCTCACAGACTGAGGGTAGACCCTCCAGCAGCCCCTCCCTGAGTTCTCATTGACTGAGGGGAGACCCTCCAGCAGCCCCTCCCTGAGCGCTCACAGACTGAGGGTAGACCCTCCTGCAGCCCCTCCCTGAGTTCTCATTGACTGAGGGCAGACCATCCAGCAGCCCCGCCCTGAGCGCTCACAGACTGAGGGCAGGCCCTCCAGCAGCCCCTCCCTGAGCTCTCACAGGCGGAGGGCAGACCCTCCAGCAGCCCCTCCCTGAGCTCTCACAGGCTGAGGGCAGACCCTCCAGCAGCCCCTCCCTGAGTACTCATTGACTGAGGGCTGACCCTACAGCAGCCCCTCCCTGAGCTGTCACAGACAGAGGGCAGACCCTCCAGCAGCCCCTCCCTGAGTTCTCATTGACTGAGGGCAGACCCTACAGCAGCCCCTCCCTGAGCTGTCACAGACAGAGGGCAGGCCCTCCAGCAGCCCCTCCCTGAGTTCTCATTGACTGAGGGCAGACCCTCCAGCAGCCCCTTCCTGAGCTCTCACAGACTGAGGGCAGACCCTCCAGCAGCCCCTCCCTGAGCTCTCACAGACTGAGGGTAGACCCTCCAGCAGCCCCTCCATGAGTTCTCACAGACTGAGGGCAGACCCTCCAGCAGCCCCTCCCTGAGCTCTCACAGACTGAGGGCAGACCCTCGAGCAGCCCCTCCCTGAGCTCTCACAGACTGAGGGCAGACCCTCCAGCAGCCCGTCCCTGAGCTCTCATAGACTGAGGGCAGGCCCTGCAGCCCCTCCCTGAGTTCTCACATGCTGAGGGCCCTGCAGCTCCTCCCTGAGCTCTCACAGACTGAGGGCAGGCCCTCCAGCAGCCCCTCCCTGAGCTCTCATAGACTGAGGGCAGACCCACCAGCAGCCCCTCCCTGAGCTCTGACAGACAGAGAGCAGACCCTCCAGCAGCCCCTCCCTGAGCTCTCGTAGACTGAGGGTAGGACCCTCCAGCAGCCCCTCCGTGTGTTCTCACAGACTGAGGGCAGACCCTCCAGCAGCCCCTCCCTGAGCTCTCGTAGACTGAGGGCAGACCCTCCAGCAGCCCCTCCCTGAGCTCACACAGACTGAGGGGCAGGCCCTGCAGCCCCTCCCTGAGTTCTCATTGACTGAGGGCAGACCCTCCAGCAGCCCCTCCCTGAGCGCTCACAGACAGAGGGCAGGCCCTCCAGCAGCCCCTCCCTGAGCTCTCACAGACAGAGCGCAGACCCTCCAGCAGCCCCTCCCTGAGCGCTCACAGACTGAGGTAGACCCTCCAGCTGCCCCTCCCTGAGTTCTCATTGACTGAGGGCAGGCCCTCCAGCAGCCCCTCCCTGAGTTCTCATTGACTGAGGGCAGACCCTCCAGCAGCTCCTCCCTGAGCGCTCACAGACAGAGGGCAGACCCTCCAGCAGCCCCTCCCTGAGCGCTCACAGACTGAGGGTAGACCCTCCAGCAGCCCCTCCCTGAGTTCTCATTGACTGAGGGCAGACCCTCCAGCAGCCCCTCCCTGAGCGCTCACAGACAGAGGGTAGACCCTCCAGCAGCCCCTCTCTGAGCTCTCACAGACTGAGGGCAGACCCTCCAGCAGCCCCTCCCTGAGCTCTCACAGACAGAGGGCAGGCCCTGCAGCCCCTCCCTGAGCTCTCACAGACAGTGGGCAGACCCTCCAGCAGCCCCTCCCTGAGCTCTCATAGACTGAGGGTAGACCCTCCAGCAGCCCCTCCCTGAGCTTTCACAGGCTGAGGGCAGGCCCTTCTCTCACAGACAGAGGGCAGGCCCTCCAGCAGCCCCTCCCTGAGCTCTCACAGACTGAGAGTAGACCCTCCAGCAGCCCCTCCCTGAGCTCTCACAGACTGAGGGCAGACCCTCCAGCAGCCCCTCCCTGAGCTCTCGTAGACTGAGGGCAGACCCTCCAGCAGCCCCTCCCTGAGCTCACACAGACTGAGGGGCAGGCCCTGCAGCCCCTCCCTGAGTTCTCATTGACTGAGGGCAGACCCTCCAGCAGCCCCTCCCTGAGCGCTCACAGACAGAGGGCAGGCCCTCCAGCAGCCCCTCCCTGAGCTCTCACAGACAGAGCGCAGACCCTCCAGCAGCCCCTCCCTGAGCGCTCACAGACTGAGGGTAGACCCTCCAGCTGCCCCTCCCTGAGTTCTCATTGACTGAGGGCAGGCCCTCCAGCAGCCCCTCCCTGAGTTCTCATTGACTGAGGGCAGACCCTCCAGCAGCTCCTCCCTGAGCGCTCACAGACAGAGGGCAGACCCTCCAGCAGCCCCTCCCTGAGCGCTCACAGACTGAGGGTAGACCCTCCAGCAGCCCCTCCCTGAGTTCTCATTGACTGAGGGCAGACCCTCCAGCAGCCCCTCCCTGAGCGCTCACAGACAGAGGGTAGACCCTCCAGCAGCCCCTCTCTGAGCTCTCACAGACTGAGGGCAGACCCTCCAGCAGCCCCTCCCTGAGCTCTCACAGACAGAGGGCAGGCCCTGCAGCCCCTCCCTGAGCTCTCACAGACAGTGGGCAGACCCTCCAGCAGCCCCTCCCTGAGCTCTCACAGACTGAGGGTAGACCCTCCAGCAGCCCCTCCCTGAGCTCTCATAGACTGAGGGTAGACCCTCCAGCAGCCCCTCCCTGAGTTCTCATTGACTGAGGGCAGACCCTCCAGCAGCCCCTCCCTGAGCTTTCACAGGCTGAGGGCAGGCCCTTCTCTCACAGACAGAGGGCAGGCCCTCCAGCAGCCCCTCCCTGAGCTCTCACAGACTGAGAGTAGACCCTCCAGCAGCCCCTCCCTGAGCTCTCACAGACTGAGGGCAGGCCCTCCAGCAGCCCCTCCCGGAGCTCTCATAGACTGAGGGCAGACCCTCCAGCAGCCCCTCCCTGAGCTCTCACAGACAGAGGGCAGACCCTCCAGCAGCCCCTCCCTGAGCTCTCACAGACAGAGGGCAGGCCATCTAGCAGCCCCTCCCTGAGCTCTCACAGACTGAGGGTAGACCCTCCAGCAGCCCCTCCCTGAGCTCTTACAGACTGAGGGTAGACCCTCCAGCAGCCCCTCCCTGAGCTCTCGCATACGGAGGGTAGACTAAGCATGGGCGAATTTTGTGAATCTCGCGTTCGCGAATTTTGCGGATTTGCGAACTCGCAATCCGCAAAATCCGCGAATTCTCGCGAATTTGCGGATTTTTTTTTTTTGTGTTAGCGCGGGTTTCTGCCAGTTCGCGAGGGTTTTGTACAATGTCGCAAATTGCGAACTTACCTGTCGGGTCGCAAGTTTCGCGAACTTGTTGTTTCTACGTGTCCAGCCTGTTTGGGACACTCTTCTTCATCACTGCCACTCTCTGTCACCACTGCCACTCTCTGACTACTCATGCCACCCTCTGGCCCACCCATGCCACCCTCTGTTTCATCACAGCACCCTCTGGTTGTCCAGTCAGTGTACATTATTGTGGCAACGCAAGCACACCTTCCCTGCCTCAAGTGACCTGAATTAATTTGGGGCTGATTAATGTGTCACAGAATATTTTTTTAGCTGGCACCTGCTTCCTTAGTGCTTCCTGATTAGTGATCTTTTGCACTTGCTAAGTGCTTTCATTGTTGCAAAATTAGTTACAACACCTGCCCTGCCCCAACTGACAATAATGAATTAGGGGCTGATTAATGGATTTGAACTGCCAGCCTGGCTCCTGCTTGTCTCCCTTAGCTGTAATTCAGGACCTTTGTGGCATATGTGTAACTATTCTGAGGTTCAGAGCAGGGTCACAAAATAGTTGCAATTGGCAACTGAACTCTGGAGGGGCCCCTCAGGAAGCACTACAGGAAATGGCTACTAATGATGAGCCTGAACTTTTGAACCTGGTAAGTAGTTTCAGTTTTGCTAAGATCGTATTTCTGCAATTTTGCACTTATTCGCGGGGCGCGAAGTTGTACTGGGAAGCCGCGAACTCACGCGAACAGTGCGAGCAGTGCGAGCAAAATCCGCTGCTCGCGGATTTGCGGATTGGATTGCGAATTTACCAAAAATCCGCAAAATCCGCGAGCGAAACGGATTTTCCGCCCATGCTTAGGGTAGACCCTCCAGCAGCCCCTTCCTGAGCTCTCACAGACTGAGGGCAGGCCCTGCAGCCCCTCCCTGAGCTCTCACAGACAGAGGGCAGACCCTCCAGCAGCCCCTCCCTGAGTTTTCACAGACTGAGGGTAGACCCTCCAGCAGCCCCTCCCTGTGTTCTCACAGACTGAGGGGAGACCCTCCTGCAGCCCCTCCCTGAGCTCTCGTAGACTGAGGGCAGACCCTCCAGCAGCCCCTCCCTGAGCTCTCACAGACAGAGGGCAGGCCCTGCAGCCCCTCCCTGAGCTCTCACAGACAGTGGGCAGACCCTCCAGCAGCCCCTCCCTGAGCTCTCACAGACTGAGGGTAGACCCTCCAGCAGCCCCTCCCTGAGCTCTCATAGACTGAGGGTAGACCCTCCAGCAGCCCCTCCCTGAGTTCTCATTGACTGAGGGCAGACCCTCCAGCAGCCCCTCCCTGAGCTTTCACAGGATGAGGACAGGCCCTTCTCTCACAGACAGAGGGCAGGCCCTCCAGCAGCCCCTCCCTGAGCTCTCACAGACTGAGAGTAGACCCTCCAGCAGCCCCTCCCTGAGCTCTCACAGACTGAGGGCAGGCCCTCCAGCAGCCCCTCCCGGAGCTCTCATAGACTGAGGGCAGACCCTCCAGCAGCCCCTCCCTGAGCTCTCACAGACAGAGGGCAGACCCTCCAGCAGCCCCTCCCTGAGTTCTCACAGACAGAGGGCAGGCCATCTAGCAGCCCCTCCCTGAGCTCTCACAGACTGAGGGTAGACCCTCCAGCAGCCCCTCCCTGAGCTCTTACAGACTGAGGGTAGACCCTCCAGCAGCCCCTCCCTGAGCTCTCGCATACTGAGGGTAGACCCTCCAGCAGCCCCTTCCTGAGCTCTCACAGACTGAGGGCAGGCCCAGCAGCCCCTCCCTGAGCTCTCACAGACAGAGGGCAGACCCTCCAGCAGCCCCTCCCTGAGCTCTCACAGACTGAGGGCAGGCCCTCCAGCAGCCCCTCCCGGAGCTCTCATAGACTGAGGGCAGACCCTCCAGCAGCCCCTCCCTGAGCTCTCACAGACAGAGGGCAGACCCTCCAGCAGCCCCTCCCTGAGTTCTCACAGACAGAGGGCAGGCCATCTAGCAGCCCCTCCCTGAGCTCTCACAGACTGAGGGTAGACCCTCCAGCAGTTCCTCCCTGTGTTCTCACAGACTGAGGGTAGACCCTCCTGCAGCCCCTCCCTGAGCTCTCGTAGACTGAGGGCAGACCCTCCAGCAGCCCCTCCCTGAGCTCTCACAGACAGAGGGCAGGCCCTGCAGCCCCTCCCTGAGCTCTCACAGACGGTGGGCAGACCCTCCAGCAGCCCCTCCCTGTGTTCTCACAGACTGAGGGTAGACCCTCCAGCAACCCCTCCCTGAGCTCTCATAGACTGAGGGCAGGCCCTGCAGCCCCTCCCTGTGTTCTCACAGACTGAGGGTAGACCCTCCTGCAGCCCCTCCCTGAGCTCTCGTAGACTGAGGGCAGACCCTCCAGCAGCCCCTCCCTGAGCTCTCATAGACTGAGGGCAGACCGTCCAGCAGCCCCTCCCTGAGCTCTCACAGACTGAGGGCAGGCCCCGCAGCTACTCCCTGAGCTCTCACAGACAGAGGGCAGGCCCTCCAGCAGCCCCTCCCTGAGCTCTCACAGACTGAGGGTTGGCCCTGCAGCCCGTCCCTGAGCTCTCATAGACTGAGGGCAGGCACTGCAGTCCCTCCCTGAGCTCTCAGAGACAGAGGGCAGAACCTCCAGCAGCCCCTCCATGAGTTCTCATTGACTGAGGGCAGACCCTCCAGCAGCCCCTCCCTGAGCGCTCACAGACAGAGGGCAGGCCCTCCAGCAGCCCCTCCCTGAGTTCTCACAGACTGAGGACAGACCCTCCAGCAGCCCCTCCCTGAGCGCTCACAGACTGAGGGTAGACCCTCCAGCAGCCCCTCCCTGAGTTCTCATTGACTGAGGGCAGACCCTCCAGTAGCCCCTCCCTGAGTTTTCATTGACTGAGGGCAGGCCCTCCAGCAGCCCCTCCCTGAGTTCTCATTGACTGAGGGTAGACCCTCCAGCAGCCCCTCCCTGAGCTCTCACAGACTGAGGGCAGACCCTCCAGCAGCCCCTCCCTGAGCTCTCACAGACAGAGGGCAGGCCCTGCAGCCCCTCCCTGAGCTCTCACAGACGGTGGGCAGACCCTCCAGCAGCCCCTCCCTGAGCTCTCACAGACTGAGGGTAGACCCTCCAGCAGCCCCTCCCTGAGCTCTCATAGACTGAGGGTAGACCCTCCAGCAGCCCCTCCCTGAGTTCTCATTGACTGAGGGCAGACCCTCCAGCAGCCCCTCCCTGAGCTCTCACAGGCCGAGGGCAGGCCCTTCAGCAGCCCCTCCCTGAGCTCTCACAGACAGAGGGCAGGCGCTCCAGCAGCCCCTCCCTGAGCTCTCACAGACTGAGGGCAGACCCTCCAGCAGCCCCTCCCTGAGCTCTCGTAGACTGAGGGCAGACCCTCCAGCAGCCCCTCCCTGAGTTTTCACAGACTGAGGGTAGACCCTCCAGCAGCCCCTCCCTGTGTTCTCACAGACTGAGGGTAGACCCTCCTGCAGCCCCTCCCTGAGCTCTCGTAGACTGAGGGCAGACCCTCCAGCAGCCCCTCCCTGAGCTCTCACAGACAGAGGGCAGGCCCTGCAGCCCCTCCCTGAGCTCCCACAGACGGTGGGCAGACCGTGCAGCCCCTCCCTGAGTTCTCACAGACTGAGGGTAGACCCTCCAGCAACCCCTCCCTGAGCTCACACAGACAGAGGGCAGACCCTCCAGCAGCCCCTCCCTGTGTTCTCACAGACTGAGGGTAGACCCTCCAGCAACCCCTCCCTGAGCTCACACAGAGAGAGGGCAGACCCTCCAGCAGCCCCTCCATGAGCTCTCATAGACTGAGGGCAGACCCTCCAGCAGCCCCTCCCTGAGCTCTCACAGACTGAGGGCAGGCCCTGCAGCTCCTCCCTGAGCTCTCACAGACAGAGGGCAGGCCCTCCAGCAGCCCCTCCCTGAGCTCTCACAGACTGAGGGTTGGCCCTGCAGCCCGTCCCTGAGCTCTCATAGACTGAGGGCAGGCACTGCAGTCCCTCCCTGAGCTCTCACAGACAGAGGGCAGACCCTCCAGCAGCCCCTCCATGAGTTCTCACAGACTGAGGGCAGACCCTCCAGCAGCCCCTCCCTGAGCTCTCATAGACTGAGGGCAGGCCCTGCAGCCCCTCCCTGAGCTCTCACAGAGAGAGGGCAGGCCCTGCAGCCCCTCCCTGAGTTCTCACAGACTGAGGGCAGACCCTCCAGCAGCCCCTCCCTGAGCTCTCACAGACTGAGGGCAGACCCTACAGCAGCCCCTCCCTGAGCTCTCACAGACTGAGGGCAGGCCCTGCAGCTCCTCCCTGAGCTCTCACAGACGACAGAGGGCAGGCCCTGCAGCTCCTCCCTGAGGTCTCACAGAGAGAGGGCAGGCCCTGCAGCCCCTCCCTGAGTTCTCACAGACTGAGGGCAGACCCTCCAGCAGCCCCTCCCTGAGCTCTCACAGACTGAGGGCAGACCCTACAGCAGCCCCTCCATGAGTTCTCATTGACTGAGGGCAGACCCTCCAGCAGCCCCTCCCTGAGCGCTCACAGACAGAGGGCAGGCCCTCCAGCAGCCCCTCCCTGAGTTCTCACAGACTGAGGACAGACCCTCCAGCAGCCCCTCCCTGAGCGCTCACAGACTGAGGGTAGACCCTCCAGCAGCCCCTCCCTGAGTTCTCATTGACTGAGGGCAGACCCTCCAGTAGCCCCTCCCTGAGTTTTCATTGACTGAGGGCAGGCCCTCCAGCAGCCCCTCCCTGAGTTCTCATTGACTGAGGGTAGACCCTCCAGCAGCCCCTCCCTGAGCTCTCACAGACTGAGGGCAGACCCTCCAGCAGCCCCTCCCTGAGCTCTCACAGACAGAGGGCAGGCCCTGCAGCCCCTCCCTGAGCTCTCACAGACGGTGGGCAGACCCTCCAGCAGCCCCTCCCTGAGCTCTCACAGACTGAGGGTAGACCCTCCAGCTGCCCCTCCCTGAGCTCTCATAGACTGAGGGTAGACCCTCCAGCAGCCCCTCCCTGAGTTCTCATTGACTGAGGGCAGACCCTCCAGCAGCCCCTCCCGGAGCTGTCACAGGCCGAGGGCAGGCCCTTCAGCAGCCCCTCCCTGAGCTCTCACAGACAGAGGGCAGGCGCTCCAGCAGCCCCTCCCTGAGCTCTCACAGACTGAGGGCAGACCCTCCAGCAGCCCCTCCCTGAGCTCTCGTAGACTGAGGGCAGACCCTCCAGCAGCCCCTCCCTGAGTTTTCACAGACTGAGGGTAGACCCTCCTGCAGCCCCTCCCTGAGCTCTCGTAGACTGAGGGCAGACCCTCCAGCAGCCCCTCCCTGAGCTCTCACAGACAGAGGGCAGGCCCTGCAGCCCCTCCCTGAGCTCCCACAGACGGTGGGCAGACCGTGCAGCCCCTCCCTGAGTTCTCACAGACTGAGGGTAGACCCTCCAGCAACCCCTCCCTGAGCTCACACAGACAGAGGGCAGACCCTCCAGCAGCCCCTCCCTGTGTTCTCACAGACTGAGGGTAGACCCTCCAGCAACCCCTCCCTGAGCTCACACAGAGAGAGGGCAGACCCTCCAGCAGCCCCTCCATGAGCTCTCATAGACTGAGGGCAGACCCTCCAGCAGCCCCTCCCCTGAGCTCTCACAGACTGAGGGCAGGCCCTGCAGCTCCTCCCTGAGCTCTCACAGACAGAGGGCAGGCCCTCCAGCAGCCCCTCCCTGAGCTCTCACAGACTGAGGGTTGGCCCTGCAGCCCGTCCCTGAGCTCTCATAGACTGAGGGCAGGCACTGCAGTCCCTCCCTGAGCTCTCACAGACAGAGGGCAGACCCTCCAGCAGCCCCTCCATGAGTTCTCACAGACTGAGGGCAGACCCTCCAGCAGCCCCTCCCTGAGCTCTCATAGACTGAGGGCAGGCCCTGCAGCCCCTCCCTGAGCTCTCACAGAGAGAGGGCAGGCCCTGCAGCCCCTCCCTGAGTTCTCACAGACTGAGGGCAGACCCTCCAGCAGCCCCTCCCTGAGCTCTCACAGACTGAGGGCAGGCCCTGCAGCCCCTCCCTGAGCTCTCACAGACAGAGGGCAGACCCTCCAGCAGACCCTCCCTGAGCTCTCACAGACAGAGGGCAGGCCCTGCAGCCCCTCCCTGAGCTCTCGTAGACTGAGGGCAGACCCTCCAGCAGCCCCTCCCTGTGTTCTCACAGACTGAGGGTAGACCCTCCTGCAGCCCCTCCCTGAGCTCTCGTAGACTGAGGGCAGACCCTCCAGCAGCCCCTCCCTGAGCTCTCACAGACAGAGGGCAGGCCCTGCAGCCCCTCCCTGAGCTCCACAGACGGTGGGCAGACCGTGCAGCCCCTCCCTGAGTTCTCACAGACTGAGGGTAGACCCTCCAGCAACCCCTCCCTGAGCTCACACAGACAGAGGGCAGACCCTCCAGCAGCCCCTCCCTGTGTTCTCACAGACTGAGGGTAGACCCTCCCAGCAACCCCTCCCTGAGCTCACACAGAGAGAGGGCAGACCTTCCAGCAGCCCCTCCATGAGCTCTCATAGACTGAGGGCAGACCCTCCAGCAGCCCCTCCCTGAGCTCTCACAGACTGAGGGCAGGCCCTGCAGCTCCTCCCTGAGCTCTCACAGACAGAGGGCAGGCCCTCCAGCAGCCCCTCCCTGAGCTCTCACAGACTGAGGGTTGGCCCTGCAGCCCGTCCCTGAGCTCTCATAGACTGAGGGCAGGCACTGCAGTCCCTCCCTGAGCTCTCACAGACAGAGGGCAGACCCTCCAGCAGCCCCTCCATGAGTTCTCACAGACTGAGGGCAGACCCTCCAGCAGCCCCTCCTGAGCTCTCATAGACTGAGGGCAGGCCCTGCAGCCCCTCCCTGAGCTCTCACAGAGAGAGGGCAGGCCCTGCAGCCCCTCCCTGAGTTCTCACAGACTGAGGGCAGACCCTCCAGCAGCCCCTCCTTGAGCTCTCACAGACTGAGGGCAGACCCTACAGCAGCCCCTCCCTGAGCTCTCACAGACTGAGGGCAGGCCCTGCAGCTCCTCCCTGAGCTCTCACAGACGACAGAGGGCAGGCCCTGCAGCTCCTCCCTGAGGTCTCACAGAGAGAGGGCAGGCCCTGCCAGCCCCTCCCTGAGTTCTCACAGACTGAGGGCAGACCCTCCAGCAGCCCCTCCCTGAGCTCTCACAGACTGAGGGCAGACCCTACAGCAGCCCCTCCCTGAGCTCTCACAGACTGAGGGCAGACCCTACAGCAGCCCCTCCCTGAGCTCTCACAGACAGAGGGCAGGCCCTGCAGCCCCTCCCTGAGCTCTCATAGACTGAGGGTAGGCACTGCAGCCCCTCCCTGAGCTCTCACAGACTGAGGGTAGACCCTCCAGCAGCCCCTCCCTGAGCTCCCACAGACTGAGTGCAGGCACTGCAGCCTCTCCCTGAGCTCTCACAGACTGAGGGTAGACCCTCCAGCAGCCCCTCCCTGAGCTCTCACAGACTGAGGGTAGACCCTCCAGCAGCCCCTCCCTGAGCTCTTACAGACTGAGGGTAGACCCTCCAGCAGCCCCTCCCTGAGCTCGTACAGACAGAGGGCAGGCCCTCCAGCAGCCCCTCCCTGAGCTCTCATAAACTGAGGGCAGACCCTCCAGCAGCCCCTCCCTGAGCTCTCATAGACTGAGGGCAGACCCTCCAGCAGCCCCTCCCTGAGCTCTCATAGACTGAGGGCAGACCCTCCAGCAGCCCCTCCCTGAGCTCTCACAGACTGAGGGCAGACCCTCCAGCAGCCCCTCCCTGAGCTCTCACAGACTGAGGGCAGGCCCTCCAGCAGCCCCTCCCGGAGCTCGCATAGACTGAGGGCAGACCCGCCAGCAGCCCCTCCCTGAGCTCTTACAGACTGAGGGTAGACCCTCCAGCAGCTGCTTCCTGAGCTCTCACAGACTGAGGGCAGGCCCTGCAGCCCCTCCCTGAGCTCTCACAGACAGAGGGCAGACCCTCCAGCAGCCCCTCCCTGAGCTCTCACAGACAGAGGGCAGGCCCTGCAGCCCCTCCCTGAGCTCTCGTAGACTGAGGGCAGACCCTCCAGCAGCCCCTCCCTGTGTTCTCACAGACTGAGGGTAGACCCTCCTGCAGCCCCTCCCTGAGCTCTCGTAGACTGAGGGCAGACCCTCCAGCAGCCCCTCCCTGAGCTCTCACAGACAGAGGGCAGGCCCTGCAGCCCCTCCCTGAGCTCCCACAGATGGTGGGCAGACCCTGCAGCCCCTCCCTGAGTTCTCACAGACTGAGGGTAGACCCTCCAGCAACCCCTCCCTGAGCTCACACAGACAGAGGGCAGACCCTCCAGCAGCCCCTCCCTGTGTTCTCACAGACTGAGGGTAGACCCTCCAGCAACCCCTCCCTGAGCTCACACAGACAGAGGGCAGAGCCTCCAGCAGCCCCTCCCTGAGCTCTCATAGACTGAGGGCAGACCCTCCAGCAGCCCCTCCCTGAGCTCTCACAGACTGAGGGCAGGCCCTGCAGCTCCTCCCTGAGCTCTCACAGACAGAGGGCAGGCCCTCCAGCAGCCCCTCCCTGAGCTCTCACAGACTGAGGGTTGGCCCTGCAGCCCGTCCCTGAGCTCTCATAGACTGAGGGCAGGCACTGCAGTCCCTCCCTGAGCTCTCACAGACAGAGGGCAGACCCTCCAGCAGCCCCTCCATGAGTTCTCACAGACTGAGGGCAGACCCTCCAGCAGACCCTCCCTGAGCTCTCATAGACTGAGGGCAGGCCCTGCAGCCCCTCCCTGAGCTCTCTCAGAGAGAGGGCAGGCCCTGCAGCCCCTCCCTGAGTTCTCACAGACTGAGGGCAGACCCTCCAGCAGCCCCTCCCTGAGCTCTCACAGACTGAGGGCAGACCCTACAGCAGCCCCTCCCTGAGCTCTCACAGACTGAGGGCAGGCCCTGCAGCTCCTCCCTGAGCTCTCACAGACGACAGAGGGCAGGCCCTGCAGCTCCTCCCTGAGCTCGCACAGAGAGAGGGCAGGCCCTGCAGACCCTCCCTGAGTTCTCACAGACTGAGGGCAGACCCTCCAGCAGCCCCTCCCTGAGCTCTCACAGACTGAGGGCAGACCCTACAGCAGCCCCTCCCTGAGCTCTCACAGACTGAGGGCAGACCCTACAGCAGCCCCTCCCTGAGCTCTCACAGACAGAGGGCAGGCCCTGCAGCCCCTCCCTGAGCTCTCATAGACTGAGGGTAGGCACTGCAGCCCCTCCCTGAGCTCTCACAGACTGAGGGTAGACCCTCCAGCAGCCCCTCCCTGAGCTCCCACAGACTGAGTGCAGGCACTGCAGCCTCTCCCTGAGCTCTCACAGACTGAGGGTAGACCCTCCAGCAGCCCCTCCCTGAGCTCTCACAGACTGAGGGTAGACCCTCCAGCAGCCCCTCCCTGAGCTCTTACAGACTGAGGGTAGACCCTCCAGCAGCCCCTCCCTGAGCTCGTACAGACAGAGGGCAGGCCCTCCAGCAGTCCCTCCCTGAGCTCTCATAGACTGAGGGCAGACCCTCCAGCAGCCCCTCCCTGAGCTCTCATAGACTGAGGGTAGACCCTCAAGCAGCCCCTCCCTGAGCTCCCATAGACTGAGGGCAGACCCTCCAGCAGCCCCTCCCTGAGCTCTAATAGACTGAGGGCAGACCCTCTAGCAGCCCCTCCATGAGTTCTCACAGACAGAGGGCAGACCCTCTAGCAGCCCCTCCATGAGTTCTCACAGACAGAGGGTAGACCCTCCAGCAGCCCCTCCCTGAGCTCTCATAGACTGAGGGCAGACCCTCCAGCAGCCCCTCCATGAGTTCTCACAGACTGAGGGTAGACCCTCCTGCAGCCCCGCCCTGAGCTCTCATAGACTGAGGGCAGACCCTCCAGCAGCCCCTCCATGAGTTCTCACAGACTGAGGGTAGACCCTCCTGCAGCCCCTCCCTGAGCTCTCATAGACTGAGGGCAGACCCTCCAGCAGCCCCTCCCTGAGCTCTCACAGACTGAGGGCAGACCCTACAGCAGCCCCTCCCTGAGCTCTGACAGACAGAGGGCAGGCCCTGCAGCCCCTCCCTGAGCTCTCATAGACTGAGGGTAGGCACTGCAGCCCCTCCCTGAGCTCTCACAGACTGAGGGTAGACCCTCCAGCAGCCCCTCCCTGAGCTCCCACAGACTGAGTGCAGGCACTGCTGCCTCTCCCTGAGCTCTCACAGACTGAGGGTAGACCCTCCAGCAGCCCCTCCCTGAGCTCTCACAGACTGAGGGTAGACCCTCCAGCAGCCCCTCCCTGAGCTCTTACAGACTGAGGGTAGACCCTCCAGCAGCCCCTCCCTGAGCTCGTACAGACAGAGGGCAGGCCCTCCAGCAGCCCCTCCCTGAGCGCTCATAGACTGAGGGCAGACCCTCCAGCAGCCCCTCCCTGAGCGCTCATAGACTGAGGGCAGACCCTCCAGCAGCCCCTCCCTGAGCTCTCATAGACTGAGGGCAGACCCTCCAGCAGCCCCTCATTGAGCTCTCATAGACTGAGGGCAGACCCTCCAGCAGCCCCTCCCTGAGCTCTAATAGACTGAGGGCAGACCCTCTAGCAGCCCCTCCATGAGTTCTCACAGACAGAGGGCAGACCCTCTAGCAGCCCCTCCATGAGTTCTCACAGACAGAGGGTAGACCCTCCAGCAGCCCCTCCCTGAGCTCTCATAGACTGAGGGCAGGCCCTCCAGCAGCCCCTCCATGAGTTCTCACAGACTGAGGGTAGACCCTCCTGCAGCCCCTCCCTGAGCTATCATAGACTGAGGGCAGACCCTCCAGCAGCCCCTCCCTGAGCTCTCACAGACTGAGGGTAGACCCTCCAGCAGCCCCTCCCTGAGCTCTCATAGACTGAGGGCAGACCCTCCAGCAGCCCCTCCCTGAGCTCTCAGAGGCCGAGGGCAGGCCCTTCAGCAGCCCCTCCCTGAGCTCTCACAGACAGGGGGCAGGCGCTCCAGCAGCCCCTCCCTGAGCTCTCACAGACTGAGGGCAGACCCTCCAGCAGCCCCTCCCTGAGCTCTCACAGACTGAGGGCAGGCCCTCCAGCAGCCCCTCCCGGAGCTCGCATAGACTGAGGGCAGACCCGCCAGCAGCCCCTCCCTGAGCTCTTACAGACTGAGGGTAGACCCTCCAGCAGCCCCTTCCTGAGCTCTCACAGACTGAGGGCAGGCCCTGCAGCCCCTCCCTGAGCTCTCACAGACAGAGGGCAGACCCTCCAGCAGCCCCTCCCTGAGCTCTCACAGACAGAGGGCAGGCCCTGCAGCCCCTCCCTGAGCTCTCGTAGACTGAGGGCAGACCCTCCAGTAGCCCCTCCCTGAGCTCTCACAGACAGAGGGCAGGCCCTGCAGCCCCTCCCTGAGCTCTCGTAGACTGAGGGCAGACCCTCCAGCAGCCCCTCCCTGAGTTTTCACAGACTGAGGGTAGACCCTCCAGCAGCCCCTCCCTGTGTTCTCACAGACTGAGGGTAGACCCTCCTGCAGCCCCTCCCTGAGCTCTCGTAGACTGAGGGCAGACCCTCCAGCAGCCCCTCCCTGAGCTCTCACAGACAGAGGGCAGGCCCTGCAGCCCCTCCCTGAGCTCCCACAGATGGTGGGCAGACCCTGCAGCCCCTCCCTGAGTTCTCACAGACTGAGGGTAGACCCTCCAGCAACCCCTCCCTGAGCTCACACAGACAGAGGGCAGACCCTCCAGCAGCCCCTCCCTGTGTTCTCACAGACTGAGGGTAGACCCTCCAGCAACCCCTCCCTGAGCTCACACAGACAGAGGGCAGACCCTCCAGCAGCCCCTCCCTGAGCTCTCACAGACTGAGGGCAGGCCCTGCAGCTCCTCCCTGAGCTCTCACAGACAGAGGGCAGGCCCTGCAGCAGCCCCTCCCTGAGCTCTCACAGACAGAGGGCAGGCCCTCCAGCAGCCCCTCCCTGAGCTCTCACAGACTGAGGGTTGGCCCTGCAGCCCGTCCCTGAGCTCTCATAGACTGAGGGCAGGCACTGCAGTCCCTCCCTGAGCTCTCACAGACAGAGGGCAGACCCTCCAGCAGCCCCTCCATGAGTTCTTACAGACTGAGGGCAGACCCTCCAGCAGCCCCTCCCTGAGCTCTCATAGACTGAGGGCAGGCCCTGCAGCCCCTCCCTGAGCTCTCACAGAGAGAGGGCAGGCCCTGCAGCCCCTCCCTGAGTTCTCACAGACTGAGGGCAGACCCTCCAGCAGCCCCTCCCTGAGCTCTCACAGACTGAGGGCAGACCCTACAGCAGCCCCTCCCTGAGCTCTCACAGACTGAGGGCAGGCCCTGCAGCTCCTCCCTGAGCTCTCACAGACGACAGAGGGCAGGCCCTGCAGCTCCTCCCTGAGCTCTCACATAGAGAGGGCAGGCCCTGCAGACCCTCCCTGAGTTCTCACAGACTGAGGGCAGACCCTCCAGCAGCCCCTCCCTGAGCTCTCACAGACTGAGGGCAGACCCTACAGCAGCCCCTCCCTGAGCTCTCACAGACTGAGGGCAGAGCCTACAGCAGCCCCTCCCTGAGCTCTCACAGACAGAGGGCAGGCCCTGCAGCCCCTCCCTGAGCTCTCATAGACTGAGGGTAGGCACTGCAGCCCCTCCCTGAGCTCTCACAGACTGAGGGTAGACCCTCCAGCAGCCCCTCCCTGAGCTCCCACAGACTGAGTGCAGGCACTGCAGCCTCTCCCTGAGCTCTCACAGACTGAGGGTAGACCCTCCAGCAGCCCCTCCCTGAGCTCTCACAGACTGGGGGTAGACCCTCCAGCAGCCCCTCCCTGAGCTCTTACAGACTGAGGGTAGACCCTCCAGCAGTCCCTCCCTGAGCTCTCATAGACTGAGGGCAGACCCTCCAGCAGCCCCTCCCTGAGCTCTCATAGACTGAGGGTAGACCCTCAAGCAGCCCCTCCCTGAGCTCTCATAGACTGAGGGCAGACCCTCCAGCAGCCCCTCCCTGAGCTCTAATAGACTGAGGGCAGACCCTCTAGCAGCCCCTCCATGAGTTCTCACAGACAGAGGGCAGACCCTCTAGCAGCCCCTCCATGAGTTCTCACAGACAGAGGGTAGACCCTCCAGTAGCCCCTCCCTGAGCTCTCATAGACTGAGGGCAGACCCTCCAGCAGCCCCTCCATGAGTTCTCACAGACTGAGGGTAGACCCTCCTGCAGCCCCGCCCTGAGCTCTCATAGACTGAGGGCAGACCCTCCAGCAGCCCCTCCATGAGTTCTCACAGACTGAGGGTAGACCCTCCTGCAGCCCCTCCCTGAGCTCTCATAGACTGAGGGCAGACCCTCCAGCAGCCCCTCCCTGAGTTCTCATTGACTGAGGGCAGACCCTCCAGCAGCCCCTCCCTTAGCTCTCACAGACAGAGGGCAGGCCCTGCAGCCCCTCCCTGAGCTCTCACAGATGGTGGGCAGACCCTGCAGCCCCTCCCTGAGTTCTCACAGACTGAGGGTAGACACTCCAGCAGCCCCTCCCTGAGCTCTCACAGACTGAGGGTAGACCCTCCAGCAGCCCCTCCCTGAGCTCTCACAGACTGAGGGTAGACCCTCCAGCAGCCCCTCCCTGAGCTCTCATAGACTGAGGGTAGACCCTCCAGCAGCCCCTCCCTGAGTTCTCATTGACTGAGGGCAGACCCTCCAGCTGCCCCTCCCTGAGCTCTCACAGGCTGAGGGCAGGCCCTTCAGGAGCCCCTCCCCGAGCTCTCACAGACAGAGGGCAGGCCCTCCAGCAGCCCCTCCCTGAGCTCTCACAGACTGAGAGTAGACCCTCCAGCAGCCCCTCCCTGAGCTCGCACAGACTGAGGGCAGACCGTCCAGCAGCCCCTCCCTGAGCTCTCACAGACTGAGGGCAGACCCTCCAGCAGCCCGTCCCTGAGCTCTCACAGACAGAGGGCAGGCCCTGCAGCCCCTCCCTGAGCTCTCGTAGACTGAGGGCAGACCCTCCAGCAGCCCCTCTCTGAGTTTTCACAGACTGAGGGTAGACCCTCCAGCAGCCCCTCCCTGTGTTCTCACAGACTGAGGGTAGACCCTCCTGCAGCCCCTCCCTGAGCTCTCGTAGACTGAGGGCAGACCCTCCAGCAGCCCCTCCCTGAGCTCTTACAGACTGAGGGTAGACCCTCCAGCAGCCCCTCCCTGAGCTCTCACAGACAGAGGGCAGGCCCTGCAGCCCCTCCCTGAGCTCCCACAGACGGTAGGCAGACCCTCCAGCAGCCCCTCCCTGTGTTCTCACAGACTGAGGGCAGACCCTCTAGCAGCCCCTCCATGAGTTCTCACAGACAGAGGGCAGACCCTCTAGCAGCCCCTCCATGAGTTCTCACAGACAGAGGGTAGACCCTCCAGTAGCCCCTCCCTGAGCTCTCATAGACTGAGGGCAGACCCTCCAGCAGCCCCTCCATGAGTTCTCACAGACTGAGGGTAGACCCTCCTGCAGCCCCGCCCTGAGCTCTCATAGACTGAGGGCAGACCCTCCAGCAGCCCCTCCATGAGTTCTCACAGACTGAGGGTAGACCCTCCTGCAGCCCCTCCCTGAGCTCTCATAGACTGAGGGCAGACCCTCCAGCAGCCCCTCCCTGAGTTCTCATTGACTGAGGGCAGACCCTCCAGCAGCCCCTCCCTTAGCTCTCACAGACAGCGGGCAGGCCCTGCAGCCCCTCCCTGAGCTCTCACAGATGGTGGGCAGACCCTGCAGCCCCTCCCTGAGTTCTCACAGACTGAGGGTAGACACTCCAGCAGCCCCTCCCTGAGCTCTCACAGACTGAGGGTAGACCCTCCAGCAGCCCCTCCCTGAGCTCTCACAGACTGAGGGTAGACCCTCCAGCAGCCCCTCCCTGAGCTCTCATAGACTGAGGGTAGACCCTCCAGCAGCCCCTCCCTGAGTTCTCATTGACTGAGGGCAGACCCTCCAGCTGCCCCTCCCTGAGCTCTCACAGGCTGAGGGCAGGCCCTTCAGGAGCCCCTCCCCGAGCTCTCACAGACAGAGGGCAGGCCCTCCAGCAGCCCCTCCCTGAGCTCTCACAGACTGACAGTAGACCCTCCAGCAGCCCCTCCCTGAGCTCGCACAGACTGAGGGCAGACCGTCCAGCAGCCCCTCCCTGAGCTCTCACAGACTGAGGGCAGACCCTCCAGCAGCCCGTCCCTGAGCTCTCACAGACAGAGGGCAGGCCCTGCAGCCCCTCCCTGAGCTCTCGTAGACTGAGGGCAGACCCTCCAGCAGCCCCTCTCTGAGTTTTCACAGACTGAGGGTAGACCCTCCAGCAGCCCCTCCCTGTGTTCTCACAGACTGAGGGTAGACCCTCCTGCAGCCCCTCCCTGAGCTCTCGTAGACTGAGGGCAGACCCTCCAGCAGCCCCTCCCTGAGCTCTTACAGACTGAGGGTAGACCCTCCAGCAGCCCCTCCCTGAGCTCTCACAGACAGAGGGCAGGCCCTGCAGCCCCTCCCTGAGCTCCCACAGATGGTAGGCAGACCCTCCAGCAGCCCCTCCCTGTGTTCTCACAGACTGAGGGTAGACCCTCCAGCAACCCCTCCCTGAGCTCACACAGACAGAGGGCAGACCCTCCAGCAGCCCCTCCCTGAGCTCTCATAGACTGAGGGCAGACCCTCCAGCAGCCCCTCCCTGAGCTCTCACAGACTGAGGGCAGGCCCTGCAGCTCCTCCCTGAGCTCTCACAGACAGAGGGCAGACCCTCCAGCAGCCCCTCCCTGAGCTCTCACAGACTGAGGGTTGGCCCTGCAGCCCCTCCCTGAGCTCTCATAGACTGAGGGCAGACCCTCCAGCAGCCCCTCCCTGAGCTCTAATAGACTGAGGGCAGACCCTCTAGCAGCCCCTCCATGAGTTCTCACAGACAGAGGGCAGACCCTCTAGCAGCCCCTCCATGAGTTCTCACAGACAGAGGGTAGACCCTCCAGCAGCCCCTCCCTGAGCTCTCATAGACTGAGGGCAGGCCCTCCAGCAGCCCCTCCATGAATTCTCACAGACTGAGGGTAGACCCTCCTGCAGCCCCTCCCTGAGCTATCATAGACTGAGGGCAGACCCTCCAGCAGCCCCTCCCTGAGCTCTCACAGACTGAGGGTAGACCCTCCAGCAGCCCCCCCCTGAGCTCTCATAGACTGAGGGAGACCCTCCAGCAGCCCCTCCCTGAGTACTCATTGACTGAGGGCAGACCCTCCAGCAGCCCCTCCCTGAGCTCTCAGAGGCCGAGGGCAGGCCCTTCAGCAGCCCCTCCCTGAGCTCTCACAGACAGGGGGCAGGCGCTCCAGCAGCCCCTCCCTGAGCTCTCACAGACTGAGGGCAGACCCTCCAGCAGCCCCTCCCTGAGCTCTCACAGACTGAGGGCAGGCCCTCCAGCAGCCCCTCCCGGAGCTCGCATAGACTGAGGGCAGACCCGCCAGCAGCCCCTCCCTGAGCTCTTACAGACTGAGGGTAGACCCTCCAGCAGCCCCTTCCTGAGCTCTCACAGACTGAGGGCAGGCCCTGCAGCCCCTCCCTGAGCTCTCACAGACAGAGGGCAGACCCTCCAGCAGCCCCTCCCTGAGCTCTCACAGACAGAGGGCAGGCCCTGCAGCCCCTCCCTGAGCTCTCGTAGACTGAGGGCAGACCCTCCAGTAGCCCCTCCCTGAGCTCTCACAGACAGGGGGCAGGCCCTGCAGCCCCTCCCTGAGCTCTCGTAGACTGAGGGCAGACCCTCCAGCAGCCCCTCCCTGAGTTTTCACAGACTGAGGGTAGACCCTCCAGCAGCCCCTCCCTGTGTTCTCACAGACTGAGGGTAGACCCTCCTGCAGCCCCTCCCTGAGCTCTCGTAGACTGAGGGCAGACCCTCCAGCAGCCCCTCCCTGAGCTCTCACAGACAGAGGGCAGGCCCTGCAGCCCCTCCCTGAGCTCCCACAGATGGTGGGCAGACCCTGCAGCCCCTCCCTGAGTTCTCACAGACTGAGGGTAGACCCTCCAGCAACCCCTCCCTGAGCTCACACAGACAGAGGGCAGACCCTCCAGCAGCCCCTCCCTGTGTTCTCACAGACTGAGGGTAGACCCTCCAGCAACCCCTCCCTGAGCTCACACAGACAGAGGGCAGAGCCTCCAGCAGCCCCTCCCTGAGCTCTCATAGACTGAGGGCAGACCCTCCAGCAGCCCCTCCCTGAGCTCTCACAGACTGAGGGCAGGCCCTGCAGCTCCTCCCTGAGCTCTCACAGACAGAGGGCAGGCCCTGCAGCAGCCCCTCCCTGAGCTCTCACAGACAGAGGGCAGGCCCTCCAGCAGCCCCTCCCTGAGCTCTCACAGACTGAGGGTTGGCCCTGCAGCCCGTCCCTGAGCTCTCATAGACTGAGGGCAGGCACTGCAGTCCCTCCCTGAGCTCTCACAGACAGAGGGCAGACCCTCCAGCAGCCCCTCCATGAGTTCTCACAGACTGAGGGCAGACCCTCCAGCAGCCCCTCCCTGAGCTCTCATAGACTGAGGGCAGGCCCTGCAGCCCCTCCCTGAGCTCTCACAGAGAGAGGGCAGGCCCTGCAGCCCCTCCCTGAGTTCTCACAGACTGAGGGCAGACCCTCCAGCAGCCCCTCCCTGAACTCTCACAGACTGAGGGCAGACCCTACAGCAGCCCCTCCCTGAGCTCTCACAGACTGAGGGCAGGCCCTGCAGCTCCTCCCTGAGCTCTCACAGACGACAGAGGGCAGGCCCTGCAGCTCCTCCCTGAGCTCTCACATAGAGAGGGCAGGCCCTGCAGACCCTCCCTGAGTTCTCACAGACTGAGGGCAGACCCTCCAGCAGCCCCTCCCTGAGCTCTCACAGACTGAGGGCAGACCCTACAGCAGCCCCTCCCTGAGCTCTCACAGACTGAGGGCAGACCCTACAGCAGCCCCTCCCTGAGCTCTCACAGACAGAGGGCAGGCCCTGCAGCCCCTCCCTGAGCTCTCATAGACTGAGGGTAGGCACTGCAGCCCCTCCCTGAGCTCTCACAGACTGAGGGTAGACCCTCCAGCAGCCCCTCCCTGAGCTCCCACAGACTGAGTGCAGGCACTGCAGCCTCTCCCTGAGCTCTCACAGACTGAGGGTAGACCCTCCAGCAGCCCCTCCCTGAGCTCTCACAGACTGAGGGTAGACCCTCCAGCAGCCCCTCCCTGAGCTCTTACAGACTGAGGGTAGACCCTCCAGCAGTCCCTCCCTGAGCTCTCATAGACTGAGGGCAGACCCTCCAGCAGCCCCTCCCTGAGCTCTCATAGACTGAGGGTAGACCCTCAAGCAGCCCCTCCCTGAGCTCTCATAGACTGAGGGCAGACCCTCCAGCAGCCCCTCCCTGAGCTCTAATAGACTGAGGGCAGACCCTCTAGCAGCCCCTCCATGAGTTCTCACAGACAGAGGGCAGACCCTCTAGCAGCCCCTCCATGAGTTCTCACAGACAGAGGGTAGACCCTCCAGTAGCCCCTCCCTGAGCTCTCATAGACTGAGGGCAGACCCTCCAGCAGCCCCTCCATGAGTTCTCACAGACTGAGGGTAGACCCTCCTGCAGCCCCGCCCTGAGCTCTCATAGACTGAGGGCAGACCCTCCAGCAGCCCCTCCATGAGTTCTCACAGACTGAGGGTAGACCCTCCTGCAGCCCCTCCCTGAGCTCTCATAGACTGAGGGCAGACCCTCCAGCAGCCCCTCCCTGAGTTCTCATTGACTGAGGGCAGACCCTCCAGCAGCCCCTCCCTTAGCTCTCACAGACAGAGGGCAGGCCCTGCAGCCCCTCCCTGAGCTCTCACAGATGGTGGGCAGACCCTGCAGCCCCTCCCTGAGTTCTCACAGACTGAGGGTAGACACTCCAGCAGCCCCTCCCTGAGCTCTCACAGACTGAGGGTAGACCCTCCAGCAGCCCCTCCCTGAGCTCTCACAGACTGAGGGTAGACCCTCCAGCAGCCCCTCCCTGAGCTCTCATAGACTGAGGGTAGACCCTCCAGCAGCCCCTCCCTGAGTTCTCATTGACTGAGGGCAGACCCTCCAGCTGCCCCTCCCTGAGCTCTCGTAGACTGAGGGCAGACCCTCCAGCAGCCCCTCCCTGAGCTCTCACAGACAGAGGGCAGGCCCTGCAGCCCCTCCCTGAGCTCCCACAGATGGTGGGCAGACCCTGCAGCCCCTCCCTGAGTTCTCACAGACTGAGGGTAGACCCTCCAGCAACCCCTCCCTGAGCTCACACAGACAGAGGGCAGACCCTCCAGCAGCCCCTCCCTGTGTTCTCACAGACTGAGGGTAGACCCTCCAGCAACCCCTCCCTGAGCTCACACAGACAGAGGGCAGAGCCTCCAGCAGCCCCTCCCTGAGCTCTCATAGACTGAGGGCAGACCCTCCAGCAGCCCCTCCCTGAGCTCTCACAGACTGAGGGCAGGCCCTGCAGCTCCTCCCTGAGCTCTCACAGACAGAGGGCAGGCCCTGCAGCAGCCCCTCCCTGAGCTCTCACAGACAGAGGGCAGGCCCTCCAGCAGCCCCTCCCTGAGCTCTCACAGACTGAGGGTTGGCCCTGCAGCCCGTCCCTGAGCTCTCATAGACTGAGGGCAGGCACTGCAGTCCCTCCCTGAGCTCTCACAGACAGAGGGCAGACCCTCCAGCAGCCCCTCCATGAGTTCTCACAGACTGAGGGCAGACCCTCCAGCAGCCCCTCCCTGAGCTCTCATAGACTGAGGGCAGGCCCTGCAGCCCCTCCCTGAGCTCTCACAGAGAGAGGGCAGGCCCTGCAGCCCCTCCCTGAGTTCTCACAGACTGAGGGCAGACCCTCCAGCAGCCCCTCCCTGAACTCTCACAGACTGAGGGCAGACCCTACAGCAGCCCCTCCCTGAGCTCTCACAGACTGAGGGCAGGCCCTGCAGCTCCTCCCTGAGCTCTCACAGACGACAGAGGGCAGGCCCTGCAGCTCCTCCCTGAGCTCTCACATAGAGAGGGCAGGCCCTGCAGACCCTCCCTGAGTTCTCACAGACTGAGGGCAGACCCTCCAGCAGCCCCTCCCTGAGCTCTCACAGACTGAGGGCAGACCCTACAGCAGCCCCTCCCTGAGCTCTCACAGACTGAGGGCAGACCCTACAGCAGCCCCTCCCTGAGCTCTCACAGACAGAGGGCAGGCCCTGCAGCCCCTCCCTGAGCTCTCATAGACTGAGGGTAGGCACTGCAGCCCCTCCCTGAGCTCTCACAGACTGAGGGTAGACCCTCCAGCAGCCCCTCCCTGAGCTCCCACAGACTGAGTGCAGGCACTGCAGCCTCTCCCTGAGCTCTCACAGACTGAGGGTAGACCCTCCAGCAGCCCCTCCCTGAGCTCTCACAGACTGAGGGTAGACCCTCCAGCAGCCCCTCCCTGAGCTCTTACAGACTGAGGGTAGACCCTCCAGCAGTCCCTCCCTGAGCTCTCATAGACTGAGGGCAGACCCTCCAGCAGCCCCTCCCTGAGCTCTCATAGACTGAGGGTAGACCCTCAAGCAGCCCCTCCCTGAGCTCTCATAGACTGAGGGCAGACCCTCCAGCAGCCCCTCCCTGAGCTCTAATAGACTGAGGGCAGACCCTCTAGCAGCCCCTCCATGAGTTCTCACAGACAGAGGGCAGACCCTCTAGCAGCCCCTCCATGAGTTCTCACAGACAGAGGGTAGACCCTCCAGTAGCCCCTCCCTGAGCTCTCATAGACTGAGGGCAGACCCTCCAGCAGCCCCTCCATGAGTTCTCACAGACTGAGGGTAGACCCTCCTGCAGCCCCGCCCTGAGCTCTCATAGACTGAGGGCAGACCCTCCAGCAGCCCCTCCATGAGTTCTCACAGACTGAGGGTAGACCCTCCTGCAGCCCCTCCCTGAGCTCTCATAGACTGAGGGCAGACCCTCCAGCAGCCCCTCCCTGAGTTCTCATTGACTGAGGGCAGACCCTCCAGCAGCCCCTCCCTTAGCTCTCACAGACAGAGGGCAGGCCCTGCAGCCCCTCCCTGAGCTCTCACAGATGGTGGGCAGACCCTGCAGCCCCTCCCTGAGTTCTCACAGACTGAGGGTAGACACTCCAGCAGCCCCTCCCTGAGCTCTCACAGACTGAGGGTAGACCCTCCAGCAGCCCCTCCCTGAGCTCTCACAGACTGAGGGTAGACCCTCCAGCAGCCCCTCCCTGAGCTCTCATAGACTGAGGGTAGACCCTCCAGCAGCCCCTCCCTGAGTTCTCATTGACTGAGGGCAGACCCTCCAGCTGCCCCTCCCTGAGTTCTCACAGGCTGAGGGCAGGCCCTTCAGGAGCCCCTCCCCGAGCTCTCACAGACAGAGGGCAGGCCCTCCAGCAGCCCCTCCCTGAGCTCTCACAGACTGAGAGTAGACCCTCCAGCAGCCCCTCCCTGAGCTCTCACAGACTGAGGGCAGACCGTCCAGCAGCCCCTCCCTGAGCTCTCACAGACTGAGGGCAGACCCTCCAGCAGCCCGTCCCTGAGCTCTCACAGACAGAGGGCAGGCCCTGCAGCCCCTCCCTGAGCTCTCGTAGACTGAGGGCAGACCCTCCAGCAGCCCCTCTCTGAGTTTTCACAGACTGAGGGTAGACCCTCCAGCAGCCCCTCCCTGTGTTCTCACAGACTGAGGGTAGACCCTCCTGCAGCCCCTCCCTGAGCTCTCGTAGACTGAGGGCAGACCCTCCAGCAGCCCCTCCCTGAGCTCTTACAGACTGAGGGTAGACCCTCCAGCAGCCCCTCCCTGAGCTCTCACAGACAGAGGGCAGGCCCTGCAGCCCCTCCCTGAGCTCCCACAGACGGTAGGCAGACCCTCCAGCAGCCCCTCCCTGTGTTCTCACAGACTGAGGGTAGACCCTCCAGCAACCCCTCCCTGAGATCACACAGACAGAGGGCAGACCCTCCAGCAGCCCCTCCCTGAGCTCTCATAGACTGAGGGCAGACCCTCCAGCAGCCCCTCCCTGAGCTCTCACAGACTGAGGGCAGGCCCTGCAGCTCCTCCCTGAGCTCTCACAGACAGAGGGCAGGCCCTCCAGCAGCCCCTCCCTGAGCTCTCACAGACTGAGGGTTGGCCCTGCAGCCCCTCCCTGAGCTCTCATAGACTGAGGGCAGACCCTCCAGCAGCCCCTCCCTGAGCTCTAATAGACTGAGGGCAGACCCTCTAGCAGCCCCTCCATGAGTTCTCACAGACAGAGGGCAGACCCTCTAGCAGCCCCTCCATGAGTTCTCACAGACAGAGGGTAGACCCTCCAGCAGCCCCTCCCTGAGCTCTCATAGACTGAGGGCAGGCCCTCCAGCAGCCCCTCCATGAGTTCTCACAGACTGAGGGTAGACCCTCCTGCAGCCCCTCCCTGAGCTATCATAGACTGAGGGCAGACCCTCCAGCAGCCCCTCCCTGAGCTCTCACAGACTGAGGGTAGACCCTCCAGCAGCCCCTCCCTGAGCTCTCATAGACTGAGGGAGACCCTCCAGCAGCCCCTCCCTGAGTACTCATTGACTGAGGGCAGACCCTCCAGCAGCCCCTCCCTGAGCTCTCAGAGGCCGAGGGCAGGCCCTTCAGCAGCCCCTCCCTGAGCTCTCACAGACAGGGGGCAGGCGCTCCAGCAGCCCCTCCCTGAGCTCTCACAGACTGAGGGCAGACCCTCCAGCAGCCCCTCCCTGAGCTCTCACAGACTGAGGGCAGGCCCTCCAGCAGCCCCTCCCGGAGCTCGCATAGACTGAGGGCAGACCCGCCAGCAGCCCCTCCCTGAGCTCTTACAGACTGAGGGTAGACCCTCCAGCAGCCCCTTCCTGAGCTCTCACAGACTGAGGGCAGGCCCTGCAGCCCCTCCCTGAGCTCTCACAGACAGAGGGCAGACCCTCCAGCAGCCCCTCCCTGAGCTCTCACAGACAGAGGGCAGGCCCTGCAGCCCCTCCCTGAGCTCTCGTAGACTGAGGGCAGACCCTCCAGTAGCCCCTCCCTGAGCTCTCACAGACAGAGGGCAGGCCCTGCAGCCCCTCCCTGAGCTCTCGTAGACTGAGGGCAGACCCTCCAGCAGCCCCTCCCTGAGTTTTCACAGACTGAGGGTAGACCCTCCAGCAGCCCCTCCCTGTGTTCTCACAGACTGAGGGTAGACCCTCCTGCAGCCCCTCCCTGAGCTCTCGTAGACTGAGGGCAGACCCTCCAGCAGCCCCTCCCTGAGCTCTCACAGACAGAGGGCAGGCCCTGCAGCCCCTCCCTGAGCTCCCACAGATGGTGGGCAGACCCTGCAGCCCCTCCCTGAGTTCTCACAGACTGAGGGTAGACCCTCCAGCAACCCCTCCCTGAGCTCACACAGACAGAGGGCAGACCCTCCAGCAGCCCCTCCCTGTGTTCTCACAGACTGAGGGTAGACCCTCCAGCAACCCCTCCCTGAGCTCACACAGACAGAGGGCAGACCCTCCAGCAGCCCCTCCCTGAGCTCTCATAGACTGAGGGCAGACCCTCCAGCAGCCCCTCCCTGAGCTCTCACAGACTGAGGGCAGGCCCTGCAGCTCCTCCCTGAGCTCTCACAGACAGAGGGCAGGCCCTGCAGCAGCCCCTCCCTGAGCTCTCACAGACAGAGGGCAGGCCCTCCAGCAGCCCCTCCCTGAGCTCTCACAGACTGAGGGTTGGCCCTGCAGCCCGTCCCTGAGCTCTCATAGACTGAGGGCAGGCACTGCAGTCCCTCCCTGAGCTCTCACAGACAGAGGGCAGACCCTCCAGCAGCCCCTCCATGAGTTCTCACAGACTGAGGGCAGACCCTCCAGCAGCCCCTCCCTGAGCTCTCATAGACTGAGGGCAGGCCCTGCAGCCCCTCCCTGAGCTCTCACAGAGAGAGGGCAGGCCCTGCAGCCCCTCCCTGAGTTCTCACAGACTGAGGGCAGACCCTCCAGCAGCCCCTCCCTGAGCTCTCACAGACTGAGGGCAGACCCTACAGCAGCCCCTCCCTGAGCTCTCACAGACTGAGGGCAGGCCCTGCAGCTCCTCCCTGAGCTCTCACAGACGACAGAGGGCAGGCCCTGCAGCTCCTCCCTGAGCTCTCACATAGAGAGGGCAGGCCCTGCAGACCCTCCCTGAGTTCTCACAGACTGAGGGCAGACCCTCCAGCAGCCCCTCCCTGAGCTCTCACAGACTGAGGGCAGACCCTACAGCAGCCCCTCCCTGAGCTCTCACAGACTGAGGGCAGACCCTACAGCAGCCCCTCCCTGAGCTCTCACAGACAGAGGGCAGGCCCTGCAGCCCCTCCCTGAGCTCTCATAGACTGAGGGTAGGCACTGCAGCCCCTCCCTGAGCTCTCACAGACTGAGGGTAGACCCTCCAGCAGCCCCTCCCTGAGCTCCCACAGACTGAGTGCAGGCACTGCAGCCTCTCCCTGAGCTCTCACAGACTGAGGGTAGACCCTCCAGCAGCCCCTCCCTGAGCTCTCACAGACTGAGGGTAGACCCTCCAGCAGCCCCTCCCTGAGCTCTTACAGACTGAGGGTAGACCCTCCAGCAGTCCCTCCCTGAGCTCTCATAGACTGAGGGCAGACCCTCCAGCAGCCCCTCCCTGAGCTCTCATAGACTGAGGGTAGACCCTCAAGCAGCCCCTCCCTGAGCTCTCATAGACTGAGGGCAGACCCTCCAGCAGCCCCTCCCTGAGCTCTAATAGACTGAGGGCAGACCCTCTAGCAGCCCCTCCATGAGTTCTCACAGACAGAGAGCAGACCCTCTAGCAGCCCCTCCATGAGTTCTCACAGACAGAGGGTAGACCCTCCAGTAGCCCCTCCCTGAGCTCTCATAGACTGAGGGCAGACCCTCCAGCAGCCCCTCCATGAGTTCTCACAGACTGAGGGTAGACCCTCCTGCAGCCCCGCCCTGAGCTCTCATAGACTGAGGGCAGACCCTCCAGCAGCCCCTCCATGAGTTCTCACAGACTGAGGGTAGACCCTCCTGCAGCCCCTCCCTGAGCTCTCATAGACTGAGGGCAGACCCTCCAGCAGCCCCTCCCTGAGTTCTCATTGACTGAGGGCAGACCCTCCAGCAGCCCCTCCCTTAGCTCTCACAGACAGAGGGCAGGCCCTGCAGCCCGTCCCTGAGCTCTAATAGACTGAGGGCAGACCCTCTAGCAGCCCCTCCATGAGTTCTCACAGACAGAGGGCAGACCCTCTAGCAGCCCCTCCATGAGTTCTCACAGACAGAGGGTAGACCCTCCAGCAGCCCCTCCCTGAGCTCTCATAGACTGAGGGCAGGCCCTCCAGCAGCCCCTCCATGAGTTCTCACAGACTGAGGGTAGACCCTCCTGCAGCCCCTCCCTGAGCTATCATAGACTGAGGGCAGACCCTCCAGCAGCCCCTCCCTGAGCTCTCACAGACTGAGGGTAGACCCTCCAGCAGCCCCTCCCTGAGCTCTCATAGACTGAGGGAGACCCTCCAGCAGCCCCTCCCTGAGTACTCATTGACTGAGGGCAGACCCTCCAGCAGCCCCTCCCTGAGCTCTCAGAGGCCGAGGGCAGGCCCTTCAGCAGCCCCTCCCTGAGCTCTCACAGACAGGGGGCAGGCGCTCCAGCAGCCCCTCCCTGAGCTCTCACAGACTGAGGGCAGACCCTCCAGCAGCCCCTCCCTGAGCTCTCACAGACTGAGGGCAGGCCCTCCAGCAGCCCCTCCCGGAGCTCGCATAGACTGAGGGCAGACCCGCCAGCAGCCCCTCCCTGAGCTCTTACAGACTGAGGGTAGACCCTCCAGCAGCCCCTTCCTGAGCTCTCACAGACTGAGGGCAGGCCCTGCAGCCCCTCCCTGAGCTCTCACAGACAGAGGGCAGACCCTCCAGCAGCCCCACCCTGAGCTCTCACAGACAGAGGGCAGGCCCTGCAGCCCCTCCCTGAGCTCTCGTAGACTGAGGGCAGACCCTCCAGTAGCCCCTCCCTGAGCTCTCACAGACAGAGGGCAGGCCCTGCAGCCCCTCCCTGAGCTCTCGTAGACTGAGGGCAGACCCTCCAGCAGCCCCTCCCTGAGTTTTCACAGACTGAGGGTAGACCCTCCAGCAGCCCCTCCCTGTGTTCTCACAGACTGAGGGTAGACCCTCCTGCAGCCCCTCCCTGAGCTCTCGTAGACTGAGGGCCGACCCTCCAGCAGCCCCTCCCTGAGCTCTCACAGACAGAGGGCAGGCCCTGCAGCCCCTCCCTGAGCTCCCACAGATGGTGGGCAGACCCTGCAGCCCCTCCCTGAGTTCTCACAGACTGAGGGTAGACCCTCCAGCAACCCCTCCCTGAGCTCACACAGACAGAGGGCAGACCCTCCAGCAGCCCCTCCCTGTGTTCTCACAGACTGAGGGTAGACCCTCCAGCAACCCCTCCCTGAGCTCACACAGACAGAGGGCAGACCCTCCAGCAGCCCCTCCCTGAGCTCTCATAGACTGAGGGCAGACCCTCCAGCAGCCCCTCCCTGAGCTCTCACAGACTGAGGGCAGGCCCTGCAGCTCCTCCCTGAGCTCTCACAGACAGAGGGCAGGCCCTGCAGCAGCCCCTCCCTGAGCTCTCACAGACAGAGGGCAGGCCCTCCAGCAGCCCCTCCCTGAGCTCTCACAGACTGAGGGTTGGCCCTGCAGCCCGTCCCTGAGCTCTCATAGACTGAGGGCAGGCACTGCAGTCCCTCCCTGAGCTCTCACAGACAGAGGGCAGACCCTCCAGCAGCCCCTCCATGAGTTCTCACAGACTGAGGGCAGACCCTCCAGCAGCCCCTCCCTGAGCTCTCATAGACTGAGGGCAGGCCCTGCAGCCCCTCCCTGAGCTCTCACAGAGAGAGGGCAGGCCCTGCAGCCCCTCCCTGAGTTCTCACAGACTGAGGGCAGACCCTCCAGCAGCCCCTCCCTGAGCTCTCACAGACTGAGGGCAGACCCTACAGCAGCCCCTCCCTGAGCTCTCACAGACTGAGGGCAGGCCCTGCAGCTCCTCCCTGAGCTCTCACAGACGACAGAGGGCAGGCCCTGCAGCTCCTCCCTGAGCTCTCACATAGAGAGGGCAGGCCCTGCAGACCCTCCCTGAGTTCTCACAGACTGAGGGCAGACCCTCCAGCAGCCCCTCCCTGAGCTCTCACAGACTGAGGGCAGACCCTACAGCAGCCCCTCCCTGAGCTCTCACAGACTGAGGGCAGACCCTACAGCAGCCCCTCCCTGAGCTCTCACAGACAGAGGGCAGGCCCTGCAGCCCCTCCCTGAGCTCTCATAGACTGAGGGTAGGCACTGCAGCCCCTCCCTGAGCTCTCACAGACTGAGGGTAGACCCTCCAGCAGCCCCTCCCTGAGCTCCCACAGACTGAGTGCAGGCACTGCAGCCTCTCCCTGAGCTCTCACAGACTGAGGGTAGACCCTCCAGCAGCCCCTCCCTGAGCTCTCACAGACTGAGGGTAGACCCTCCAGCAGCCCCTCCCTGAGCTCTTACAGACTGAGGGTAGACCCTCCAGCAGTCCCTCCCTGAGCTCTCATAGACTGAGGGCAGACCCTCCAGCAGCCCCTCCCTGAGCTCTCATAGACTGAGGGTAGACCCTCAAGCAGCCCCTCCCTGAGCTCTCAT
Organism: Lissotriton helveticus; assembly: GCF_964261635.1. NCBI lineage: Eukaryota > Metazoa > Chordata > Amphibia > Caudata > Salamandridae > Lissotriton > Lissotriton helveticus. Next base: position 2,124,785,628 of record NC_136067.1, on the reverse strand, counting down.
AGACTGAGGGCAGACCCTCCAGCAGCCCCTCCCTGAGCTCTAATAGACTGAGGGCAGACCCTCTAGCAGCCCCTCCATGAGTTCTCACAGACAGAGGGCAGACCCTCTAGCAGCCCCTCCATGAGTTCTCACAGACAGAGGGTAGACCCTCCAGTAGCCCCTCCCTGAGCTCTCATAGACTGAGGGCAGACCCTCCAGCAGCCCCTCCATGAGTTCTCACAGACTGAGGGTAGACCCTCCTGCAGCCCCGCCCTGAGCTCTCATAGACTGAGGGCAGACCCTCCAGCAGCCCCTCCATGAGTTCTCACAGACTGAGGGTAGACCCTCCTGCAGCCCCTCCCTGAGCTCTCATAGACTGAGGGCAGACCCTCCAGCAGCCCCTCCCTGAGTTCTCATTGACTGAGGGCAGACCCTCCAGCAGCCCCTCCCTTAGCTCTCACAGACAGAGGGCAGGCCCTGCAGCCCCTCCCTGAGCTCTCACAGATGGTGGGCAGACCCTGCAGCCCCTCCCTGAGTTCTCACAGACTGAGGGTAGACACTCCAGCAGCCCCTCCCTGAGCTCTCAAAGACTGAGGGTAGACCCTCCAGCAGCCCCTCCCTGAGCTCTCACAGACTGAGGGTAGACCCTCCAGCAGCCCCTCCCTGAGCTCTCATAGACTGAGGGTAGACCCTCCAGCAGCCCCTCCCTGAGTTCTCATTGACTGAGGGCAGACCCTCCAGCTGCCCCTCCCTGAGCTCTCACAGGCTGAGGGCAGGCCCTTCAGGAGCCCCTCCCCGAGCTCTCACAGACAGAGGGCAGGCCCTCCAGCAGCCCCTCCCTGAGCTCTCACAGACTGAGAGTAGACCCTCCAGCAGCCCCTCCCTGAGCTCTCACAGACTGAGGGCAGACCGTCCAGCAGCCCCTCCCTGAGCTCTCACAGACTGAGGGCAGACCCTCCAGCAGCCCGTCCCTGAGCTCTCACAGACAGAGGGCAGGCCCTGCAGCCCCTCCCTGAGCTCTCGTAGACTGAGGGCAGACCCTCCAGCAGCCCCTCTCTGAGTTTTCACAGACTGAGGGTAGACCCTCCAGCAGCCCCTCCCTGTGTTCTCACAGACTGAGGGTAGACCCTCCTGCAGCCCCTCCCTGAGCTCTCGTAGACTGAGGGCAGACCCTCCAGCAGCCCCTCCCTGAGCTCTTACAGACTGAGGGTAGACCCTCCAGCAGCCCCTCCCTGAGCTCTCACAGACAGAGGGCAGGCCCTGCAGCCCCTCCCTGAGCTCCCACAGACGGTAGGCAGACCCTCCAGCAGCCCCTCCCTGTGTTCTCACAGACTGAGGGTAGACCCTCCAGCAACCCCTCCCTGAGCTCACACAGACAGAGGGCAGACCCTCCAGCAGCCCCTCCCTGAGCTCTCATAGACTGAGGGCAGACCCTCCAGCAGCCCCTCCCTGAGCTCTCACAGACTGAGGGCAGGCCCTGCAGCTCCTCCCTGAGCTCTCACAGACAGAGGGCAGGCCCTCCAGCAGCCCCTCCCTGAGCTCTCACAGACTGAGGGTTGGCCCTGCAGCCCGTCCCTGAGCTCTCATAGACTGAGGGCAGGCACTGCTGTCCCTCCCTGAGCTCTCACAGACAGAGGGCAGACCCTCCAGCAGCCCCTCCCTGAGCTCTCACAGACTGAGGGCAGGCCCTGCAGCTCCTCCCTGAGCTCTCACAGACAGAGGGCAGGCCCTCCAGCAGCCCCTCCCTGAGCTCTCACAGACTGAGGGTTGGCCCTGCAGCCCGTCCCTGAGCTCTCATAGACTGAGGGCAGGCACTGCTGTCCCTCCCTGAGCTCTCACAGACAGAGGGCAGACCCTCCAGCAGCCCCTCCCTGAGCTCTCACAGACAGAGGGCAGCCCTCCAGAAGCCCCTCCCTGAGCTCTCACAGACTGAGGGCAGGCCCTGCAGCAGACCCTCCCTGAGCTCTCACAGACTGTGGGCAGGCCCTGCAGCCCCTCCCTGAGCTCTCACAGACTGAGGGCAGCCCTCCAGAAGCCCCTCCCTGAGCTCTCACAGACTGAGGGCAGGCCTTGCAGCAGACCCTCCCTGAGCTCTCACAGACTGTGGGCAGGCCCTGCAGCCCCTCCCTGAGCTCTCACAGACTGAGGGCAGCCCTCTAGAAGCCCCTCCCTGAGCTCTCACAGACTGAGGGCAGGCCCTGCAGCAGACACTCCCTGAGCTCTCACAGACTGAGGGCAGGCCCTGCAGCCCCTCCCTGAGCTCTCACAGACTGAGGGCAGCCCTCCAGAAGCCCCTCCCTGAGCTCTCACAGACTGAGGGCAGGCCCTGCAGCAGACCCTCCCTGAGCTCTCACAGACTGTGGGCAGGCCCTGCAGCCCCTCCCTGAGCTCTCACAGACTGAGGGCAGCCCTCCAGAAGCCCCTCCCTGAGCTCTCACAGACTGAGGGCAGGCCCTGCAGCAGACACTCCCTGAGCTCTCACAGACTGAGGGCAGGCCCTGCAGCCCCTCCCTGAGCTCTCACAGACTGAGGGCAGGCCCTCCAGCAGCCCCTCCCTGAGCTCTCACAGACTGAGGGCAGCCCTCCAGAAGCCCCTCCCTGAGCTCTCACAGACTGAGGGCCCTGCAGCAGACCCTCCCTGAGCTCTCACAGACTGTGGGCAGGCCCTGCAGCCCCTCCCTGAGCTCTCACAGACTGTGGGCAGGAGTGGTGACCGGGCAGGAGTGGTGACCGGACATGAGCAGTGGATGGGGCAGGAGCAGTGGATGGGGCAGGATCAGTGGATGGGGCAGGAGCAGTGGACGGGGCAGGAGCAGTGGACGGGGCAGTGGATGGGGCTGGAGCAGTGGACGGGGCAGGAGCAGTGAATGGGGCAGGAGTAGTGGACGGGGCAGGAGCAGTGGACGGGGCAGTGGATGGGGCTGGAGCAGTGGACGGGGCACGAGCAGTGGATGGGGCAGGAGCAGTGACGGGCAGGAGAAGTGACAGGGCAGGAGAATTGACGGGCAGGAGAAGTGACAGGCAGGAGCGGTGACGGCAGGAGCAGTGACGGGTAGGAGAAGTGACGGGCAGGGGAAGTGACGGGGCTGGAAAAGTGACAGGGCAGGAAAAGTGATGGGGCAGGAGAAGTGACAGGCAGGAGCAGTGACGGCAGGAGCAGTGACGGGCAGGAGAAGTGACGAGGCAGGAGTAGTGACGGGGCAGGTGAAGTGACTGGGTGGGAGCAGTGATTGGGCAGGAGCAGGAGTGGTAAATGGGTCGGAGCAGTGAACAGGCAGGAGCGGTGATCGGGCAGGAGTTGTAATGGGGCCGGGGAAATGACAGGGAATGAGCAGGGACGGGGTAGGATAAGTGACGTGTACTTATGTTCCTTGCCTATTTATTTATATACTTTTGCATGACATCCACTGATGTGTCTGCAAAGCATACCTGTTGCCCCGAATTTCTGTCCTCAATTTCTACACTCCCCATCCTGAATTTGTGCGCCTGCCATTGTTCCTGCTTATATTTCACACGCTTTACATAAACCTGTATTCACTATGAGTATTTGCTTTTTCCTGAATTAAACCTCAAATAAACATGTTTATCCATTGTTTGAATTAAATAACATTATAAGCTGTAACTGGTCAGTGAAATGCTAAACGTACTAAAAATTGGTATGTTTTGCGATTTCTAGCCACACCCCTGACCCCGCCCACTGATCCAATCTTCGGTTATTCCCGCCCCCTGATTCTCCACCCACAGTTCCCCTACTTTTTATTCCCCACTTCGACCACTGCTTGCAGCACATCGTCAGACCTGGTTTAACCTAATGTGGGTCCCTGGTGCCCGCTGCTGTCCGCCAATCCAGGGACCTGAAGGCCATTTTACAGTCTTGGGACCAAATTATGTCTGCTTTAAGCCACCGTTGCTCCTTGGGACACGCCGCTGTGCATGGTGATGTGTACCAGCCTAGGTCTAACTTTAACACTTCCCCGCCTGTTCTAGGAAGTGTGCTGTGCCTGATGTCTAGAGCCGGCCCTGCTGACTGAACCCATCCCCTCCCATGAGGTCTGGTTTAACCCTTTATTGCTCCATGCTGTTGTAAATGATGCTGCAAGGTACTCTAGTGACCAGAAGTCCGTCTTATATATCCTCTTGGTGTATGAGGTTTGGTTTTACGTATTACTGATCCCTGTCTTTTTTCTGCTGCAAATGTGCACGATGTTAAGAGCCGGGTCATCGCAGCGCAGGAGATCTGTCGTATTTAGTGGCTTCTTGCTGGTGCCCACTGCAGTAGGTGTATCTAATGCAAGAACCAGCCTAGTGGCTTGATGTCCATCCCAAGGCACCTCTTGGTATATCAGATCTGGTTTAACTTGGTCCCTGGTAGCTCCTACAGCTAATGATCTTGAGGAGGCGAGAGCCGACCTGGTCACTAGAGCTGCCCTGTACCTTCCTGCCACCTTTCCAGCGGGCGGTACTGCGCAGATGCACAGAGTTCAGTAGTGCAGGCGAATCCACTCCGTGAACACCCTGGCGGCCACTTGCGTTTATCAGGGTTTGTTCATCTGCTCATACCTGATCACTTGGGAGCCTCTGTTGATGGTGTGGGATGGCTTTTCTACTGAGAATTTTGGGAAACGTTAATATGAGAGGCCTTTGCTGTTTTTTACACATAGTATTAATTGAAATGCATTCATATTTTCTGCACTTTTTAAAATGGTGTTTCTTGCATGAAAACAGAACATTTATTTTAGGAGATAGTGTCATCATATTGATGTGCAGCACTGCACAGTCAATGAATGTATTTATTGTATAGCTAAAACCATTACAAGTGCATCAGTGTGTTCAAAAGTTATTATGGGTAAATGATAACATAACCATATGCAAAGATTGTCCTCTATAGCTCATAAAAATTGGCAATTTCTTAAATATTAAATAATTGATCTTATTGCTTTCTTAACCTTCCTGCTTCCTCAAATTTGCTTAAAGATGCACCATTTGTCCACTCTTTTTTCAGTACAGTACGACAATAATTTTACGACTCACCACTTTCAAATGGGTCTGGTTTCAGGGTAACACCCCTCATCAGCCAGGCTAGCTTGAATCCAGTGGCAAAGTGAGTAAGGGACCCACGTCTGGGCATACCCTGCCAATGTAGGGTGAACAAAGCAAATATAAGGAGAACTGAGTGGGGGTGAGTGTCTGAAAAGATTCAGCTCTCCGTCCATCATCTCCTTGTGTTTGCTTTGTCCCATAGATTTATAGATGTGTGTGTCGACTGGACCCACTGCCAATGCTCTATAGATCAACTTACACCACTACATTTCTCCACATATTACAAAGCGAGGGGAAGAAGTTACCAGCCTGTTTCTAACTTTGGTGAAAGAAAGAAGAATGCAAAAAAGAGCAGGGTCGAAGTTTGGCGCTTATGTATTGACCAACGTAATGTGTGCCGAAACCAACAACCCCTGCACAACCCTGCACCAGCCCACTCTATCACAGAACCTGTCCAGAGGCCTGAACTGTAAGCGACTGAGGAATAGAAATTGAGGTACGGGCTCCAGATTTTGGAAAAATTATTGACCCCCTAAGAAGCAACATTTGTCTCCTGAACTAATGCAAAATACACCTTAGGTCTATTGAGGTATGGAGTCATATGTGTGGTGTCTGCAGTTTTGAACCCCCTCTTTCTGCTAAGTCTTTCTGCCATATCAGAAGTATTTTTAACATCAAAACCCGGTGCCATCTGTGATATAGCAATGGTCACCCAAACACCCCTCCCAACAAACCCCTACTCACACTGCATGAGTACCCGTTCCAGAGAATCACAGTCGAGCCTTGGGGTGGCTAAACTGGCATCAATCACATTGATGGCCAGAGTCATGTGATGCTCCGCAGAGTTAGATAGATCAGTAGTGTTAGAAGCCTGTCCTTCTTGAATCTCAATGAGATGTAACTTGCCTTGAGACTATGGGTGTTCATTGAGTATTAGTAGCTGGTGAATTCTGGGCGGGGGACCTTTTCTAACTCCCACACTGTTTGAGTACCTCCCTCTTTTACAATCTTTAAAGCACAAGAGCAAGCCTTTACTGTGGAATTAACAACAGTTAGCCTTTCATAAACAAGTGAAGAGAAGCTTCCAGTTTTTAATAGTCTCCATCCAAGTATCAATGTCTTCAGGATGGTGCAACAACAACCTATCAACTGCTCCTTCTGTCCATTCAAGGACAGAGAATTCATCTTCCTATTCTTCCCACTGTTGCTCTTCGGTCACCAGATGGGCCCATTCACTTCAGTAATATGTTTTTAGGTAGAGCATTCGAGACCTCTTGTATATACTTTAGTATACTTCTCTTGGAACGGCAGAGCAGGGCAGCGAGAGCCTCCAGAGCCCCCAGAGCACGACGGCGAGCAGAAACAGGCTGGAGAGGCTGGAAAAATGCTGGAAAGGAGCCACAGAGAGCAGCATGAGCCTCCATGCCGCCGGTGATAGCTGGTGAGCATCTGCGGCGGGCGGAAGCTGTAAGGCATTTGCCCGGCTGCGGCTGTATTTCTTTTTTTTTATTGCTTTTTAACATATATATATATATATATATATATACCCCCCTCCTCCCCCGACAGGTAAGCATTCTACACATTAGCATCATGTGTTTTACATTGTTCTTATCATACATACATAATCATTATAGACATTTTTCAAAAAATATATTCCCAATATCACGGAAAAACAACAAAAGCTATAACTTACATAGATAACAACATTGATAATTATCAGTTTTGTTTTATACATCATTGTGTAAGAAAATTCCAGGTTTTCATACCCCTTAGGATCGAGATCTGCCTTTCAACTTATATAAAGCTATCTCGGTATTATCCATAACAACATTGGTAATGAAGATTAGTTTTGTGCGTCTCGCCATTGTGTAAGAGGGCTCCAGATTTTCTTACCTCTTTTACGTCGTAATCTGCCTTTCTGCTTGTATATAGCTATCTCAATAATATACACAGCTAAAAGTCTGGCTAGCCACTGTTGAAAGGAGGGTGGTAGCGTGTCAAGCCAAGCCGAGGCATAGCCGCAAGACTGCCATAGCTACAAATATAAATTCATGGCCACTCTCGAGATTGTCTGGGTCTTCCGCCCCAAGTACCATTACTTTATGTGACAGGGTGACATTTCTGCGAAGAACTGAGGTTGAAAACCTCTCTATATCTTCTGTCAAGGATCTTAGCGCAGGACACGAGGCAAAGATATGAACAGAATCTGCTTTTGATAGATTGCATCTCAGGCAGCAAGTCCCCTTGCCGGTTCCCCATTTTGCGATCTTATCAGGTGTATAGTAGAGAAAAAAGCAGGTTTTGTAAAATTGTGCCTGTAAATTGGTGGAAATAAGAATGGTTTGGGCTATCTGGGGGTTTCCCTTTTTTAGCAAAAATTACAATCTTGGCCCTAGATCAGGAGCTGGGCGGTTCCCCCCGCAAAAAATATGGATAATTAAATCCCTTAAGATAGATTTAATTTCGTCTATGAATGTAGCATAGAACTCAGAGGGGATGCTATCCAAACCTGTTCCCTTTAGGGAGGCTCTTGACTGCGGTCAACACCTCTTCCATATTAGGAGCTTCCTCTAATATCTGCTGTGTATTTTCCTCAAGGCTTACACCTTCACAATTCTCCAGGTACCTTTCAATTTCCATCATGTCTCCTTCACCATTCTCCGTATATAATTCTTTATAAAACCTCCAAAATGCTTGCCGAATCAGTTCTGGGTCTTTTAATTGCCCTGCCACTGGATCTATAATCTCCCTAATTAAGTTTGCATTAACCTGTTGTCGTAGACGTACCGCCAGTTGATGGCCCACTTGTTCATTAACTTCATAAATTAATTCTTTTCGTGCCGTGGCTTTCCGGATTGCCTTATCTGTAAATAAGTTAGTGATCGCTGCCTTGGCAATTGCTACTTTAGCTAGAGTGCTAGAGATATCCCCAATAGTATCCCTGTTACTGGTGGCATTTACAAGTCCTACTTCTGCTAGCATTAACTCCTCCTGTAATCTCTGTATCTCCTCTTTCTCCCGTCTATTCAACCTAAGCGAATATGATATCGTCTTGCCCCGAATCCCAGCTTTCAGGGTATCCCAGACGATCTCTATTGACATGCTATCAATGTTTTCAACTAGGAACTTGGGGATCCAGTCTTTCATATAGAGACGATATTGAGGGTCATTCAGTAATGCTTTTTCGAATGTCCAGTGAATGGGCTCTGATTTTGTTGGTCTATTAGTCAGTGTACAAAAAAGGGGATTATGATCGGATAGTACCCTTGGCAATTTAATGTTATGGCAGTTCTTACTTAGTGGATTTGAAAGTAATATATAATCAATTCTGGCATGTGTGGGGTGTGGATTTGAATAACAGGTGTAGCCAGGGTACCCAATATTAGTATTAGAAGTCTGCCAGCTGTCCACCAGACCATGTACGAGGCACAGATTTTTAAGAGAGCGAAATACTTTGGGTTTACGTCCTTTATACACCCAATCATCATTCAAAGACCAGTTTGGCGGGAGGTTTATATTGAAGTCCCCACCGATCATCACTGGAAGAGGCCAGTGGGACAATTCGTTAGAGACCTCATTAAAAACCCCAGGGTTGTCTGTATTGCTCCCGTAAATGGCACAAATTGTTAGTTTCTGCCCTGTTTGGTAACTGCATTCGATGATAGCCCAACGGCCAAACTTGTTAGTTTTGGATTTATTAAACACCAGTCCACTCTCTTTAGCCAAAATAGCAACCCCCTGAATTTTTACACTTTGTGAGGTAGCACAAACCAATTTATATCCTAATGTGTTTAACAGCTGACTCTGGGACCCTTCAATATGCATCTCCTGCATACAGATATTAGCTCCCCAGTTTTGTAAGCCAATTGCAACTGATTGTCTTTTTTTAAGATCGTTCAAACCACAAATATTCAGGGATAGTATTTTTATCCCAGCCATGCTACTAATTGGAAAGAGCCATAATTTTTATCCCAGTATTTCTGATTTCCCGTGATCCCTATATGTATTTCCCTATAAGATTTGTTACCTTGTGTGTCTAACCTGTCCTGCCTTTCCCCCTCCCCTTCCTCACCCCCCACCCACCACCACCTTTGAAGGTTACCTGGGCCTGTCTGGACCAGGGGTGTGACCTCCGCGCAAGCGGGCCCTGCGGGCTGGGCTAAACTGTTAATATAAGTAGTTTGCTTATCTACTACCAGTTGAGTTTAAAAGCTGAATGCTCTAATAATATCTCACGTTTAATTTCCCTAGGCTGCTCAACCATTCCGCTTATATTATTGTCCACATTTCCTAGTGTGAAGAAAAAAAAGAAAAAAAACCCACAAAAAATAGTTAGTTAAAGTTATCCGTTCTTTCTACAACATTTCATTAATATAATTACAGTTAAGATTGTTTCCCTGGATTTCGAGAGTCGGACTCCGAAATTTCATGTAGATAGTTCTCCGCCTGTATATTCGCTATTAACGCTTCTTGTTGTGCCTTTGAATATTATTTTCAAGCGTTCCGGATTTTGCAAAAATACTTTTGCTCCAATTTTTTCAAAAGGTCCAAATAGCTGACGCATTTTCCATCTTCGCTCCATGGTGGCGTGAGCGAAGTCCGGTCTGACAAAGAATTTGAACCCCTTATAGTCTCTTTGGGCGGTGGGTCTTGCTAGATCATAAATTTTTTCCCGTAGAAGGCAATTGCCAAAGCAGACCAGCATTGCCCTGGGATATTGATTTTGCTTGTTGGAATGCTTTGATATCATTAAGGGAAAGCGATGGGCACGCAATACTTCCCTATCCATATCCCAGGCTTCAAGCTCCGGAAATGACTTTTTAAGAATATCAATGATTGCCCCTCTGGCATCGCTTCCCTCAAAATTCTCCGGAACTCTGAGAAACCTTAAATTGTTTCTTCTGGATCGGTTTTCCTGATCTTCCATTTTAAGCAAGAGACCCCTTATTGCTCCATCTTGCTCTTTTCCTTTTTTCTGGAGCATCACAACATCGGTTTCAAGGTTCTCGGTATGAGTTTCCACCATGACCATTCTCTCAGAAATCTCAGAGCAAATGCTGCCCGCTTTTTTCACTGCGACTTGTAATTTTTCAATAGCCAAGCCATTCTTTTGTCTATCTTTTTTTACATCTGCGTGAAAGTTTTTAATTAAGCTAAGCACCTGGCTCAGTGAGGGCTCCGTTGTTTTTTGGTATCTGTCTTTGCTCTCTTGTGAGTTCGAAGTTTGACATGGTGTTTCTCTGGGTGTTTTATGCCTTGGACTCCTTCGGGGAAAGTTAGGTCTGCTTATGGCATAGTCCGTATTATTACCAGGATCAGTTGTTTCCTCATTCAGCAAATTTTGTTCTCTTTTATATTTTGACCTTCTTTTCCCCCCACTCCTTTTTTTCCCCCTGACATTAATTTCACTGAGTGGTCTTGAGTTGTTGGAGTCAGAGATCTCCAGTGGTACTGTGCCCATTTGTGCACTTGGGCTAGATTCTCTTGAGTTGCTCATTTTGCTAAAGCCACTTGAATCGCTTGAGTTGCTTGAGATAGACATCCCTGTCTCCTATGGATCAGATTCAGAATCTTCATCAGAAAGAGAGTGGTTTGTAGAGTGCGATTCTTTACCATTTGACAATGCTACATGATTTGGACAAGGGTTTAAATCCCCCCCTTCCTCCTCTGTATTTTTTTTTTGGGGATCAGATTGTTCAGTTAGTGTCTATTTCTATGGATGCCTTTGCCTCTTTACTACTCATTTTTGGTTCAGCATTTGGATCAGCATACTAAGTTCCTCCGCTGGAACCTGTAGTTTGTCTTTCCTCTAGGTTGGTTGTGGGCATGCATTGAGCGTCTTTACTACTTTACTACTTCCACTCCCCTCTTTAGAGGTCTTGTTCTGGATTGCAATCGATATTTTCCCATTTGTTATTGCATCATTCTGGCAATCCTTATGCAGAGGGCTAAATATATTAGAAATTCTTGGTTGGGATGACGCAGGTATGCCAGTATTCTTTGCTGATGCTTTTAAGTTTTTAAAAGTCTGTAATCTCTGTGCTTTTTCGGTCATTAGCTCCAGTTTGGCATTTTCTTCTGTCTCACCCCCAAACTCCTCCCTGTGTTTGGTTGCTTTCTCTTTTGCCCTTTCCTTCTCTTTCTCTCTCTCTCTCTCTCTCTTTCCTTCTCTTTCTCCTTTCGCTTATTTTTCTCTCTTTCCTTTTCAAGTTTTTTTTCAATACTTTTATCTTTGATTCCCCCCCCCCCCTTTTTCTTTCTCTTTTTCCTGAAGCTCAATTCGTGACAGATCTTTCACCATGTCTTTCTCCTTTGCTCTGGCTCCTCTAGTTTCCAGGCCTTTAAGCCTGTTAGATATGTGTTGAACAGGTGTCTTCTCAATTTCTACGTTCTCAAGATACGGTAGGATCGGTATCAGTGTCTTTTCCTGTGAGGCACCGTCTATTTCGCCCCCCTTTTCATTGTCTGCTGCACCTGCGCCTGTTGGAATTTCCTGCCCTTTCTGTTCTTTCTGTGAGGTAGCCTCTTCCCCTTCGTCCCCTTCGTCCTCTCTAGTATTCCTTTCCATGTCTGTACCTTGTGGGGGCACAATACAAATCAGATAATTTGCTGGCGTCTGCAAGAACCGCTGAGTACTACTTTGAGACTTGCTCTCATACCTGTAATCAAACCTTTTCACAACAGCATTTCGTCTCCCTTAGGCTTTCGTGGCTTTGCCCTTCCTTAAGTGGGTATTTTTCCTTGCACAAGTAGTTAATTTGCCCCGTGAGAGGCCAATAGTGAGAGGGTAAGGATAGCGTTTAGCTAACTTAGCTGCTTGAAGGTTTGTCCGATGTTTTACTGGTATATCAGATATATATATATTATACATTTATTATACATTTATTATACTATTATACATTTATTGTGCTGTACAGTTATTTCCTTTTGTACATACGATGTCTGTAGAGAGCATAACGATGTTGATTGTACCATTCCAACATGTCTGCCAAGTTTTTTACACACTTTTGTGGATTAGTCCTACGCTTATGTTGCTGGTTTGTTTAGATCACGCTGAAACTTATGTTTAAATACCGGAGTCACTTGTGTTGTGTTACACGTGAACAAGGCTTCTATGCTGAAACGCGTTGTGTAATAAACTGCTCATATTACACTCTGGATTCGTTTGTCTGATTACCTGAGAGCGCAACTTTAATCTGGTTTTCTTTGGATACTGATTTACCGGATTGCTTCGCCGGCATTTGCGCCAACTCCCATGGGTCCCAGCACCCCGGAAGAAGCGTTTCTCTTTTCTTTTATATATATATATATATATATATATATATATATATATATATATATATATATATATATATATATATATATTACCTACTGGCGGTCGCCAGTAGGTATATATAGTTAGGATTTTTTCTCTATGGGTTTTTTGAAAATTCTATGTCTAATAACTTTGGCGTTTGTGGACGGAATTGGCTGAAATTTTCAGGAAAATGGCACATTTTGTTTCTGAGCAGCCCTTGAAAATTTGGGGGGGGTTCGTCCAGTGGGGGCCGAGAAAAAAGGGGGGTCCCAAAACGTGTTTTTAACATTGAGTTTTCCATAGGGCGGTTGGCCTCACTTTTAGCCCGAACGGCTGAATGGATTTGCACGAAACTTGGCAAAATTGTAGGGACTGGTAGCCCGATGTGCCTTTTGTAGGTCTCAATATATGTGCTCCAGTGGATTTTGAGAAATTAACGTTTAAAAAAAGATATATATCTGTAACAGCGGACCGGGCAGCGCACTGGTTCGCGGACTTTTCGCGCAACGGAGCTTTGTGAAGCGAAGCTGATTGGTTCTCCGGCGTCTGTCAACATTCCAAACAGTCCGTAGCGGCCGCCATCTTGTCTCTCGGTAGGATCGAGAGACAAGAGGAGGTCAAAACAAAGGGGGAAATAACTATAAGGGGGCATAGTAGATCCTCGCTGACCCCCTAGGTTTGATGTGGAGGTTTTAAAAGGGCCCCGCGGGGCAAAAAAAAAAAATAATAATAATAATTGAACGGCTGAATGGATTTGCACGAAACTTGGCAAAATATTAGGGACTGGTAGCCCGATGTGCCTTTGCTAGGTCTCAATATATGTGCTCCAGTGGATTTTGAGAAATTAACGTTCAAAAAAAGATATATATCTGTAACAGCGCTCCGCTTCGCGTAACGGAGGTTTGCGAAGCTGATTGGTCATTCTGTCACTGGGCTATAGTTGGGCTACATCTGGCTGATATTTGGGCTACATTTGTTTTTTTGTGTGTCTGGCGGCCATCTTTGGGCTACATTGGGCTACATTGGGCTTCATTGGGCTACATTCGGCTAATTAGCAAATAGCTCATCGCAAACTAGGAATGGTAAAGAATCGCTATTTATTCCTTAAAGTTCGCTATTTAGGAAATGCAAATAACTTTGATGATACATATGGCGGTTCATCTCTAACAAGATAAGAAGCATAGGGATACATTTATGATGACTGGCGCATCACCAGGGATGTGTTAGTCATTTTGTGCCGCTGTTCCGTCACCTATGGTGTGCTGCATTTACAATGCGGCGCATCATGGGGCAAAAACAGCACAGATGCGTGATGTATCTGTGCCGTAAAGGTGGCGCATTGCTGGAGTTGTATCGCAAGTGTGATGAAGCTCCAGCAAGGGTCGGGGGTGCCCCTGTCGCAGGGTTTCTGTTCTCACACAGAACTGTGGACAGAGGATTGGAACCTCGGCGAATTAGGGTGTCCCAAAACTCACGTTAGTAATCAAAAACTCCTTAGCAAGCTAGGTACAGTGTCACATTGGATATAACAAACTCTCAATGTTTAGACAATCCAGAATATGAACTTATAGTACCTCAGGATACGTGGAACTCATGAACAGTCGGTCGTTATAGATTTCTTAGAAACCAGAACATGGAGTTAAGAAGAACAGATGTGTATTTGAAATGTTTATTTACTAATGCCGTCTTCTCAGGCGTAGTACCTTAGATAATAAAAGTACACATATTATCAGTAGCAAAATTACCAGCATAGTTACTAGTACATAAAAAGTGAATGGTGATAGTATGTTAACATGCTGTAAATGAATAAGAGTTAGCAACACTTATAAGCAGCCGCGGGCCGTGGAGGGAGTTACGGTGAGGCAGGGAGGCGGGGAGGGGGAGAAGCAGGGTGGAGAATACAAGTACACATATTATCAGTAGCAAAATTACCAGCATAGTTACTAGTACATAAAAAGCGAATGGTGACAGTATGTTAACATGCTGTAAATGAATAAGAGTTAGCAACACTTATAAGCAGCCGCGGGCCGTGGAGGGAGTTACGGTGGGGCAGGGAGGCGGGGAGGGGGAGGGGCAAGGTAGAGAGGGCTCCATCCTGCTTCTCCCCCTCCCCGCCTCCCTGCCCCATTGTAACTCCCTCCACGGCCCGCGGCTGCTTATATCTCACCCTCCCTAATACACATATAATATTATTTGCTAAGAAGGTCTCTTTGTGTTGGTTTAGGGCGTGCCCATACTTTAGTGTCTTAGATTTGAAGGAATCACATCAGCATACACCAGCTCTCTCTTCATGTGACCCGCATCAACTGTTGTGTATGTGTGTTCGGCAAAGCAATATAAAACCCGCCTCATGCCCAGAATTGGCAGAAGTTGCACTTATGTTATGAGTATGAAGTCGTGGAGATCAGACCTCATAACAATTCTGTATCGTGTTGTTCTTGAAACTTTAGCACTCGCTGTACAGATATAGTTTAACAAGTAAAGCAGATAGTAGACCAATAACATATTATTCTCATGTAAACCACGATGAACTACTAGGTGGAAAGCTAAAGCAACAACTAAGTGTCGTGTGCAGAAGTTGCAAAAAAGGAAAAATGGCGTTTAAACCGGTAATGAGCCCATGCTAACTTAACACGGTGTAAAGATATCCAGGACCTAGATGACACCTCCTCATGATCTGGAAACGAACTGAATAAGATAATAGAAGTGCCATCTCATGAGAGCAGATTGCAAGTTTATATGTGGACGGTCCGCAAGGTAAAGCATTAAAAACTAGGAAAATTTAATGCTAAAGAAAAATAAAACAGCCAAGTACTTTATCGAGTCTTAAGCCAATAGGCAAGGTAAATAATAAAAACTTGACAAATAAGTCAATGAATTGTCAATGAAATGCTAGTACTCAGCATATCAAACATGAAAAAGGTCTATGACATAACTGTGTATGCAAAATAAGCTGCAACAGCCTCCAATAGGAAGTCACCGTCTTCATCCGAAAACAGTTCAGCCATCCAATTTAAAAGCGGAAAAGAACATACGTGCTCTCCCAGCACCGGATCCTCTATCACCATCAGAGGACAGCTCGGTGGGTTTTCAAGAAAGCTCTGTTCCAAGAAAGACTGTGCTGCCGCCAGTAAATTCCAGGGACCAAGTAGTCCATGCATCAATGCCACAGCCATAATCCTTTCGCCAGGACAAACCAACTCGTGAGTAATGATAGGAGTCATCAGCTGATTAAAGTCGACGTCAGGAGAAACCGGTCCGCAGAGACACAAATCAATGGCCCAATCGAAATCACAGGTCAGGCAGTGAAATACAGGCTGGACACAGGTGAAGTAGGAGAACCGAAAAGATAATCCATATGCCGTGCTTAATATCGCCAACGGCATTGTGCCATAATATTCTAGCATGCGATTGCGGAACAGTGTCAGCAGCTGCAGGGTCGGAGGTTGCATAGGAGGGACATCCATATTTAAAAATGTAAAAAAGCACAAGAGCGTCCGCTGGTAATGCAAGTAAAAATGCCAATCTACGAACCAGAGTGCAGAAAATACAATGAAAGGAAGCAGGGATGACTCCAAAGATTTTCTCAAATGAAGTCACGAGACCACTGGTAACAACTTTAAAAAAGTGTGCCAGGGACTTTGTGGAGGATGCGTTAAAGATAGTCGGAAACATGTTGCTGAAATTGAAAGGCAAATCTTAATTGAAAAGGGTGTGCACCTCTGTATGGGTGTTCGCTATGTGAAGTACGAAAGTTTCACGGGCCGAACTCAAGGCCACCTCTCTCTGAGACAAAAGAGCTCTTATTCTTGCCATGCCGTTGAAACGTGTCCCAAGGTTGGTATTTGTGGCCAGATTGAAAACTCCCTATGTTCATGTGTGGGAGGAAATAGAACATTTCTGCAGCAAATAACCCGTTCACTTACTGTTACGATAAAAGGAATACTTTTAATTAACTCAGAACAATCTTCATTATTGAGCATCAAATAACTACCATTTTCCAACAACTTGAACGTGGGGATGATAGCAGGAACTGGCGTGCCTTGCAACACGCAAGCCATATTTGGTCGGTGTTTGTTGCATGAACCGTGTAACTGTATGTGCCTACACATTAGTGAATGATCTGGCGTCTCAGTGCATTCCTCTCCATTCAGATAAACTTCTTGATCATCTTTGAAACATCTGTATGTGTATGGAAGCGACCAGACCTCATGAAGAAAAGCACTACCTAAAGGTTCATAACGACCTATTGGTATATATTTCATACAATTTGAAAACTTATATAAAGCAAAAGGCAGCGTTATTAAACCGTGGATAAGGCATGTTGCCAAAAAACCCGCAATCCTCTGCTGATGATGTCACTGAGCATGTCATGAATGATGTAATATGTGACATCATCAGCAGTGGATTACGGGTAATGGTATCTCTAGTTTACTCCCTTATAGCTGTGTTTCTTTTAACATAAGTGTCTGTTTCCTTCCCTTATACTTACTGTTTTTGGTTCGCTTCCGGTTCGCGTACCAGCGAGCGAACTAGGAAGCGAACTAAGAGAAATAGAGGTTGGCACAATTCCAAATATTGTACCAATTTTTTAATAACGGGGAGGTAGTTCTGAAAAGAACTTTTTTTTTTATTTTTCTGAACATTTTTTTACTGTTTTTGAATTTTTCGGAATAGTTTTATATTTTTTTGGGTTTTTCTTGGAGGGGGCAATGAAAACGATTCATTGTAAAGGGCTCAACAGGAGCAACAAAACAAAAAAAAGAAGTATTTATTATTTTGGGCGTTTCGGACAAACTTGCATATGATAGTCAATAGCTCTGTTGATCAGAGTGATGCTTTTTTCTCTGTAGGAAATGAATCCATCGCAAAATGCGCAGATGTGTTTTACATCACCAAATCTCATTTGTATATTTGGCACCATCTCCCTGCCCTCTGGTCCCGTTACTTCCGGTACAACAGATCTTCTGGCCATAATAGGGAGATTATCTAGGTCGTTCCGAAACTGTGCAGCACTGTAGTTGTTAGGATGCCACCTAGTCATATGGCGATGCATGTAGTTTCCGAAACTGTATTTTTTGTCGGTCCCTCTGGACAGTCTATCTTGACATATAAGGCAAGTTACGTATCTTGCATTTACTTTTTTCTGACCTTTGGGAATTTTAAAAAATTGCCAAATGAAGTTTTCTTTCCGGTGAGACGTCCTGGGCTGCTCAGGCAAAAACTGCCTCTCTTCGTGCTCGTCCTCCTGTTCCTCTTCTTCTTCTTCTTGTTGAATTAGAACTTGAGCAGGTGGTCCACTCTTCCTTGGATGTGGTGGAGGTGGTGGGGAAGCACCAGCTGAAGCTACTAAAGAAGCCATTGCTCAGTGATCACAAAGGGTCTTTCTCTCACAATGATGAAAGTCAGAGTGAGGAAAGAAGGAGGGATTTTCATCATTTGGGAAAAACAAGAGTTCTCAACCAATCAAAAGTGTTCATTTTAGATTATATGACCTAGTCTTACATCATTAGGAAACCAAAAGTGAAATGAACCAATGAAAAGTGTTATTACCAAGTCACATGACTTGCTGTGTTTACGTTAAGCGCTTTGCAGGGCCTCCCGGTTTGCTTCCAGAAACCTGCGCTTTGCGACTCGCTTCGCGTACCAGTTCGCTAACGTAGCACGTCATATGACGTATCACGCGACAACGTGAAACGTCATGCGGACGGGAGGCGTCACGATGTTGTTTTCTAACGCGGCACTTGCGGTAAAGAAACGTTTACCGGCTCGCGGTCTATTTCGCGGCATCAAGGTCAGCTAACGGGAAGCTTCCCGATTCGCGAAGCGGGAACGAAGAAAAAAAAATATTTAAAAAAAAAATTATTCATAAACATATAAAATATATTTTTGGATTTAAAGAAGAATACATTTTACAGCTACAGATATTAGCTGTTAAAAAACCAATGAAATTCACAGAAAAAACCATAGGTTATAGACCATATATAGTTAGGAATTAGCATTTACAAAACCTTGAAAATTCACTGAAAAAACCATAGGTTATAGACCATATATAGTTAGGAATTAGCATTTAGAAAACCTTATTTTACTCACACAAAACCATTGAAATTCCATATATAGTTAGTTGCACTAACTATATATCGCGCACCCGCAATCCACTGCTGATGATGTCACATATTACATCATTCATGACATGGTCAGTGACATCACTGATGACATCACTGATGACATCTCAAATGACATCACTGATGACATCACTGATGACGTCTCATTTGGCATCATTCTTGTGCTAATACGATAAACCTCTTCAGACTCTAATATAACCTTAGATACACTCAGTGTATACAGACACTCACACACTGCCACTTATCCATGGAGTTACTCACACACCCAGTCAGTCATGCAAAGAAACAATCTCACCTCCATTTCTTCAACTATACAGTTATACACACCTTACTTATTGAAACATATACTAACACATATTTACTCTCTTATACAATCCCTGATACAAGTTCACAATGATCGATACAACCACTCACTCAGTGGCTCTCATGCACAGTTATTTATATATGCCAACTCTCACATGTACTGTGTTTTACATATGTACTTACTATGACATGTAGCATTGAGATATCCATTCACTCATCAATACACTCATGCACACAGTCAACTGCCCATGTAGCTGTTTCCACATGCACTCTTGAACTCATACACCTAGTGAATAAACTGCTCACACATCTATGCACAGAGTCACACACCTTCCAGACACCCCCACACAAACTCAATCTCCCATAGAAATACTTGGGCAACCAATTAATAACACATATAGCCTCTCGTATAGCTAATGATCAACACATGCAGCAGTTTACATCACAACAGACATAATGATGCACAAATTAAGACAGTTTAGTCACTAACCCATGCATTCAGTGAGACACATTTAATCACTCACTCATACAGTCAGTCACGCACCTACTAAATCCTTCATCCAGACACTTATACATCCACTCATTCTTCAATATCTAAGACATATTTTAACTTTACAGAAACATACAGTCACTGGATGTTGTCATCAGTGATGTCATTTGAGATGTCATCAGTGATGTCATCAGTGATGTCACTGACCATGTCATGAATGATGTAATATGTGACATCATCAGCAGTGGATTGCGGGTGCGCGATATATAGTTAGTGCAACTAACTATATATGGAATTTCAATGGTTTTGTGTGAGTAAAATAAGGTTTTCTAAATGCTAATTCCTAACTATATATGGTCTATAACCTATGGTTTTTTCAGTGAATATATATATATATATATATATATATATATATATATATATATATATATATATATATATATAACTGGAGAGATAACAATCCCTTATCTGGCTAATGCAAATAGAGCAGACAAAGCAGGCAAAGCAGGTAAAGCAGGTAAATCAGGTAAACCAGCCCCAGTTCCTTTTAAAGTTCCACTTCCAAAGAGTAGATCACAAGAAAGCCCCTTTATCCCTGGTTTAAATGTGTATCTTAACACCATTCGCTCTTCCAGTTTCTCTCCCTCCTCCTCTAAGCGGCGTTTCCCCGGCAACAGGACACGTGGTGCACGCGTGAGGCTAAAGACTCGTATTCCCGTGTCTGCAGATGACGTCCGGGAGCCAAAGTGATCAGTCGATCAGTCGAGGGAGCGGGGCGCCGAGCATGTAGGAGAGCAAGAGGTGAACAGCAGCACGACAGGAACAGTTTGCAGCTTTCGTAGGTAAGCTTTAAGATTTAAAAAATCTGTTGCTAAATGTTCTACGAGATCAGCCAAGAAAGCAGCCTGTCAACCAAGAAAGCAGCAGGTAACGAGTAGCGTGCTGCGTAATGCCGAAGCCAGCAAATTTAAGAATGTCTTGCAAGTATTACGAAAAGCTTTTTAGCAATTTAGCAATCTCGAAAAATGTCATATGCAAAACATTTCAATATCGAATATAAGGAGAAACCACTTGCGGCTTGCGGCCAAGACTTATTCATCGGAATCCATCCAGTTGAATTTCATCACTCATTATTCATCAGGTATGCCTTTTCGCGCACTTATCGTTCAAGATCTTCCTCGCTTTCCTTCTCCCATCTGCTGCATCTTTAACATTCCGGTATCTCGAAGGATTTGCGGGGTCACAGATAGACGATAGACAGGCAGTCAACTAGACCCAGGCCGATATCTAACCATGATTTTTGTCAGACACCAAGGAGGTCCGGAGCGGGTCCAAAAAGGTGCGGAAATGTGGAGATGTAGAGTCTTAATCACTCGTACACTCGTTCAACGTTCAATGTAGAAAGCATTTTCAATGTAGAAAGCAGAATACGGCCCAGCACCGGCAGAGCACCATCACTGCGACCTCTGACGCTGACGCCATCTTCCTTCCTGACACCATCTTCCTTCCTGACGACCGCAGCTGTTTTTCTTTATTAAAAAAAAAAGCCGGCAGAGCCATCTCTTCTGAAAGCTGCAGGGCATTGCAGAGAACGCAAAAGTGAGAGCAAGAGCACAGTAGCGTGAGAGCTGCAGAGACACGCTGAGGAGTTTAATAATTAACGCTGACACCGGGAGCTTGGGCTCACCCTCAACACTTCGCCTGGGCTTCCCCGTATAGCCTCAGTGGTATTTGTGGCACTGTACAGGTTGAGGAGGGAGAGAGGGAAAGCAGGGGAGGCGAGAGAGAGGCTGCTTCCTGTTGACGGTGTTGGGTGTGGGAGCAGTGTGGTGCAGGATGTGGTGGGGAAGCAACAGGACCCCGCACTGCTGATAACGCTGCTGCCCCCCCCTAGCCCCCCCCCGGCTGCCCGCCTTTCTTTCTGCATTGCAGCAGGTCAGTGCAGTGCAGTGCTATTTTTATGGAGCCAAGTGATTGAAGAAGTTAAGGAGCCTTGAAGGAGATTAAAGAGCCTTGAAGGAGTTTTTTAGAACCCTGAGCAGAGGTTAAGATCCTCCTCTTACGATCCTGTCATTACAGTTGTAGTATAAATGGCAAGACTGTAAACTGCGGTAAATTGTGACTGCAATTTTCAGGTCTTGCAGGGCTATGAGAGTGTTCTCTCTGGGAGAATTACAGGAGACCCAGAGCTGTACGAGCACCGTTATTGGAAAGCGAGCTTTGTGAACTTTCATATACTATTCCTCGGCTTGTACTGCCTATATTGTGGTGCATAAGAGAACACGCATACATTGGTAGAACAAGTATTAAGACAGTAAGAAGTAAATAAGAAGACAGTATGGAGTAAATAAGGCTGACACTGGAAATGCGCTCAAGTAAAGAAAGAACCTTGGGTACTCCGAAAAGATGTGCCCGAAAAACTCAAGCACCAAAAGTGTTAATAAAAGCTAAAGCACAAATTATGGGGGCAAATCAAACTTTAATCTCACCAATAGCTAGAATGTTTGAAAAATCCACACAATTTCCACAGAAATTTGATTTTATGAGAGATTTAACAGCCACACTTATGTCAATGCAATTAGAAGTAGAATCAAAAGTTTACAGACCCCAATAAAACCAACGAACAAGTTGAATGAAAATATTGATATAGTTGATGTAGATTGGGTATGGGACCGGGCTAACGATCAGCAAACTAATGATCTAGAAGGACAAATAAACGAGCAAATAGAGGACTTGGACCCATTACATCCATTACATTCATTACATCATACATTGCCTCCAGAAAAAGGTAATAGAGAGATGGACAACAATAGGATGGAAATACCAACGAAGGAATTATTACAAATCGATAAAACCAAGAACACACCCTCTGCAGTAGCTCCGTAACCACTAAGTTAAGGTGGACATAAGGAAAAAAAATGATGATTTAGCCAATGAGTATACATTAAACACCACATCACCATATCAAGAGGACAGTGAAAAGAATAAAATTGAACTTATATCAGGAAACCAACATAAAAAAACTACTGGTATAAATAATTCCGTATATGGGACAACAACTATGCAAATAAACGTGGGTGGAGAAATTCTGCTAATAATAATAGCATGGCTAAGCCAAAAAATGCATCAGCAAATAAAAGTGGACACGATGATATCTATATTTCAATTTGTAGTAAGGAAATATATAGAGACAAAAAAAACAAAAATATAGACAACCAAGATCTAGGACCCATATGGGACATATTTTATCAAATATCAGTATTAACTATTGAAGCTCTAACAGTACAGTCAAATAAAATGCATACTCAAATTGATATACGTGGAGTTATGGCAAACGCAGTCGCCAGGATCGAGCATAAATTGGCCGAATTAAACAATCTAATAATTAAAGCCCAAAGGGAAGCAGCCTCAAATTATCTTGATTGTACATGTGCTCCCTTAATTAATAAAATGGTAACTATTCTGGATGTTGTGAATACAATACTAGAGGATGTTAAAGATATCGTCCACAGGAAAAATGAATATCGAAATGAGGAATGGTGTCATTTAGATAAAAGGGTATCTGGCTTTGCAGAAGAAGAAAAAACAGAGCAGCTGGGTGAAGAAACAGATCCTGAGGTTTTGCTAAAATTAAGCACGGCAACAACTCAGAGTACAAAACAAGATATAAATAAGACAAAAAGGAATTGAAATATTGTCGGATTCTTCAAATCAGCTGAATAATGAAGGAGAAGATGACAAAGATTCTACAGCCATCGAAATAACAAAAAGACAAAGAAAAAACTACGTAAAGCAAGAAATAAGGCGAAAAAGGAAAGTGAAGCAAAAATAAACATTAAATTGGATACATCTTCTAATACAGTTAAAGTAGGGGGAAAACTAAGGAAACAATCAATAGGAAACCAAGACAGTAATGTAATTGGGAGGAAATCTGCAAAAGCATTGGATACAAATGAAAAATATTATGATATTTTTACAAAGTCTGGGAACCATTTTGGCAAACAAAACTTTGTCCTGACAAATATAATTACATTACCAGATAGTATCAACCAATTGCCTTGTGCTCCTGAATTTGAGGTAAGGAGGGCACAAGAAAAAGAAGACCTATATAAAATCAATGGAAATGGTTGTGTAATAAAAGAGGTCACTTCTTGTGATATCCAAAGCGATCCAACAAAAAATATGACCCAAGTTATGAGGCTCGTAAATATTCTTATTTATTTATTTTATTTATTTATGGCACTTATAGAGCGAGCTGATACCAAACGGTGTCCTGGCGCTGTAGTGATAGCTCCCCTAGCCATGAAATCTGTTATTAATTGGTAAACAGCCACATTTTTAATTTTTTTCCGGAAGGCCAACAGATCCGTGACCTGTCTCAATGCAATTGGTAAAGCATTCCAAGCAGTGGCTGCCCCCAGAGCAAAACTTCTGCCCCCCCAGCGTGCTTTCCTGCTACGAGGGGCCCTGATCAGCCCTTGACTGGCCGACCTAAGCTGTCTGTTCAGTCTGTACCACTGAAAGTGCTGTTGTAGGAACGGAGGACCACGTCCATGAATCGCCTTAAAGACAATACACAAAGATTTCAAGGTTATCCGTTTCCGCACTGGGAGCCAGTGCAGCTTCACCAGTTCCCAGGAAACGGAAGCAAACCTAAGGATGCCCGAGACCAAACGAGCTGCAGCGGTCTGCAAAACCTGCAGTTTATTGAGCAGTCCCTGTTGGGCCTCCAAAAGTAGGCTGTTACAATAGTCAAGGCGGGAGAGCACAAGGGCTGTCACCACCGTTTTCCTACTCTCCACTGGCAAGAAGGGGAGGATCTTCCGGATGATTTTAAGAGACAAATGGATGTAGGAGGTCAGTGCATTTACCTGGGGTTTAAATGAGAGCTTGTCATCAATCAGAACTCCCAAGTTTTTCACCTTTATGACAGGAGTGGGAAGAGTCCCCATTCCTTCGGGCCACCATTTGGGACTCCAAAAGTTGACATCGGAGCCGAAGAATACCACCTCAGTTTTAGATGAGTTCAGTTTTAGGCAGTTTCTGGCCACCCAGGAGCCGACCGCTGCCATGCATTCCTGAAAATTGGAGGCCACGCCATCCTCTGTCCCTGGGAGCAGTGATAGCACAATCTGTGTATCATCTGCGTAAGATGTTAGTTCGAACCCGTATGCCTGGATGATCGGGGCAAGCGAGGAGACATAGATATTAAAGAGGGTGGGGCTTAGGGAGGATCCCTGTGGAACCCCCCTGGCAGTTCAAAAGGTCTTGACTCGAACTCCCCCAAAGCCACCACCTGAACCCTGTCAGTCAGAAAGGCTTTCAGAATGCTGAGGGCCTTCCCCTGGATCCCACGGTCCTCCAGGCGGTCCACCAACCTCCCATGGTGGACGGTATCGAAGGCCGCGGAAAGATCGAGAAAAACCGGGGCCGCTCTGCCCCCTGCATTTAGCACCTTCCTAATCTCCTCTGTTGATTTGATCAGGGCAGACTCGGTGCTGTGTCCTGCCCTGAAACCATGTTGCGCTATATCCAGGCCATGTATGGCTCCTAGAAATGCACAGAGCTGTGAGTTCATACATTTTTCTATAAGTTTGGCTGGCAACGGTAGTCTGGAAATCGGCCGGTAGTTGTTGGGGTCGGCAATGTCCAATGTGTTTTTTTTTAACAAGGGGACAATTGAGGCTTGTTTCCAGCAAACTGGGAAATCCCCAACTTCGAACATCTGATTAAAAAGCTTAGCTAAGACCGCAGCTAACCGGCCGCTGCCAGCTTTGCCACAGACGCCGGGCAGGGGTCATGAGGTGAACCTGATCTAATGGTAAGAAGCAGCTTTTTGATATCCTCAGAGCTCACCGGCCCAAATGCTGAGAATGCAGCCTCCTGTGATTTGGCTGTGCAGTTCCCAGGTAAGAGTTCTAGCATGCTCTTTCTGACATGAGGCTCTAGTGGTGTAAAGATGTGCTCCACCTTACTCAGGAAAAATTTGGCCAGATTCTCACAAATTTCCTCACTGGGTGGAGTTGTCACAGGCTGAGGTGTAACCAGGCTGGAAACAGTATGAAATAGTTCCTTTGGCGGGTTCTTGGCCTCGTTGATACGCTGAGTGAAGTAAGTTTTCTTGGCCTCCTTAATCAGATTTTTGTAGGCCACCTGGCTTGATTTAAGTTTTTGTTTGTCTATGTCATGGTAGTTTATGCGCCAGGCACGTTCAAGTTTTTTTTTATACCAGCTTGGATTCTCTGAGCTCATTAGTGAACCAAGGGGTTGATGGAACTTCCCGTGTGGGGCGGCACTTTGGTGCAAGCGTGGTCCATCCAATTGGAATAGGAGGCCGCTGCTTTATTTACATCTCTTGGCAAAGGGGCCATAGTGGTCCCCAACAGGTCTTCAAACCTGCTTCCTTTGATTTTATTCCAGGACCTGCAAGTCCTTGCTGCTTTCCTGTCCTGTTTTGCCCAATAGGGCAGTGTGGTAGAGATATTAAACCGCACTACAGAGTGATCAGACCATGCAAAAGGATCGGACTTATCAAATTTCAGTTCCGGATTGTTCGTAAATATCCCGTCCAAAGTGTGGCCCGCTGAATGTGTGGGGCCTGTTAATCCCACCCGTGCATCCCCTCAATTAGGGCATTCGTGTACGAGTCCGAGATGTTCTCTAAATGAAAATTAAAATCTCCTAAGACTGTGAAGGATTTTGCGCAGAGGGCCTCCTCTAAAAGGCTGCCAACAGTGTCTAAGAAGCGTGCTCTCGCACCCGGGGGCCTATAGAGAAGACAACCCCTGAAAGACTGGTGGTTAGACAAAATTAGCATAAGCCCCAGGATCTCGGACGTTTTGGAACGACCCTCTGATAGCAGAGTGATAAATTACCGCCAAGCCACCTCCTTTTTTCCCCGAGCTGTCAAAAACAAAGCTCAGATAAGCTGGAGGAGTAGCTTTGACTATGTCTGGCCCTAATGCCGCATCCGTCCAGGTCTCAGTGACAAATGCGATCTTTATGTCATGGTCTTGGATCGTCTCTGCGCACTCCAAACTGTGTTTCACTAAGGATCTGGCATTGAATAATAGGCAACTTATGTTTCTCAGAGTCCCCTCTCCTTTGGCATCATTAAGACTAATGACTGCCTGGACTGGCTTTAGAGTGATAGCTGGGACACTCCTGAGACAGGCTGAGCATACATGGGAGCCTGCCTGTACAGCCTTATCCGGTCTCAATCTAATGCAGCCTCCTTTCCTACTTCCAGCGTTCAGGCTTAGCAGAACGTCGCAGCCATAGAACAAAGTAGGTGGAAATCCTGCTCCCTGCCGGCCAGGGCTCATGGCGCTAGGCGCGGGTCTGGCACGGACGGGCGCAGACGGGCTTGCCTTTGGCGCGCCACCGGCGCGCCCTCTGTTCTAGAACCTAAAACTGTGGTACGTAATCAGAACGAGGAGCAAAACTATATGGGTCCATCGATCCAGAAGACAATTTATCTAGACTAAAATACAGCACCAAGCTTCGGTTGGAACATGAACCAACAAAAAGATAATTGAGATAGGAACAAATCGTGGGTCGATAAAACTACGTATAATTCTTTGAAAGTAAACAAATGGAAGAGGATACGAAGTATAAAAAAAAACATGGGACAACCTTGTGATTGTAAGAAGTGGCCATAACAAGCAAATTACATATGAGGAACACCGAAGCATTGAGGATATAAAAAAATGAAGCAGGGTTGCTGAAAAAGTCAGCTCAAATTATTTTTACACCATTACATGACTCACGGGGCAATCACAATATTTTAAATAGAGGAAATATCCTTCGGCTGTTGAAATCAATAACAACATTAGAAAAAGTAACAACTGAGGATATTGAATGTGAAGGTTTTTTACCAAATCCTGAAGGCAGATATCCTCCTCTAACGTTGTTAACAGTGGCCACTGCGTCTACAGCGGATTTAATCATGCAAGAGCAAGGAATATTTCAAAAATGGGGGATACTAATCAGCCAACCAACTCCAAAGGTTTATCCAACACCTTTTTTAAAAGAAGAAAGCCCGACAAAAAGGGCAAAGCCAGCAAAAGACGATTTAGTCTTTTCTATATTAAAAAATCCCCTTGGAAAAAGATGTCATGAAGATGAAAAGTCCTCGAAAGAAGCAAAAGTAGAAAATATAAATGGAATAAATTAAAAATGGATAGTAACAGCTTTACATGGTAACAAAGAACAGTGATAGAATACATCACAGGCAGTATTAGAATGACAGAATATGGGCAGTTTTATAATAAGGATGTGCTCATGGAATATAAATGGGATATGTAAAAAACTAAAAGATGCCCAAATAGATGCATTATCAAATTCCAGTCATATTATACTATTGCAGGTAACGTGGACAATGGACCCATTTATGTTACAACAATATAAAGGATATTTTGACCCTGCAATCAAAAAACACAAATTTGGTTGTCCATGTGGGGGGCTAGCAATATTCATATTGATTGATCTGAAAGTTAATCATGAGCAGCTAATTACGAATTATTCAAATCTTCTTGCAGCAAAGTTGCGATATATATCTGGCAAAGGTAGGATACCAAAAACCTTAATTCTAATAAACATACATATTCCCTCAAAACAGACCTCTAGGAAAGACATGTGTGCTGCTCTTAATAGTTTTCTACTGGAGCACATTTTGGAAGAGCCTTTGGCAGATTATATTGTAACAGGTGATTTTAATATAAACTTGTTAATATCCTTCCTATGGGATGACTTTATTCAGTCCCAAAACCACCAATGGGCAATCCCTGAACAAACAACAGAACCTAGAATAAATATCAAACAAAATAGAATGGGGAAAAACTTTTTGATGGACATGGAAGCATTGGGACTAAGAGTATTCAACTGTAGATTTCCAATGGACATACCACCAGCTTGGACATTTCACTCACAAAATGGTAATTCACAAATCGATTATACAATGGTATCATTATATACCTTCAACAAAGTGATTTCCTATTATCTGAATTAAGTGCCTGATATCAACCACAGCCATCAACTAATGAAGATAAAACTGTCCTGTCCAAAACCTAAAAAGTATTTGAAAACGCAAGGTCAGACATGTATCATCAATTATAGGAAACTTATATGGAAATCAAATAATGTGGATGTTATAAAAAAACTAAATCTAGTTAAAGAGTGTTCTTTTTTTGTTTTTTGAGGAGCTGCTTCTTAGCCCATGGTAGGTGGGTTTCCTGCAGGCACAGAATTCCGATAGGTTCAGTTTTGACAAACTGTGTCAGTCTTGCTCTCTTCCTCCAATCGTTCAGCCCACCTATATTTATTAAGTATACACTAAGGCTCGCCATACCCATTGTAAAAAAATAAAACCCTACTTTTGCCTGCAGAGAATAGAAAAAGGAAACTTTTTCCATAACGTATAAACCATTTCCTGAGAGTACGAGAACTAAAAAAATCACTGTATCATAAATTCTCATTTTATTTTGCTTCCCTCCCTCACCCCAACCCGTGACCCCCCCCCACCCCTCAAGCTTCCCCCTCACCACCCTACTCCCCCTCCCACTGGAAGCACTCAGACCTTGGTCTGGGCTAATGATGGTTGAGTGCAGCAGCGTGGAGCATGGGCGCAGCTGGTAATTAGAACAAAACAATCATGTGAACCATATCTTCCCCGCCCATTCCCCCCCAAAAAAGCAAGAAAAACCTAGATCGAAAAGAGAAGCCAAGAAAATAAATCTAGGCTAGGAAAATATCCAGCACAAAGCTTAAATCCTTATACCAAAAGGTCATACTGCTAAACTAGACAAATCAAGAGATTTAAACAACAATCACATTATGAGTTTTAAACCCCTCGGCAGACTAAGCACTCCGCCATTCAAGCTTATTTAAGTTACAAAGAGTCCAAAAACTCCCTTGCTTTAACTTCTGACGAGAAGTAAAGACTCCTTCCATCTTTAACTATCATAAGCTGCGCTGGGTTCACTAAGTAGGCTTGGAGATGTTTATCCTGAAGGGGCTTGATCAACTGGCGGAGTCTCCACCGCCTCTCGACCGTTGCGTGATAAAAGTCTGGACTCACAAAGAAAGTCACTCCCTCGCTAGATCTTTTTGCGTCGGGGCGGGACTTTTCAGAAATAAGCGGTCGAAGACCATAGTTCCCAAGGAAAATCAAAACTGCCCTTGGCTTGCCACTGCTTCCAGCCCCCGGGCAAGCTCTAAACGGAGTGCGATGTATTCTTTGCATTTCCGCCGCCCAGTTCCACTCAGACAATTCGGGGAATGCCGACTTAAAGAGGTTGATCATAAAGACCCTGATGTCTGAGCCCTCTGCCTCTTCCGGAACCCCCAGAACTCGCAGGTTATTGCGCCATAAATGATTTTCCATGTCCTCCAGTTTCCACAGAATATCAACAACCTGGGTGCTCTGGGAGTCTACCTTAGATGATGCTACAGCAGCTTCTGCTTCAGTTGCCATAATCCGTTCCTCCAAGTTGGTGACCCTATCCCCCACATTAGTGTATGCCTTAGACAATTTTCTAACGATACCCTGCATCTTACGTATTGCCGCCTGTGCCTTCCGGGTGTCCTGCCTTGCTTCTTCCCTATGCGTAAGGATGGTCTGATATATGACATCTAATAATGGAGGATAGGATACTGGGGCCTCGGCATTAGAGCTTCCCTGAAGAGGTGTAGCTGAGGAGTGATCCCAGGCCAAATCCCGCATGGGTTGTACATGGACACTTCCCTAGACACCAAGTCTTTTAGCCGTGCTGGGGGGGTTCTGTTTCAAATCACTGTTGGATCCCAAAATGCATTCCTCCTGAGAGGAGCTCCTCTCCTCATCGGACCATTCTGCATCCTCTGATACCGAAAAGAAACATTCGCTACTGTCTTTCTCCTTCTCTTGTTCTATATACCTTTCATCCATAAGAGTCAGCTGAGCAGCCAAAGGAGGGCACAATTGTGTAATCTCTTTCTTCTTCACTCTACCCGTATCCCCTCCAAACACCGGAGCTTGCCCTGGAGCCACCTCCAGCTGGTTGCTTGGCTGTGGAGACTGTACAGGCACATTTAATGGTTGTACGGGATATGAAGTGAGTTCAATTGACCCCCCACTATCAGATGCAGCCCCACCAGGTTGTTTTTCAGTACCTATAAGCACCAGGAGTCCATCAGCTGCCACTTGCCCCTCTATTTCAGCCAGATCTTCTGCCTGCACAACAACTGCCAACGTCGCATCCTCCAGCCCCTCTACCTCGTCCGGAAGGGGGGTAAGTGCTGGATCGGTACCTGACTCTTTAGTCTCCTTGAGCTCCTGTGTCGCTGACTCCTGGGCCGGGGGTTGCGGCACCTATATTCGGGACCACTGTGGGCAGAGATATCTCTGCTGTCTCGTGCTGTGTTTGCTCAGTAATTGGAACTGAAGCTTGAGCCGCCTGTGCTGCCTGCATTGCCTGTGCTGATTGTGCTGCTTGTGCTGCCTGGGCTTTCTTCTTTGCTGCATCCGCAGCTTTTGCTGTTACTCCTGCTGGCGTTTTCGGGGCCATTATTGGTGTGATATCCACTGAATGCAGCCTTCGCTGCAAGTAACTGAGCAGAGCCGCTCCTCCCGCTGCTCTTCCCTCGGCTCCCCCGGCCTGCTTTGACCAGCTCCGGATACGCCCCCAGCGCCGCAGGAGTCTGATACAGAACGCCAGAACGACAGCCAGCAGCTTCAGGATCCCGTCTGTCGCCGCGATTTGCCTCGCTCTGAAGCCCGCTGCTCCGGTCCGCCAGGGATTGCAGATCCAGCGTGACGCAGCTCCAGCAATGCTCTGGGGGCCCTATCTCCCCAATGCTGCATCAAGCCTTGCGCCTGTTTCAAGCAGGCGCAGGGTTTTGACGCAGCATTGGCCTAAAAGTGACTGAGTGAAATCTTGTAGATTTCACTCAGCCACTTTTAGGAGGCGTTCCTGCGCAGGAACGCCCTCCCCTGCGCCGGAACGCCTCCTGATGGCGCAGGGCTTTAAGACGTGACGTGACGCATCTCACAGATGCGTCACATTGCTAATACCCAGCACCATGGTGCATTGTTAGAAATGAGATCGCTGGCTGGCCAGGGCTTGCGCCAAAGTCAGTCAGAGACCACCACTCCTAAGTCAGGGCAAGGGAGTTACACGCAAAGATAACCCCTGCTCACCCTCTAGGTAATGTGGCGCGAGCAGCAAGGCTAAACTCGGAGGCGATGTGAGTTAAGTGTTTGCGCATGCACCCCCAGAAACAACACCCAAGGCCCACCACAAAGGAAAACCCACACAAGGTTATATATACAAATAGCCTTTGCATTACACCAAAACACATTAGATAAAAAACACACACTTTACAATGTGCCAACAGGCATGGGCAGAATTTACAGGTGATATGTACCAGACAGGGCCACCTGGACCACTGTCAGGAATCAGCACTTTTAGAAGTAACACTTTTAGAACATAGTACATAGAATGTAAAATCACAGTAGCACACAACCAGTAACTACTGGTAACCAGGACCTCACTAGCACCACCTGTACTAGGAAAACAACCACCTAAGTATTACAATACCTGTAGGGGTATAAGCACATAACACATGATGCATACCATATATTCAGAGGTGTAAGAACAAGGCACATGACACATAAAAACACATTCAGAGGTGCAGGGAAGAAAAACAATTGTGCAAAATCACATTAGTCACCATTTGTGACTGTCCCTAGGCCAACTGGCCGCTCTAGGGCTAGGACGCCCTGTGTCCCAAAGTCAGGGGCCTAAACGTGGCAGCTGCCCACGAAGTGCTGGGCAGCTGTAAAGACAATGGTGGGGACAACATTGGAGCCTCCCAGGCTCTGCACTAAGCACTTGTGTCCCCCAAGAGCCTCTCTGAGCTCGAGATCAATGGGGCCTTTGAGCCTCTCTGGGCTCTGAACATCAATTATGCCCCTGAGCCTTGTGGGCTCTTCAAACAAGTGATGCCCCCTAGAGCCCTCGTGGCTCTGAACTAGAACTGTGGCGCTGGAGTCCCCTCCGGACTCTAAGTAAAGGGGGGGGCGGTGGAGTCCCTCTCGGGGAACTCGTGGCACAACAATGCCGCCTGGAGCCTCGGGGCTGAACACCAAATGTGCCCCCGGGATGCTGGAAGATCCTCTCTGGGCTCGCAACCAACGGAAATGCCCCTGAAGCCCTCGTGGGCTTAGTGAAACAAGAAGATGCCGCCTGGGGTTAGGGGAGCGGCCCGCTGTCTGCCGGGGCCGCTCTACCCTGATACTGCGAGGCCCACGCCCAAGTCGCCTCACTCACCGGGACTTCTCTTCCTCTGGTGCCGTGGGCGGGGCTCCCCTCCTCTGGGTCCTCGCCGGCGGTCGCAACCCCGTCACTGCACTCCGGGCTCTTTTCTGGCTATGGTGCGAGCACTTCCGGGTCGTCTCCTCGGCCTGCCTGACTTCCGGGTCGCGGCTGCGGCCAATCGCAGCGCGGCCCTGGGGTAGGGAGGCGGGACAGCGCCTCCTAATCTCTCTCGGCGGCGGTGAAAACACGGGGCAATGCCGGGTGGGCACCGGCTTTAATTATCAATAAAGTGCTCCCAAAGCGCTACAGTACGATTAAAGCGCTTCCAAGCGCTAGAAAAAGATAGAGCGCTCCCAGGCGCTGGTGAAGAGATAAAGCGCTCCCCAAGCGCTATAGGACCATAACAAACGCGCTCCCAGCGCTATAATCAGGAAATAAAGCGGCCCCAGCGCTAGGGCACGAGCAAAGGTCCACAAGTACAGCAAAAGTCCTCCCAGAACTGCAGCAAGGCGGCGGGGAGGGGCAAGGCTGGGCCAGGGGCCTGCTCACTGGGCCCTCCAGGCAGGAAGGCAGTCCCAAGTGGCGGTTCCTCCTGGCGCCGGCAGCAGCAGCAGCCCCCCCTCAGTAAGATCAGCAAAGAACAAGAACTGTGGGGACACGGCCCCATTTTTATACACCACATTCCTTTGTCTTTGTGCAGGGTGGGGGAGAAACCAGTCGCAGCTGGTTTTGGAGCACCCTTGATGTGCTCAATCACCCTTTTCATTCACTGGCAGGACTAGGGTCATCAGTCGCACCACAGGGGGCGGAGCCAGCATTGTGTGGGGAAAACCCAGCCTTATTCAAGACACAGGTGCACTCCTCCCCAGCCATCAGCATGCTAATCTCCACACTCACCACCGGGCAGACCCATCATGACTCATGGAGCCTGGCATCCCAGCCAGCTCTCCAGCCAATCACACGCCAGCACCCTCACAGCACACGTACAGCCATGTCTAGAAGTGGCACTTCCACACTAGACACATTCATGCAGCATACATCATTTCGCAGCATTCAATCACACGAGTCCGCACATACCAGACTCGAGCCTGTACACCCCATGCATCAGGAACTACCAGGGACACATACATTCCCCATGCATTCCTATGGGAGGGCAGGCCTATCTCACCACATGCACTCAAAGTGCGCACGCACTTTCTACTGGGACACAGTGAAAGTGCGCAGAACCCAAAAATCACCATCACCAGGTCACCATTAAAAGCAAAAAGTTTAGGGGTGAACCTGCCAGAAGGGCCAAGTCCAACACGCATTTTTGTGCTGCCGTTGCGTCACAAAAGTGACGCAACTGTGGCGCAAAAGAGGTGCAAGCGGCTTGTAAATCTGCCCCATTGTGCTTTTACTACACTGTAGCTGCGCAAAGGGCCAGAAGATGTGTCTCCAGTGACCATGTGTGCCTGTGCCTGTGTTACAGGCACACATGGTCACTGGAGACACATCTTCTGGCCCTTTACGCAGCTGCAGTGTGGTAAAAGCACTATACATTTACCCAATGAGGGAGCACTTACTGGATTAGCCAGTAGAAAGTACTCCAGGGCAAATCGCAAAAAAATCTGCGATTTCGCGGGCAAATCCGCGAATTCGCGGAATGTGAATTTGCACATTTCGCCCATGCTTACAAATGTCCTAGCGCTGGAGAGGAGGGGCGGGCACCGGCAATGTGCCCCGACGCCCTCCTTTCCACAGCACTGGCCTGAGGATCCCCCACTCACCGGTGAGACTGCGAGTTCAGCTACAAGGCCTTTAGGAAGAAAAAGGCAGGGGGGGCAAAGACTGGACCCAGGGGCCAGCTCACAGGGCCCTCCAGGCAGGAAGGCAGTCCCAGTGGCGGTCCTCCTGGCGCCCAGCAGCAGCAGGCCCCCCTCAGATTAGGATCAGGAACAAAGAACACATTCATGGGGACACAGCCCCTTTTTTATGCACCAAATTTCTTTGTTTAAACAGCCACATTTTTAGCTTTTTCCGGAAGGCCAACAGATCCGTGACCTGTCTCAATGCAATTGGTAAAGCATTCCAAGCAGTGGCTGCCCCCAGAACAAAACTTCTGCCCCCCCCAGCGTGCTTTCCTGCTACGTGGGGTCCTGATCAGCCCTTGACTGGCCGACCTAAGCTGTCTGTTCGGTCTGTACCACTGAAAGTGCTGTTGTAGGAACGGAGGACCACGTCCATGAATCGCCTTAAAGACAATACACAAAGATTTCAAGGTTATCCGTTTCCGCACTGGGAGCCAGTGCAGCTTCACCAGTTCCCAGGAAACGGAAGCAAACCTAAGGATGCCCGAGACCAAACGAGCTGCAGCGTTCTGCAAAACCTGCAGTTTATTGAGCAGTCCCTGTTGGGCCTCCAAAAGTAGGCTGTTACAATAGTCAAGGCGGGAGAGCACAAGGGCTGTCACCACCGTTTTCCTACTCTCCACTGGCAAGAAGGGGAGGATCTTCCGGATAATTTTAAGAGACCAATGGATGTAGGAGGTCAGTGCATTTACCTGGGGTTTAAATGAGAGCTTGTCATCAATCAGAACTCCCAAGTTTTTCACCTTTATGACAGGAGTGGGAAGAGTCCCCATTCCTTCGGGCCACCATTTGGGACTCCAAAAGTTGACATCGGAGCCGAAGAATACCACCTCAGTTTTAGATGAGTTCAGTTTTAGGCAGTTTCTGGCCATCCAGGAGCCGACCGCTGCCATGCATTCCTGAAAATTGGAGGCCACGCCATCCTCTGTCCCTGGGAGCAGTGATAGCACAATTTGTGTATCATCTGCGTAAGATGTTAGTTCGAACCCGTATGCCTGGATGATCGGGGCAAGCGAGGAGACATAGATATTAAAGAGGGTGGGGCTTAGGGAGGATCCCTGTGGAACCCCCCTGGCAGTTCAAAAGGTCTTGACTCGAACTCCCCCAAAGCCACCACCTGAACCCTGTCAGTCAGAAAGGCTTTCAGAATGCTGAGGGCCTTCCCCTGGATCCCACGGTCCTCCAGGCGGTCCACCAACCTCCCATGGTGGACGGTATCGAAGGCCGCGGAAAGATCGAGAAAAACCGGGGCCGCTCTGCCCCCTGCATCTAGCACCTTCCTAATCTCCTCTGTTGATTTGATCAGGGCAGACTCGGTGCTGTGTCCTGCCCTGAAACCATGTTGCGCTATATCCAGGCCATGTATGGCTCCTAGAAATGCACAGAGCTGTGAGTTCATAACTTTTTCTATAAGTTTGGCTGGCAACGGTAGTCTGGAAATCGGCCGGTAGTTGTTGGGGTCGGCAATGTCCAATGTGTTTTTTTTAACAAGGGGACAATTGAGGCTTGTTTCCAGCAAACTGGGAAATCCCCAACTTCGAACATCTGATTAAAAAGCTTAGCTAAGACCGCAGCTAACGGGGCCGCTGCCAGCTTTGCCACAGACGCCGGGCAGGGGTCATGAGGTGAACCTGATCTAATGGTAAGAAGCAGCTTTTTGATATCCTCAGAGCTCACCGGCCCAAATGCTGAGAATGCAGCCTCCTGTGATTTGGCTGTGCAGTTCCCAGGTAAGAGTTCTAGCATGCTCTTTCTGACATGAGGCTCTAGTGGTGTAAAGATGTGCTCCACCTTACTCAGGAAAAATTTGGCCAGATTCTCACAAACTTCCTCACTGGGTGGAGTTGTCACAGGCTGAGGTGTAACCAGGCTGGAAACAGTATGAAATAGTTCCTTTGGCGAGTTCTTGGCCTCGTTGATATGCTGAGTGAAGTAAGTTTTCTTGGCCTCCTTAATCAGATTTTTGTAGGCCACCTGGCTTGATTTAAGTTTTTGTTTGTCTATGTCATGGTAGTTTATGCGCCAGGCACGTTCAAGTTTTTTTTTATACCAGCTTGGATTCTCTGAGCTCATTAGTGAACCAAGGGGTTGATGGAACTTCCCGTGTGGGGCGGCACTTTGGTGCAAGCGTGGTCCATCCAATTGGAATAGGAGGCCGCTGCTTTATTTACATCTCTTGGCAAAGGGGCCATAGTGGTCCCCAACAGGTCTTCAAACCTGCTTCCTTTGATTTTATTCCAGGACCTGCAAGTCCTTGCTGCTTTCCTGTCCTGTTTTGCCCAATAGGGCAGTGTGGTAGAGATATTAAACCGCACTACAGAGTGATCAAACCATGCAAAAGGATCGGACTTATCAAATTTCAGTTCCGGATTGTTCGTAAATATCCCGTCCAAAGTGTGGCCCGCTGAATGTGTGGGGCCTGTTAATCCCACCCGTGCATCCCCTCAATTAGGGCATTCGTGTACGAGTCCGAGATGTTCTCTAAATGAAAATTAAAATCTCCTAAGACTGTGAAGGATTTTGCGCAGAGGGCCTCCTCTAAAAGGCTGCCAACAGTGTCTATGAAGCGTGCTCTCGCACCCGGGGGCCTATAGAGAAGACAACCCCTGAAAGACTGGTGGTTAGACAAAATTAGCATAAGCCCCAGGATCTCGGACGTTTTGGAACGACCCTCTGATAGCAGAGTGATAAATTACCGCCAAGCCACCTCCTTTTTTCCCCGAGCTGTCAAAAACAAAGCTCAGATAAGCTGGAGGAGTAGCTTTGACTATGTCTGGCCCTAATGCCGCATCCGTCCAGGTCTCAGTGACAAATGCGATCTTTATGTCATGGTCTTGGATCGTCTCTGCGCACTCCAAACTGTGTTTCACTAAGGATCTGGCATTGAATAATAGGCAACTTATGTTTCTCAGAGTCCCCTCTCCTTTGGCATCATTAAGACTAATGACTGCCTGGACTGGCTTTAGAGTGATAGCTGGGACACTCCTGAGACAGGCTGAGCATACATGGGAGCCTGCCTGTACAGCCTCATCCGGTCTCAATCTAATGCAGCCTCCTTTCCTACTTCCAGCGTTCAGGCTTAGCAGAACGTCGCGGCCATAGAACAAAGTAGGTGGAAATCCTGCTCCCTGCCGGCCAGGGCTCATGGCGCTAGGCGCGGGTCTGGCACGGACGGGCGCAGACGGGCTTGCCTTTGGCGCGCCACCGGCGCGCCCTCTGTTCTAGAACCTAAAACTGTGGTACGTAATCAGAACGAGGAGCAAAACTATATGGGTCCATCGATCCAGAAGACAATTTATCTAGACTAAAATACAGCACCAAGCTTCGGTTGGAACATGAACCAACAAAAAGATAATTGAGATAGGAACAAATCGTGGGTCGATAAAACTACGTATAATTCTTTGAAAGTAAACAAATGGTAGAGGATACGAAGTATAAAAAAAAACATGGGACAACCTTGTGATTGTAAGAAGTGGCCATAACAAGCAAATTACATATGAGGAACACCGAAGCATTGAGGATATAAAAAAATGAAGCAGGGTTGCTGAAAAAGTCAGCTCAAATTATTTTTACAATATTACATGACTCACGGGGCAATCACAATATTTTAAATAGAGGAAATATCCTTCGGCTGTTGAAATCAATAACAACATTAGAAAAAGTAACAACTGAGGATATTGAATGTGAAGGTTTTTTACCAAATCCTGAAGGCAGATATCCTCCTCTAACGTTGTTAACAGTGGCCACTGTGTCTACAGCGGATTTAATCATGCAAGAGCAAGGAATATTTCAAAAATGGGGGATACTAATCAGCCAACCAACTCCAAAGGTTTATCCAACACCTTTTTTAAAAGAAGAAAGCCCGACAAAAAGGGCAAAGCCAGCAAAAGACGATTTAGTCTTTTCTATATTAAAAAATCCCCTTGGAAAAAGATGTCATGAAGATGAAAAGTCCTCGAAAGAAGCAAAAGTAGAAAATATAAATGGAATAAATTAAAAATGGATAGTAACAGGTTTACATGGTAACAAAGAACAGTGATAGAATACATCACAGGCAGTATTAGAAGGACAGAATATGGACAGTTTTATAATAAGGATGTGCTCATGGAATATAAATGGGATAAGTAAAAAACTAAAAGATGCCCAAATAGATGCATTATCAAATTCCAGTTATATTATACTATTGCAGGTAACGTGGACAATGGACCCATTTATGTTACAACAATATAAAGGATATTTTGAACCTGCAATCAAAAAACACAAATTTGGTTGTCCATGTGGGGGGCTAGCAATATTCATATTGATTGATCTGAAAGTTAATCATGAGCAGCTAATTACGAATTATTCAAATCTTCTTGCAGCAAAGTTGCGATATATATCTAGCAAAGGTAGGATACCAAAAACCTTAATTCTAATAAACATACATATTCCCTCAAAACAGACCTCTAGGAAAGACATGTGTGCTGCTCTTAATAGTTTTCTACTGGAGCACATTTTGGAAGAGCCTTTGGCAGATTATATTGTAACAGGTGATTTTAATATAAACTTGTTAATATCCTTCCTATGGGATGACTTTATTCAGTCCCAAAACCACCAATGGGCAATCCCTGAACAAATAACAGAACCTAGAATAAATATCAAACAAAATAGAATGGGGAAAAACTTTTTGATGGACATGGAAGCATTGGGACTAAGAGTATTCAACTGTAGATTTCCAATGGACATACCACCAGCTTGGACATTTCACTCACAAAATGGTAATTCACAAATCGATTATACAATGGTATCATTATATACCTTCAACAAAGTGATTTCCTATTATCTGAATTAAGTGCCTGATATCAACCACAGCCATCAACTAATGAAGATAAAACTGTCCTGTCCAAAACCTAAAAAGTATTTGAAAACGCAAGGTCAGACATTTACCATCAATTATAGGAAACTTATATGGAAATCAAATAATGTGGATGTTATAAAAAAACTAAATCTAGTTAAAGAGTGTTCTTTTTTTGTTTTTTGAGGAGCTGCTTCTTAGCCCATGGTAGGTGGGTTTCCTGCAGGCACAGAATTCCGATAGGTTCAGTTTTGACAAACTGTGTCAGTCTTGCTCTCTTCCTCCAATCGTTCAGCCCACCTATATTTATTAAGTATACACTAAGGCTCGCCATACCCATTGTAAAAAAAAACACCCTACTTTTGCCTGCAGAGAATAGAAAAAGGAAACTTTTTCCATAACGTATAAACCATTTTCTGAGAGTACGAGAACTAAAAAAATCACTGTATCATAAATTCTCATTTTATTTTGCTTCCCTCCCTCACCCCCCAACCCGTGACCCCCCCCACCCCTCAAGCTTCCCCCTCACCACCCTACTCCCCCTCCCACTGGAAGCACTCAGACCTTGGTCTGGGCTAATGATGGTTGAGTGCAGCAGCGTGGAGCATGGGCGCAGCTGGTAATTAGAACAAAACAATCATGTGAACCATATCTTCCCCCCCATTCCCCCCCCCAAAAAGAAAGAAAAACCTAGATCGAAAAGAGAAGCCAAGAAAATAAATCTAGGCTAGGAAAATATCCAGCACAAAGCTTAAATCCTTATACCAAAAGGTCATACTGCTAAACTAGACAAATCAAGAGATTTAAACAACAATCACATTATGAGTTTTAAACCCCTCGGCAGACTAAGCACTCCGCCATTCAAGCTTATTTAAGTTACAAAGAGTCCAAAAACTCCCTTGCTTTAACTTCTGACGAGAAGTAAAGACTCCTTCCATCTTTAACTATCATAAGCTGCGCTGGGTTCACTAAGTAGGCTTGGAGATGTTTATCCTGAAGGGGCTTGATCAACTGGCGGAGTCTCCACCGCCTCTCGACCGTTGCGTGATAAAAGTCTGGTCTCACAAAGAAAGTCACTCCCTCGCTAGATCTTTTTGCGTCGGGGCGGGACTTTTCAGAAATAAGCTGTCGAAGACCATAGTTCCCAAAGAAAATCAAAACTGCCCTTGGCTTGCCACTGATTCCAGCCCCCGGGCAAGCTCTAAACAGAGTGCGATGTATTCTTTGCATTTCCGCCGCCCAGTTCCACTCAGACAATTCGGGGAATGCCGACTTAAAGAGGTTGATCATAAAGACCCTGATGTCTGAGCCCTCTGCCTCTTCCGGAACCCCCAGAACTCGCAGGTTATTGCGCCATAAATGATTTTCCATGTCCTCCAGTTTCCACAGAATATCAACAACCTGGGTGCTCTGGGAGTCTACCTTAGATGATGCTACAGCAGCTTCTGCTTCAGTTGCCATAATCCGTCCCTCCAAGTTGGTGACCCTATCCCCCACATTAGTGTATGCCTTAGACAATTTTCTAACGATACCCTGCATCTTACGTATTGCCGCCTGTGCCTTCCGGGTGTCCTGCCTTGCTTCTTCCCTATGCGTAAGGATGGTCTGATATATGACATCTAATAATGGAGGATAGGATACTGGGGCCTCGGCATTAGAGCTTCCCTGAAGAGGTGTAGCTGAGGAGTGATCCCAGGCCAAATCCCGCATGGGTTGTACATGGACACTTCCCTAGACACCAAGTCTTTTAGCCGTGCTGGGGGGGTTCTGTTTCAAATCACTGTTGGATCCCAAAATGCATTCCTCCTGAGAGGAGCTCCTCTCCTCATCGGACCATTCTGCATCCTCTGATACCGAAAAGAAACATTCGCTACTGTCTTTCTCCTTCTCTTGTTCTATATACCTTTCATCCATAAGAGTCAGCTGAGCAGCCAAAGGAGGGCACAATTGTGTAATCTCTTTCTTCTTCACTCTACCCGTATCCCCTCCAAACACCGGAGCTTGCCCCGGAGCCACCTCCAGCTGGTTGCTTGGCTGTGGAGACTGTACAGGCACATTTAATGGTTGTACGGGATATGAAGTGAGTTCAATTGACCCCCCACTATCAGATGCAGCCCCACCAGGTTGTTTTTCAGTACCTATAAGCACCAGGAGTCCATCAGCTGCCACTTGCCCCTCTATTTCAGCCAGATCTTCTGCCTGCACAACAACTGCCAACGTCGCATCCTCCAGCCCCTCTACCTCGTCCGGAAGGGGGGTAAGTGCTGGATCGGTACCTGACTCTTTAGTCTCCTTGAGCTCCTGTGTCGCTGACTCCTGGGCCGGGGGTTGCGGCACCTATATTCGGGACCACTGTGGGCAGAGATATCTCTGCTGTCTCGTGCTGTGTTTGCTCAGTAATTGGAACTGAAGCTTGAGCCACCTGTGCTGCCTGCATTGCCTGTGCTGATTGTGCTGCTTGTGCTGCCTGGGCTTTCTTCTTTGCTGCATCCGCAGCTTTTGCTGTTACTCCTGCTGGCGTTTTCGGGGCCATTATTGGTGTGATATCCACTGAATGCAGCCTCCGCTGCAAGTAACTGAGCAGAGCCGCTCCTCCCGCTGCTCTTCCCTCGGCTCCCCCGGCCTGCTTTGACCAGCTCCGGATACGCCCCCAGCGCCGCAGGAGTCTGATACAGAACGCCAGAACGACAGCCAGCAGCTTCAGGATCCCGTCTGTCGCCGCGATTTGCCTCGCTCTGAAGCCCGCTGCTCCGGTCCGCCAGGGATTGCAGATCCAGCGTGACGCAGCTCCAGCAATGCTCTGGGGGCCCTATCTCCCCAATGCTGCATCAAGCCTTGCGCCTGTTTCAAGCAGGCGCAGGGTTTTGACGCAGCATTGGCCTAAAAGTGACTGAGTGAAATCTTGTAGATTTCACTCAGCCACTTTTAGGAGGCGTTCCTGCGCAGGAACGCCCTCCCCTGCGCCGGAACGCCTCCTGATGGCGCAGGGCTTTAAGACGTGACGTGACGCATCTCTCAGATGCGTCACATTGCTAATACCCAGCACCATGGCGCATTGTTAGAAATGAGATCCCTGGCTGGCCAGGGCTTGCGCCAAAGTCAGTCAGAGACCACCACTCCTAAGTCAGGGCAAGGGAGTTACACGCAAAGATAACCCCTGCTCACCCTCTAGGTAACGTGGCGCGAGCAGCAAGGCTAAACTCGGAGGCGATGTGAGTTAAGTGTTTGCGCATGCACCCCCAGAAACAACACCCAAGGCCCACCACAAAGGAAAACCCACACAAGGTTATATATACAAATAGCCTTTGCATTACACCAAAACACATTAGATAAAAAACACACACTTTACAATGTGCCAACAGGCATGGGCAGAATTTACAGGGGATATGTACCAGACAGGGCCACCTGGACCACTGTCAGGAATCAGCACTTTTAGAAGCAACACTTTTAGAACATAGTACATAGAATGTAAAATCACAGTAGCACACAACCAGTAACTACTGGTAACCAGGACCTCACTAGCACCACCTGTACTAGGAAAACAACCACCTAAGTATTACAATACCTGTAGGGGTATAAGCACATAACACATGATGCATACCATATATTCAGAGGTGTAAGAACAAGGCACATGACACATAAAAACACATTCAGAGGTGCAGGGAAGAAAAACAATTGTGCAAAATCACATTAGTCACCATTTGTGACAGTCCCTAGGCCAACTGGCTGCTCTAGGGCTAGGACGCCCTGTGTCCCAAAGTCAGGGGCCTAAACGTGGCAGCAGCCCATGAAGTGCTGGGCAGCTGTAAAGACAATGGTGGGGACAACATTGGAGCCTCCCAGGCTCTGCACTAAGCACTTGTGTCCCCCAAGAGCCTCTCTGAGCTCGAGATCAATGGGGCCTTTGAGCCTCTCTGGGCTCTGAACATCAATTATGCCCCTGAGCCTTGTGGGCTCTTCAAACAAGTGATGCCCCCTAGAGCCCTCGTGGCTCTGAACTAGAACTGTGGCGCTGGAGTCCCCTCCAGACTCTAAGTAAAGGGGGGGGCGGTGGAGTCCCTCTCGGGGAACTCGTGGCACAACAATGCCGCCTGGAGCCTCGGGGCTGAACACCAAATGTGCCCCCGGGATGCTGGAAGATCCTCTCTGGGCTCGCAACCAACGGAAATGCCCCTGAAGCCCTCGTGGGCTTAGTGAAACAAGAAGATGCCGCCTGGGGTTAGGGGAGCGGCCCGCTGTCTGCCGGGGCCGCTCTACCCTGATACTGCGAGGCCCCCGCCCAAGTCGCCTCACTCACCGGGACTTCTCTTCCTCTGGTGCCGTGGGCGGGGCTCCCCTCCTCTGGGTCCTCGCCGGCAGTCGCAACCCCGTCACTGCACTCCGGGCTCTTTTCTGGCTATGGTGCGAGCACTTCCGGGTCGTCTCCTCGGCCTGCCTGACTTCCGGGTCGCGGCTGCGGCCAATCGCAGCGCGGCCCTGGGGTAGGGAGGCGGGACAGCGCCTCCTAATCTCTCTCCGGGGCAGCGGCGGTGAAAACACGGGGCAATGCCGGGTGGGCACCGGCTTTAATTATCAATAAAGTGCTCCCAAAGCGCTACAGTACGATTAAAGCGCTTCCAAGCGCTAGAAAAAGATAGAGCGCTCCCAGGCGCTGGTGAAGAGATAAAGCGCTCCCCAAGCGCTATAGGACCATAACAAACGCGCTCCCAGCGCTATAATCAGGAAATAAAGCGGCCCCAGCGCTAGGGCACGAGCAAAGGTCCACAAGTACAGCAAAAGTCCTCCCAGAACTGCAGCAAGGCGGCGGGGAGGGGCAAGGCTGGGCCAGGGGCCTGCTCACTGGGCCCTCCAGGCAGGAAGGCAGTCCCAAGTGGCGGTTCCTCCTGGCGCCGGCAGCAGCAGCAGCCCCCCTCAGTAAGATCAGCAAAGAACAAGAACTGGGGACACGGCCCCATTTTTATACACCACATTCCTTTGTCTTTGTGCAGGGTGGGGGAGAAACCAGTCGCAGCTGGTTTTGGAGCACCCTTGATGTGCTCAATCACCCTTTTCATTCACTGGCAGGACTAGGGTCATCAGTCACACCACAGGGGGCGGAGCCAGCATTGTGTGGGGAAAACCCAGCCTTATTCAAGACACAGGTGCACTCCTCCCCAGCCATCAGCATGCTAATCTCCACACTCACCACCGGGCAGACCCATCATGACTCATGGAGCCTGGCATCCCAGCCAGCTCTCCAGCCAATCACACGCCAGCACCCTCACAGCACACGTACAGCCATGTCTAGAAGTGGCACTTCCACACTAGACACATTCATGCAGCATACATCATTTCGCAGCATTCAATCACACGAGTCCGCACATACCAGACTCGAGCCTGTACACCCCATGCATCAGGAACTACCAGGGACACATACATTCCCCATGCATTCCTATGGGAGGGCAGGCCTCTCTCACCACATGCACTCAAAGTGCGCACGCACTTTCTACTGGGACACAGTGAAAGTGCGCAGAACCCAAAAATCACCATCACCAGGTCACCATTAAAAGCAAAAAGTTTAGGGGTGAACCTGCCAGAAGGGCCAAGTCCAACACGCATTTTTGTGCTGCCGTTGCGTCACAAAAGTGACGCAACTGTGGCGCAAAAGAGGTGCAAACGGCTTGTAAATCTGCCCCATTGTGCTTTTACTACACTGTAGCTGCGTAAAGGGCCAGAAGATGTGTCTCCAGTGACCATGTGTGCCTG
The DNA here is from genome assembly GCF_964261635.1 of Lissotriton helveticus. Taxonomy (NCBI): domain Eukaryota; kingdom Metazoa; phylum Chordata; class Amphibia; order Caudata; family Salamandridae; genus Lissotriton; species Lissotriton helveticus. The sequence goes on along the minus strand of NC_136067.1, from coordinate 2,124,740,667 downwards.
TGCCTGTGCCTGTGTTACAGGCACACATGGTCACTGGAGACACATCTTCTGGCCCTTTACGCAGCTTCAGTGTGGTAAAAGCACTATACATTTACCCAATGAGAGAGCACTTACTGGATTAGCCAGTAGAAAGTACTCCAGGGCAAATCGCAAAAAAATCTGCGATTTCGCGGGCAAATCCGCGAATTCGCGGAATGTGAATTTGCACATTTCGCCCATGCTTACAAATGTCCTAGCGCTGGAGAGGAGGGGCGGGCACCGGCAATGTGCCCCGACGCCCTCCTTTCCACAGCACTGGCCTGAGGATCCCCCACTCACCGGTGAGACTGCGAGTTCAGCTACAAGGCCTTTAGGAAGAAAAAGGCAGGGGGGGCAAAGACTGGACCCAGGGGCCAGCTCACAGGGCCCTCCAGGCAGGAAGGCAGTCCCAGTGGCGGTCCTCCTGGCGCCCAGCAGCAGCAGGCCCCCCTCAGATTAGGATCAGGAACAAAGAACACATTCATGGGGAAACAGCCCCTTTTTTATGCACCAAATTTCTTTGTTTAGGCTTCAGGGTGAAGGGAAAAACCAGTTGCAGCTGGTTCTGGAGCACTCTGTTGTGCTCAGCCACTCTTCCTATTCACTAGTCAGGCTAGGGTCATCAGTCGCACCACAGAGGGTGGAGCCAGCATTGTGTAGGGAAATCCCAGCCCTATTCAGGTCCCAGGTGCACCCCTCCCTCACATTAACATGCAGATCTCTCCACTCACCATCGGGGCAGCCAGGCACACCAGCCAGTCACAGCCAATCACAAGCCAGACAGCCAATTTACCTTTTATACACAGACCGGGCCAACTTCTAGAAGTGGCACTTCCACACTAGGTACATTAACGCCGCATATATCATCGCACAGCATTTAATCACACGAGTCCGCACATACCAAACTCGACCCTGCACTCCACACGCATCAGGAACTACCAGGGACATATACATTCCCCATGTATTCCTATGGGAGGGCACGCCAACCTCACTACACGCACGCACTTTACCCTGGGACACAGTGGTAAAGTGCGCAGAAGCCCAAAATAACTAGCGCCAAGTCACATATTAAAGCAAAAAGTTTAGGGGTGAACCTGCCAGAAGGGCCAAGTCCAACACAACCCCCTTCCTGCCAAAACGCAGGGTAGACCAATCACCACTGTGATGGGCTTCCCTGCTTGGGGCGATACAACACGGACGCGGGCCCGCAACGGCAAGGACACCCTCCTGTTCTACGCCACGGTGAACGCATGGGATTCCTTTTAAAACCACTGTCTCGAACAACTGGGCTACTCCACCTTTACTCCCAAGCTATTCGCGGCCAGGACCAGGCCCTAGGCCACCCAGGTGCCACTGGTCCTTGCCTATTCAAAGAGTGGGGGGTAGGAACACCTGGTATATAGTAGCCATTCTCCACTCTTCCTGTCTGTAGGACAGGGCTAGACTGCTACTTGTTTTCCAGCCCAGGGTCTACACCCTTAGGCGGACCAGGAGTCACAGGGAAGGCTCTCTTCCCCCACCTCTCCTCCTAGGGTTCCTCATCCTTTGAGAGGTACCCTTAGAACGCCATTCTCCCAACCTAGGGTTTAACCCCTCAGGTTGCACCGGGGTCAGAGGCGGGCTCTCCCACCCTCTGCACCCTCTTCCAAAGTTCTGCACCGTCCCAACTGGAGTGGTACCCCTGGAAGATGAACCGGTCAGGACACTGATTACAGACGTCCTTCCCTCCAGGTCAAGCAGATCCTGAACCTGGCCTCCCAACCTCTGGTCTAAAACCCTTGGTGAAATGCTTGCCTGGCACTCCAGGACTTCTGGGGACTTACACACCATCCCCCTGAGGCTAGCAAATGACTCATATGTTGTGTGACCGTCTGTCTGGCGCAGATATCCCATCCCCTGTCCACCTGACAGTGCGGGAAGATCCCCTAGAACAGAAGTGGTGTCACCATTGCCACTACACTGGAACTTAGCCCAACTGGGTAGTCCCTGACCCACTGGTTCTTCCACTGGGGAACTCATCCCCCAATCACTCCTCGCTTCGGACTCCTGTGCCCTCCCAACTGGAGTAGCACTGCCGGATCCTAGAATCACTGGTGCTCCGTTTACAGACGCTCCAGGTTCTCTAATCACTAGGCTTTCTTCCTCAAGTGAACTCACAGGACAGCCTAGGTCCCTAACCTGGTGTTCCCTAAAGAAACCACCTAGGGTCTAAGGCAGGGCTTAGGGCGTCTGGGGACTCTTGGTAACTCACTCAATCCCATTCCAGTGACACAGGCCGTAAGCCCCTACACCCCCCTCGCTATACTGGGACCTAGCTGGGCAACTCTGAACCTCTTCCGCCATGCAGGAATGGAAGGTACCTGAACCACTACTTTTGGAATCACTCACCAATGACTCTAAAGAACCTCTGGCACTTTCCCAGCGCTCTGCTTCCTCTGCAAGCACCCAAGGACTAAAGTATTCAGACTTCAACAGGTGCTGGCTCAACTCTGGACAACAAATACTGAGCAACTGCTTTTTGAGGAAGATATTCACTATTCCGTCCACCTCCTGTTCCGGGCTAATCGCCAGCCAAACATCCAGTGCATCTGAACAATCATCTACAAAATCCCCCCAATCCTGGTGAGACAGTTTCCTTACTGCCCCTGAATTTCAACCTTAACTTCTCTTCTTGGGAAACAGGTACTACACTTTGGGAACTGGGAATGGGACTTCCTGCACTGGGCTCTATATAGCTGCCACCACTGGACTCAATCCTCCCTGGGGAGTCCAGAAAATTATAACTGTGCGCAGGGGATAGTCTACCCTCCTGAGCTAATTTGTCTCTGGTGAAGGCCCTCTCAGCCTCCGCTATCCTCTCCTGCGCTAAGACCCTCTCAGTTTCTAGCTGTTGCTTCTTAACACCCAGCTGCGCCATCACCTGGGCATGCTCTAACCTGAGCTTTTCTAAAGCCAGCTGGTGCTCCCTTTCTTTCCTCCTTTCTTCCCACTCCTCTGGGGACAAGGAAAGGGATGGGGCGCTGCTCCCTACACTGGACCCAGCAAGGGACTCCCTATCCGTGGGGTCTTCACTATCTACTGGCGTCCAGGCAGTATAATTTTCTTCCTCCTCACTGCGCTCAAGATCCCATTGATCCTTTTGCCATAGGATTAGGTTGTCCCTAAGTTTGGACTGGGTGTCTGACTCACCCACCTCTATGTCCCTCTCTTCACAGAACCTTACCAACTCCAACATACTGTATCTAAACAGACCACAGGAATTAAAAGCAGGCTCCATTTTGGCGGACGTTCTTGAGAAAAGTTTAACACAGGGAACCTAGGTGTCTGAGCTAGAATAGGAGTATACAATTCACAAAATGACACCTTTAGGAGAAGAAATAATGGAACTTCAAAAAACAATACTCCCCAGATGTGATTATCTAAAGTGCAGAGTTTTGTGGTGCAGCCAGTTGCTGCTGCGGTACAGCGAAAATACAAATCCGGATCCCTTCCGCTGCCACCAATGTTAGAAATGGGATTTCCGGTTGGCTAAGGCTTGCACCAAAGCCAGGCAGAAACCACCACTCTAGTCAGAGAATTCTATTCAGAATTATTTTTTAATATAGGATGGGGGGAAATGCCAGGCGCACAGCCCCTGTTTGACACACAAAGGTGATGTAGTGAAGGGAACGGTGGTGGTGCAATAAGGCAAGGGGATAAGCCCTATAACCCCTTAACAAGTATGTTGTAAGAACCACACGCTAAGCACAAAACCGAATAGATGCCTATTGCACACACTCAATACATAAAAAGTACAGAATTCTGTGTCTTAATAGACACCCAAAGAGATCAAATTGTAGCTGTCAGAGAAACACCAATGTCTTTATGATTCAATCTTCATTTAATAATCTTGATAGCCAGCCGACACGTGTTTCGTCGCGTGGGAATGTAAGGATTCCGCGACTCATCTTGGCTGGAAGGATACAAACAATATGTAAGGAGCATACAGCAATACAAGGAATGTACATTTTCATTGTATATGTGATGTGACTTTGTGATTATCCCGTGCCAATTCAAAATTCTGAAAAAAGTGACATGGGGCAATTAAAAGTGGAAACTAGGACAGGACCCCACATACCAATGCGGGCGATAGCGTGTGGATGATGGTGCATTATTTTAATTCCCAAATTACATAGTGTCGGAAGAGCGTACACAAAATTAGAGGTGCCCTAAAAAGATTTTTGCGAACAAAGGGTTTAGGAGCAGTTCCCGACAAGGACATCCTGGTGAATGTAGTGAGGACAAAAAAAGGGGGGAGGAGGGGAGAAGTTGGTGGAACAGCGAGTGCCCATTGGGGCATACTGAGTCACATATCACTTATAACCTAAGTATACTCCCCTCATGGAGGAAAAGATGTGCGTTATACCTGAAGGTTTGAGGTGGCGCACTCCAGGTCTGTGAAAAAAGGGGGGTTTGACAACAAGGACGGAAAAAGGGAAAAGGATATTTGAAAATTGGATCAACCAGTAAGATCCACACTGTGTTTGAGTGATGGAAATTACGCTTTAGCTCAACACATAAAAATGGATGTTGGGGATTGTTTTGTAATACAAAGTAGAAACTCACCGCTAGGCCAGTGATAATTCCAACCCGGCCCCGCTTGAGACCAGTTAAGTAGAAACGGGTCCTGATTGTATCTGCGCGTTTCTATTTGTGTGCCTGGTGAAGTAATGGACAAGAGAGGGGGGGAGAGAAAAAAGAGGAGGGGGAGAGAAAGGTTCACTCGGTCAGAAAAAGCTGGTCAGCTTATATTGCTAGTTGATGTGGCGGCACGGGGTAGATCACTAGCTTACCTCAGGCCAACTCGCTTGTAGGTAGTTTGGTAAAAAACCCTGTTAGTTTTGGTAACAAAAGCGGCTTTGGGATCCTTAAAATGTACGTGATTAACTGAAAATAAAATTAGAGAAAACATGGGGGTCAAATAGTGAGAGTGGACTAAATGACATGATCGTGGTGTACCAAAAATCAGGAATTCAAAGAATGCCACAAATTCATAATTTTACCTCATGTGTGAGTGCAAGATAATTGCTGCCTTGTAGGGTGTGGGTCTTCGGTGCGGAGGCTAATAAAACCTTGTGTGTAAATACGAGGTAAACACTGCCTTGTAGGGTGTTGGTCTTCGGGTGCGGAGGCTCCCTGTAGATTCCTTGCCCTGAAACCAAAATGTGAACACGTCAAGGAGAGCGTGCATCATGGCTTCTCCTTATCTGTGTGTTGAAGAATTGGTGAGAGATGCTCTCACCGTATTTCTATTTTAAAACGCCGGTAGTGTGGCTTTTGCTCAGTGTGATGGCTTACCCGGTGCGGGGAGGAAAGTTCGGAGCGTGTTCTCCGTTGAGACGTCAATGAGTCTTGTTCCAGGTTCGGACATGTGATCCGACACCCGGAAGCATTTTCAAATGGGTAAAAAGGTCCCGGATGAAAAAGACTAGAGTGGGGAGCGCTTCTAGTTGTCACGGTGCTCGTCGATTCGAGGACGTTAAATTGCTTAGTGGTGCACGTCAGCGGATAAAATAAATTAGTCTATATAGCACTATTGAAGATTAATATTCAACAGGGATTATGTACATCAGAGGGTGCTTCTGTGATATGTTTAAACTGTGTTTTACTAGGGCCTGTGCACTTCGTTTTTTGGCCAGCAGAGGGGAGTAAAGTTTCATTCAAACAGTATTGTTAGATTTTGATTTAGTGAAGCCTTTACCTGCAGAAGTCCAAAGTGTGGATTGAGCCTGTCTGTCTCCTAGGAGATTCTGAAAAGGAGAAGCAGTTCCCCAGCTCCCACCCACAGGCCAGCAGACCATTGGCTATTCAGCTACCAGGCAAGTCTGAGCCCTCCTCTCACACCTGCCCAGGCCCCTTAAGGCCTTGCTGGGTGCACCCCAAATCATTCTCCTCCATCTTGTGAATTGCAGCCTACCTTTGCCCCAGATTGCAGTGAGCAGAGTCCAGAAAGTGGTAAGGAGACAGACTAGTGCTGTCTCTTCCCAAAACAAAAGTTGTTTAAAAAACGATTTTCCCTTTCTGTGATTACTGTCTTTGCATGTGGTTGTTACAGTTTAAAATTGCAGTTTTTACCTGCCTGTGATTGCATATTTTGTCACCTGTTTTGTGTTTTAAACTTGCGGTCTTCCCTGCCCATGAGTGCTTGCATTTAACGTGTCGAATTGTGGGATTTGCAGTCCAACCTCTGTAGTTTGTCCCTCTCATTCCTTGGTGACAAATCTGTTTTCCCTCCAAATTTCTCCTTTGCTCTGTGCTAAGACCTGTGTGTTAAAACAGTGCACCCCCAGCCACCACTTTGTGTTCACAAGCCAGTGAGGCCAGCCCCCCTGCCTCTCCCACCAGCAACAGGGATATTCTACATCAGAGGGTGCTTCTGTGAGCTGTTTAAGCTGTATTTACTGGGGCCTGTGCACTTCGTTTTTTGGCCAGCAAGGGGAGTAAAGTTTTACTCAAACAGTATTGTTAGATTTCGAGTTAGTGAAGCCTTTACCTGCAGAAGTCCAAAGTGTGGATTGAGCCTGTCTGTCTCCTAGGAGATTCTGACCAGGAGTAGCAGCTTCCAACTCCCTGGCCAGCAAACCTTGTCTGATGTCTCTGGGACCTTATATGGTCTGCAAGTGGTTGGCACATGTGTACACTGATTGGTGGTTGTATCTGGTGTTTCTATAAGGTTAGGGTAAATGTCCTCATTGGTTGGGTATTTGAGGGTTCTTATTGGTTTCTGGGTCTGTGATTCAATCATTGTATTGTTGGGACTAGGGCTAGGGCTAGGATTTCTTTTGGAAGTAGGGACTAGGGCTTCCTATGTTATTGGTTGCTGGGAGTAGGGTGGGACTAGGGCTAGGGTTAGACATTTATTTGAAAATAGCTATTTAGGGCTTCTGGTGTGATTGGCTGTTAGACTAGTTGTGAGACTAAGAGTAGGGTTAGGCTTTCTATTGGAAGTAGGGACTAGGGCTACCTGTACCATTGGCTGCTTGGACTTGGGTTGGGACTACTGGCATGGCTAAGGCCTTTATTGGATGTAGAGATCAGGGTTTTTTTAACTGATTGGGTGCTTGGACTAGGGCTAAGATTGGCTGTAAGGTCCTGGTCTCCTATTGGTTCTAGATTTTAGGGCTAGTGTTGTGATTGGATAATGTTAGGGCTACGGTTCCCATTGGCTGTAAGGGGCACCTGATTACTAGGGCTATAAAAAGCCAGGCTTAGGGCGTCTCAGCTAAGGGCGGAGAGGATAAGGGTAGAGAGGATAAGGGTAGTTGCCTGTTTGAGCCTATTAAGGGCAGAGAGGACAAGGGTAGTTGCCTGTTTGAGCTTTTTCAAGACTGACCAGGACCAGGGCCAGAAATGCTGCCCTTTTTCTCATTTAGCAATACCCAGCCCACACCATCCACATCCACAAACAGAGCAACACACTCACACCAAATGTACACCACGCACAACACTATGCACAGATTAATGTACAAGCATGCACCACCAACCCAACTAAACCACATCTACACACCCTACTATCCCAACTACCACACATATCCACCATCACCCACAAACAGTACACAACTCCTATATCACTAACCAATACACTCATCACTAACACAACGCCAATCAACACCATACATAACTACATCCCATTCAGATACACTCTCCCTGCTATAATTACACCTAACAGACCACCTGTTATCTCCTACTCTACCCCTCCTTGCATCATCTTACACCTCTTTTACTATACCGATCCCCTAAAACATACCTTTCTAAACACTTTCCTCTGAGTCCTCCCCTCTGAAACTCCTTTTTACTCATCCAAAAGCCTCCTCCTATTGCTAAGACCTAAAAAATAATAATAATAATAATCTTTCAATCTTTTATCCCTCCACTATCCTTTTCAATCGAAATTAACAGACTAACATGTTCACATCTCAAATTCCATAATAACCTATACTAATTTACTACCCAAATAACTGAATAACATATCCACTACTCAAATTACTTCATATTTTTTACTATAATAATTTTCAACAGTAATCCTTCATGGGTTCCGCAGTGGCGTGCTACTCGCCAGAAAAGCGCTTCAACACCCTTCAGGGGTAACAAGTGCTGTATGAATGCAAATCTTTCTTTCCCTTTTATCCCTCCGCTATTCTTCTCACTCCAAGTAACAGACTAATATCCACCACTGAAATTACCTCATATTTCACCATTTTAATTCACCACTAATCCTTTATAGGCTTCCTGAATAGCGTGCGTCAACAAGCAATAAATAAATACAAACCTTTGTCCTCCTCTATCCTTCTGCTATCATTCCAAATCCAAATAACTGACTAACCTATCCACCACTTAAAATGTAGTTGCATGTTTCACTATACTAATTCAACACTAATCCTCTATGGGTCCCGGAGTAGCGTGCTACCCGCCGAAAAAGTGCTTTGACGCCTCGTCAGGGGTAGTAAGCACTATATAAATGCAATTACAATACAATACAAAATGTTGCTGTTCATTCATATGGGGCAAACAATACATAATGTCGCTGCTCATTCATATGGGGCAAACACTATCTACAAATTGGACTGGGTAGGGGAATTTTTCCATCCCTTACAAGGCAGACCTCAAGGAAGGCCGGTAGAGGCAAGAGCTGGAAGACAATGATCCAAGACATTCTCATTACTTCCCCACTCTGAATTCTTGATGGGGTGAAAGATGAGGTGTGAGGGAGGGGCTGGGGAGCACCTTCTATTGCAACAAGAAAGCTGTGTGAAAAACAGGGACTAAGAGTAAAACAAATACTTTCTAGCCCTGTATTTTGTGCTTGGGATAGGAGGCACAGAGTAAAACCTTCCTACAAGCCTCCATCACTGCCATAAACCTTGGGATTGTTGTGTGAGCAGTGTGGGAGCTACGAAGAGTGATCATTGCACCCCACCCGCCCCTTACCAAGCATAGCCACAGATTGTCAAGAGGACTTGGAAACAGGTGGCTTCCATTTTATTACTGCCTAAGCCGCTCCCTTGATAATGCCCAGTGATGACCTTCATTAGAGGACCTACGAGGGTTTTGATTTCATCTTACTTAGGTACAAGTTGTAATGTACTATAACCATTGCGCTAACAATTGCTCTCAGCCCTTTCCCTGACCATGCTTAGCCATAGATCCCATGAACAGGGCTTAGGGGAGGAAGGCAACCTTCATAAATAGGTACATGTTTTACTGTACTCAGATCATGGACTCAGTCATCCTTAGAAAATAACTAGCATGTGTTGAAGCTCCAACCTCTTTAATCTTTAAGGAGGGTCGATTCACAGGAAAAGGGGCATCCATTTGTCAGAGGCCAAGGGGCAAGCAGGGGTTACTGGGCCTAACTCTAGTAGCTGAGGCCTTTTACTTCTGATGTCCTAGGGTCCGACCAACTAGTAGTCCTGAGCAACTGGGTCACGTACCCCTCAGCACTTAATTCTCAGTGGTAGCATGAGTGGGTTCAAGGTGTTCACAGGCTCAAGACTCAAAATGCGTAACTACAATACATGAATGTCAAACCAAATACTTGCTTTCATGACAACAGCATTATTTACATATATGAACAATGTCAAATAAAACACACATAAACAATCCACACACAGCCCTTCTCCTTAATCCAATTCCCTTAAGGAGCAAGTCTGCGTCTTGTCCTCCACACTTCTATGTGTCCCTCCCACATACTACTAAATTATAAGCTTACATGTGTGCAGGCTCTGCAGCTTGGGGAGGAAGGAAGAACTCCACACACATAAGCATTGGTAGTGCGGAGTCATAAAACTTCACCCGTAGTTGCGAATTGCATTTGTTCGTACATTTTCTATTATCACAAAACATACCATAAAGGGCAGTTTGTAAATCGGGCTGATTTTGTTCCAGCGCTGTAGGAAGAGGGCACGTTTTCCCTGGGCTCTGCTGCCTAACGGTCAGTCTTACCTGCTTCTGCTGTGATACAGAAGATCCTCGAAGCATGCAGCACTCTAGGGTTGAAGTGGACTGGTGTGGATGCCAGAGATGCTATCAGCCTCATCCCCTTTCTGAGGTAGGCCCAGGCCCATCTGACCAGTGACCTCCTTCAAAATCAAACATCCCTTTTTAAAAGTGTATAATAGCTTGACTCTTCCTTCCTCCAGTGTGTGTCCCGCTCAGATCTCAAGAATGGAGCAAACCATAAATCATCTGGGGGTTCCTCCTCAAGCCTCTTCAAAGGCCCTTGGTTTCCAATATGGAACCCACAGGCTTCCCTCTCTTGTACTACCCACAGGCACACATACATGCAAAACACCACACAGGCTTCCATGTACTGTGCAACTGACAGACACACACACTTCCCAGTGTGCCCACATGAAACACATGCGTAATACACAGAGCTACTAATCACAAGCTTTAGGCAAAGGGCAAGGCCGACAACACACAGCTCATCCTCTCACTATCCAAATATCCCTCCAACACTAAAGCTAACTTCCACAGATGCATGATTAACATTGTGGACTTGATGAAGGACAACTGTCTCAAACTCAACACCGAAAAAACAGAAGTCCTCATCTTTGGGAACAGCACCTTGCAATGGACCGACAAATGGTGGCCTGTGGAGCTCGTTGCAGACCCGGCCCAACAGACCACGCCTGCAACCTCAGCATCATCCAGAATAGCAAGCTATCCATGGAGAAGCAAGTCAACACAGTATCAGCCGTATGCTTCCACACCCTATGCATACTCCAGCGACTCCCAGCAAACTCCAGGAGGACCATCACGCAAGCACTGATCACAAGCCGACTGAACTATGAAAACACGCTCCACGTAGGAATCACTGCATGCCTCCTTGAGACTCCAGACTATACAGAACTCAGCAGCAAGACTCAAACGTGACCTCCTCAGTCAGAAGGACCCACATCACACCACATTTCAAGAAACTACACTGACTCCCCATTCAGGAGAGATACTAGTTCAAGATGCTAACCCAAGTCTACAAGGTCCTACAAAACGACCAGCATACATCAATAAAGGTCACAATGGTTTATGAGGAGCTTCTGAATTTAGCGGAGTCTAACAGCACAAACTTGTCACACACTTGGGAAAAACCACCCTGGCCAAAGTAGGCTAGCACAATTCACTAGGCTGGAAGAAAAGCAAATGGCAGACATACTTTCATTAACTAAGTCAGGATCTCCACTTGATCCTTGCCCTCCATACATCTTACACCTTGCCCCAGATAAAGTCTGTGCATCGCTGACCCCTCTGCTTAACCTAGTTATTGGAACTGGGATTTTTTCAGCTGGATAGAAAAAGGCCTGTATAAAGCCAATTTAAAAAAAACCTCCTCTGATCCTTTAGAGGCCAAAAATTACAGCCCCATCTCCTGTTTACCTCTCCCCTCTAAGATTCTAGAGAAGGCCATTAATGTGGAACTAACTGCTTATCTGGAAGAGAATGTCATTCTTGACTCCACCCAGCATGGGTTCAGAGCACAGCATTCTACAGAATCCGCTTGGATCCTGGCTACAGAGGAGATAAGAAAGGCACTGGATGAGGGTGGCAGGACGGCTCTAATACTGTTAGACTTCACAGCAGCTTTTGACACTGAAAATCATACAGTGTTAATTGATAGGCTGGAGTCCGTGGCAGTCACCGGTAAGGCCTTGTCCCTTCTCTCTTCCTTTCTCGAGTCCAGAGAACAAATAATGTACTGGGAAGGTCTTAGATCGGAACAGTTAATCCTCCCGGTGGAGTCCCCCAGGGCTCAGCACTTTCACCCACCCTGTTCAACATCTATGTAACACCATTAGCAAGGTTAATCAAAAGTCATGGACTAACGCTTGTGTCGTACGCTGACGACACACAATTGGTAGTGTCAGTAACTCAAAACAACAATATGTCAGCTGAACGCTTTTGTAACTGTCTTTCCTCTGTTATGTCCTGGATGAATGTCAACTTTTAAAAAATAAACACAGAAAAAACCGAGATTCTGGAATTTGGCAAACAACCTTCCTTTTGGAATCACCACTGATGGCCCCCTACAGCTGGCATTTGCCCGTAACCGGTGGCCAATGCCAGAAACCTCAGCTTTCTGACCTGTGCGCCCCAAATTAATCAAGTGGTTTCTACGTGTTTTTTCACTCTCAAGATACTGCATAAAATTCTTCCATTCATCCCATTCTCTCTTAGGAAAACGGTGGTTGCCGCCCTTATTCTATCAAGGATAGATTATTGTAATGCTCTTTATTGGGGCGCTGGAGTAAAGCAGCTGAATAAGCTTCAGTCACTCCAAAATGTTGCAGCTAGACCATTCCACTTCGGCCAGTATAAAACAACTACATTGGCTAACAGTGAGATGACGGGTGGAATTCAAAGCCCTATCTATGCCTAGTGCACAAAGCACTTTATGGAGGCGGGGCAGAAGACGTGCAACGATTATTCCCCCGGTAAATTCCTTCGCGCTGCTTAAGGTCTTCGGACAGTGGATTGGTTCTTCCCCCAAAGTTGAAACGGGTCAGGCTTAACGCTTTTCATTCCTGGCAGCCAAACTATGTAATTCTCTCCCCGTCTCTCTCAGATTACAGCCCCTCGGTCCATTTTTAGGAAAACTATCAAAACCAGGTGCACACGCATGACCAAAAATAATTATAAATTTGCAGCTATTCACTCAGGGCAGGGAAACAAGTCTGTCACCATGCGAGGGACTTTTCCATCCAAACACTTGTACTCAAAGACTCAGGGAAGACTGTTTAAACTCAGTTTATTTATTCAAATATCAAAATAATCATTACAGAAAGTAAAAAGAATGCTCATGCACAACATATAAGCAAGAATTTCTCAATAATGCAGAAAAGTTATGGTAACCGAACCAAGCCTATATTAAGCATAAATATTCTAATAACATAATCACTTAACACTCATGTTGTAATGTACTGTGATCATTGCTCGCAGCCCCTAGGCTGACCATGGCTAGCCCCAGATTGTCAAAAAGGACCTAAGAGAAGATGGCATCCACTGTAGGTACATGTTGTAAAAAACTGTGATCTCTGTTTCTGTCCCTTCCTTGACCCTACTAGGTGAGAGATCTTCAACAGACTACATGGCAGGTGAGAGCATCCATCTAAGGATCTGATTTAAACCCGCCCGACTCGTCCTCGGCATTCCCCGGCACAAACACATCAGCCAACACCTTCAAATGCTCCACCGGCTCCCCGTGGAGAAAAGAGTCACCTTCAAAATCCTCACCTATGCCTACAAATGCGTGCACAACACCAGGCCCAAATACCTCAACAACAGAATCAACTACCACTTACCCAAATGGCACCTCCGATCTTCCAACCTCGCACTGGCCGAAAGCCCACGTGTCCGCAGACCTAGAGCAGGTGGGAGATCCTTCTCTCACATTGCGGCCAAAACCTGGAACAAGCTCCCAGCAGACATCAGACTCGCCCCCTCCATGAACACTTTCAGGAAGGCCCTCAAGACCTGGCTTTTCGGCTAATGGAGCTGTGAACCACCACACCTCCCCCCAGCGCCTTGAGACTCTCACAGGTTAGTTGCACGCTCAACAAACCAGATTGATTGATTTAGTTTGCCAAATGGATATTTCGTCCTTGTTACAAGTGCATTATATCCTAATACACTATCTGGCTTTGGTAAAATTCCTTTATCCATCTTGAGCTCCTTCATGCTACTGCAGATCACAACCAGTACGCTTACCTTATCAATTTGCATCAGAACGGGACTACCCATGCTTTCATTTCTTATCCTGTCGTGACTGAACACATTTTCTACATAAGACCATGGCACATTCTTATGAAACAATAACTGACCTCTCCTCTTCATTCTTTCAACAAATAAATCTGTTCCATCCATTATTTCAATTAGACTTTGAATTTGAATTTAAAAACATTTATTGAGCGCGCTTATACCAAGCGGTTTCATGGCGCTTTGAGGATTACGACCAACGGACAGCAGCAGGGGAGGGCATACTAGGTGGTAAAGGCACTAGAAAAAAGAAAAGTTTTCAAGTTTTTCCGGAACTCTAAATAAGAGGATGAAGTTCGGAGCGCCAGGGGGAGGGAGTTCCAGAACACTGGTGCAAGGGCCGCAAATTTCGCCCCACCAGCTTTCTTTTTCTTAAAGCGGGGTATGGCCAGAAGTGCCATGTGGGTAGAGCGGAGTTCTCTGCCCGGTAAGTAGGGACTGACAGCCGAGCAAATGAACTCGGGAGCAGTGCCCATCCTGGCCTGAAAAGTGAGGCAGCCTAGTTTGAATAGGGACCGTTCTCTCACGGGCAGCCAGTGCAGTGCCTTCAGCAATGGAGTGGCTCGATGGAATTTGGGCAGTCCATGAATCAGGCGGGCAGCCTGATTCTGCACTAACTGCAGGCGGTGTATGGCATAGGCCGGTGCGCCATTATAGACTATGTTTCCATAATCAAGGCACGAGAGCACCATAGCCATTACAATGACCTTTAGCGCCGGAAGGGAGAAAAAGCGGGATATTTTCCTGATTATCCTGAGAGAGAAGAAGCAGGAGGATACCACCGAACTGACTTGGGGGTGCACAGAAAGTTGAGAGTTGAGCAGAATCCCAAGGGTTTTAACTTTGGGGACCGGGAGTGGGGGGACACCAAGTGATGAGGGCCAAAATGATGGGGACCATGGACTGCAACCACCCCCAGTCAAGACCAGCTCAGTCTTGTCTGGATTGAGCTTGAGGTGGTTGCAGTTCATCCAGTCCTGAATGAATAACATAACAGTATGAACATTCTGAGCGGATGAGGGGGAGTGGGAAAGGTTGAAGATTAGCTGGAGGTCATCGGCGTAATTGAACACCGTGACCTCCAGCTGCTGTAACATAAAAATGAGGGGGTAGATGTATAAATTAAACAAAAGGGGAGAAAGTGATGAGCCCTGGGGGACGCCACACTTCACCTTACGGGAGGCGGCAGTGAAGCCAGCAAGGTGGACCGCCTGAGCCCTGTCACACAGGAAGGACTCAAGCCATGCGAGGGCTAAGCCCTCTATGCCCGCCCTCCTGACACGGGTGAGAAGGATGGAATGGTCCACCGTGTCAAAGGCGGCGGACAGGTCCAAGAGGATAAGGGCCTGCGGGAGATTGGTGTCGATGCCTTCGCGAAGTCCACCCATTACCGAGATCACTACCTTCTCCGTGGAGTGTAGAGGTCGGAAGCCGCCTGGCGGGCGGAGAGGCAATGATTTGCCTCCACATGGGCGCTCAGGGTGGTGGTAACGTGGGTTTCCAGAACCTTTCCCAAATAGGGCAACAGGGAAATGGGGCGGTAATTGGAAGGGGATGAGGGATCGGCACCAGGTTTTTTCAGGATTGGAATAACAACCGCTGCTTTGTGAAAGTTGGGGACGACACCGTTGCTGAGCGAGTCGTTAAGGAGTGTGAGAGGGGGGGCAGGGAAGGCCAAAAAAATTTCTCTGAGGACGTGAGCGGGGCCAAAGTCCAGGGGAGAGCCCGATTTTACCCGTTGGAGCAACGGGGGAAGTGAGTCCAATGTCAATGGAGGAATGATGGTCAATTTGGAGGCAGTGGGTGGGGGAGAGGGGTTAACGAATGTTGGTGAGGGAAGGGGTATGTTAGTTTTGATCTTTGCAACCTTCTCAATGAAAAATTCATTGAGCGAGTTGCATAAATGTTGGGAAGGGGGGATCGTTGCTGTGGCTCTATCAGATGAAGCTAATTCGTGTACCGTGGCAAAAATTTCTTTAGATTGGGACTCTGCCGCTAATATCTTATTAGAGTAAAAGACAGTCTTGGCCTCAAGAATGGCTTTTTTATAGGCCTGGAGGACAGAGAGATATGCAGTTTTCAGTACAGGGCAATGGGCTCTCCTCCAAGCTCGCTCAGCTCTCCGCGCAGCTAGCTTTTTTGCCTTGAGGTCTGAGTTGAACCATCTATTAGCTGCGTGGGCCCTTTTAACCGTAATCCGTCTCAGGGGGGCGAATTCGTCGCCCGATTGGGTCAGCCAGTTGTTAATGGTTGCCAGCTGAGCTGGGGCTGTGAGGCCTGAGAGGTCAGGGCTAGTCTCAGCCAAGGACGAGCAGAGGGACGGCATATCGGCTTTGCCCCATTTCCTGGTCCAAATGTTTTTGCGGAGTAGAGGCTTGGCATCAGGGGCTAAGGCAAGGGAAAATGAAATAAGAAAGTGATCGGACCAGGGGCAAGGGGAAACAATAGGAAGTGATGTGGGGACATTTAAAGCTGATTTTCTATCAGGGGACTGGCCCATCCCCCAGGATCTGCTATTTGTCCAATTTACAATATGCATCCTTGACCGCAATCACACCACTAGTTACCAGTATGAGCAGTGTTGTGTTTAAAACCAGTTTCTTTGTATGTAAAGAACTGCATATCAAAGGCAATGTTTTTGTAGGAACTGCCCCAACCTTTCGTGCCAGGATAGATCGTCCTCCTCTGTCGCCACGTCTCTTACCTGCACTCTCTGGTTATCCCGTCTTTGTCCTCCTCTAACCTCTTCACTCCTAAGATATCCTCTCTTTTCTCGTGACTGTTAATGTCTTATCCATCGCCTCTTTCATGCCCTCCTGGTTTACTACAGAGGAGAAGCATGCTTGAATCCAGCAAGATGGACTGTAAACACACTTAGAAAAATGATGCTGGTGAAATAAGTAAGTGCTTACACTCAGGGCACAAAATGTATAAAGATCCTCCGGCATCATTGCTATTTCCACTGCCTTCTTCGTCCCAGTCATTACTTATGTACACAAAGCTATTGCCTGTAAAGATGTTTCTCTCTACGTAATAATGATAACCCTGTCCTCCTGGATTTGACCTCCTCTGTGACTTTAGAAACAACCTGTAATATAAAACGAATTGCTAGACTTGCTATGCAGTGCTGTGCTGCATTTGGTGAGCTTTGTTCTGGTTATTCCAACAATATTGTGCTGAGGTCTGCTCAGACAACTATCAACAGAAATTACTCTGTGAACTTTGACATTAAGGCACTTATATTTAAGACCAGCTCAGGCAGAAGTAGTTGACTAGTTACTGTACCTCGTTATTTTGCTAATTTCTGCTTCTAAGGGCACGGTGACCCCTGAACGATACAGAGCATTGGTTGATAAACTTCAATACAAAAAACATATTAATCTTCTGAGAAAATACAAATTTATAAAAATGCCATCAAATGACTTGTGGGTTTCCAAGAATCAATATCATAAGCAAATGAAATTTTAGATCAAAGTTTTCCGAGAGCTATGGACTGAAAGTCATGTATGCTGACAGAGAATCTGAGCTGATAGTGAAGCGCCATAGCATAGGCAGTTATAGAGTGAATCTTGGGTTGTCCAGGCATATCAGTTCTTCACTCCTCTAGGCACTCAGATATTCTGCAACCTGGAGCTCACCTGCAAAGTAATCTTCCTTCATTATGAGTTCAATTTGTTATGGATCACACTTCACTGCTAAATCAGATCCTCTGGTTGGTCAAACTGTACTATGTAATTTGAGAAGGCTTGCGACATCTACGGAAATGATAGGGGCTAGATGTTCACTTTCCTCTTGCCTGATCATTCAGAGTGCCTGATGAACGTTCCTACGGAGTCAGCAATCACAACAGCCTCACCTGTAGGAGAGCATCATTGCATGTACACGGATACTGATATATTAATTGTTGATTGCACAGGCTCCTTCCTGCACACTCAACTTCACAGTTGCCTTAACTCATGTACTATGTCTTTAAAATTGCCAATATTAAGTGTTTTTTCCATTAATATGGTTTTATTAAGACTTTGTGCAGTTTAACCAAAAAAGTAAATGGGCAGAGTAAATAAAGCAACTATACAGTCAAGGGTAGAGCCTCTGAGCACAGGTGGCAGTTAGAACAAGAGCTAGCACCCACATGAACAGGTGGAAGCTAGACCTCATGTGCATAGTTGGCAGCTATAACCACTATGCAGAGCTGGAGTTTAAAACCCGATGCAAAGGTGCAGGTTAAGACCCCAAGCACAGGTGGATAGTGAAAACTCTGGAACCCGTTGACAAATGTGGAGGATAAAACCATAAGTGGAAGCTAAAATCCTTGTGTACAGGTGAGGGTTGAAACC
Organism: Lissotriton helveticus; assembly: GCF_964261635.1. Taxonomy (NCBI): domain Eukaryota; kingdom Metazoa; phylum Chordata; class Amphibia; order Caudata; family Salamandridae; genus Lissotriton; species Lissotriton helveticus. The sequence continues at coordinate 2,124,722,524 of NC_136067.1, read as the reverse complement.
ACTATTTACAGGTGGATGTTAGAACCTTGGAGCACCGGTGGAGGATAATACTCGGATGGCTAGGGGGCAGATAGAACCTCTTTGCACATTATGCATCACAGGGATTCATACAACAGGGAAGCACTAGTAGAATGTCACAATATTCTGCCTTATTCACAGTCAGACAAAGTGGAAAATCATTTTGTTGTATTCGTTTTTCAAGTGGAACCTCATGAAACTCATCTACAATCATGGAACAATTACCCATGACCAGAAGATGGGTCAGTGGTGTCTTACTGATCCTTTGATCTTTGGAAATGCAGTTTATCTCAAACTGGGGTTTCAAGACCTACATTATGTGTGGCTTCAACTACTTTCACACTCTCCATAACACCTCGTGCATATGGACAGCAACATATGTGTGACATGATTGGCACACTGGATTAATGGAAAAGTAATGTAGAGCAGTTCTTAATTTATGGGATCAGTTTTACATGATACTTTTATCTTTTTTTACAAGGGCTTAGCACAACCATTGTTTAGTCTATGGGGTGCCTGGTACTGAAAAAAACATAAATCACACAATTTAATGGGGCATTTCAAATTCAAGTCAGTCAAGGACAGAAGAACAAATAAATTCTGAATAAGAAAGCTTACTCTTTTTGTAACACCTCATGGGCTGACCAGATGTTTCATATTTAGTGAGAAAGTCATGTTTTTTAACCATATGTCCTGACAGATTTTAAAAATGTAGCATGTTCTTGTTTCAGGGGGTTAAATTAATACTTTTTTCTCCGTCCCAGTGCAAAATCAGTTAGAAGGCTCAAACAGATAGCAATTGAATAACATATACTACTGAGTATAACGCTGCATATAATTCCCAATATACCCTAATTACTTTGATTTCTATGCTGTCAAGTGCTGTCAATTATGCCAGTCTGTGCTCATTGGTAACTGCAAAACTGTTATTTCTACTTATATGTTTGTGGCATGTCCCAGTTTTCAGTTTCAGTAATTTGGTCACCCTACCCTTCTTACATTGTGTGATATGAGGTAACCCACTAGAGTGAAATTTGTAGTAAATACTTTCTTATATTCAGTTCATTCTTGTGGTTTCTGTCAGTTGTAAACTTTCATGTTACATTTTATATTCCTATCTAATGAATGTCTTGTCACAGTCTGAAAATTCTAACCACTGTGGACTCTCTGAGCTTTGTCACATTCAATAACATTCATATTGTTTCTCTGTGGTTTGGACATTCTGGTGTACCAAGACGTTTCTTTTTGTAATGAAATATTTATCACATTTGAAAAATTCATATGGTTTCCCTCCAGAATGGGATATCTACTATTGCATTAGCTCATCCTTTCTACTAATTGCCTTGTGTTATATTCGTGTAATGATATTCAAAACACTCACTGGAGTTGGAATATTGCTGTGTTTTTTGAGAAAAAGAAGGAAAATGTTTCTTTTTCTTAGTGTCCCCTCACTCACCAGGGTTGCCCCACGGTGACATGCTTCATCATTGGGGCCATCCCAGCCCTCTACGGACTGGGGTGTGCTGCGACTTGCGAAATACGTAGGAGCACTTTAAGTGATAGATTATGTGTGGTGCGTGGACTGTGATGGGGTGGAGTGGATTATGTGTAAGTGAGTTAAAACTACCTTCCTAGTAAGCTACAAATGATTTGTTCTTGCTCCTAGTGGGTAAATTAAAAACAGGGTGGAATACTAAGGTGCCTAAAGAATAATGAGTTTAGGTGTACCTATAGATTCCTGTCAACATGTTTCGAGCATTCCCCAAGCTCTTCCTCAGGACTACACAGGGACCAGCCCTGTGTTCGCCACTCCTAATAGTGCTCAAGTGAGCTTATTGAAAGAAGAATAAATAATAAATAAATGCTGCAAGGTTAAGCATACATTAGTACCTACGTAAGGAAATAATCACGTGGTATATGTCAAGGGATCTAACTGTGCCCCATGCACGCGGAAGGTATGTTGGTATCCCTTCTATTTAGAATCAGGATACTCAGGCCGAATCACCTACACTCGCACCTCCGGACCGGAGGTGCGAGTGTAGGTCATTTGGCCTGAGTATCCTGATTATTTATTATTTATTCTTCTTTCAATAAGCTCACATGAGCACTATTAGGAGTGGCAAACACAAGGCTGGTCCCTGTGTAGTTCTGAGGAAGAGCTTGGGGAATGCTCGAAACATGTTGATAGGAATCTATAGGTACACCTAAACTCATTATTCTTTAGGCACCTTAGTATTCAACCCCGTTTTTAATTTACGCCCTAGGAGCAAGAATAAATCATTTGTAGCTTACTAGGAAGGTAGTTTTAACTCACTTACACATAATCCACTCCACCCCATCACAGTCCACGCACCACACATAATCTATCACTTAAAGTGCTCCTACGTAGTTTGCAAGTCGCAGCACACCCCAGTCCATAGAGGGCTGGGATGGCCCCAATGATGAAGCATGTCACCGTGGGGCAACCCTGGTGAGTGAGGGGACACTAAGAAAAATAAAAAAAATCATTTTTCTAAAAAAACACAGCAATATTCCAACTCCAATGAGTGTTGTGAATATCATTACACGAATATAGCTAGGCTCCTGATCTCTGGTCCAGAGGTTTTCTTGTTGTGATTTATTTTTGGAGGGTGAGCCTCAGCTTTTTCCCTCTATCTCCCTTTTGTTTTGAATACATACTAATTGCCTTGTCACATTCAGTGCGTTCATATGGTTCCTTCCTTGTATAGAGATTCAAATGTTTATTTAGTGATGAGTTTCTGCTGAATTTCTTTTCACATTGAGTAAATCTGGGTTCTCACAATTGTCAGATTTCAAATGATATAGTTGTCTAGCCTTTGTACTGTATGCCGCGTCATATTCAGTACACCGATGTGGCTTCTCCCGGTGGAAAATCTCATATGAGAAAACAGTCTTGATTTTTGTGAATAAATGACTTGTCACATTCTTCTTTTGACAGCACATTGTCTCTCTCTTAGTTATGAATGCATTGTCTCATTCTGATCAGTAATATGGTTTCCAACCTGTATGAACCAATCAATGTAAAAATGGTCCTCACTTTTCAATAAATGCTGTGTTGGATTGAGTACATCCATATAATTTGCCCCGGTGTGAATTCACATGGTCTGTCTCCTGTGTGGGTTCTCCGATGTTGCAATAAATGTTTTTTTCTAATGAATGCCTTGTCAAACCAATTACAAGCATGATTACTTCCCATGTGGATTTTCTGATCTAGTACTAATAGGTGCTTTAAAGTGAATATCTTGTCCTACAGTATATTCAGTATATTCACAGGGTCATTCTCCAGTGTGGACTTAATGATGCTGTATTACAATGTTCTTTGCAACAAATGCCTTGTCACATCAAGTGTATTCATATTGTTTCTCCCCAGCGTGGACTTTCAGATGTAGCATTAGGCAGTCCTTTGAAAGAACCCCATTCTCACAATCACTACAACCATATGGTTTCTCTCTAGAGTGGATTTGATAGAGTTGTATTAGCATGTGCTTTAGATTGAATCACTTTTAGCACATTCATATGGTTTCTCTTCAGTGTGGGTTTTCTGATGCGCTTTAGAGCGAATGCCTTTTCACATTCAGTACATTCTTATGGTGTCTTTCCTATGTGGACTTTCAGATGTTCCATTAAGTGTGTCTTTCTGATAAATGCCCTGCCACATTCATTGCATTCGTATGGTCTCTCCCCTGTGTGGGTTTTCTGATGTTCCCACAAGTGGTGTTTTCTACTGTATGCCTTGTCACATTCAGTGCATTCATATGGTTTCTCTCCAGTGTGGGTGTTCTGATGTACCATTAAGTGCTGTTTTCTAAAGAATGCTTTGTCACACTCACTACATCCATAGGGTTTCTTCCCAGTATGGACTTCCTGATGATATTCAAGCTGGTGCTTTAGAGTGTATGCCTTGTCACATTCAGTACATTTATATGGTGTCTCTCCGGAGTGGACTTTCTGGTGTCGCTTTAGGCTTCTCTTAGCAAAAAATGCCTTGTCACATTCATTGCACTGATATGTCTTCCCAGTGTGGGTTTCCTGATGCCGCATTAACTGCTGTTTTGTAATAAATGCCTTTTCACATTCACTACAACAATATGATTTATTTCCGGTGTGTCTCTTCTGATGTAGTATAAGGTTGTACTTTGTAGTAAATGCCTTTCCACAGTCAGCGCAATCATATGGTTTCTCTCCAGTGTGAGTTTTCTGATGTTGCTTTAATTCCGTTTTTGTAACAAATGCCTTCATACATTCACTACAACCATATGGTTTCTCTCCAGAGTGGAATTTCTGATGTCGCAAGAGATGGCCTTTTCTTAAGAATGCCTTCTCACATTCACTACAACCATATGGTTTCTCCCCGGTGTGGATTTTCAGATGTTGCAAGAGATAGTTTTTTGCAATGAATGCCCTGTCACATTCACTACAAATATATGGTTTCTCCCCGGTGTGGATTTTCTGATGTTGTAAGAGATAGTTTTTTGCAATGAATGCCTTGTCACATTCACTACAAATATATGGTTTCTCCCCGGTGTGGATTTTCTGATGTTGTAAGAGATATCTTTCTCTATAGAATGCCCCGTCACATTCAGTGCATTTATAAGGTTTCTCCCCAGTATGGAATTTCTGATGTACAATAAGGGCTTCCTTAGTAATGAATGCCTTGTCACATTCAGTGCATGTATATGGTTTCTCACCAGTGTGCAATCTCTGATGTCGTATTAGGGATTCACGTGTATTGAACGCCTTGTTACATTCCATGCATTCATATGGTTTCTCTCCAGTGTGGACTCTCTGATGTCGTATTAGTTCTCTGTTAGTAATGAATGCCTTCTCACATTCATTACAACCGTAAGGTTTCTCTCCAGTGTGGATTTTCTGATGGTGCTTTAACAGCGCTTTTGTAACGAATGCCTTGTCACATTCAGAACATGCAAAAGGTTTCTCCCCATTGTGGACTGCATAATGTTTATTTCGCTCTCCCCTTGTACAGAATGCCTTGTTACATTCAGTGCATTTATATGGTTTCTCCCCTGTGTGGACTGTATGATGTCGCATTAACTCGTTTTTTGTAATGAATGGCTTGTTACATTCTGTACAGTTATATGGTTTCTCTCCAGTGTGGATTTTCAGATGTCGCATTGCGGATTCCTTTACAATGAATGCCTTGTCACATTCAGTACATTTATATGGCTTCTCTTCAGTATGCATTCTCAGATGTCGCATTAGAGATGTCTTTCCAACAAATGTCTTGTCACATTCTGTGCATTTGAATGGTTTCTCTCCAGTGTGGATTTTCAGATGTTGCTTTAGATTTGTCTTTGCAGAGAAGGACCTGTCACATTCACTACAACGAAAGGGTTTCTCTCCAGTGTGGATTTTCAGATGTTGCATTAGGTTTGTCTTTGCAACAAATGACCTGTCACATTCACTACAATGAAAGGGTTTCTCTCCAGTGTGGATTCTCAGATGTCGCATTAGGGATTCCTTTACAATGAATGCCTTGTCACATTCAGTACATTTATATGGCTTCTCTTCAGTATGCATTTTCAGATGTCGCATTAGAGATGTCTTTCCGACAAATGTCTTGTCACATTCTGTACATTTAAATGGTTTCTCCCCAGTGTGGATTTTCAGATGTTGCTTTAGATTTGTCTTTGCAGCGAATGACCTGTCACATTCACTACAACGAAAGGGTTTCTCTCCAGTGTGGAATCTCTGATGCTGTTTTAACAGCTTTTTGCCAATAAATGCCTTGTCACATTCACTACATTTATATGGCTTCTCTCCAGTGTGGAATCTATGATGTTGGTTTAACAGCTGTTTGCTAATGAACGCCTTGTCACATTCAGTACACTTATATGGCTTCTCTCCTATGTGGATTTTTAGATGTTGCATTAGGTTTGTCTTTGCAACAAATGACCTGTCACATTCAGTACAATGAAAGGGTTTCTCTCCAGTGTGGAATCTCTGATGTTGCTTTAACAGCTCTTTTCTATGGAATGCCTTCTCACATTCAGTACATTTATAAGGCTTCTCTCCAGTGGGGGTTTTCAGACTGTGCGTTAGGTTTGCCTTTGCAATGAATAACTTGTCATATTCTCTACATTCATATGATTTTTGCCCAATGTGGAGGTTTGGTTGTCGTATTAGCTCTGCCTTTGTAATGAATGCTGGATTAGATTCAGTTAGTTTAAAAGGTTTCCCATCAGTATGGACATTCTGATGCGACTGCAAGTTTCCCATTGTTATGAATATGTTTTCCTCAGCAGGGCTTGCCTGATCTATCAGCAGGTGTCCTTTTGCATGCAATCTGACATTCAGTACATTCATATAACTTCTTCCAGGTGTAAAGACTCTTTTAATTGAATGTCTGCCCACATTCCTTACATTTATATGCTCTCAGTCTTGTGTGGGCAACCTTGTGCAACTTTAGATGGCCTGTGGCCCTGAATGTTTGATCACATTGAGAATATTTATAGTCATTCCATTATGCGAACCAAAGTCACAATAAATAAATACTGTCTTTCTTCTATGCTGACTTCATGTGCTCCTTATAGAATACTATAAAATTTGCTTTGAGTGCGTTAGTACATTTAGAAAGTTCTCTCTTCCCTAGTGTCTCGCAGGATAGTCTTTTTGAGTAGAGTATTTTTTTTCACGCTGCTTGAGAGCGTAGATTAAGATATTTTATTGATTATAAACAGGTCTTCTTGGGGTAGGTTTAATGCCCAACTTTGCCTTTAAAAATAGCCTTCTGTCCTTTCCATCTTCCATTCTTAAAGCATTTCTTTCATCTGTAAAAAAAAAAAAAAAAGTACATCAATACTAAATAAACTATAATTATGATCTAATCTTTTTCAGAAAGCCATATACTGCACATTTATAAAAAAGTGAAAGAAACTCTGAAATACACTTAGTCGTCCCTGTTTTCAGTTTCTATTTGATGTGAACTGCAGATGGGGATTATTCAGTGTAAAAATCAGTGGTTATCAGTGTTTAGATGTTTTTAAGCTGAGCAAATTCCTTTTCACAGTTTCTATCTAGGGCTTTCAGAGACTTTTGCTTTTTACTGTTTGCTTTGTGCATGAGCGTTGCAGGATAAACAGTGTATATGAGGTTCCCCGTGCTGTGGGTACTCCATGGAACAATACTAGTCATTTGGATTACTTTTGCCCAGGAGCTCCCTTGACCAGAGGGAAAAAAAACACTAGATACACTCTCTAGTACATTACATGCTTGCAGAAGCACAACATGACCAGCTCCTCACCAAGATCTGCCCTTCTGAAAACACAAAGTATGAAACATATATCAAGGGTGACTACACACTGCGCTTCATTTTATCATACAAGCAATCACGATACATTGAGTAAAAGATGTGTTTGCGTACATTTACCATCATGCATTGGGAAGGACAATGGCAGTCCTGCCAGAACCAGTGTGCAACACACCCCTTGACAATCTTTTGAGCATATAGTGCTTATGGTTTGTTCTACGCCAGTCTCTACAGTCTGGCACTGGGTTAGCGTTCTACAGCCACAGAGATTTTCTTAGTTGTTTGCTTTAAGCCTTGGATTCTACATGATTCAACAGTTTTGCTGAAACATCTAAAAACAAAAATACAGACAATAGAGAAATGTAGACAATCCTAAAAGTTGCAGAAATATTGAATTTTGTAAGGAGTAATTTCTGCAGATCAAAGGTTCTTAACCCCTTCTCTGCTAGCCCCCCCTCCCCAACGCCCAGTGAAAAGCCTTTTTCTTTGGCTATTTGGGGTAGTTCGCACTTACACCCTCATAACTTTTTGTCCCGGTAAGGTATCCACGCCAAATTTGCTTCTATTTTTCCAACATCCCACGGATTCTAAAGGTATCAGGTGTTGATGGATTCCACTGAAGGGGACTGAGAATTTAGCCAAATTACAGCTACATTTTGGGTTTTTGGGGAAAAATGAGGAAAAGGTGCTGCAGAAGAAAACATCTGTTTTTTTCCCCTGTAAATGGAATCAATGAAGGGTTTGCGGTGCTAGAGTCACCATCCTCCCAGCAACAATCAAAATTGAATAAAAGCAGATATTTCAACAATGATGTGGCACTTTATTGGGACATGGCCCATTTTAACTATTTTTTGTGATTTCAACCTCCTTCCAGTTAGTGGTAAAAAAGCTTGTGAAATCCATGGTGGATACCAGAAAGCTATAGATTTTTGAAAAGTAGTCACACTCCTGAATTCAGCAAGGGGTCACTTGCGTAGCTCCTTCAAGTTTTTCCTATAGAAAGTAACAGTTGAAATAAACAAATATTGAAATAGATTTTTTTTAAAACTGCCATTTGTACATTTCATTTTCATCTGTAACTTCTTCCAACAATGCCAGATATTTTTTAAAGCAATACTCCATTACATTCACTGGACCCTTCTGGTTGCAGGGATATACAGAGTTTGTAGGTTCACCAAGAATCCGAGGTACTCAGAGCCAATAACTGAGCTGCACCTTGTAATGTTTTTTTCATTATGTACCAGGTAAATATAGCAAATCATCTGGTAAAATATAAAGAGTGCAAAATAGGTATAAAGGAAAACTATGTATTTCCGAAATGGTCATAAGATATGGAGTTTAGGAGCAGTTTGTATTTGCACATCCCTGAAATGATTGCTGCAAATACTATTATGTGAATTAGAGGGCATTTCTTAAAATTACTTCTTTCTTACAACAGTCTGACATTTGAAATGCACAAATGCGGAGGTAGACAATTGTTAATACTAATCCGTATTCCCGTAAATCTCCTGATAAAAATAAAAATTTTCCACTGAAAACTGACCCTTTTTTGCAAAATGCCTAGCTGTGAATATTGGGCCCTACCTCAGCTGGCACCTACAGAAACCTAGCCAACCTGTACATTTTTTTAAAACTAGACACCTAGTGGAATCCCGGACTAGGTGACTTGTGTGGCTCTCACCAGGTTCTGTTACCCAGAATCCCTTGCAAACTCTAAAATCTGAGGGGAGCCACACACTTCCTTCCACCCAGCATTCCCCCAAGGCTTTAGATTAAAATTCTACCTCACATGTCTGGGTAAGCCTAGTGCCTGCAACAAGAAAGGGACCAAAAGGCAGCATGAAAACATCACTTTTTTCCAATGAAAACTGACCCTTTTTAGGTTTTGCCTGCAAGTGCGCTAAAAAACCTTATGAGTCTTATGTGGGATCGATGACCCGCCTCCGGCTCCAATTGGCTAGCTCCATAAATGGAGGCTAGCCATTGGGAGCCGGATCTGTCCGTCAAGGCCGGACCAGATTCGGGGGCGTTCCCGTGTTTTTTCCCTGGGCGTGGTTCCGTTAGTCTTGGAGGAGGCCTCTCCTCTACCGGGCCGGATTACACTGCTGCAGCCGTCGGAGTTGGTAAATGTGCGGTGGGCGGAGTTTCGTTTGGGTTTGTTTTCTTGAGTCCATGCCGACCGCCGCCGGAAGAAGTCCAGGTGAGTGTTATTTTATTTTATTTATTGCCTTCCCGCCCCCCCACCCGCTGTCCGTGTGCCCGTTCCCGCCTCCCTCCCGCTCTCCGTCATGTGCTGTCCTGTCTTCCCCGCCCCCCCTCCCGCTGTCCGTGTGTTCCCGTCCCCCCCCCCCGTGCCGAGGGGTTTCCCAGGGACCGGAGTGTTTTCCAACTTAGGGCTCGCACTGCACGGATGGTGCGCGCTGAGTCCTCGAGGCCGCCTGCTCACATCACTGGCGCATTGGGCTAAAGGTATATTATGTTTCATTGTATGTGCTTTCAGATTGCGTTGCTCGTTCCCAACTGCCGGTGACCGGGACACAGCCCTGGTAACTTCCTTTTTTTTGTGCAAGGCATTTACACTGTAAGTATTCCAGATACCCTAATGATTTGGCAAGGAGAACAAAAAAAACCTCTAGAACATGATGTTTGGATGACTTCAAATGATCTCTTGTGTTCGTTTCTGTGGAATCACCGAGGCTTGATGAACACTAAGTGAATCTGATGCATAAACGCAGCTTCTACCTCGATTCTGATAAGTGCCAGATGTGGGGTGCATGTGATGTGTGTGTCTTTGTGATCAGGCAGAATCCATTGCTGTTTTTAACCTACTGTAGCGCTGTCATATTGATTGCCCCCACTCAAGGGCTGTTGCTACGGGGTTTGACTGCAAGGGGCTGGATCTTTTCAAAGGTGGGGTGCTTTGGTGGTGCTGGAGGCAGCAATAGGGTGAGAGAAAGGTGGGGGTCGGGCTCATTAAAAGCTGCATCTCAGAATATACACTCGAAAGAAAAACAGCAAAGCGCACACTGCAAAAATAAAAATCATGCAAAGCACAAAGTGCTTGTTCTCACACTGGAACAAAAGCAGTGATTTAATTCACTTTTAAAATAGATAGGAAGTCGGGTGGGCTAGATTTCTTCTTTTATTTCACTGGATGCACAGTTTTTTAGTGGCTGGTGTCTTTCTACGGACTTTGCCTTGCATTCTTAACAAAGTTAGGCAAAATGGATCATTTGCAGGCCTGGCGAATTAACATTATTACGTGTCTGTTGATTCGATCTTGAATGTAGAGCAACATTTATTTGAAAATGTTACTTTAAGAAAAGGTAACTCCTCAGACATCTGTAGGCAGTAGTGCTTCATTCAAATAAGCACACACACTACTATCGAAGTGACAGATTTTGTATGTACATGTCCTCCATTTACACTCACGATTACAAAGTTACTTTCCGTGAATTGCTTCGAATAAGTCAGAAGCGGCCCATGGTCTTCCGGTGAGGTCGTCAGACACCCCAGACTGAGAATGAAGAGAAACGGAAACACAACTTCTCTAATGCACCCCAGGTGTGTGAATGTGTGAGAGCCGCCCATGGTAAATGGAAGACCAGAGCTGTAAATACTGATGGGAACCAGGAGATGGTATAACAGAAGCACATTACGAACGTCGGCTTCTAATCCTGGTTACAGAATCAAAACTGGTGGAATGTGATGGTCGTAAAGTGCACTTACGCACCGGCCTCCAAGGCAGAACGGCGGCATTCACACATTCAAGATCAGGGGTGGGGTTCTAGGCATTCTTTTGTGTGGCAACCTGAAAAAGTATTTTACACTCACAAACTTACTCCTGTCAAAGCAGCGAAAAGTTCATTTTCATAGTGTGGCTAGGCACGGGGAGATTAAGTGATTTGCCCAGAATCACAGGATGTTTGGCGTCGTAACAGAGACTCGAACCCAGGTCCGTTGGGAGGGGGCACGCAGATATTTAATAAAGGAATTAGCCCCTGGCCTCACGTGTCTCATCTCCAGATGCAAAGCACAGACCAGAATCAGGCAGCCGGCACTGTACTGACTGAGCCTTTCCGGCACGGTGTGTTAGATAAAATGAACCTACCTACTACACTGTAACTGGGGGTACTGGCAGGGACCGCATGAGCATGTGAGGTGCAATAGGTGTGCGCTGGTATGACCGTAACTCCATGTCAGTGGAGGCGGGAGCCTGGCACCCCGCCCCCCGCTTTATAGTGCTATAAGCAGTCCGGTCTCTGCGTAAGCAAACCAAGTATTTCACATCACTTAGTGCGCTCAGCAGAGAAGCCAAAGAGATAATGAGCAAATAGTCAGAACCCTTTTACAGTCCGGATTATTTCATACGCTCAGCAACAAGGCCAAAAGGTGTGCTGTTTTAACATTAAGCACCTAATGTTTATTAACTGCGAAACGTTTTAGCCACTCACGATTGTGTGCCTGGTCGGTATTACGCCCTATCACGTTTGTGAATGTGTATATATTTTGCAATGTGACCTATGTACTAATAGATACTTATTACTGTGTTTGGTACTGTGTACAGACAGAAATGAAGCTGAAACTTGAGGACATATAATAACAGCGTTGCATTTCTGGTCTGCTTGTTTTCTGGCTTAATTGTAACTCCACAAACCCTTTTATATCTCATCGGCTTTTCCCATCCTCTCACTCATTGTGTTTGTGTTTAGAATTTGTATTTGGCATCCTATCCCTGACGAGGCCCTGAAGTGCTTGCAAGTGAGAGGCTCCTCCATTTGTTGTGCATTGTTAGTAGAATGTAGGTTTACTGTGTAGCTTACATGGGATGCATTCTGTGTTGTGTGTATGGTGATAGAGGCGTGCTGCAATCATATGGCAGCAAAATTGTGGCTCCACTTATGCATGGAGTGAAGCTGAAGTGTGAGAGAGAGATAGTAATGTGATGGCCTCTTGTGTTTTTCACATTGTTCTTAGAGATCTTTTTACTGACGTTTGCAGAAACATTATATTTCAAGTTCCATATTCCATCACATAAATTCCTAGACCCCTCTCCCTCCACAAAAGACCACAGGGTTGATACAGTGATCAGTTATCCAGTATTTGTTTATGCATAATACAGTCTCATTAGACTTGGTGCATTGGTTTTCCTCCTTACTAGGAATTGTTCATTTGTCTCTCCTGTTCAGTCAATTTCTGCGTCACAAAAATGTAACCAATGTTCATATTTTTATGAGCTGCCCCTGCCCTTATTCATTGGAAGATGAAGAACTCTGCACATATCTAAACTTACCTTACATGTTTCAATTTCTAAGGGCGGATACACTTCGCCAGGCGTGTGTGATATGTCACTTTACTAGGACTAATGCTAGTTGGGATTCAACCATTACAACGCGGTCTTTACACCTCGCTACCAGGAGGCGGCCTAGGGCCCCGCTGGTAGCGAACTATGGTGGAACCAAGACCCCCCGTGATAGCAGTACTTAGCGGATTACGGCGTGCGGGAGGGGCACTCCACGCAGCAGTTGTGACTGCTCCCCATAACATTTGTAATATGGGCAATTCAAGTCACCATAACATTTGTAATATGGGCAATTCAAGTCACCAAGGAGCATTGTGACCTTCTAGGGGAAAGAGTCCGAAAGCGGGTTACTTAAAAAGGTCTTGGAACTGCAGGTGTCTTGCAATATCATTTTAATGTATAGTTGGGAAAGAATATATTCTTTATAATGAACAGTTACAGAATAACTCTCTCCAAAGCTGTATGGAACTCCGAGGGCCTGATGTACATTGCCAGACAGTGTGTGGGGCTTGCAGGGTGTGTGAGGGATTGCAGTGTGTGTGAGGGCTTGCAGTGTGTGTGGGGGCTTGCAGTGGGTGGGGGGGGGCTCTCAGTGTGTGGGGGGGCTCTCAGTGTGTGGGGGGACTCTCAGTGTGTGGGGAGGGCTCGCAGTATGTGGGGAGGGCTCGCAGTATGTGGGGAGGGCTCGCAGTGTGTGGAGGGCTCGCAGTGTGTGGGGGGGCTCGCAGTGTGTGGGGGGGCTCTGTGTGGGGAGCTTTATGTGGCTGTGTGTGTGGGGGGCTCTGTGTGGGTGTGTGGGGGGCTCTGTGTGGGTGTGTGTGTGGGGGGCCTCTGAGTGTGTGTTGGGGGGCTCTCTCTGTGGGTGTTTGTGTGTGTCATTTGCGAGAGATAAAGCTAGTGGCATTGTAAATGACAATGCCATTTATTTATGTTAAAAAAAACATAAATAAAAATAATGTCAAGAGCAATGCCAATAGCTCAAACTTTAACAAAGGCAAAACCATTGCATTGTAAATGCTTGTTTTACAATGTACCTAGCTGTGAATTTTGGACCATAGCTCAGCCAGAAACTAGGGAAACCTAGCAAACCTGGACATTTTTGAAAACTAAGCACCTATGGGAATCCAGGATGGGTGATTTGTGTGGCTCTCACCCGGTTCGGTTACCCAGAATCCCTTGCAATCCTCAAAATTAGTTTCAAAAACCATTTTCCTCACATTTCTGTATTGGAATATTCTTGAATCTGCAGAGAGCCACCAACTGCCTTCCAACTACCATTCACTAAAATCTCCTGATAAAAATGGTACCTCACTTGTTGAGGTGGGCCTAGTGCCTGTGACAGGGAAGGGTCCAAAACGTATTGTAGAGACATCAAAAGTATCTATCACAAAACAACCTGATTTTACAAGGGATGCATCTGCGGTTTTGGTCCCCGGCTCGGTGCCCATTTAGGGAAACCTTCTAAACCTGTCTGAAAACTAGACACCCAGGGGATACCAGGCAGGTGTGGCTTGCGTAAATCCCCCCAAAGTTTTCTTACCTAGAATCCTCTGCAAACCTAAAAATTAGCTAAGAATGATATTTTCCTCACGTTTCTGTGTGGGTTCTCCATGCCTGCACACATTTCTTACCACCCAGCTTTCTCCTTGGTCTCCAAATAAAAAATGATACCTCACTTATATGGGTGGGCCAAGCGCCTGCACCAGGGAAGGGACAAAAACATGTAGAGTTTGAGGGGGAACCAAAAGGACAGTTTTAAAAAATACTTTTTAGGCTAACTCTACATTGGGTACCCACACAAGAAAGGTATCATTTATCAGGAAGCTGAGGGGAACGCTGAGTGGTAGGAAATGTCAACGCAAGGATCCCACACAGAAATGTAAGGAAAATGTGATTTCTTTAGCTAAATCTGAAGTTTGCAGTGGATTCTGGGAAAGAAAACTTTGGGGATCCATGCAAGTCACACCTCCCTCGAATCCCCTGGGTGTCTAGTTTTCAGAAATGTCTGGGATTGGTAGGTTTCCCTAGGTGGTCGCAGAGCCCTAGATCAACAAGCATTGGCATAGCCAATAGGTCTCGCCTTTGGGACCTTTGTACGTTTTTGGCCACAGCGATTGGCTTTTGCAATGTTTTTAAGCTATGTTGAGCTCTACAGCACCACTCTACAGCACTACTCTACAGTACCCCTTTACAGCATCATTCTAAAGCACCACTCTGCAGCATCCCTTTACAGCACCACTCTGCAGCACCACTTTGCAGCACCACTTTGCAGCACAAGTTATGGTAACTTTTTAGTAACTGTGGACATTAGTAAACTGCACCTTCCTAGGTATGTACACGTAGGTTACCAGTGAAGCTCCGTTTTTTTTGCATTTAGGGTACACCTCTACATTGCAAAAAAAAAATCAAGATGTGTGTGGGCAGGTTGTATAGCACGCCCTCACATGTGTTTGAAATGCATTAACACCGTGCTTCTAAAAGACGACCAACTGAAGCCGCCAACAAGTCTGGAGTGGTACGAAGCGTTCCAATAGTTTGTAAATGGGATGTAAATGTGGCTTTGATCAACTTACACATATGGGGGCTGTTTAAACTACAGGCTGGCAATTGCCTTACACAGAAACAAATATTGTACAAAAGTTAATATTCTGTTTGCGCTGTAACAGTTTTGTTTGTAAAAAGTGTCACGAAATTCTCTTTCCAAAACTGCTTCCTTTTTAGACCCACTCTTTAAACCTATATGCTAACATTAAAGAAATGAAATGAAAGGGAAAATGTATAAAGCGCGATGGTTACCCTGAGGCGTCCCAGCGTTACAGACAGATGCGAGCTGATGAAAGAAGAAAGTTAATCAGGGTGAGAGAACAGTAGAGTTTTTAACTGTTTGCGGAAACAAAGCAGATTGGATTCTGAGCGCATGTTGAGGGAAAGGGAGTTCCAGAGTTTTGAGGCATTATAAGAAAAAGAACGGCCTCCACTTCTGGATTTTTTAATCCTGGGGACTGTTACCAGCGAGGAGGATGCTGATCTAAGATGTCTTACAGGTTTGTGTGGGGTGATCAGAGAATGATTTATGGATGGACCAGTTTTCCAGTAGGCTTGGTGGGAAATACAGAGAGTCTTGAACTCGATTCTACGCCTCACTGGTAGCCAGTGTAGGGTCCTCAGACCAGCCTTTATTGGAAGGCGCCGGGGGATTTGAAGGAGAGTCCGAGCCGCAGAATTCTGCACCACCTGAAGAATGTTAAGAGTGAGTTGGGGGGCACCTAGTTACAGGGCGTTTCCGAAGTCCAGTCTGGATAGGACTAGGCCTTGAACCATTATTTTCCTCGCTTCGAAGGGTACTAAGGGGAGGATCTTCCGAATTAGCCTGAGAAGGCCGAAGCAGGTTGCCAAGAGTTTGGTGGCTTGGGCATTAAAGCTGAGGGTTTTATCGAGCCATATACCAAGGCTCTTGATTTTTTCCTTAGGTGAAGGAGGCGGGCCTAATGAGGGAGGCCAGAGTGATTTGAGAGCTAGTGGAGAGGGATTGCCTAAAAACATTAGCTTGGTTTTATCACCATTCAATTTCAGGTTTGACTGGGTCATCCAGTTTGAAACTTCTTCCAAGCAGGTCCTAAGGTTGTCTGGGTTTGTGTTGAGTTGTTTGAGGGAGACCACCAGCTGGGTGTCGTCCGCGTATGTGATGATTTTAATACCGAATGGACGGACCTCCTCAGCTAGTGGCCCCATGTAGACATTAAACAATGTAGGGCTCAAGGACGAGCCCTGAGGGACACCGCAAGGAAGAGACTTGCTTGGGGAGATGGAAGAACCCTCAAATACCTGAAAGGAACGGTCAGTGAGTAAAGATTCAAGCCAAGAAATGGCCGTGCCCGAGATCCCGATGTTAGTAAGCTGTGAGAGAAGTGTGCTGTGGTTGACAGTGTCGAAAGCGGCACCTAGGTCCAGGAGGATTATAGCCGCTGATCCTCCCTGGTCCAAGATCTTTTGTGCCTCCTCTGTCACTGCCAGCACCGCAGTTTCTGTTCCATGCCTGGGACGAAAGCCGGTTTGGGAGTCATCGAGTAGATGGTTAGATTCAATGAAATCTACCAGAGTGGCATTGGCACATTTTTCCAGTACTTTGCTCATCCAAGGGAGCAGAGAGATGGGTCTGTAGTTTTTTAACTCGGACTGGTCGAGATTAGGTTTTTTTAAGAGGGCCCTAACCATCGCGCGTTTCCAGGGTAATGGAACAACACCTGAGCCTAGGGAGGAATTCAGTAGGTTAAGTACTGTGGGGAGAATGGTGTTGTTGACCATATTCATAGAGCGTTGGGGGGGCTGGGTCATTAGGAGAGCCTGATTTGACCTGAGGTATTATGGAGTTTAATAGAATGGGGCTGAGTGGCAGAAAAGATTGTAGGGTGGCCGTGGGGTAGGTGTCAGAGATAGGGGTGGTTGGAGATCGGACGGTGGGGGGGGGAGGGTGTGGGGGGCGTAAAACCGGAATAGATGATTTGAATTTTGTTCGAGAAGAACTCTGCTAAATCGTTACAGAGGACTTGTGCATTGCCTGGATCTAAGGGCTGCTCTGGGCGCTTCAGGAGGGTTTTTGCGATCCTGTAAATTTCTTTTGGTTTGGATGCCGCTGTATTGATTTTGTTCTGCAAAAAAAATCGATTGGGCCGTTTTGATCTCCTTTTTATATGCTCTGAGCATGAGTCTGTAGTTGCTTTTATTGACAGGGGAGAAGTCTAGTCTCCATTTCCTTTCGACTCGTTTGCATTTGGTTTTTAGTTCCCGAAGTGCGGGGGAGTACCAGGGGGCCGTCTTGGAGCTCCGCTTAGGATCCATGCAACTTAGGGGGAGTACCAAGTCTAGAGAGTTGGAGATCCAGCGGTTGAAGTCCTCATTAGCTGAGGTGGGGTCAGAGTTGTCAGGGGGTCTGGTATTCACCAGGGTCGACCGCCAGTCATCCAACAGCAGTTTGGACCAATTCCTACAAGCTTGTGAGAACGGAGGAAGTTTGGAGACCGTCCAAGTGATGGGGATCAAATAATGATCCGACCATGGAAATGGGGAGGGAGTATGGACGACCAGTTCCGGACAATTACTAAAGATGGGATCGAGGAGGTGGCCTTTCACATTAGTTGGATTAGTTAATAACTGGGTCAACTGCAGGGCAGCTAGACTGGCCAGCAAGTGCTGAGCAGTAGGGTTGGTAGGATCGTCAAAATGGATATTAAGGTCACCCAGGAGAGTGAAGTTTAGCTGGCGTGGTTGCTAGACAAGCTAGAGTTGACGGAAGGTTGGAGGTGAAGTCACCCAGGAGTCCAGGAGGGAGATATATGAGGATTCCTGAGAACGTGTTAGTAGGGGAAAACTCTATAACAAATTAGATGCTTTCACAATCCGGAATAGGGTGATGAGAGCTACGGCACTTAAATGTGTCCCGGAAGATAATGGCTAATCCCCCTCCCTTCCCGGTTTTACGGTCAAGGTGAATTATCTGGTACCCAGGAGTGATGGCCTGAACCAGATCCGGTTCGGAATCATTGGTGAGCCATGTTTCGGTTAGAAAAATGGTATCCGGGTCATGGTCCTGAATGAGAAGATTGATTTCTAAAGAATGTTTTACCATGGATCTACAGTTCAGAAGGTACATCTTGTACGTTATTGGAAGGGTTTCGTTAGGAGGAAATCCCAGAAAGTTAAAACCGCACCCGGGGCAAGTGGACTGGGGGGAGGCTGGGTCCCAGGAGGGATCACAGGGTTTTTGGATGTTGGGCCTAAGGTAGAGGAGCTTCCCGGAGCTGAATGATGTGAGAACTGGAGCGGAAGATGCAGGGTTTATGGCCCCTGGCCCCAGTCGGCCACGGACGGGCGCAGACGGCTTGCCTCCGGAGCTCCCGCTGCGCACGTCCGCAGCGCGTCCTGTGAGGTGTGGCCATTTAAGTGGATGGTGTCGGGAGTGGCGAGCAACTAGTCCGCCGACCCACTCCTCACCTAAGATGGCGGCTACCCACCTGACAGCACCTAGTCGGCTGCGGTGGTAAAGTGCGAGTGTGAGGAGGTATGTGCAAATGAGCCACACAAACACACGAGAATGAAACAAAGAACGTGAGTTTAAAAATAAAGGTTAAAAGATTCAGCGATGTTGCATTCCCGGCTTCCGCCTCAGGAATGGTGAGCTAGCAGGTCTGCACGCATCAGGAACAGCGCGGCTTTTAAGTGGATGGTGGCGGGAGGGGCGAGCAACTAGTCCGCCGACCCACTCTTCACCTAAGATGGCGGCTACCCACCTGACAGCACCTAGTCGGCTGCGGTGATAAAGTTTGAGCGTGAGGAGGTATATAAAAATACAGGTTAAAATATTCAGCGATGTTGCATTCCTGGCTTCCGCCTCAGGAATGGTGAGCTAGCAGGCATAATGTAGCATTGTGGAGGTGGGGAGTTGGGCCTTTCTATTGAACGCACGTCATTAGCAGTGTTAATGTGAGCAGAGCGCATCCTGGAGCTATCCCACAGCCTTATCTGTTGTTATACCCACTGTGCAGCTGAGGAACCAAATGTTGATGTGAAAACTTCCTCAGGAGGAGCGCGTTAAACATTAAAAATTTAAAGCAGGTCTAGAAATTAAAGAAGTGAGCAAACGTTTGGGAATGCCTAAACTTCTTGATAAACACATTGTTTTTCATGTTTAAAAAATATTGCATTACCTCTTGCACTTAAATAAAAAGATATGGAGAGAAAAAAATACATACGGAAAAGAAAACCGAAATAGACATTATAGAAAGTAGTGTACAGAAACAAAAAACTAAGACACAGTAAGACAGAAAGAGGTATAGATAGATACGGAAGCATAGACAGAGATACAGAGAAATAGAGCGATAACAGGTTATCAAGAAAAACACACGTGTTTTATTTTAGCGATTGTGCCTGTGTTTTTAAACCGCATAACTGTGACAGCACAGTGTGTGAGAGAAGCCAGTAGATGGTAGGGCTGGGACAGAGTGAGTAACTTCAGCGCTCAAGCAGAGCGCGCCCTGGAGCCATCCCACGGCCTTATCATTTGTTATACCAACTGTGCACCAGCAGGACACAGATGTAAATGCTAAGACTATGCTGGTAGGAGGGCTTTTTTGTTTTTTAAAACCTATTGCTTAAAACAAACATGTGTTTGCATTTTAAAGATTGTGCCTTAGTTTTGGACCAGTACTACACAATGTGGGAAAAGGCAAATAGTATTACGCGTTTGTGGAGGGTGAGGGGGACGGGAGGGGATTGGTTTTAATTAAACGTGTTTATAAAATAGGTGTAACCGTGCATCTACTAAAAATTTTAGGAACACATCATCAAAGAGCCCCTTCGCTGTTTTAACTACTGCTCATTCAGAGACTGCACTTCAAAACAATAACGGGCTACATGGAGCTAGAGGGAAAAACGGTGGAAGCATCAACAGATTTCTTTAATTAACAGAGTGCCCGCTTCTCTCAGAGTCGTGCAACGGGGGAGGGGGAGTATCGGAGCGTATTTACTGTTGGGCTTGGCCCTTTTTGCAGGGTCATCCTGATCGTTTTGCCTTCCTCCTATATTTTTTCTACACCTGTTGTTGGCTATTTTTTGATTCTGGGCACTTTACCACTGCTGATCAGTGCTAAAGTGCATGTGCTCTCCCTATTGCAAATTGATGTATTAATCAGTGGTTCCATGTTTGGCTATCTGGTTTACTTGTCAGACCCTAGTACTGTGCACTGAGTGTGCCCAGGGCGTGTAAAAATAAAATGCTGCTGGTGGGTCTGCAGCACTGGTTGTGCCACCCACAGAAGCAGCCTTGTAAAATGTGTCTAAGGTCTGCCATTGCAGAGCCTGCGTGCAGTCTGGTACTGTCATGCTGTCTGGGCAAGTACACCCACATGCCAGTCCCTAAACCTTGCCTTTTCTTCATATCAGACACCCCTATGGTAGGCCCAAGTGCAGGGTGCATTTTAACTATAAGGTAGGACAAGCCCTGATGTGTGTGGCATGTCCTAATAGTGAATTACAGCCATTTTCGTTTTTCACTATTGCAAGGCTACCTGTTCTCCATAGGCCAGAATGGGCTGTTAGAATTATTACATTTTATAATCCTAACTGACTTAGAGAACATGGTAGAAATTCAAGTTTAGAATGCCTGAACTCAGAATGATAAAATACACCTTTTAGTGAAGTTGGTTTTAACATTCTGTGTTTGCAAATACCACTTTTAGAAAGTAGGTATTTGCTTGCCTAACCTTTCAAGCCTGCCTCTGCTAGGTTGTGTATTCCTTGTCTGGAGTTTGAGTGACAGGGCTGGGGGATTCCAGGAGACAGAATGAGTCCGCCAAGTGGTGAATAGAGAGATCTGCATCTAGATGGGAGGGAGGAGTTGTACCTGGGACCTGAATAGGACTGTGCCTGCCCCCCACAGTGCTGGCTCCACCCCCTGTGGTGCGTCTGATGTCTCTGCCCTGCACTGTGAACGGAGAGAAGGAATCATGTCAACAAAGTGCTCCAGGGCTGTGCATTCCCACCCACAATGCTGGCTCCACCTACTGTGGGGCGTCTGATGTTTCTGCCCTGCACTGTGAAAGGAAAGGAGGAGTCATGTCAACAGAGTGTTCCAGAACTGGTTTGGAGTGGGCAAAGGCCCCTCTGCTCTCAGAGGACAAAGGATTTTGGGGTATAAATATTGGGACCCTGCTCCCAAGAACTTAGATCACTTTTGGACTACAAGAAGAAACCTTTACTGGGGAGAGGAACCTGAAGACACTGAGGAGAGACTATTCCCAAGCTGAAGTGCTGCTGGGGGGATTGGCCTGCACCGGTTGCCTTACTGCCAAAGGAAGGAGAAAGGAACTTTGTGTACTTTGCTTTCAACTTGTGAAGGATCTCCAAGGGCTTGGAATAAGAGTTTGCCTCCTGCTGAAGTCTCAGGGACATCAGACTTTAACTCCCAGCTCCCCAGAGTTCTTGTGGAAGTGCCTGCTGCTGTTTTGGGCCTTCTGAGGAACTGTGTGTCGCAAGGAGCTGGAAGCACAACTCAACGAGAAGAAGCGTGTCGCCGTCGCTGTGCCTGCCGTCGCACATCCGGAGAAGGAGGGTGTCGCTGCTGGAACGGTCGCTCTGCACCGCATCGGAGAGAAGCGTGCCGCAACGAAGAGGAAGCGGGTCGCCGTCGCTGCTGCTGCCGTCGCAACTCCGAAGAAGGAGGGTGTCACCGATGTGGTTGTCTCGCAACGAGGTCGGAGCGTCTCGCCGTTGATGTCCCTGCTGGCGCACATCCGGAGAAGGAGAGTGTCGCCGCTGGAACTGTCACATTGCACCGCATCGACCAAGAGCACCTCGCATCCCCGAGAAGCATTCCGCCGTCGGAGCTGCTGCCGTCACATCTTGAATGTCGCCGCTGTAGTTGTCGCATCGAGCGGAAGCTTCACGTATCGTGGGAGAAGAGCGTTACCGCTGGAGCTGCCGCATCTTGGATGTCGCCGATGTAGTCCACGCATCGAACCGAGAATCTTCTCGCATCCCCGAGAAGCGTGCTGCATCTGGAAGATCTTCATGTCTTTATTTCTTTGTATCTGAACTTTGGCGCATTTCCCATCGCTGCGACATTGCTTGTCGTGGAATCGCAACACAACTTAAGGTACATTGGCGCAGTGTGTCGCATCTAAGAACTGAACTGAAAAGTAATCATAGAGTGTATTTTTGTAGTTTATGGTCTTGTGGTAACTCTATATAAAGTCTACTTATTTTTTATATTTGTGTGGTGTCCATTTGTAGTGTTGTCACAGGGTTGCTGTATCTGGTCACAACTGCTTAACTTACAACGCCTCTTAAATAAAGCCTTGGCTGCTCTCGCCACGCTACCTTGTGGGTGAGCAGGGGTTATTTTAAGAGTGTAATCCCCCTTTCCCTGACTGGAGGAGAGGGTCCCTATTTGTCACAAGCACCTACCTGTGCCCAACTTCAGAACACTTTGCTGCTGATACCCTGCCTAATCACACTGCCTCCCACATTGTTGGAGACTAGCTCCTTTTTAAATGTATTTTAATCGTTTTTTTTGCCAGATAGGTATGTTATGAATTAATGTTTTAAAATTAGTTTTGTGCTCTTAATTTGGTTTGTGTGACCCCTCGCCCCCCCAGCCTTGCACTATTTGCACTTTCGGATCTTTAAGGAAGCATTTCTCACCACTTTGGTGATCCCCTCGCCGCCCGGCCGCCATTTTGGGTGTAGACGCTGACACCACGCTCCGTGGGTTAGCGGTCTAGTCTTTGCTAGTGCTCTTAGGCAAAGTCTATTTAGGTAGCCTCTCGGCCAGCGCGCCGGTTAGTTTCAGAACACTTTGCTGCTGATACCCTGCCTAATCACACTGCCTCCCACATTGTTGGAGACTAGCTCCTTTTTAAATGTATTTTAATCGTTTTTTCTGCCAGATAGGTATGTTATGAATTAATGTTTTAAAATTAGTTTTGTGCTCTTAATTTGGTTTGTGTGACCCCTCGCCCCCCCAGCCTTGCACTATTTGCACTTTCGGATCTTTAAGGAAGCATTTCTCACCACTTTGGTGATCCCCTCGCCGCCCGGCCGCCATTTTGGGTGTAGACGCTGACACCACGCTCCGTGGGTTAGCGGTCTAGTCTTTGCTAGTGCTCTTAGGCAAAGTCTATTTAGGTAGCCTCTCGGCCAGCGCGCCGGTTAGTTTCAGAACACTTTGCTGCTGATACCCTGCCTAATCACACTGCCTCCCACATTGTTGGAGACTAGCTCCTTTTTAAATGTATTTTAATCGTTTTTTCTGCCAGATAGGTATGTTATGAATTAATGTTTTAAAATTAGTTTTGTGCTCTTAATTTGGTTTGTGTGACCCCTCGCCCCCCCAGCCTTGCACTATTTGCACTTTCGGATCTTTAAGGAAGCATTTCTCACCACTTTGGTGATCCCCTCGCCGCCCGGCCGCCATTTTGGGTGTAGACGCTGACACCACGCTCCGTGGGTTAGCGGTCTAGTCTTTGCTAGCGCCCTCAGCCACATACTTCTTAAGCTCATCGCTATGCAAGCGCGCAGCGATCGCGCGCAGCAGCGCGCCGGAGGAGCGCCAGAGGAAAGCCCGTCTGTGCCCGTCCGGGCCAGGACGGGCCTAGGGGCTAGACACTCTGCCCAAATACGCACATACTCGCATGAAACTCTCCGGGCATTAAAAACGGACACCATTGGTCTTGATGAGGTAACGCGGACTTCTCTACTGTCTAATGCTCTGTTGCGAAATAAAATTGCAGGCTCCCGGTCTAACCCCTCCTCCTATTCTTGTCAGGCACATGGTCTGATTATCGCCATTTTAAACACACGCTCACTGCATAAACATCATCTAGATGTGTTTTCCTTATTAGTGGAGGGTGAAATTGACATTCTCGCCCTCTCAGAGACTTGGCTTGGTACAGCATCTATGCCAGACATTCTAGCTGCCCTACCTCGTGAGTACGATGCGGTATGGCATAATCGCCCAAATGACTGTAGGGGTGGGGGTGTGGCGTTGTTGTTTAAAAAGAGCCTGACAGTGAAACAGATCACAGCGGAAAACTGCGCAGGAGCAGAGTTGTTGGGGATTAAAATTTCACTTAAATCCTCCTGCTTTGTAATACTGGTAGCTTATCGTCCACCGCAGAGCTCACCGGATTTCAATGACAGTTTCTTTGAACTGTTGACGGATTTGGCCTCGCGATACAAATCCCTGCTGGTGGTAGGGGATTTTAACTACCACTGGGACAAGCTACCTAGAGACGCCACCGAGTTGGAGTTTGAAGCTAATCTTTCAGCGCTAAACCTCCAACAGCTGGTGGTGGGCCCCACCCACGTGAAGGGCCACACGCTAGACCTGGTATGGTCTTCTATGCCTAATACTACGATTACCGAGATCAGCCCCTGCATCTGGTCGGACCATTCTATGATCAGATGCTGGGTTCCGGGTGACCCCGTTCGGGCTGCATCTCATCAGGCACAGAGGAAAGTCCGGCTCTGGAACAGGGTTGAGGCTGACTTTTTAATAGCCGCCCTGTCCTCAGCCGCCCTTCCCACACTGAGTGGCACAAATTTAGATAACGATGCCACCGCACTTATGTCCTGGCTGCTTGCCGCTCTTGATCTACTGGCTCCTGAGCAGATAGAGAGGACTAGATCCAAAGAGAAGGGAGCACCATGGTTCGATGCCTCACTGAAAGAGAAAAAGCAAGCTCTTCGGAAGGCTGAGAGAATGTGGAGACTTAATTATGGTCAAACGGAGGCAGTAACCTTTAAAACTCTGCTGGCGAAATATAAGGCAGACATTCTGGAGAGAAAATCAGCCTTCTACGAGGGAAGAATTAGAGAAGCAACTAATTTACAGCGAGAAACCTTTGTGATCCTAAGAGAGCTCACGCAACAGAAAGGGACAATTTCTGTGAATGATCAGCCAGATTGTGATTCATTCCAAACTTTTTTCCTCCAGAAGGTACAGGATATCATTACTGATATAAATTCACGCTTAGTTACCCCCCCTTTGTCCACGCTAGGGGCTCAGGTGCCGCCTATGATGTTAAGCATCTTTCCCCCTATCGACGACACACGCCTCGAGGAACTTGTTGGACAGACCAAATCTGGCTCCACTATAGACCCATGCCCCCCAAGGATTTTTAAAATGGCATTGCCAGGCATCCAGCCCCAGGTGTTGAGTTTACTTAATAACTCACTGGAAACAGGGTATCTTCCTGTCCAGTTGAAGGAAGCTAGGGTCTCCCCACTGTTGAAAAAAGTTGGTACTGACCCGAAGGCCTTGAAAAATTACAGACCTATCTCGCAGCTTCCTTTCCTGAGTAAGCTCTTGGAGAAGCACGTCCTAGGCACTTTGTCTGGCTACTTGGAGGAACACCATCTCCTTCACGCCAGGCAAGCAGGGTTCCGATCCCAACATAGCACGGAACTAGTAATGGCCGCGGTCACCGACGAACTGAGAGTCAGGGCAGACAATAAGCAGCCGTGCGCCCTGATTCTCTTAGATCTGTCGGCGGCTTTCGATACGGTCAGCCATACCATCCTGCTGGACCGTATCGCGAAGCTGGGGATCACTGGCCAAGTGCTAAAGTGGCTGGAGTCTTTTCTATCAGGTCGTACTCAAAGGGTACAGCTGGGTGATCAGCTATCGGGGATTAGTGAGGTACCATGGGGTGTGCCCCAGGGGTCAGCGCTATCCCCCCTGCTGTTCAATATCTATCTGCAGCCGCTGGTTGAGGAGCTCATGAGCCGGAACTGCGAAGTTTTTAACTACGCAGATGACACCCAGCTACTGGTTCAGCTGGAAGACACCATTGAGGCCCAGGAATCAGTGAGGAATCTGCTTAGCTTCACGGTCAATTGGATGACCAACAATCTGTTGAAAGTGAATGCCGAAAAAACCGAGGTGCTGGTCCTCAGTAACCTAGGGAACCCCTGGAGTGACCTATACTGGCCCCCAGAGCTAGGTTCTACTCCCCCCCCTGGTAAGGTGGTAAAAAGTCTCGGTCTGAGGATTGATGCAGACCTCTCGATGGCTTCCCAAGTCGCAGCCGTGGTTGGTTCTTGCACGGGTGTATTGAGGCAATTGCGGAAATTGGTACCCATCCTATCAGCCTCTACCCTGCAATCGATTGTATCTGCCACAGTCATTTCAAGACTGGATTACGGCAATGCACTATACCTCGGCTTGCCACAGAAGTTGTTGAGGAAGCTGCAGGTAGTACAGAACGATGCCGCAAGGCTGATCCACTCCCTGCCTAGAAACTCTCACGCCACCCCCCTGCTCCAAAAGTTGCACTGGCTACCGGTCATGTACAGAGTCCAATTCAAATGTCTCTGTGTGGCCCACAAGGCTCTCTTTGGTAAAGCACCAGAGTACATAAAACAACGTCTCATGAGATACGTTCCGGGTAGACCTCTGCGCTCAGGGAAGACCTCTAATCTGTTTCAACCAAGATTCAAGCTAAAAACCAGAGGAGGCAGGGCTCTGTCTGTTCTTCTCCCACAGTTGTGGAATGCCCTTCCGACTACTCTGAAGGAAGAATCTCAGTTACTGCCCTTCAGAAAGAAATTAAAAACTCATTTATTTAAAAGGGCGATGACTTCAGCATAGTCGATGGGTATGCCTGAGAGATTTGGGCTAACAGTGTGTTGTGTTGTTCTGTTTCTAAGCGCTTAGAGACCGGCGGTGATAGGCGCTATACAAATAAGCAATAACATAACATAACATAACATAACTAGAGACCCCCAAATCTAACATTTACCATATGAAATGGCCCCAAATCATCAAATATTTTTTATCCAAAAAGTTAATTTATTAAATATAAATAAGAAATAACTGATATGCACGCAAGACTTCCATGTGTGTAATTTTTTGTTTTACCTGCTTCTGACCCATGATTCAGGGCTGCGAGCCTGAAGGCGTTAAAGGCAGGTGTTGAGCAGCTGCAGGAGCACTGACTACAACCGGGACAGAGGCAGCGCTGTGTGTGCTGTGGAGGCGGAGACGGAGTAAGGGAGGGTAAGTAAGGGAGGGTGGGGGTTGGCCCAATATAGAAAGGAAAAATTCAAAAACACACCATGAAGCTGACAGCAGGTCTGCTAAAAAAACAAGCATTGTTAGCACTGTGCTGTCCAAAGTATGAAGCACGGTTTTGGAGTTTACCACGCTTCATGTTTTAGACAGCACATGGCTATCAACGCTTGATTATTTTAGTGCGGGATAGCTAAAATAAACAAGCATTGTTATCACCCTGGTGTCCAAAACATGAAGCGGGTGTCAGGGAACAAAACATGACGCACGGTGTTGAAGTTTACCGCACTTAATGTTTTAGACAGCACAACGCTATCAATGCTTGCTTATTTTAGTACGGTTTGCTAAAATAAATATGCATTGCTAGCATCCTGCTGTCCAAAACATGAAGCGGGTGTCAGGGAATAAAACATGAAGCGCTGTGTTGGAGTATACCACACTTCATGCTTTAGACAGCACAGCGCTATCAATGCTTGCTTATTTTAGTGCGGTTTGCTAAAATAAATATGCATTGTTCGAATCCTGCTGTCCAAAACATGAAGCGCCGAAGCGGGGAACGAAGGAGTGAGATGGACTACTGCTGAAGGGGCGGTGCGCACTCTGATGGAGGTGTAGCGATTCGACAAACTGCTACAAAATAAAGAAGCATTGTTAACATGAAGTGGTGTTCAAGAAGCGGGTGCGTGCTGATTTATAAAGTGAAGTGAGGGAAATAAAAACTCACAGCACTCACAGCACAGCACTGCGACTGGTGGTTGGGCCTAAAAGCAGGGCAGGACGAACCCTGTGAAAAGACCAAAATAAAAAGCTTCTCGAACAAGCCCGGGAGTTGTGTGCCCGCGCATGCGAGCGCGCTAAAAGAAAGCTTAATGAGCCATGACAAGAGAGAGGAGCAAGCCCAGGAGTTGTGTGCGCGCTAAAAGGAAGCTTAAAGAGCCATGACAAGAGAGAGGAAGAAAGCCAGATGGCGTCTCTGCGCGTAACCGCAAGCTTTGGGCCACAAGCAAAAGCGTGTGGTTGGATTTTTAAAGCCCACTTACTAAATGTCTTGCCAGACCAGTGCATGCGCTGGCTCAGGCGAGAACTAAAAACAAAGGTGCCCCCTTGCAAAACCAGGTCATTCTGTTAAAGGTAATTTTGATGTCTCCAGATTGTGGGCATATAATTGTAGATCTAGAAAACTGAACTAGAACTTGTTCTGAGCTGCATTACTAATAGCTGTGAACCCAGGAATCTGACTTGAAATGTATTCTGTACTGCACTGTTGTATTTTAAAAAAAGGCAATAAGCAAAAGTGTTAGATAAACACGTTTTGGGCCCTTCCCTTTCGCGGGCACTTGGTCCAGCCACACAAGTGAATATCATTTTTGTCAGGAGACCTGAGGGAATGCTGGGTGGTAGGAAGTTTGTCTGGGCCAGTAATCCCACAACTCTCCCACTCAGAAATTTGATTTATTAGCTACATTTGAGATTTGCAGGGGATTTGGAGTAAGAAACGTTGAGGGATCCAAGCAAACCAGACTTGCTTGGACATCACCTGGTGTCTAATTTTCTGAAAAGTCTGAGCTTGGCAAGTTACCCTAGACGGCTGTTGAGCCCGGGCCCAGAAACGCAGGTGCCCCTCTTGAAAAAACAGGTTGTTCTGTGATAGATCATTTTGATGCCGCCACAATAAATTTTGGGCTCTTTCCTGTTGCGGTCACTTGGTGCACCCACGCAAGGGAGTAGTACTTTATTTGGGTTCTCACAGCCATCTTTTAATATATTATTTTATTGGTTTCTCAATGAATTGTATTTTATAATCATTATTATCATGATAAAACTTACATTGAGTGACAGGATTATTTCCCAGGTGGTTTGATTAAACATTTTCTAACACCCCCCACCCTCCTAGTTGCTCATGTTTTGTTGCAGTTAAATGTTTTATATAGAGATATGGCAGTGGTGGCCGGCAGAGAATCGGGGTATGGGAGAAGGCCCAAAAAATAAGTGTTGTTATCGCTCTGAGCGGCGTGGTACAGCGCTCAGATGGGGACTTGGAGCCTGTACATGTTACCCACCAGGCTGTGCATTACAGCTTTGTCGGGATCATGCAAAGTGTGCATGACTGTTTGGCAGGCCCAAGATGGCCGGCCAAACAGAAGTGCAAACTAAAAACTCCTTCCCTTGTGACCGCAGCCCCGCCCTGCTCTAACCGAGCTCCGTAGCTACAAAAAAAGAAAGTGATAATAGCACAGTTATTATCATTTTATTTTACCTTTTATCATTGTTCCAGGAGCTATGGGTAACCATCTGCGCTTTAGCGGAGGAGCCACCCTAGTAATGTGGCGATGTTGCAGCACTCTTCGGTGCTGCACAGATGTAGTACTAGGTTAAGTGTTCTTGTGTCCGTCCTTTCAGTGCCACATTGTGACCGAGTGTCCTTATGTTTGTGCTAAGCATAGTAGCTCTTTGTCCAGGTTTGTTAGTAAGCCTTTTTTTGCTCCTTTTTGTGTTATACCTTCTCAATGTTGGCTCAACCCCTTCATTTCGTAGGTCTAACAGCATCCGTCTCCACGCCACCAAGTAATCTTTCATTCCATCCCACATGATTCATCCTTACTTCTTCAACCACTGCCCACTCACACATATCTCGCACCCACTCTGCATAATCAGGTGGGTGTGCATTCATCCATTTAATGGGGATCCGGCTTTTTGGGATAACTGACATAATATTGAACATGTTTTAAAAAGATACAAAGCGTCAATAATATTGATTACCGCAATATAGACACCAATAATATCTTTAGAAAAATTATATAGACATGTTAAAAACATTTATGAACATACAAAACTTACCCCAAATAATATATATTAATAAACACACACAACATACAAAAGAAATCAATTAAAACACATTTTAAAGACATTTAAAAATATCATAAAATATATTAAATACACACAATTATTTACTATTTAAAGTATTATACCTAAATAAAAAGCATATTTATAATCGAAAAATATATAGTTCACATATAATATACTACACTTCTTTAAAATAAATACATGCAATAACTTAATCTTAATTAGTGTTTTCCAAATATGGAAAGCAACCACCAAATCAATTAAAATAAATATCAAACATTGAAATATACACACTATTTAAATAAACAAATGAAATTAAAACACCAATTAATTAAACACTATTTAAACACAAAAATTAAGCATTATTTTACACTTCAAACAAAACAGAAAGAAGGAGAAACTCGGCCGGATTGTTACCAGAACACAGGACTAGATTAGAGAAAACTATGTTTCCTGCTCCACAAACTAAGTAAAATAACACTTAGAAACTAATACTACTGCTAATCTTCTAAAAGCACTACTTCCAGAAATAAAATAATTAATATTTTTTTTAATGTAGATCTCCCATACAGATAAATTGGAAGACATTCAAACGCCTACAGAAAACTGTGAAAAATCGACTTGCATATACAGTATCAAACATAAATAAATTAAAACAATTTGGTAAAGTACCCAACAGAAGTCCAAGTTAATCCCAAATCCTCACCCTTAATACACAGTTAAACAAAATTATTAAAATTACTTTTTTTACCAACAGGAATCTCAGCAATAAAACTAAAGGCAAACAGTAAAGAAGACCCATCAGCATTTAAAACGAATTCAAATTCAATGTTGTAAGTATAAAATTGACAATGTATAGATTTCAGAAAATAAAACAGTACAGGAATATTATTTGTCATTTTTATATACATTTTTCTTAGCATTTGAAACATCACAATGACTGAAGGCGCCCAATTCATAACTTGACGAAAAGTACAATTTTTACTATGTTATATGGGGTATGTGTACACCCAAGAAAAGCAAACAGGAGACAAAGTCAACTGGAAATGTAGTAAATACTATTATGGGAGTGCTGCAACAAAGGAAATGACTGTACTATGTTAGGGAGCAAAACCACCCCCTAACGTTGCTGAAATTAAAGTTAGAAATGCTTTAGAAGATATCAAAGAAGCTAGCATTAAATCAGAAAAGTCTACAACAGAAGTACTTAGAGAAATACTCCCCAGAATCCCACGACATGCAACTGGCCAAATGCCATCTATTTTGTCCCTAAAAAGAACTAAAAAAGCTACTACCACCACCACACCTGTCCCAAAAACATTTGCAGAAGTAGAAATTCCCACAGAACTCACAATTACACATAATGAAGAACAATTTCTTCTTCATGATAACAAATCAACTGACAAAAGAATACTGCTACTAATTTACAAATACTCCAAACCTGTGAGACTTGGATGATGGATGGGACTTATAAAATATGTCCTAAACCATTTTATCAATTATATACTATACATGCACTTTATCAACATACAAACATCACTTTTCTATATGCTTTATTACCAAATAAGCAAAACTTCACCGATAATGAACCATTAACAAAAATTAAACAAGAAATCAATAATTATTTTCCACCAAAAATAATCATTGACTTTGAACAGTCAATGATACAAGCAATACTAAAAACCTACCCTCAACCAGCAATTCAGGGTTGCTATTATCATTTTAATCAATGTGTTTGGAGACTTCTACAAAAAGGGCCCGATTCCGATCCAGCTTGGAAACCGTTCCGACCGACACGGACCGGGAATGTATTCCTACCGACACGAACACGCGTTGTACGAGCGGGGCACAATACGGATGACCAACACATACAGGAATCAAGCTGTCTGAGTGAATTGGTTGGAAAAGAGCCCTACGCGAACGACTCGTACGTTGCAACATAGCTTAACGTGAATGGACAGGCTCGGAACTACCCCCGCAAATGCTGATAAAAGCATCCGTTGCGGTCAACTGAACGTCTCCGTCATGCTCAACTAAACACAACAGAAACAGAGAGAAAAAGCTCATACAAGCATTGTCAAAGGCAAAAAAATAAATCAACTATGTATGACACACCCACGACTCCACCTATATAAAGAGCCAAAATCCTTAACATGATCCTTTGCAAATTCAACAGACCTGCCAGCAGATACCACCACTACACTGCGACATACACTTACAACCCAACCACCACACAATCTGGACACCACTAGCATCTGTCAAATACCACATTTACAAACACACACCTTTTCTCATAGTCACTCACCCTCACTTTCACACCCACCCACACATCCGTCTCCACCACCACCCATCACCATGCCCCCAAAGAAGAATCCAAAGTTCACAGACAATGAGTTGAAAGTTAGTTGGTACATTGGTCCAACAGACCCACTTGTCCCAGAAAACCAAGATGTGGGAGAGGATTGTGCCTGCACACAAAGGACAACATCAGGAACAAGTACTATGATGTGCGAAGGAGGGTCTAGAAGCTGATTGGCAGAGAACGTGCCCTGAGCCAGCGGACAAGTGGTGGCCCACTTGCAAAAAACCTACAAACTTCATTTCCAGGGAGGAGAAGGTGCGGTCCATCCTTCCACCGGAGGGCACCATGGATTATCAGGAGAACCTGAGCCTGGTGAGTACATACCCAACAAGCTAATATTGTGATCCAATACATACCCACAGCCATCACTGTCAAGGGGACAGTGATACCAATCCCTGTTGGCAAAGCCATATCAACATTAAGCAAATGATCCTGTGATGTCTATGTCACTCACAGAAACAAGATACCAGAAATCTCTGAGCAATATGTAAATGTGTCATAATATGTAAAAACTTACTAACAAACACAGCAAGGATATAGCCTCAAAACACCAACCACCACTAGAAGTCATCTTGCCAGCACTATTACATGTACTCACAGGGAAGCCGAGTCACAGGAAGGAAGGTTTGGATTGCTGGGAAGGTGGATGTAGCCAAAAGCATGATGGGAGCCATAGTCACAGCCAACAGTCCTCTTCCCACATTGCCCAACAATCACATCGTGAACCATGCTCAGCTCACAGGGAGTGGAAAAGTACTGCCAAGATGGCTGACCTTGGCGACTGGTGTGGGGAGCAGAAGGCCCTGTTGGGAGTAGTGCTCAAACAAATACCAGGACACCATTGTCAGATATCTTGAACATAAAGTTTGACTCACTGTCATGGAAGCATGGTTCATGGGGGCCTATCTGGGCTGTGAGAGAGGAGGAGTGCTATATCTACCAGCAGCCCCTCTCCAACACACACACCCCTCTCACCAACTCCAAACCCCACACCGGTGACTATGCATAACCTGAGACTCATGGTAAATCTACTCCCAAGATGCCAGGCATTGGGCCCATGTGTGAGTTGCACCAGTCCATGATGGGATATCTGATCAAATATAGATTGCAACCAACAACACATACAATGTAACAGCAAAGCACACCATGTAAAAATAATTAAGGACTTAGCACTAACTCACAGCAGGGCAATGTGACCCAAACACCAGTCACATACAGCAGCCATCTTGTTTGCACACATTCACCCACAGGAAAGCAGAGTCACAAGAAGGGAGTTTAGGAGTGCTGTGAAGGTTGGTGCAGACAAAAGCATGATGGGAGTATTAGTCACAGACAACAGGCCTCCTCCCACATGGCCCATCAAGCCCACCTTGACCTATGCTCAGCTCACAGGCAAAGGAAAGGTGCTGCCAAGATGGCTGACACTGGGCTCTGGTGTGGGGAGGACAAGGCCATGTTGGGAGTTGTGGTCACACAAATACCAGGACCCTGTTGAAAATTAGATTTCGATGTTGTTGGACTTGGCCCTTCTTGCAGGTTCACCCCTAATCTTTTTGCTTTTAAATCTGTGATCTGTGTGATGATTTTCTGGTCTGTGCGCACTTTTTCCCTGTGTCCCAGAGTAAAGTGCGTTCATGTAGTTAGGCTGGCCTGCTCTCCCATAGGAATGCATGGGGAATGTCTGTGTCCCTGGTAGTTCCTGATGCGTGGGGAGTGCAGACTCGAATTTGGTATGTGCGAGCTCGTGAGAATGAATGCTTCGCAATGATGTATGTGGCATGAGTGTGTCTTGTGTAGAAATGCCACTTCTAGGACTTGGCATATTAATGTAAAATATGCCTGGCGTGTGATTGGCTGGAGCTGGCTGGTGAGCCTGGCTCCAGGAAGGCTGGATGGGTCTGCCCGGTGGTGAGTGTGAGATTAGCATGTTGATGGCTGGGGAGGAGTGCACCTGGTCCCTGATGGGGCTGGACTTTCCCCACACAATGCTGGCTCCACCCCCTGTAGTGCGACTGATGACCCTAGCCCTGCCAGTGAATGAAATGGGTGGTTGGGCCATCAAGGGTACTTCAAAACCAGCTGCGACTGGTTTCTCCCCCACCCTGCACCTACAGACAAAGGAATTTACAGTATAAGAAGGGGCTGTGTCCCCATACAATTGGTTCTCTGTTCTGCTTTTGGATCCTTGCCAGAGGGGGCTGCTGCGGCCAGGAGGACCGCCACTTGGCTTGTCTACCTACCTGGAGACCCAGTGTGCTGGCTCTGGGCCCAGCCTTGCCCCCCCTGCCTGCCTAAAAGACTTTGTGCTGGACCATGTGCTTGGGGAGCGCTCTCCCTTGTCCCCAGCGCTGGGAGCGCTTTGTTTCTGCCCTTTAGCGCTGGGAGCGCTTTTCCCTGCCTGCCTAGCGCTGAGAGCGCTTCTCTTTGCCCCCTAAGCGCTGGGAGCACCTTATTTTGATTATAGCGCTGGGCGCGCTGATGGTTCTGCCCCCAAGCGCTTACTAGCGCTTTGCCCGGCCGAGCGGGTGCCCACCTCGCTTTATATTTGAATTGGAAGCCGGTGCCCACCCGGCATGCCTTGTGGTATTTTTATTATTTACAAGCCGGTGCCCACCCGGCATTGCCCGTGATCACCGCCGCAACCCAGGAGCATCGAAAACCGTTGCCGGGCCGCTGCCTAGTGCGACCCGGAAGTGACTGGTTGACCGGCCAATCCCGCTGCGGCCCGACCGAGAGACCCGGAAGTCCCGCCCTCGGCACTACGGCGCGAGGAGAGAGACTGCTGGTGCTCGCGGGGCTCCCGTGAAGATTGGAGAGCCCCGCGCTGCCCAGAGGAGGAGCCGTCCCGCCAGCGAGACAGCCGGTGAGTGGGGCTCAGTGTGCTAAATCGGGGAGGAGGGCGTCGGGGCACATTGCCGGTGCCCGCCCCTCCCCGTCAAAGTGAAGAGCCGGTTGAGGCTCTGGGGGCAGTTGTGCTGATCCCGAATCCCCCGTGAAGGACTCCAACAAAGCCCGCAATTGAGATTGGAGCCCCGAGGCTCCTCAGGGCAATTTGTTTATTTAGAGCCCGAGAGGCTCCCGCCCTAATTGTATTTACGAGCCCCGAGGCTCAAGGGGGCACCTTGATTTCTACGAGCCTCGAATGCCAGTTCATTGATTTAGAGCCCTGAGAGGCTCTGGGGCCATTTTATTTGTTTAGAGCGTAGAAGCTCTTAACCGCCATTTTGTTTATGTAGAGCCCAGAGAGGCTCTTGGGGACACAAGTGTGTTCAGAAGCCCCGAGGCTCCCACACAGTACTTGCCCTCACCTGTGTTCTTGAGCCCACGAGGCTGCAACGTTGGCATCATCTTGATTTACAACTGTCCAGCACTTAGTGGACAGTTGCTACGTTTAGGGTTTGTGTTCTTGGCTGCCTGCGCAGCCTCCCTGACAATTTGGACTCAGGGCATCTCAGCCCTTGCGAGGCCAGTTGGCCTGAGGGACAGTTCTAGTGTTGTGCTACATGCACCCTGCGCATTGTGATTTGCTTACTTATGTGATTCCTGCGCAAATGTTCTACCTGCACCTCTGAATGTGTTTTAATGCCTCATGTGCAATGTGTTTATGTTTTATCCCCTTTTCTAAAAGTGACCTGCTTAGAGGATTGTGTTATGGTTATTACCTTTGCTAAAAGTGACCTGCTTAGGTATTTTATGTTTTATCCCCTTTGCTAAAAGTGACCTGCTTAGAGGATTGTTTTATGTATTACCTTTGCTAAGAGTGACCTGCTTAGGTGATTGTTTAGGTTTCCTTCCCTTTGCTAAAAGTGACCTGCTTAGGTGATGGTTTTCCTTCTATAGGTCCTGATGATAAGGTCCTAGTTCCCTGCGTGATTTTCCTACAGTGTTTAGGGTACGTAGGAGGTATTTACCCTTACCAGTGATTACTGGTTGTGTGCTACATTTACTATTTTAGTGCTACAGTCATTATATGTTTATGTGCTAAGTGTTATACCTACAAGTATTATTTCTGAAAAGTGCCTACCCCTGACAGTGGTCCATGGGGCCCTGTCCTGTACATAATCCCTTGTAAATTCTGCCCGTGCCTGTTGGCACATTGTAAAGTGTGTGTGTTATCTAATGTGTTTTTGCTATAATACAAAGGCTATTTTTTTATATAACCTTGTGTGGAGTTTGCTTTGTGGTGGGCCTTGGGTGTTGTTGCTGGGGTGCGTGCGCAAATACTTAACTCACATCGCCTCTGAGATTAGCCTTGCTGCTCGCACCACATTACCTAGAGGGTGAGCAGGGGTTATCTTGGTGTGCAACTCCCTTGCCCTGACTTAGACTTGGTGATCCCTGACTGACTTTGGCGTGAGCCTTGGCCAGCCCGGGGTCCCGGGTCTAACAGATGTGAACATTACCGGCTCCATCTTGTCCAATCTTAAGCCTCTGCAAGCACGTAAGCGGCAGCCATTTTAGACACTGTGGCCGTTTTGCATATTGCCGATCACCTACGCGTCTCCCTGAACCCGCTATCATTCCCAGCGCGCTGGCAACCCCAAAGCACACATGCTAGAGTCATAAAGCATCATCAGCGCGACCCTTCCCCCGGAGCCACTTCCCGTGCCAAACCTTCGTGTCCTTTCATCCCACGCGCACGAACAGGCACCTTCAATAACCTCCTCCCCTGCACCTGGCTGTTCGATCCTGAGGTTCTGTAAAATTACGAATTCGTTCGTGCTCAGCCACCATTTTGTGTTGCCCTCACTCAGGCAGCGCGGCGAACGCAATGTTTTTGTCGTTTCTGCATTTCACGTGTCAGGTGTCTTCTTCGCTCATGTTTACTAACGAGTGTCAGGGTCTGGCCTAGTACACTACTTCCAGTCTGAGCTGATTAATCCCTGTCCGGGCTATTTGTTGGCTCACACCATTCTTTCCTCCAGGTTATCTCATCTGCTGTCCTTCGCTACAGGTCTCATGTATTCTCCTGTTTCACGACTATTCGTTTAACACATACAGCTGTGTCTTCTCTGCTTGTAAACCAAATTGTGTGGATTCATTCGATGTTTTACTTAAGGGGTCGAGTAACAAACGCAACCGGGAAACTTGAGTTACTTTAGGCTTAAGGCATTGTTTATAACATTTGTTTATGTCTCCTGCTCTCATGTGATTGCATTTTTGCATTGTATTGTACCATATATAAACCTGTGCGCCACGGAGTTAAGTGGCAGTCTCTTTTGAACCTCATTGTATTTGACGACTTCTAAGACCACTGTGCTAGCTGCAGCTAATAAAAATCATCTTCTACGCCAGACGAAGAGTCTGTGTCTCTCTATTTGACAAGGCAGGTGAATCCAGGGGATCTTAGGCGTACCCTGCGCCACCGGGCCCTAAGGCTGCGGTTCTCCAACTGGCGCCCACAGTGGGGCGACTTCAGAGGTAGCGGTTAAGCCCGAGGGTCGTGAGGAGCCCCGCAAGAAAATTCTGGAGGACGCGCACCACGTGATCGACCCCTGTATGTCGTAAGTGGACCGAAGGTCTTTGACAGCGCGGTTACTCCCTTCCAACCGCTACTGAAGACTGCTGCCCTGACTGTCGCCCTGCCTTGGACCCTTCTGACGGTGCTTGGTAAAGCGAGACGATAGACGGACCTTCGCTGGTGTAGAACGATCCTTAGTTAAGTATTTCGTGGGTCGCTCCCACAATCCTTTGTTTTGCTTTGTTTTTGGGTTTTTGATTCAGTCATTGCAATAACTGAAGCCAAGGGGTAAGTGTGTTTGTACTGTTTTTATTAATCTTTACCCCTTGTTTTTTGTGAATAGCCTAGAGAAGTAACGATGCCTGGGTTAAGTAAGTTCAAAAGAATTTGTTGTTTAGGCTGTAAGAGGGATTCCCAGTTGGAGGATTCATGTCCGATTCCCCCGGTTGGAACTCCCACTTATGAGCTCTATTCTAAACACGGTATTGGTCCCATTACCTTTAATGAGACATGGGTCCGATATACGAAAAATAGTGGAGTTTTGAAATGGCCCCAAAATGGTAGCTTTGACTCCGCTATACTAGATAATTTGGAAACGATCCTGTTCAGACGAAAAGCCCGGCCGGCAATGTTTGACTCTTTTCGCCTTTGGCATAAGGAAGCCAAACAGAAAGAAATTAAGTAGGCGAAAAAGGATAAGAAAGCTCGTGATATGTCAATTATAGAGGCTGCTCAGCAGTTTAAAAATAATGAAACGGATGGTGCGAATGAAATATCAGAAAGACAACATCGCATGGCAATAGATAGATGCTATCCGGTGTTGCCTACTTCCTCCTCAGTTAAAAGTAAGGAATTAGAAGAAGATTCTTTAATGTCTTGTTTATTGAACTCGCCTCCGCCCTATGTCAAAAATCCTACTGCACCTTTGTTGACCCCACCTATTGCTCAACAAGTGGTTGCTCAATTGCCGATTATTCAGCAACCGGTTCAGCCCATTAATGCTTCTCTGCCTGTTTCTGCTTCTACAATCCAGCCCCCACCTCTACAAATGCTTACTCCTGTCCCTCAGTCGGCTCCATTCCAGTCTCCATTACCTTCTGTGTCTGTATTGCCTCCTATTCTCTCAAGGGATTCTCCTATGTCGCGCAGGAGATTAGCTGATGCTGTCTCCAATTACTTTTCTCCTCTTCTTGGTTCCTTGAATCTGTCTCCAGCTTTCTCTAACACAACAGTCTCGTTGTCCACTCCCTATGACAGACGAGAAAATAGCTTTGGGTTCCCTCGCTCGTAAATGGATTGAGAAAGGACTAGACTATGGTATAGAAGACATTAGGAGTTCTTTTCATCAATGGGTGGAGCCCACACAGAGATATGTTTTTAATATTATGTGTCAGACTCTTATTAGAGGTTGGGAAGAAATGGAGTTGGATGTAGTCCCTTCTGAGCTATTGAAGTTGCAAGCCGATTTTGATAAGGGTTTTATTGTAGGACCACAAGTCGAAGACGCGGTAAATGAACTTATTGCGTTTCGAACGATGTTCCTGTCTTTATCCCTCTCTGAGACTGGTCCTCCCAAAACTAAAGGCGTTAAGAATTATCCGATGCGTGAAGTTCCTACCCTATGGAGGGACGCAATAGTTGGTCCGCCTGCTATCCCTGCTCATTTCCAGCGTATATGGGTCCACGAACCCTGGAAAAGGTCTGAAGTATTGGCGCTTAAACAAACTCTTCCGGACCCTCGTAAAAATCCGGCGGGATATTATAAGGAACTGTCTCAAACAGTTGATGCTTGTATTATGAATTTGGCCGATATCGATATGTTGTTTGGGAATGTTGTTCCACGAGCACTATGGGCACGAATTCGTAAGGAAAATCATAATGCTGAACTAGGTGGTGATTGGGCTGCTATTAGAGCCGCTGATGCAGGTCAAGTGGGTGGTGCGAACCCGACGATCTGATTACGGCCCTACCAGGCAGAATAATTGAATTGATGAAAACTATGATGCCCGCGGTACGAGTTAATTGGGATAAGTTGGCCACGTGCAAGCAAAAGAAAGACGAAAGTGTTTCGGATTTCTTCACTCGTTTTGAAGAGACGTTTATTGATCATAGTGGTCAGGATTTGAGTACAGAGGGCGGCCAGCGGTTGTTTGTGGACAAGTTTGTATACAACTTGCTTCCTGAATTATCGAATAAATTAAAGAGTTCCGAGAGTGCATGGGCTGTCTCTTCCCCTGCTAAAATACTGGCTACTGCACAGTATTATGAGAATAGAGATAAGGAGGAGAAGGAGAAACAAGAGAAGAAAAATAAAGATTTGAAAACAAAAGTTTCTTTTACAGCAAGCCTATCCTCCGCGTTCTGCACAGCCTCAGTTTTCTCAACCCCCGTAGTTTCAGAAAGTGTTTCAGAAACCTGAGTACTTTACGCCACGTCTTCCGTTGGGTCCTAATCAATGTGCGTATTGTAGAGAAGAGGGACATTTCAAGAATAATTGTCCGGTTGTATTACAGCGTAATAATGGGATGTCTGCTCCACGGGGACGTGGAAATTCTCAGTCAGGATCTAGAGGTAGAGGACGAGGTGTGCCCTCTCAGGAGCAGCGTTCTATTCCTCCATCTACTACGAATTATTTTGATCAACAGAGAGTTCAATCCGCGCAGTATTATAATGACGATTATTGTGAGGACAAGGTTGATGATTTTCAGATTGAATAGGACAGCCATGGACGAAGTGAGGGAGTTGTGTCGATTCCAGTAGATCAAAATGGGCCATGTGTCACGATCAATACTATGGGTGTTTCAGAACCGTTTCTTTTGGATACTGGTGCGATGAGAAGTCCTATCATGCATACTAAACTCCCTGGGGCACCTTTGTCTGGCTTAATAAATAATTCTGTAGGATTTTCTGGCGCCCCAGTTCGTAATCCGGTTTCTTGTCCCTTGCCTGTTTTGATTGGTCCCTATGATTTGAATGCTCCGCTTATTCTGACAACTGGTTGCGGCGAGAACCTGCTAGGTTTGGATTTGTTGAAAAGATTACATGCAACATTTTATTGTTCCCCTTCGGGTGTGCATCTCACATTAGGAAAGAAAATGACATCTTCTGTGTATCTGTCCCGAGACGAATTCCCATCTGAGTTGCTTTCTCTTCCTGAAAGTCTTTGGGCTACAGGCCCGAATGACGTGGGTTGTCTGGCGATCCCATCGTATGTTGTCAAAATTAAGAAAATGTGAGGATGCCACGTATTCCCCAATACCGTATCTCCAGTGATGGAGAGAGAGCACTTTTGGCTATCGTCGATGATTTCATTCAGAAAGGTGTGGTTGAAGAGACAAGAGGCAATATCTGTAACAGTCCTATTCTTCCGATCCTTAAAAGAACAGATCCTTCACAGTCTCCTGTCTATCGATTTGTTATTGACCTTAGAGAGGTCAATAAAATAGTTGTGCCACAGTTTCCTGTTCCGGACATTACGGCTTTGTTGACGATGATTCCTGCTTCGGCAGTATGGTTCTCAGTTATCGACCTCTAAAATGCTTTCTTTAGTATTCCTATTGCTGAAGAAAGTAGGGATATCTTTGGTTTCTCTCTTGGTGGATGAAGCTTTAGATTTAAGAGAGCTCCCCAAGGCTATTGTGAAAGTTCTTCTATCTATAGCAAGGCCCTTAAGTCACAACTGGATGCTTTTTCCTTGCCTCCTGGTGCTACGCTTGTTCAGTGTGTGGATGATTTGTTGGTGGCTGCTGATACGGATGAAGTGTGTAAGGAAGTGACTGTTGCGTTGTTGCGACATTTGTCTACCCTGCATCATAAAGTGTCTCCCTCTAAGTTGCAATATGCCCGCCAAGAGGTTACCTATTTAGGTCATCTCTTGTCGAAGGAGGGAAGGCGATTGACCCCAGAACGTATTCACGCTATTTCACATGTGTCTGTACCTACCACACAGAGAGAAGTGTGTGCCTTTTTGGGTATCACTTCCTACTGTAGACAATGGATTCCTAATTTTTCACTTCTGGCTAAATCATTGTTGACATTAACGTTGAAAAATACGCCACATCCGCTCCCTTGGACGGATGAATGTCAGAAAAGCTTTGTTGACCTACGTGCTGCTCTATGTTCTGCTCCAGTGTTGGGTACACCAGATTACAGCAAGTCCTTTACATTGTATGTCCATGAGAGAGAGGGTTGCGCATTGTAAGTTTTGACGCAATTATTTGGAGATAAACAGAGACCATGTGCCTACTTCTCCGCTACATTAGACCCAGTAGCTAAAGCTTTGCCCAGCTGTCTTAGAGCCACAGCAGCTGCAGCGACCTCTATCAGACAATCTGCTGGATTAGTGTTGGATAACACACTCATTGTTATGGTTCCACACGCAACATCTTACGAGTGCTCGATTGTCTGGATACGAGCTGACACTTCTTGCGAGTCATATACACATTAAAAGATGTAACACGTTAAATCCAGCTACATTGTTGCCACTGCCAGACGAGAAAGATGGTCAGGAAAAGCATGATTGTTTTCTCCGAACAGAAGAAGAAACGAAGGGTAGGATTGACTTGAAGGACACTCCGCTCAAGGACCCGGATGGGATCCTATGGGTATACGGTTCCTGTTTCAAGCTTCCTAACGGAGAGACTACTTCTGCCTATGCTGTTACCACCTTATGTACAGTTGCTGAGACGGCAAGTATCGGACATAATTCAGCCCAAGCAGCTGAATTGATAGCCTTGACTAGAGCGTGTGTGTTGGCAAAGGGAAAGAGAGTGAATGTGTACACAAACAGTCAGTATGCTTTTGGCGTTGCACATAGTTTTGGTAGGTTATGGAGGGAGAGAGGATTCTTTACCTCTCACGGCACGAAGATTCAGCATGGCC
The DNA here is from genome assembly GCF_964261635.1 of Lissotriton helveticus. Taxonomy (NCBI): domain Eukaryota; kingdom Metazoa; phylum Chordata; class Amphibia; order Caudata; family Salamandridae; genus Lissotriton; species Lissotriton helveticus. The sequence goes on along the minus strand of NC_136067.1, from coordinate 2,124,679,802 downwards.
AGTTGGTGACTGATCTTCTTGAGTCACTTACTTTACCTGAGCAAATAGCCATCATAAAATGCAGCGCGCATAAGAAATTTACAGATGAGGGTCGTGGAAATGCGTTTGCAGACGAAGTAGCAAGAACTACAGCTAGAGATACAGCTAGTCGAATGTATGTGGCAGGTCCTGCAAATTGGGTTAGGGAAATTGGCATGTGTGAATACACGATTGAGAGTGTGAAAACGATTCAGGGAGAAGTCACTGAGACAGAATTAAGAACATGGAAAGAAAGTACAGGAATGTTAGACTCGACGGGTGGTTGGACAGAATTGTCAGAACATCAGCGATGGTTACTACCGGATGCTTATGTAATGCTGTAGTATTCAAAAACCTGCTTCTCAGGGGTCTCACTGATACTTAGTCCTTAAAGCAGCAAGAAGGTTGCCACAGAAATCTGGAATATCAAAGAACATACTTTATTACACTCATATGAGGTGAGGCTGCGTCGCCCAGGAGCCGTGGCAAATGAATGAGGCAGTCTGAGGATTTCAGAAAGCTGGCGGTTTATATACATTTCAGACTTACACAGTAAGCATAAATGCAAGGGGCAGTCCTGGCTCCTGTGAGCACACAAAATTACCTAATATGGACATACAAGTTCTCTTTGTTCAACCAAGTGGGAGGAGCTAACAGTTTTCAGAACGTAGTGGACACATTCCTATGTGAAACTAATCAGTAACAGCTGCAGATCCTACCGAGCATTTCTGAGCATGCGTTAAAGTGGAGGAGGCTAAATATATCCTGTTACTGGGCAAACTTCAGGCGCAGCTAAAAGGAAGGTAGGACAAAGAACATGGTGAGCACATGGCAGCACATGGTAGACAAGATGGCTGCCAGAAACACAAAATGACTTCTAAAAAAGCAGATAAGATAACTTCTAAATACAAGATGGCTTCTGCTAACGCTAACCCATTTCTGCCAATTTACAACAGTCGCCCGTTTTAGCGTTAGCTGAAGACATTCGTAGGATCCAGTAGGAACATAGAAAACATGTGTTCATTAATTTTCACATAATTTCATCAATTTCCTAATTCATTGCTAGATAAGCATTTTCCATTCTAAACATATCAGCAATGGTATGACCAAGAATACTAAAGAACAGGACATTATGTCATAAACATACATACAAACAGTAGGAGAAAGTAATGACCACTATTACAGAGAAAAGTAGCATTTTCACAACCCTAAGCAATAGCAAATCCTAAAATCTTTCAGAAAACACTATATACTCAGGTGAAACAGTAGCAATCCTTCAATGCTCTCAGGTTGGATAGGGATACTCTTCCACAGAGAATGAACTTTATTCTACCTTTACTAAACAGAATACTACTCTAAAATACTGCAAGCAAGACAATAAAAATTTATTCTACAACACCCAGTATCTAATTGTTCAGGAATCGCTTCTATAATCACAACTTATGCCCAGAGTCCAATTCCAAGTCTCTCTGGCAGACTTTTATTGTTCATCGAATCTCCTCTTCCATCGCTGCATGGGCCTCTTCATTTCAGGCCTTCCATGGAAATGTGTCTCAGTATCCTTTGGAGTGCCTTCTTGGCGAACACTCACAGCTCAGTCGAAAGTCTCAATGTCTCAAGGCAGTGCACCAGTGTCTCTCATCTGCGGCAGACACTACAGATATTATGCTCTTCATTGATCATAAGCACAGGTCATCTCGTGCAAACTCATCTTGTGCAGACTCAGATCTACATTCTCAAACTCCAACACTCCTTATTCAGTGTCAGAGGACGCTCAGGCTGCTCTTTCATGGGCACCATAATGTAGTGCCTCTTGCCAATCCTGGATTCTCCATTGCACTGCTTTTCCGTTGGAGCAAAGGGGGAAAGGGAAGAATGGCCAAAACTCAGGCCAGGGCTCAAGAGACTGTACACTGTCAGAGGTTGCCAGTACATAACAGGTAGCTTTGCTCTTTTACCAACTCAAATTCTGTTGCAAAACCAAATCCTCCTTTCTGTCTGTCGGGCAACGTTGTTCAAGGAAGCAAACAAAGAACTTGGAAATACCATTGATGGTGTGCAGATTCCTTACTGGGTGCTGGGACTATAGACCAAAACTTCCTGCTTTCATCTATGGCTGTCAAGGATAGGAGTTAAGATTCGTCTTGGTCATTCGTTCTGCAGGGTATCACTCTCCCTTTGACACTGGAAGATCCTGCAGAACCTAGTGATGTAGGAAATGTGACACAATTGTTAATTTCCTTCAATTTAGCACAAAAAACAATTCAATATTTAACAAGGGACTGCAAACAGGTGGCCTGCAATCTTCAAGAGAGTGGTCATACGCCATGAGACTATCATGATCTGAAATGCATTATCATTCTCATAAAAGGCAAAACAATGACTCTAGCCTCTTCAATTGGGTTTCCATATGAGAGCATATCTTCTATCATCTAAGGGTAGATAATTACATAAGAATTCTATCTAAATGGATGTCCTTACATATAGTAGCATCGTCTAATGGGGTAAACATTTTCCTCAATGAGTAAGTCTAAGTGTTCCTAAATCCCTCATCTAGAACACTTTCAAAAACGAAATCACATAAAACAGATGATCAGGGACATTCAGACAAAGGCTAATTTATCAAAATGGGGAAACAGAAGAACAAGAGCTATATACTCCTAGTGTTTCCATTATTAAAACACGTGTGGTCTATTAAAGATTAAAACAGCAGAAAAACAAACTGAGAACCTAATTAGAATGGGCATCGAATTTGTCACATTGAAGAATAAACATAAAGTGTCTTCTATTGAGATGGAAAACTTTTCTTACTATACTATTAAGTCAGTTAACCAGTCTATCACGAAGCTGACAGTCAGGCTGGAAAGCATAAAAAATATAGGCCTGAAGAAAAGTCTTAAGAGAAAACAATCTGGTCAGGTCATACAAAAGGGAATTCTACATAATATGGTGGTCCCTATTACATCCCTGCAGTCTAGAAGTGTGAACCTGAACAATACATCAATCATAAAAATTGAGTTGACTGGTAAAGAAAATACAGAAAAAGGAAATAGAAGTAGGACACAGCTAAAGTCCCCAATAACTAGGCACAATGCAACATCAGGGGAGAAGTGGCCAAAGGAAAATCTATAGGAAGAACAGAAACAATGTCTCAAGTGATAGTCAAGTTTGTGACATAATACCAAGAGTATGGGTAATACACAAAGGTCACAGTAGTGCAGAAATGTAAACTCTACCACTGGCCGCTACACCATATACGGTAATCTCAGCTAATGGTCCAGTTCCTTCTTCAAGGGAAAAAATGAAAAGTTTAGATCACCTTTAACAAGAGCCACAAATCTATAATTTCATCCTTAGGTCCAATCAAGGATATGTATAAAAATCTAGGCCTGCCTATTCCTTAAGGGAGAAGGGCAGTATTGTGACTTCCTGTATATCTCTTTTATTTTACTTCAATACTATTATGGCCAAATTTTGACATACACTGGTGAGGTGATGTATTTTCATGTCCACAGTATGCAAACATCATGTCTGTGAAATTTAGTATGAGCGCAAATATTAACCACGTGGTGTTCAGTGACACATACCGTCATACATGTCCCTTCACAACACAGGCAAACTTGTAATAATATCAAAAAGCAGAAACATGAAACAAAAACAACATATCAAACCATCAGATATACATGCAATATAGCAAGCACAAAAAGCATAGACAAATCACAATGGCACATGTAACCAAGCAGTGACGCATGCATTCATGCAACCCAAAACCCAAAATCCAGGCCTGCTTAATTTGTCAGGATCAAAATCAAAATCAAAATCACACCAAAATTACGCTTTCATTTACTCACACCCTGCTTTTGACAGGTGATCACCAGTCGCTGGTTATCAACTGGCAAATAAAACTTACAGTGTCGCTTGTGACACACAAGGGTCAGCAGGAACCATTCATAAGGGAAAAAATGCAAAATCATGAAAAAACACACAAACATTTCATTTGAAAGAAGTCATAATAAAAACCCATCTCTTTTCAACATACTACTAACACAGCGCATAACAGAGTAAAGCTCAACTGTTAACCAACCATCCTTCTTTTAAAACATGCTAACCCACTTTAATATTGACTGTCCAAAAAATAAAGTACTTTCACAGACGCACTGCGTCCCGTGCACCAACTCGTCCTTGAGGCCCTTGAGACCCTTGGCCCTTAAGGCCCTGGAGGGCCTTGAGGCCCTGCTTTGTTTCCTCTCTCCAAGGCTGGTCAGGAATGCACTTCTCAGAGACAAAGCCCTAATGTAATGAGCTGCAGATGTGGACGTAAAAGCCTCGCGCAAACCATCTAATGTGCAAGCTTGAATTTCTGCTAGTCAGAGAAGCTTTTACCAAGCAGTCATTGCTCCATCTGTCTTCACTTACTGCTAAACCCCCTTCTCACTGACCTTAAGGTCAAACTCTGCCAGGCGAACCGCGAGCTCCTTCAGACCCCCACTTCCTATTCTCTAACTCGAACTAACAAAGGCAAGAAGCCGTCCCTACTCTTTCAAACCTACAAAACCAACCCTGTTGAAAAACACATGTTATATAAATGACTTCTTTTAGGGATAAAATTAATTTAGTCCTATATTATAAAACATTTACTGTGAACAATTTGCAGAACATAATAACATAGCATGCCGGCATTATATTAAATGTTTGCTACCACCCTATGCAATGGTACTTAGTTATCAACCTTACAAAGATGAACGCCAAAAATGGGCCCCGCTAAATTTAGAACCTTCAACCCTGATATTAAACATAAACCTCTGCACCGGGCACATTGGCTCACTGAGCTATGAAAAACAACCTTGAATAATAACCTGCAAGTTTGTATTATACACAAATATGCATTTTCTGAAAGCCAGAAACACTGCAAAGCTATGGTAAATGACAAGAATGCTGTGTTAAAAAGTCCATTTTACTCAATTTCGACTTATAACTTTGGGGCACTTAAAAATAAAATCCTACAATTGCATTACTTATTAATCAACCTCAGAATGTGCTTTACAAATTGCAAAGAGCGAACATGAGGCATATTGCGTGTAATGCCTTAGAAAAATTAGCATTTACGCCTGCGCCAAGTGAAAACCCAACATGCAAATGTCCTAATTATGCAGTCACACATTACTTAAATAAAATTTAAATTTTAGGAGGTCATAGTATGAGTATTAATCTTTATAAATATCTGAAAACGATTTTAAAAAGCACATATTTTTTTTCAAATAATTTTTCATAATTTAATAATTTTTTTCCTAAACCCAATCTTAAGTGCTAAATCCACATATAAAAAACAAACTGTATCCTTTGCCTATCATTTTAGACGCAGTCATGTATGAGCCTACGCACAAAAGCCTAACTGAAAACAAGACAGATTTTCACGCCAAAATTAAAAAGAGGACATTTGAGCAACAAAACCCAAGAATATACTTTGAAAAAAATGATTTAAAGAGGGGAAAACCGTAAGTAAAATGTTTTCCTGTAATACAAAATAATGAACCTTATTTTTGTAACCCTCTAAAACACTATCCTGAAATGCAAAATTCAAACGTAATTAACTAACGGCTAAGCCCTAGCTGAATAAACAGTCCCATGTTATCCATGGCCTTTGAAAAAACCACATCTGCCGCCCTGAAGGCGGGAAGGGTCTGCACAAAGCCGAAACCCAGCACGCTTTCAGTCTTACTGAAAACAGACATTTTCAAAAATGCGTGTGCCACAAGATGCATTTAAACGTAGCAAAAATTCACTTTAGCTGAAGTGTTAGCATTTCACATGTACGACAATGCATGTAAGTAAAAAATGCTACAAATTCGTTTTCCTATAAAACACACACAATTTAGTTTTGAGGCCTTTCATATTCCTAGGGAATGTGCATTTTAACTTTATCTAGTTTAAGCATTTAACATTTTGCACATATGTGCCTTTGCTAAGTCTATAAATTAAAGAGCAACATATAGCGATTTTAGCAGGCAACATGGCAAATTACTGCATTCTCATTTAATTTCCACCTAATATCAATTAATCCAACATTTTTCTTAAACATCAAGAAATCCACAACCACGCATTGAGCTCATTTCACACAGAAACAGAAAGATTTCAAACATTCAGGACACACAATACAGCGCTTAAGGCATGTGTTTCATAAATTCGCGCCAACGCTATTCACAAACAGAAGTTACACTAACGGGAAAAACCCACATTTAAACACACATTGAACCCACAGATTAACACATAGGACTGAAACAAAAGACAACCCACAAACTGAACTTAAACCAAACCATTGTAAATGCTAGTTGGAATTCATATTTACAAGAAACGTTTGGCATATTTACAAGAAACGCTTGGCAATAGTGTTTCAAAAGACTGCAATTCACCAGTTTTGACTGGCAGAGCACCAAAAATCGCTCTGCATTCCCCATTCACAAAAGTGCACAGAACAAAGGATCCTTATATGTATTATGTCCATATTTTAATTCCCTGGGGATACAAAATCACCAAGGAAGAAATATGTTTTACACCTAAACCTATTTAGGTATCCCTTCTAAGGGAAGCCGGCTCATTTACTTCACATCACATTATGGTACCTTTCACAAAAGCAACACATTTTAACATGTGAGCTTAACAGCAGGCATGACCAAAAATATTGCAGAATATACAATATTAAACTCCAAGTGGTGCTTAAAGTACCTCTTCGTACGTGCACCGTTCAAATTTCAAACAAAGTAGAGAAAAGTCTCTGCATTACCTGCCTACATGAGTTGCAACTCACATATACAAATTCAAACCAAACATATGACTAGTCAATACCAAACAATCAATCAAATTAGTTCGGGCAAGCGTATCCTAAAACTGCCTTGCCAATCAAGACTATCAAAGGCTCGGGCAAGTACTGTAGAACAGTTCTTACCAATCAAGAGCGTCCAAATTCTAACTGCCAAGTTCTAAATGACCTAACGGTCTATCTTTTCATGTTACATTTTAATACTCACGCCAAAAATGTTCTCAGTCAGGGGTGACATCACAAGGAGGATCAAAATCAGGAGGAATCAGAAACACCCTGGGCTGCAGACACAAGGAATCACCAGAAGCGCCGTGCACAGCATACCTTCTTTGCAGAAACCCGTCTCATGCTCCTCAGTGGAATTCTGTCTCCTGAAAAGATGATCACTCCTTCAGATAGTCACCTCTCTGATGAGCCCCACGTTGGGCGCCATTTGTAGTATTCAAAAACCTGCTTCTCAGGGGTCTCACTGATACGTAGTCCTTAAAGCAGCAAGAAAGGTTGGCACAGAAATCTGGAATATCAAAGAACATACTTTATTACACTCATATGAGGTGAGGCTGCGTCGCCCAGGAGCTGTGGCAAATGAATGAGGCAGTCTGAGGAATTCAGAAAGCTGGCGGTTTATATACATTTCAGACTTACACAGTAAGCATAAATGCAAGGGGCAGTCCTGGCTCCTGTGAGCACACAAAATAACCTAATATGGACATACAAGTTCTCTTTGTTCAACCAAGTGGGAGGAGCTAACAGTTTTCAGAACGTAGTGGACACATTCCTATGTGAAACTAATCAGTAACAGCTGCAGATCCTACCGAGCATTTCTGAGCATGTGTTAAAGTGGAGGAGGCTAAATATATCCTGTTACTGGGCAAACTTCAGGCGCAGCTAAAAGGAAGGTAGGACAAAGAACATGGTGAGCACATGGCAGCACATGGTAGACAAGATGGCTGCCAGAAACACAAAATGGCTTCTAAAAAAGCAGATAAGATAACTTCTAAATACAAGATGGCTTCTGCTAACGCTAACCCATTTCTGCCAATTTACAACAATGCCGGTTGTAACTATGGCTCATGGTCCAGCTCACATCAGTGCGAAGGGCATTTGTAAGCTCTTGGCTCCAGTATGGCAGAATGAGGGAATTCCAAAATGTGCAGAGAATGTGGTTAAGCATTGTATTGTTTGTCTAATGTATAACCCAGGAAAGGGCACCCCAACCCCAGCAGGTCATTTTTCTCCCCGTCATATCCTTTTGAAGTGCTGCAGATCAATTACATTCATATGGATCGATGCAATAACCTCAAGTACGTTCTAGTGGTGGTGTGTGCCTTTTCCCGAAGGATAGAGGCCTACCCCTTGAAAGATAACACCGCTCTATCAACTGCTAAGGTGTTACTTAAAGAGTTCTTCCCTAGATTTGGTTTGCCGCGAATTGTCTGGAGTGACAATGGCAGTGAATTTGTGGGTCAAATTATGCAGAAAGTATGTTCTGGTCTTGGGATCAGACAGAAATTTCATGCGGCAAACCACCCACAGTCAGCAGGTTTGGTTGAGTGCTATAATGGTACACTCAAACTTAAACTAGCCAAGATTCAAGCCAGTACAGGTCTTGCTTGGCCAGATGCCTTGCCCCTAGCTCTCTTGTCAACCAGAACTACTGTACACTCTCGTACGGGACTTAGCCAGTATGAAGTGGTATTTGGACGCCCAGCAAATGTTTGGGGTGTCCCCCGCCCCAAGAAGTACTCTGATATACCATATCCTTTGCTAATTGACTATTTGCATGATTTGACTACTAAATTGAGTGTTATTCGTCAACAGGTACAAAGTACTTTGCCAGAGGCCTCCACAGACCCAGGTCACACCATTCGGCCCGGTGACTGGGTCTGTATTCAGAACTTCCAACGGACTAAGAACTTGGAGCCTCGATGGTCTACGCCTACGCAAGTTTTACTCGTCACCCGCACGGCCATGAAAGTGGTCGGCAAGCGAAGTTGGGTGCATGGTGTGCACTGTAAAAAAGTGCCATTACCATTACCCTTTGACCAGTGGATTCGCAGTGGTATAAAAGAATCAAGATACTGAATCAGTCTCTTGTTTTGTGCCCTTCAGTGATGCTCAAGTTTATGGAACTCAGTCCGAGAAAGCAGATGATGACATTCTTCAAGCCGCAGTGCCTGCGCACCTCCGAATAGACACTACGGATCCAAAATTATTGTTTAAAGACCAGACAGTGCCGAACAAAACTCGCTACAACCTAAGGTCGAGAGCCGACCAGAAAAACTGAACATTTTGAACACTTTTTCTCTTTGATACTCAAAGACATTTTTTTAATGAACAGATCTCTTGCCTTTTTGTTTTGTGTGATATTTAGTACTAGATGTGCCATCCGTCTCCGTCGCAGGGTCACGGTAGGAGACTCAGACTGTAACCTGTTTTTTTGTTCTTTTTAGTAAGTGGCTAGCGCCTCAGGATATACAGAAGGACATAGCTGAGTGATTAAAGAAGATTGCCGTGAGCGACATTTTTTTTTTTAGATAAAGATGGATAGTACAACAACCATAGGTAGGGAAAATAGGAAACAAGAAATGAGATTGAAATATTGCAAATCATTGCGTAGTCGATTTGGCGTAACTTTGTGTATTTTTATGTTTTTGTGTATTTTATTAGCTTGCATAGGTTGGGTTATCCATGTTCTACACCCAAGAAATAATGTGAATTCTACAACTTCTTTACCCTCTCGTCTTTCTGTCTTTTCACATAAAATGCATGCTTTACCCCCTCACGAACAGATAAGGAGAGTTGAACCAGCTGGCCATCAATATGACTGACTGTTGGGTGTTCGGTCTCATGCCACATAATACACAGAAGGGGATGCCTTATTTGGTCCTCCCTTTCTCACATGAAGGTTCGGCTTGGGCCTATTTGACTATGTTTTCGGCCGCATACCACAACAAGCTTAGAAATCCTGTAAAAACTTCCGGGACCGGATTGGATTTCAGTCACAGCTCCTTTATAAAAGGTATAGTGGTGATGGCTAAGATTGTAGAAAAGGGAAAAATTCCGTTAGATGAGAAGAGAGTTTATGATGGATGGAATGCCACCCACTATGTTTCGAGTCTTGGTGACAAAACTAAAAGGGGTGAGTCCTCTCCCGTATGGACTGTACCCCATCAAGGTAATCTTTGTCTCCAAGTAAATAGTAAGAAAACTGACAATAAGCAGAGTTGTTTATACACTTACGTTTTCTCATCTTCTGATTTCCCTCCATTGGTTCCATCTCAAGGAACGTATTTTGTCTGTAAAGACGGAGCTTACACCTGGCTCCCTTCCAACTTTTCCGGAACCTGTTACGTAGCTTTCCTTCTTCCCCCTACATATTCGGCTCCATCAGACCATCACAGAAGCAGATATAGCAGAGGCATATTTGACACCAAAGACACGGCAGCCCAAGAAGGAGGGGATTTCTTAAAGGGATTCCTCCCTTTCTGGGGTCCGATGATTAACAGCAGACACATCAGGCAATTGGTTTGTGTAGTCGAGACCACTATCAATGTTACCGCAGGTGCAATAGGTAACATCACAGCAGAGCTTCAGGCTGATCGTCTTATGACGTTGCAAAATAGAATTGCGTTAGATATGATCCTAGCAGACCGAGGAGGCGTCTGTAAATTGATCGGATCTAGTTGCTGCATTTATATTCCAGACGATGCTCCGGCAGTATATCAAACCATTTCTAAATTGCATACCATCTCCGAATCGATTCATCAGGATGAAGGGGATTGGTCTTTTATGGGATGCTTTTGGAGAATATTGTCAACATTGGGATGGAAGATTTTGACGTTCGTGGGAGCAATTTTGGCCATCATATTCTCTTGTTGTCTGTGTGTTCAGTGTGGTCCCGCAGTGTGTGGCCTGTTGGCTACCTTATGTGCGTCCCACGTAATGCAACACAGAGGACGGAGAATATTAGGATGATGGTGCAGCAACAGCTTGAAGACTTATGAACATCGATGCTGATTCCGACTCAGATTAGCATGAGTTGGTTTGTTCTTGCCTGAGTAATGGCAAAAGGAGGGTCTGAGGTTCTGTAAAATTACAAATTCGTTGGTGCTCAACCTCCATTTTGTAACCGCCGCCATTTTGTGTTGCCCTCACTCAGGCAGCGCGGCGAAAGCAATTTTTTTGTCGTTTCTGCATTTCACGTGTCAGGTGTCTTCTTCGCTCATGTTTACTAACGAGTGTCAGGGTCTGGCCGAGTACACCAATTCCTGTCTGAGCTGATTAATCCCTGTCCGGGCTATTTGTTGGCTCACACCATTCTAAACTCCAGGTTATCTTATCTGCTGTCCTTCGCTACATGTCTCATGTATTCTCCTGTTTCATGACTATTCTTCTAACACATACAGCTGTGTCTTCTCTGCTTGTAAACCAAATTGTGTGGATTCATTCGATGTTTTACTTAAGGGGTCGAGTAACAAACGCAACCGGGAAACTTGAGTTACTTTAGGCTTAAGGCATTGTTTATAACATTTGTTTATGTCTCCTGCTCTCATGTGATTGCATTTTTGCATTGTTTTGTACCATATATAAACCTGTGCGCCACAGAGTTAAGTGGCAGTCTCTTTTGAACCTCGTTGTATTTGACGACTTCTAAGACCACTGTGCTAGCTGCAGCTAATAAAAATCATCTTCTACGCCAGACGAAGAGTCCGTGTCTCTGTATTTGACAAGGCAGGTGAATCCAGGGGATCTTAGGCGTACCCTGCGCCACCGGGCCCTAAGGCTGCGGTTCTTCAACCCGATCCCAGGCCATAACCGATCCCTGCGGATACAGTTTATTGCCCCCATACAGTAAGATCTCGCCTCCCATCAAGGGGGCCGGAATTAATCAGTGCCACGACCCCATGAGATCCGACGGAACGCATATTTCAGCTCCTGCCGGAATGCCCAGCTGACCAATAGCAATCACCTACTGAGATTGGGGTGGGGGACATTTGTTGTTGGGTATGTGTGGGAACGGGCCTGAAGCGGGGATTCCAAGGATGTTTTACAATGCATTAAAGTAATGTCAGGAATGTGTTACCCTGCAATAAAGAGTTGCAAATGTGTATAAAAGGCCAGGCCACAGAAATGTAGTTAGAGCACCTCGAGAAGACATTCTGTTTTTCCGATTTGACGTGTTCTCCTCTGGAGAAATAAACCCGTTCCTTGCTTTCCAGTTCCCAGCGCCCGCCTATTTATTTGATAGTTAACCGAGTGAATTAGAGGCGACTAACGCCAAGCAGTGCTTGATGATAACTAGGAAAAAATCTGCATATTCAACAATTGGCGTCCCAATGCGGGGCCCATCAGCGACCCGTGAGTCCGGTAGAGAGGTCCTAACGACGGAGTGAACAATTGCACCGATCGGGAACGTGCACATGCCTGAAAGAGACCCTCGTCTGGCAGCCGATCATCCGAACTTCACCGGTTTCGAACAGACGTCTCTCGAGTGATCTACAGTCCCACAGGAGTGCCGCGGCAAAAACGGGGAATAGAGGACGATCGTGCACTGGAAGTGGAAGACAAGAAACTGTCCATACGGTCCGGGTAAGGTCGTGAAAAACGACGATTGATTGATTGTATTGGAATTGTTTGGTTTGAAAATACTAGTATTGCGCATTGATTGGTTCGTTTAGCTTGTTAGCTACTCAATATATTGGTTCTATTTGAGATATTCTGTTTGCAAACAACGAAGAATAGAAATATTCTCTCTCTCTTTGCAGATAGTGAAGGATAGGTAGTGCGGACCTTTGTCCAAAAATGTTTGAGATTTTTTATTGACCACCTATACGTCATGCCTATCTTCTCCTCACTGATTGGTAATTGGTTCAACCCGGACCGTTCATTAGAGGTCAGTCATCCGGCTCCACCGGAGGGCACCCCTAATAAGGACATGTATGTAAAATATGGACTAGTCACCGTAACTTATAGTAAACTATGGCATAAACACACTAAGAAAGATCGAGAAAGTCAGTGGCCACTGATGGGATCTTTTGACCTCGCTAAAATAGAAGCGTTAGAGAAAGCTCTTCACGATAATAAAACTACGCCAACTATGCTTGATAGTCTCGACATGTGGCGAAAAGAAACAATGCAATGAAAGAAGAAAGACGAAGCAAGAATAGATAGGAACTACGAAAATCAGCTCACCTAGCTGGTAAAAAGTTAGAAGAAGAGATTAGGGAAAGAGAAAAAGCTAGAAAGGAACGAGAATCAGAAATCTCAGGCCAATGCCATGACAGAACACCCTCAGCGCTTTATCCTGAGCTACCATCGAAACAAAAGATAGACGATGATTTACTCTTAGGTCCACCGATCATTTATATGCCCCCTCCTTATGCCCCTACCCATCCTCTAGTACAGCACCAAGAATCACAGAACGAAACTGAAGGTAGCGCCAGGGCCTTGGTACCCACGGCCGCCGCGCCGACCAAGCCTCTCGTGCTAAATACCTCGTCAAAAGACACCTCGGAAAGAATCGAAGCAAAAGAGAAAGAACCGGCGAGAATCTCCCGTTTGAGCAAAAATGAGCGAGCCGGTATTGAGAAAATAGTCAAAACCCTAGTAGACAGAAAAGAAACAGAAGAGTACATAACAGATACGTGCAACTCCTAAGCTGACAATCACAAGAGACACTTCGTTGTGCGTTTTTGTTACCACACCCTCACAGCCTATGAAGAAAAATATAAGAATGTAGGACCTGACCGACTCATGACTCTATATAGAAAGGTGGATACGAGAGTGAATGTGACGTAACAGAACTCTTCTCCTATACCCTAGAAGTCTTCCGCCACCTCATAGAACAAGGGCGAATAGTCAAAAGCGCCACACCTGTAATAACTGAACCCCTGATAGAGAGATTAGATAATATGATGCCCATAAAGGAAGCTGCCCCCTACTGGGTTCCCCCTAGAGGACAGGGAACTCACGATGACATAAATCACCAGGATGCTAAAGGAAGAGTAGTTTACAACTGGGTGTATCAGCCCTGGGATAGACAGGACATCCTGACGTTGCGCAAATCCTTGCCGGACTTGCGAAAGAATCCCACCGCGTTCTACACGGAATTAGGTACTGCTCTAGGATCGACAATTATGACCCTTGCCGACATAGACTTATTCTTTGGGCTATGTCTGCCAGCTGACGTGTGGAAACAAATCCGGAAAATAAACCACACTGACCTGTTCGGGCATACCTGGGAGCAACTCAATGTACTAGACAAGCAACGAAACCCTGGACAGAAACCCCTGAAAGCTATACTACACCTCCCAGATAAGATAGTACAAAAAGTAAAGACCCTGATTCCCGAGAAAAAGATAGACTGGTCCATAGTAACAGCTTGCCGCCAGAAACCCCAAGAAGACGTCTCAGAATACTTCTCCCGGTTCAAAACGGTGTTCTCCGATTATAGTGGACAAGACATGACCCCTGCGACCGGACATCACTTGTTTGTACAAAATTATGTTAAGGGTCTGTTGCCGGAGGTATCACAGAAACTACAGACTGGTGAAAGCAGTTGGGCAGCCTCTAACCCAGCGGCCATTCTCCAGATGGCCCAGTATTACGAACACCAGAAAAACGAAAGCGATAGAGCCTCTGCAAAGAAAAAGAAAGATTTAAAAGAACGCGTTATGATAGCACAACTACAAGGAGTGAATATAGGAAAGGAACAATGCAAGGGAGGTTATCAACAGAGTACTCCTAGAACCCCACCGCCCAGAAGCAATGTACCCGCACCCTACGCTGGACGTAGGGACTTAGGGGAAGATCAGTGTGCATTTTGTAAAGGGTACGGACACTGGAAGTCTCATTGCCCGGTCCTGATAGAAATGAATAGGAACAAAGGAGCGAGAGAATTAGCGAATGGACCAAGAGGTAGAGGACGCGGAAGAGGGTACACAAACGACGCTAGTGAAGAGAGGCCAGGTAGAGCGAATACAATTGACCGTCCCTGACAGAATCAGTACCAACAATCTGACTACGACGAACGCGTACGACTTTGCAGAGGACTGCCAAGGGCAAGGGAGGGATCCAGTCAACCTCTATGTTGACCAGCAAGGCCCTTATGTTACCGCAAAGGTCCTGGGCACGAAGTCTCCATTTCTGGCAGACACGGGAGCAACACGTAGTGCATTATCAAACGACTGATTCCAAGGGCACCCTTGTCTGGCTCGCACGTGACATCAATAGGATTTGATGGTACGCCCTCCACTAACCCCTTATCTAAACTGATCCCTTTTGACCTTGAAGATAATATCATTGACACGTTTCTCCTCTCCTCCAATACCACAGACGCCATTATGGGTCTCGACCTGCTGAAACATTTTCGAGCGAGTATCAGATGCTCACCCGACGGAGTCCGAGTCATCTTATATGACAACCACCACCAACTAAGACCTCACCCATCCCAACACATGTACCCCATTAACGAAGCAGACGTGTCCCTACTGGATACTTTGCCATCACACTTATGGGCTAAAGCTGACTCAGACGTAGGACGAATGATGATAGACCCAGTGCATGTGACGATACGACAGAACGCGACCTTACCGAAAGTACCCCAGTACAAGATATCACCAGAAGGCGAGAAAGCATTGGTCGAGATAATGCAGTCGCTAGTAGACGCAGAAGTGGTAGAAGAGGTAGTAAGCAATGTCTGTAACAGCCCAATCCTACCGATCATCAAAAGACAAGGAGAAGGAGATGAGAAAGCATACCGCTTCATTATCGACCTACGAGAGATGAACAAGATAGTTGTGCCACAGTACCCTGTAGTCTCTGACATCACCACCATCCTGACCCTAATCCCATCCACTGCCACCACGTTCACTGTAATTGATCTCAAGAAAGCCTTCTTCTCCATACCCATTCACCAAGACAGCCGCTATCTTTTCGGGTTCACCCTAAGATCCTGCTTGTATAGATTTTGTCGAGCACCCCAGGGGTACACCGAAAGCCTGAGCATCTATAGCCAGGCACTCAAGAGACAGTTAGACGCAGTTCAGTTACCAGACGGGGTGGTGTTGATACAGTATGTAGACGATATCCTTCTAGCAGCAGACACCACTCCACTTGCAGTCACAGCCACCATCCAGCTCCTACACTTTCTTGCAGAGAATGGTCACAAAGCTTCCTGAAAGAAGTTACAGTTTTGTAAACCCCAAGTGACATATCAAAGGAAGAGAGGAAACTCACACCTGACAGAATCCAGACCATTCTAGACACTCCCGTCCCTAAGAACCAGAAGCAAGTCCGCTCTCTGATAGGCCTCACCTCATTCCGTCGACAGTGGTTGCCGAACTTTAGTCTCATTGTCAAACCCCTACTTTCCCTTCTAGCCAAAGACATTCCCTTTCCACTCTCTTGGACTCCCGAATGCCAGACCGCGTTCAAAGAATTACGAGGCGCCCTTTGTTCGGCACCCGTTCTAGGAACCCCAGACTACTCCAAACCATTCTCCCTCTACACACACGAAAGAGGGGGATGTGCATTATCTGTCCTGACACAATCGATTGGTCCCAAGCAGCGCCCTTGCACTTATTTCTCAGCCACCCTTTGTTAGAAATGGGATTTCTGGTTGGCTGAGGCTTGCGCCAAAGTCAGGCAGAAACCACCATTATAAGTCAGGGCAAGGGAGTTACACGCCAAAGCTAACCCCTGCTCACCCTCTAGGTAACGTGACGTGAGCAGCAAGGCTAATCTTGGAGGCTATGTAGGTTAACCTCAACCACACGTGACACAGGTACCAACTCTGGGTGCAGGGCGGGGAACAAATGTACTGGAGACAATTACACAATGATACCTATAGGAGACGAAAATATGGAACTTCAAAAAAAGCAATAATCCCCAAAATGTGGTCATCTAAAATGCAGAGTTTTGTGGTGCGGCCAGTTGCCACTGCGGTACAACGCAAACACAAATCCGGATCCTCACCGCTTGCCCCAATGTTAGAAATGCGATCTCTGGCTGGCCAAGGCTTGCGCCAAAGTCAGTCAGAGACCACCACTCTAAGTCAGGGCAAGGGAGTTACACGCCAAAGCTAACCCCTGCTCACCCTCTAGGTAACTTGAAGCGAGCAGCAAGGCTAATCTTGGAGGCTATGTAGGTTAAGTGTTTGTGCGCGCACCCAGCAACAACACCCAAGGCCCACCACAACAGAAACTCCACACAAGGTTATATGTAAAAATAGTCTTTGTATTATACCAAAACACATTAGATAAAAACACACACTTTACAATGTGCCAACAGGCAAGGCAGAATTTACTGGGGATATGTACAAGACAGGGCCACCTAGACCACTGTCAGGAATAGGCACTTTTAGAACTAGCACTTAGAACATAGAATATAAAATCACTGTAGCACAAATTAGAAAAATGTAGCACGCAACCAGTAATCACTGGTAACAGGTAAGTACCACCTACGCAACCCTAACCACCTTAGGAAAATATTACGCAGGGAATCAGGACCTCACTAGCACCACCTGTACTAGAAAGGTCAACCACCTAAGTATCACCATACATTTAGGGGTATAAGCATGAACATATTACCCATGATGCATCACAACATTCAGAGGTGTAGGGAAGGAAAACACATGATGCATAACCATACATTCAGCGGTGTAGGAGAACATAATTGCGCATAAATCACCTTAGGCACCACCTGTGGCTGTCCCTAGGCCAACTGGCCTCGCTGGGGCTAGGACGCCCTGTGTCCCAAAGTCAGGGCAGGCTGCGCAGGCGGCCAAAGAAAGATGCAGAGGCCTAAACGTAGCAGCTGCCCACTAAGTGCTGGGCAGCTGGTGCAACAATGAGGGGGCCAACTTGGGAGCCTCGCAGGCTCTGCACAACTGACTGGGCCCTAAGGAGTCGCTGGTAACCTCCTGGCAAATGTAGGGCAAGTGGGAGCAGCCAGCTGCCTTCTGGGGCCGCTCTACCACGCAAAAAGGTGCCCCATGAGTCTCTCTGGGCTCTACAAACAACGGTGGCGCTTTTGAGCCTCTCGGGGCTCTGGACAAACGGTGGCGCCTGCTTTGCTGGAGTCCCCCTCCTGGGGACTCAAAAAGACAATGGCCCCTTTCTCAAGGGAGCGGTCCGCTGCCATCCAGGGGCGCTCCACGCAACACAAGACTGCCTCCGCTCATGGGGGGGGCCTCTCGGGGGACCCGCGGTCAAGAAGATGCCCCAGGTGCCCTCGTGGGCTTGCAACAACTGTCCTTGCGATGGAGGGGAGGGGCGGGCACCGACAACGTGCCCCGACGCCCTCCTTTTCCCTAAGGGACACCGGACCCCACTCACCGCTCCGCAGACGCCTCCGGACTCCTCTGCTTCTGTGAGGGCGGCGGTCTCAGTACGCCTCGAGCGTACGCTTCTCAGGAGCCTGGTGCGATTCCGTACTCTTCCGGCTTACGCGCCGTACCTTGCTCGGCGCTTGCAGGTCGTGGCGGTTTTCAGCTGTGCGGTGCGGCTCCGGCCGTGAAGTGGGTGCAAATGGCAGCACGGCCCCTCAAACGAGCCTCCAAGCTCCGGGGCGTGCTGCTGAGGCCGCGCACTTAGTCTCCTGCCACCAGTACGGTGTGAAAAAGGCCGGGTGGGCACCGGCCAAATCAAATGAAGCGCTCCCAGGCGCTAGTAAAAAAAGATAAAGCGCTCTCAGGCGCTTGTGGCATATAAAAGTGCTCCCATGCGCTTGTGGCATATAAAAGCGCTCCCTGGCGCTTGTGGCATATAAAAGCGCTCCCTGGCGCTAGGGAAACCATGAAGCGTTCCCAGGCGCTAGGAAAACACCAGTTCAGCACAAAGGTCAGCAAAAGTCCTTTCAGAGAGCAAGGAAAAGTGGGGGCCGCAAGGCTGGTCCAAGGGCCAGCTCACTGGGCCCTCCAGGCAGGAAGGCAGTCCCAAGTGGCGGTTCCTCCTGGCGCCCTGCAGCAGCAGCAGCCCCCCTCAAGTAGGATCAGGAAAAATTGTAAGGGGACACAGCCCCTTTTTATACACAGTAAACCTTTGTCTTTGTTCAGGGTGAGGGGGAAAGACTAGTTGCAGCTGGTTTGTGAGCACTGTGATGGGCTCAGCCCCTCACTATTCACTGGCAGGGCTAGGGACATTAGACGCACCACAGGGGGCGGAGCCAGCATTGTGTGGGGAAAGCCAGCCCTATTTAGGACCCAGGTGCACTCCTCCCCAGCCATCAGCATGCTAATCTCTACACTCACCACCGGGGCAGACCCATCCAGACTCCTAGAGCCAGGCTCACCAGCCAATCACGTGCCAGCACACTCACTGCACACGCACACCCATGTGTAGCAGTGGCACTTCCACACTAGACACAATCACGCCGCATACATCATCGCGCAGCATTTAATCACACGAGTCCGCACATACCAAACTCGCATCTGCACTCCTCACACATCAGGAACTACCAGGGACACGGGAAACATCCTTTACAACGCAACTTTTACCACGCAATGCTTTTACATCGCAACTTTTACAACGCAAACCATTACAACGCGTTGCACTGGGGGGCGCTCTAGGATAGGGAATAGATTTAATTTACTATCCAACACTTTCCCTACTATCCACGGGGACTGGAGTTGGAATAGTAAATTAAACTATTCACTATCCAGCACCGCAAAGCGCTATGCGTTGTAAAGGCATGCGTTGTAAAACTTGCGATGTAAAAGCATGCGTGGTAAGATCCGATCCCAGGCCATAACCAACCCCTGCGGATACAGTTTATTGCCCCCATACAGTAAGATCTCGCCTCCCATCAAGGGGGCCGGAATTAATCAATGCCTCGACCCCATGAGATCCAACTGATTGCGCATATTTCAGCTCCTGCCGGAATGCCCAGCTGCGCAATAGCAATCACCTGCTGAGATTGGGGTGGGGGACATTTGCTGTTGGGTATGTGTGGGAACGGGCCTGAAGCTGGGATTCCAAAGATGTTTTACAATGCATTAAAGTAATGTCAGGAATGTGTTACCCTGCAATAAAGAGTTGCAAATGTGTATAAAAGGCCAGGCCACAGAGATGCAGTTAGAGTACCTCGAGAAGACATTCTGCTTGTCCGATTTGTCGTGTTCTCCTCTGGAGAAATAAACCCGTTCCTTGCTTCCCAGTTTTTCCAGCGCCCGCCTCTTTATTTGATAGTTAACCGAGTGAATTAGAGGCGACTAACGCCAAGCAGTGCTCGATGATAATTAGGGAAAATCTGCTTATTCAACAACCCCACTGTCAGACATATTGAATGCAAACTTTGACTCCCTATAATGGAAGCATGGATCATGTGGCCTTATCTGGACTGTGGGGAAGGAGGAGGAGGTTCCTCAATTACTTCAACTACTATCAAGGCCTGCTCTACACATACCTTCTTATCCAGAACAAATAGCACTCTTGGGACTAGTCAGTCCATGTACCGGCAGGATGGCTGACACATGGGCCTGATGTATGAATTGGCAACAAGTCACACGAGGGCTCTGGCCCTCTCACACACGTTCACACTCTCGGCCATCTTAACTGTACATCTCCACTCACTCTCGGGGATGCATTGTCCCAGGGGTGCTCCCTCTGCGGGCTGTAAAGGTGTGTGGAGTACAGGACAAGTGGTGAGATGCAGACATATAACACATCAATACACACACACAAAGCATCATATACATCATTGACAAGGGATACCTGACAGTGAATGGAATGGCCACAGAAATAAAGCGGACTCGGTTGAATGGTGTCATTACACAAAGAGCTGATGTGATCTTGTTATGTATCATTTTAGGACCCTGGTGTAATTTTCCCGATTCATGTCCTTATATAGGTAGAAATCATCATATCCTTATATATAGGCATAGAAATCCTAACCATATTTAGACATAGCCTATGCAGTCCATATAAGGCATGGCTACTTTCACTAGTTCCGAAAATCCACAACGATTTCTTGCTTGAATATTAATTTCTCAAAGAACTCATGGAGTTTTCAAAGAACGGCGAGTTCTTATTGATGTTATTATGTCCAACCGTACGTCAAACACGGCACCTTCAAGGTATAAATATGCACACACTTGACATAGCAAACACACGGTGGTCGGGAGCAGTTCGACTATCTACTTGCCCGAAGCAGCTTGCCACAGCAAGTGCCGAAGGAAGCCGACCCTCCAGCAGACGCACTGAGAAAGACGCTGTCTTCTCTTGCAGAGAAATCCAGCTCCAGTGTTTCCAAGCTACCCTTGCGGGTTTTTGGGAAATCGAGTCCTGAGAAAGAGATACCAGACCTCTTCATTCTAAAACCAAGGTACGGAGCTGATTAGAAACCCTAAGAGAAATCTTGAACAGATTACTGGCAGAAAATACTAAATCTTTACTACACGACACTTACTTCTTCCCTCGTACTAGACTTAGGTTAGGTATACCGGGGAAGGCGTATTTTAGACAAGCACCAGTGGAGTAAACAGCCATATTTGGCTTGGAATCACTCTGTTGGCTTTTCCCGAATACAGGGCTCCCATCGTCTCAGGCATTCCTGCATGTAGTGGAAGATAGACTTGGGATCTCCCCAGCATTCCGTATAAAGTCTTCAGCGATGGCCATGTCATCTGGTTCAAAGGATCCCTCCACCGGCCAGGGTCTATCATACTGCCCTCCCCTTAGGTCCTTGTACTGGGGTGAATGTATGACATTGTTCTACATTCTGTCCATCAACTGTGTTTTTTGCAATTTTCACCCCGAGTGTGCTGGGTATACTCAGACATGAGTCCCAGGCTCTCCACACCACTGGAGTCAAGCTATCCAGGCTGATGAAGGCTGATAGCCAGAAACCGGTCCTTGGATGCTTGATTCCGGTCTGGGAAAGACATGGCTTGGTAGTTCGGACTGGACTGTTCCCATGAGGCACAGGGTCAGAGCTGATTTGCATATAGCCAGTGTCTAACCCAGGGTGGTGTGGAGTGCAAAAAAACGATGGATTTAGGCCCAGATCCTTGTACTGGGGTGAATGTATGACATTGTTCTACATTCTGTCCATCAACTGTGTTTTTTGCAATTTTCACCCCGAGTGTGCTGGGTATACTCAGACGTGAGTCCCAGGCTCTCCACACCACTGGAGTCAAGCTATCCAGGCTGATGAAGGCTGATAGCCAGAAACCGGTCCTTGGATGCTTGATTCCGGTCTGGGAAAGACATGGCTTGGTAGTTCGGACTGGACTGTTCCCATGAGGCACAGGGTCAGAGCTGATTTGCATATAGCCAGTGTCTAACCCAGGGTGGTGTGGAGTGCAAAAAAACGATGGATTTAGGCCCAGATCCTTGTACTGGGGTGAATGTATGACATTGTTCTACATTCTGTCCATCAACTGTGTTTTTTGCAATTTTCTCCCCTTAGGTCCAGCAGGCTAGCAGGTGGCAAAATGGTTCCAAAAAGACCTTGCCTTCTTCTCTAGACACTTTCTCTCTAGGGATCAACTTGATAGACCGGCGCTTTTGGAGGGAGAGGCAAATGTCCTCATCACTGCTCTCCTCGTGCGTGCATAAAGTGTAATTTTCCTTCTCCTATGTTTTAGGTGAGTTTGAGCTAGGCTACCCTGATCTATTTCTTGGTCGGCCTCTTTCTTATGCTTCTGGTGCTACTTCAGCCTCCTCTCTGCGAGTGCAGGACCAAGCTCCGCTCTCCTCCAGGGGAGGGTCTGCAGTTCTTTTCACCAATTGAGTCTCCCAGGCGAGAGCTCTTCTCCATGCTCAGTCCACGCCTCTCCTAACCTTGACTGCCTCTTTCGCTTGGTGCTGTGCATGGTTCTACTTGGTAGGGGCTTGTCCTCAAGCTCGTTTCTTGTCGTTTCTTCTGCAGCCTGAGCATACCCTGAGGCAGTTTACCCTGTGGCTCACGTCGGACTCTGGAAGGCTGGGACCCCCCTAGCGGTGGTGTTGCTATCCAGAACTGCTTTGAGCCTCCCAGTTACCTTCAAGAGCTCTACTGGATGGTTTGAAGTTTATGATATCCAAGCAGCTGGGGCATGTGGGGTTGTGTACCATGGATGGGGGATGAACTTCGGGGAATTCTAGCACCGAATTGGAATAAGGCTTACATTGCCTGGGTTAGCTGATCTGGCAACCTCCCAGCCCTAGGTCTAGAGCAGAGGTCTTCAAACTTTTTTGCTCTGAGCCCCCCTAAGCAAAATGTTTTGAAGTTGCCCCCCCCCCCCCCTCCAAAACTATATCGCAAAGAGGGGGAGTGATGAACATAGGGGGCGGGGATTATGTGTTCATTTCAGGATTGCTTTTCTGTAGCTCGTAATCCACACTAAATGTGCGACTTGTAAAAATGCAACAGCATTAAAACAGGAATGAAATTGACACAAAACACTACTGCCCATAATTGGGGTGCTGTGGGCCTCAATGCACTCCCCATATGCCACACTAATGAGGGCTGTAGCCCTGAGAAGCAGGCAATCTCCTCTTCTTTCACTCCTTCCACACCAAGTCTGACTGTCACTTCAATCTCGAAACAAGCCCGGTCTCTTTCTGAAAGAAAATGACCTACTGCATGCTGCCCACCTTTTTTGCTGCAAGGGCACCATCTGTCCTAATGCTAACAAAGAAAACGAGCCCCCGTGCACCCTTTTTATTGTAAAACATTCAAATGTGTGATGCAGTGGACACATGGGCAAAAAGTGTCACTGCACCTGTTTCACTAATGATAGGTACAGTTAACAACATGGGCTCCCATCTCACACCATCCCTCTTCCTCCTATCTCTCTGCATCCCTCTCATCTCTTTGATGTCCAAATCAAGGTGTCCCCTCTCCACTAATGTTTCCTCTCCCTTACGTTCATTTCTCCAAGGCTTCAAAGAAGCACTGGCACAGCAAAAATGCCCTGGCTCTCTAATGTAACGGCTACACCAATAATACCTACAGCTTCAGGCTGTCCACTGTGCCCACTCAACAGGGCCATTACTTGTAGGCCAGATGCCCAAACAGTTTTTCTGCCACATTGTGTAAAAACCGCAACAAAAAAAGCACATTTACTCCTCCCACCTCCCCAGTTGCTTGGACCCTGTTCTGTGCTCAACAATAGTGGCTTGAGCCCTAATGCTAGTAAGCAAAATGCACCAGTGTTTTTTAATAGTAAGACTGCCATAACTGGGTTCCCTCTCAGTGGTTGGGAGAGATGGTCCTGTGAAACAGATAGGACTTGAAAGAAATGGAAATGTGTTCAGTGGTTATTCACCAAATATAAAGGGTGCTTTGGAGTCACTGTAGCTTTTGATTAAAGGAGTCAATCAGCTACATGGTACAAACATGTATTCTTTTTGAGAGGTAATATATGTGTCCATTAAAAGGAGCGCACATTTTGTAATGGACAAATAAAAATAGATTTACATTTGAAATATTGTTTAAATGCTTATCACTGAAATGTGTCTTTTAAAGCACTTGTTTTTCTATAAACAGTTGTATGCAGCAGCCTGTTTTATACAGGGTAATACAATTTTTAAATGATGGCATTCATAGTGCTTTCTGTCACAGACTGGGGCCTCGCAGCACTATAAACAAGTCACCATTCCTCATTGCACCAATCAGGATGTAATTCTGTGACTCTCTGCCTGGTCACACACAAAGCCATCTGCAGTGATCACAATAGCCAACTGAGGTTTCATAAGGAAAAATTGCAATTTTCTCCTTGATTAGTTTAACTTGCATTTATTTTGTATTTGAGGTGTGGGCATGGTTTTACCCAAAGGTTAACGAAAAACAATAAAATAGCTCTGAAAGTCCTGCACTGATCAATCAAAAGGAGGTCTGAGAGCCTAAGGTGCATCAGATGATCAACCATGTATTGCCATTCATGTTTAAAGGGCATGAAATATCTGGTTCATTTGGTTCTTTAATTGTTTGACGTCCATGACATCACAGGACCAACACCCAAGCATGCATCGCATATATGTACATTAGTAGAAGGGGAGTATTAAATAGTAGTGATTTCTAAAAATAGTAACAGTGCAAGAACAGGAAATTCTACAAATTCTACAGCCTGAAGTCTGTTCAATTTCAACCCAGTGTTTTCTCTCTCTCTCTCTTTCTTCCCCTCTTTGTAACTTTCTTGTGGTCTTGCATTTCCTCTAGATTTTTGATGCCCTCCTGGATCGCTCTTTCTAGAAACATTTCCGGTCTCTCTCTCTCTCATTCTATTGTTCTCTTTCACACCTCTTCCTTCTGAGTTCCTCCTCTACTCATCATCCTGCAACCACAAAGCACTTCCTCTCCCTTTTTAATCCCGACTTATCCATAGGCCTATTCTGCCTTCTTTCTTTAGCTCCACCAAAGAGTCTTTCCTCCTCTGACTCTACTCATCCCCTCACTATCAACATCCTTAGCAACTTCTTCACTTTTCCTACCTCCACCCCAGTCCCTTGTACTCATCTCCCCTCTTACTTTTCTCCCCCTCACTTCCCCATTGCAAAATTATTTTTCTCTCATCATCATATTCTCCCTCAGACCTCACCACTTTGGCCTAGTGGGCCTTCGACAAAAAACCCTAGGAGAAGGCTTCTCCCAGGTGAGCTGCATGTGATATTTGCATCGAACAGACGCCTCACAAAGGTCGGATTTTGGAAAGGCCAACTTGAGTGGAAGCATGTGTCCAGATGACCACCATCCTCCCTGCCAGCAGTTGGGTCTATAATCAAAGTTAGTAGTACAGCCACAATATTATGTGGTACATTGCCCCACTCTACCTTCCAAACATGAAATGTTACTTCAATGGCAGTCGCAGCATTGCACCCTCCAAAAGACACACTAAACAGCCAGAGTATAAGTACCATTTATGCATGTTTTTCTCACACACAAAACATATACATCATTGGCATAAACAATAGACGTTTACCTCAAAGAGAGTACAGATACAGCATGGGCAGCAGAAAGAGGAGCCTAGGGCCCCGGCTGACACCAGAATTGTCTGAAGGCTGGTGAGAGGAGCAGAGCTATGCCATGAGGATCTCCCCAAACAGAAACGGGCAAATTAGCCGTGGCCCTGCTTCAATAGGAATAGTCCTGCTAACATTGAGAGCCGGAGCCCTCAGAACAAGAGCACACACAGCTCTAACCCTGTTTTGGCTTATTTTCCCTGGTCAGTCGGGTGATTGAGTCCTATGATGGAGTGAGCACAGGGCCCAAGTCTAGGCTCTTACAGCGCGGCGCTGAAGAAAGCGCAAAAGGAATGGGTGAAAAGCTTGAATTACTCTCTACCACTGGTAACAGCTTGAGGCTGCATTCCCATCCATCATTTTTGTGCTCGCCACCCCATCTCTGACAGGAACCAGCCATGCTCCAATATTTGCATCACTGTGAATAACATGTTCTAACCTTAACTCAGTGATATCCACTGAATCCCCTGTGAAAGGTGAAAGGTTGGACAGCCCTGCTAGAATCCAAACCTGTTCAGGTTGCTCATGGATATCTGTAGATGGCACATACATGGTATATATACCTACCTACATACACCCAGCTGTGTATATTGAGCAGCAAGCAGGTTTATATATGGAAGGTTTATTTTTGTATTTGAAGTCAAAACATGGTCTTTCTTTTGTGCATTTTACTTGTAATAGTGCTGCACAATATCACTGGCTTAACAGCACCAAGAAATAAATGAAACTCTATAAAGATGTACGTTATAATTCAAAACATTGGTCTAAATGTATGGACTTTTCTGTGGAAAGCACATTTCTTTTGGCAAAGCACAAACTTTTAACCGCCATGTGATGGGTATTTATTGTATCTCGCATATCGAAGTGGAAGTGTTGCTGGATACTTCTGCTATTGTGTTTGCTCTGGATACATGCACAATTTTCACTTTTGCCTCATGTAACGTAACGTTTGCTTTTGTAATTTGCTCACTTGTAATTTTCTCCTCATGTATCATTACTGTTCCTATTGTGAAGCGCTCTGACACCTTTGGGTAAAGTCTGCGCTATATAAAAACGCATAAAATAAATAAAA
Organism: Lissotriton helveticus; assembly: GCF_964261635.1. NCBI lineage: Eukaryota > Metazoa > Chordata > Amphibia > Caudata > Salamandridae > Lissotriton > Lissotriton helveticus. The sequence continues at coordinate 2,124,652,948 of NC_136067.1, read as the reverse complement.
TAAAGAATTTCTACTTGTTGATGGGTGTGATAATGGCATTTTGCCCCCTGCCGATTTCCACCAAACCACATTAAATATGGTAGGTCATTGTTTTTTTGTTATGGTATTGAGATAATCATGTATATAATATGAGACAGGAAGGAAGCAGCGGTTTTTTAAAGTAATAAAATCACCTAGTGGCTTGTCTGGGCTCTAAGGAAAATATGTACACTGGATTGTGCCGGAAATAACTACTTTACTACGAGTTTAGCTTTAGACGAAGATTTATAAAAACAGAGTTTTCACAATACACAAAACAAATCATATGAAGGGTAACAATCTGTAAGAAAGTGCAATGGTTAATTCAAAGCATTATGAATTGTTTTTTAGCTGTGGAAAAGCAAATATAGTAGCGGGCACCGGGCATTTCCCCGGTGGGCTGCCATGGTGGGAGCCGGTTATGGGCCCCTGGGGGACGTTTTTGTTACAGGGCCGTTTTTGCAACATAGCTTCAATACCGGCCCCTGTAATAAAATTAGCCGAAACCGGCCCTGGCAAACAGCTCGGCTACACCCCCAACCCCCCCAGGGGGCCAGGCAAGTACTTTGCCAGGGTTGGTTTTGGTTTCCAGTCTGACCCTACCATCCTAGCAATCACAACTCTATAGCGCCCACACCTCAGCAGTCACTGCTCTATCAATCTAAAGCACGGGTATTCATAGTACGGCCCGCGGGTCGCCATAGGCCCGGCAAGCCTTCCCTGGCAGCCCGCGGACCTTGCAGACAATTTAACGTGTTTTAAAAAAAACAATTAAGAGTGTCAGCAAACACTGCGCACCGCGACTCTGAGAGACTCGGGGGCCACACAGGCAGGGTGAGATGAAGAGGGTGACAGAGGGAGGGAGGGAAAGGGAGGGAGACAGAGGGTGACAGAGGGAGGGAGGGAAAGGGAGGCAGACCGAGGGAGAGCGAGGGAGGGAAGGAAAGGGAGGGAGAGCAAAGGTAAGGGAGGCAGACTTAGGGAGAGCGAGGGAGGGAAGGAAAGGAGGGAGGGAAAGGGAGGCAGACAGAGGGAGATCGAGGGAGGGAAAGGGAGCAAGAGAGAGGGAGACAGAGAGGGGGAGACAGACAGAGGGAGACAAAGAGAGGGTGAGGGAGGGAAATAGGGAGACAGGCAGGGGGAGGCAAAGAGAGGGAGAGGGAGACAAAGAGAGGAAGAGGGAGGGAGACAGAGAAAGGGAGAGAGACTCAGGGTGACAGACGGAGGGAGGGATGAGGGTGACAGACGGAGGGAGGAGGGAAGGAGGAGGGAGGGTGACAGACAGAGGGAGGAGGGTGACAGACAGAGAGAAGGAGGAGGGAGGGAGGATGGCGACAGATAGAGGAAGGGAGGAGGGTGACAGACAGAGGGAGGGAGGAGGGTGACAGACAGAGGGAGGGAGGGCGACAGAGTGAGGAGGGCGACAGAGTGAGGGAGACAGAGAGGGAAGGGAGAGAGCTCTGTGATGCGCTCTCCAACAGCCCCTGCTGGGTGCTCCTGATCACCCCACGGTTCCTGGAGGATTGCTGGTGCGGGTATCAGATGCAGCAAGCTCTGGCCCTGGCACCGGTGTCCAACGGGTGCATTATTCCTTTCATAAAGGACCTGGAGTATGCTCAGTGCCCACGGGAGCTGACTTTCATGTACAAAGTGTGGGCCTCCTCGGTGAAGGATGCCGGGTTCCTGCGCGTAAAGACCGCGCTGACAAACTATTTTGTCTATTAACGTTTCTTGGTGGCTCGCTGCGTACCCGGTGTGTGGCGGGCCCCGGGGGGCATTGCTTTTGGGGCATTTATTCTTTAACATGTTTATGTCCTATATGTAGCCTTAAAGCCAAAGTGTCTACATTGTAAATAAACCAAATATACATAGCTTCATGTTGTTAAATAACTAAAAAACAAAGATATGTGTTTGTTGCAGGAAAAATTGTCAAATAAAATGCTGCAAAATTGCTGCAAAATTTCTATATTTGTGCCGCTAAATTTCTATTTTTGTGCCGCTAAATTCGCTAATCCATGCCGTTGTATCCTGGGGGTCTGCTTGGAGTGGCTGTTACCAGTTCAAACTACCACAACCATCACACACTTAACATAACACAAACCACTGCTATGTGCCGAGAGGGCGGACAGCCACTGTTCTCCTCTCCCCCACCTCTCAAACTTCAGTACTCCTCCTCCATCCCAGAGCAGAAGCACCCCCTTACCTCACAGCTCCCTGAGGAACTGTGTTCCTAGCTTCAACTGTTACCGATCTGCCCTCCCTCGACCCTGCCACTGCTCTATCCTCACCAATCAAGCCTTTAATTGTGCAATCACTAACAACAACAACAACAAAAGCAAAGGTCTATTTACAGAGCATACTTGGGACGTCTGATCTGGCTATTTCTGCATGGGGACAGGAATAACAAAAAACAGTAAAAGAAGAAATAAACAGATTTGGACCCATTCAGCTGCTGAAACAGGAACGAGTTTGAAAACAAACTCTAACACTGTCACCCATGGTCGCCTGCTGTCAGGGCTAATTTGGTTTCCAAACACAGAAGTATAGTTTCTCTGCTGCGCCATGCCTGGCACACTTCTGCCCATCCGGAACAGTTTCTTCTGCAAATGAGCGGTCTTTGGGCGTTTATGGCAAATCTATCGCCGGCACTTCTACACGACAGCAAATATTAAAACATGCACACTAAAAAAAAAAAAACTACAGTGTGGCAACCAAGTAAAGGGGCCGGTAGCCATGGGAGGAGACAAATGACGACATAGCCATACTAGGAGGGACTAACAAGCCTATTAAGGAATCAAACACCAGCATGTGCGAAGGACAAAGACCTAAGCCAATGAAAAATATGGGCGGGGCTTCTCCTCCGTATTTTACTAACATTTCGCCAGAGCAGCGCTTGTCTGCTGGCTCCGGCTCGACCTAAAAAAAAAACCCTCTAAAGGGAGCCGCTAGCCATATTACATGTTTTCTTCATAGATTGGCCAGTACCGTCAAATGATGCAACTTTGAGATCCTTATGACAAATTATAACTTATAAAAGTGCTTTTTACTTAGTAGAAATAAACTAAAAATATTAAAAATACTAGGTTAATTAAATTAATGGCAAGGAACGGTAAAACAGCAGGAAGATGTCTTTGTGTTTACTCACCAGAGAATTCTTCTTTAAGCATTAAATGCTGTATTGGGTGTGTGTGCCCTTGTGGTTTTCTTTTTGCAAGTTTCTTATTGTTATCTTGTGTACAGTTAATGAAAAAACACACCGTTACCAAACAATGAGCACTGGTGGCTGCAATGCTCCAAATTGAAACTTTCATGACTGCCATCCTCTCTTTGTGGTGTAAAGTGGACTTTGACCTCTCATAGAACAGTCTCCAGCCTTCAAGTACAATATATTTGTATATCTTGTATTCATTCCCTTCTTTGTGCTCTATTCATTTTGTCCCAGATTTAGTAGTGTCTCCGGACTCTCCCTTTTACCAACCCCAATCCCTACAGGACCTTCTCGCCTCTGTGCCCCCTTCATCTTCTAGGATACTTAGCAGTGCCATTTGAGGACTTTGATAGATCAGGCTGCCTGAATCTGTTCTGCACATGGTTACCACTCCCTCCCAGAAAGGCTGGATAATTCTACAGTGCCAGATCGTGTGGAGTAAACTTCCTTCGTCTAGTTGACATCTGAGGCAGGATGGGCCAGGGCAATGCTGCATCCCCACAGCTGTGGGGGGTTAAAGGAGCCCTATGAAAAGAAGCATTTTAATTAAAATTATTAAACGATACTCGGTAGAAGTCTCCACTTCTCTAAGCCCCATCAGCACTAAAGTACTTTCTTCATCTTCCAGGGGCCCCAGATTCCCCCACATGCCTCCCCCAGCTTATTGAACATGTCTGGGATATATACGGTGAGGATCTTATATGGTGCAGATATTCCGCCTCGCCAGTAGGCTAAAGGTGGGAACCCTGATGCTAGGTAAATATAGTATAATGTCACGTCGGAGCTGCAGATAGAAACGAACAGTAACTGCAAGAGCACAAATCTCTGCAAAAATGTTACCTAGTTTGAGGTGGAGATTTCACCTACAGTAGAGGCAAGATGGCCCTGTTCTTTAAAAACACTTAGGCCAATGAATAGTGGAAAATGGAATGTATGTAATAGAGACCACTGTAAAATATTGCGTATTTTAATGTCGCTTTGAAACTGTGCAGGTCATTTTGTGATTTTCATTATAACTAAGGCTCTGTGTTTTCCGGTTTTACTGACTGTTGCAGATATATTCTGTCTGTATTTATTTTTAAAGGAGGAAGAATGCTGAAAATGATGTTTCCTGTGAGGGACTCTCCGTGCTGTTTCCAAGAATTCCAAAGCAACAGCTGAACAGATAGACTGCATGGGGAGTTGAAAAACAGGACAGGATTTCCTTAAATACAGGCCTATGTTAGGATATTTTTGTAGTATAATGCTGATATTTACTCGTGGGTGTAGAATGTTGTTATATTTGGCTGCTTCATTTGCTAAAACACAACAGGCATCAAAGCATAAGTGCACGTTTATCAGTTAAATAAATGCTGAAATGTGCCATTATAGGAATTCTCAAAACACAAAATAGATATGGGTAAATAGCAAAAAAAATGGTAATAAATAAATATAGATGGAAACAATAAAAAATACAATTAAACCAGGCGCACTTATTATTACCTATGGCAATGTCAATAATGTCAAATTTACACTGAAGATTTTTCACCCTGTATTGGCATTCATGTTTAAAATTGTTTTCAAGTCACTGTTTCTGTCTGCTTTCCTCTTATCTGCAATATTCCATTAGTCAGCCAGTAGGGGGCACTATAGCCCTGCTTTAGGTATTTCCAGTGTTTCATATACATTCAAAGTAATCCCTACAAAAGTCAAAAGAAAACCTTCAAACCAAAACAACAATGTTAAAAGCCAAAAGGTGTTGTCGTCAAAAAGGAGGGAGAAAGATCAGTCGATCAGACGGGCACCAATTACCACCCAGGGAGAGGGAGGAAAGTCCAGTATCAGCTTGTGCCCGTGTAGACTACACGTTTCAACAAAGGGGGTTGCTGAACTGTTCCTAAAGAAGATTAAACAGATTGGCTTGACTGAAGGTGTGTGTGTTACACCTTTGGGCATCCATTTTGTTGGACGTGTTTGCCTCACACACCCGGAAGGGTGTCATGGAAGGATGAAGCATGACACCCTTCCGGGTGTGTGAGGCAAGCACGTCCAACAAAATGAATGCCCAAAGGTGTAACACACACACCTTCAGTCAAGCCAATCTGTTTAATCTTCTTTAGGAACAGTTCAGACACCCCTTTGTTGAAAAGCCAAAAGGTCTCATCTTTGGGACGTACTGTCTCTGCCAATGGTTTTTAGCCATGCTGTACAGCATGCCCGTCGCAGTGCAGTGTGGATAAAGCTTGTGATGGTTCCTATGTGTCCTCGTTCCCTGGATGTCTAGGCTAATGTCTGGAATGCTGTTAGTTAATGATGTAATAGATTATTGGGGTGCGGTTCTCAGCGGAAGCAAGGAGGTGGAGACAGTTGGAGGGAGGAAGGAGATATGACACGGTCTACTTGACACTAAATAAAGAAGTATCTGAAGACTGTGAGTTAGGGCCCTGTTCTCTAACTTAAATATGTTGACGACTTGATAGCTTGCATAAATAATATTCTGGTGGCAGCTAGGAGCCATTTCTGGCAGGAGAGGAGGCCTGTAATAAGAAGGAATATGGCCTTGTGACCATAGAGGACTAGTTTTGGGTAGGTAGCTCTCAAATATCTGTAGTGACCTGGGTCAAGGGGCACTGGGACCTTGTCCCGATCATGGGGAGGGGACAGAGACCAGACACAACTTCCGGTCAGGGAGTGGGGAGGGATCATAACTGGACACGAGGGCAAGAAAAAAGGACATACATGTGGGCACAGCAGAGAAACTAATATAGAGTGACGTGAGCACCTACCTGTCTCTGCGTGGGTCATTCCAAACATATGACAACTGGTGACGATCAGGTGGGATGAGGAATCGGCATCAGAAGCGTGCGGCCCCTTGACAATGTCCAAATGGAACCAGGAGCCCACTCCGGTCCGTCGACCATCGGAACGAAAACCGTGCCGTTGGGAGCTCATCTGGCTCAAAGAAGACAAAACCAGGAGCCTACCCCAGTCTGTTGCCCCCCAAAAATAGTACGCGAAATCAGGAGTCCACCCCGATCGCGAGATAAGCGGAGCCAGGAGCCTACCCTGGTCCGTGCACCCCCAAAAAAAGACGTGAAATCAGGAGCCCCCCAATTGCGAGGAAAGCTGAGCCAGGAGCCCACCCTGGTCCGTGCACCACCAAAAGAAGACGTGAAATCAGGAGCCCCCCCAATTGCAAGGAAAGCTGAGCCAGGAGCCCATCCTAGTCCATGCACCCCCAAAAGAAGATGCGAAATCAGGAGCCCACCCTGATCGCGAAGAAAGTGGAGTAGGAGTCTACCCTGGTCCGTGCACCCCCAAAAGAAGACGTGAAATCAGGAGCCCCCCAATTGCGAGGAAAGCGGAGGAAAGTGGTCCGCGTGCTGGCGCCTGCATTGGGAGCCCACCCCGGCCGCATCAAGTGAGGTGAAGGGGAGGCAAGGACAGCAGCCGACCCTGAAGGTAGCCGACTGCCAAGCTGAACATGGATTGGAAACACTTACCACACATGATCAGAACAAAGACAACATCCTTCACCCAACACACCCTGCAGGGGGAGCCTGTTAGCATGGAGGCAAGTGCTTCAGCGCCCAGCAGAGGGTAGGAAGCGCTATATATGACAATGCAATACACAGAGAACTTCATTTGACCCCCTCTGCGTGAAATGCAAAGTCCATGATAACTCTGCTCCTAGACTCTGTTAGACTCCCTGAGTGACCCTTCAGTGGAGAGGGATGGGTGAAGGTCACTCCTCCAGGAGGCTCCCCAAGTGACCCTTCAGTGGAGAGGGGTCGATGAAGGTCACTCCTCCAGGAGGCTCCTCGAGTGACCCTTCAGTGGAGAGGGGTCGGTGGAGGTCACTCCTCCAGGAGGCTCCTCGAGTGACCCTTCAGTGGAGAGGGGTCGGTGGAGGTCACTCCTCCAGGAGGCTCCCCAAGTGACCCATCAGTGGAGAGGGGTCGGTGGAGGTCACTCCTCCAGGAGGCTCCCCAAGTGACCCTTCAGTGGAGAGGGGTCGGTGGAGGTCACTCCTCCAGGAGGCTCCCCAAGTGACCCTTCAGTGGAGAGGGGTCGGTGGAGGTCACTCCTCCAGGAGGCTCCCCAAGTGACCCTTCAGTGGAGAGGGATGGGTGAAGGTCACTCCTCCAGGAGGCTCCCCAAGTGACCCTTCAGTGGAGAGGGGTCGATGGAGGTCACTCCTCCAGGAGGCTCCCCAAGTGACCCTTCAGTGGAGAGGGGTCGGTGGAGGTCACTCCTCCAGGAGGCTCCCCAAGTGACCCTTCAGTGGAGAGGGGTCGGTGGAGGTCACTCCTCCAGGAGGCTCCCCAAGTGACCCTTCAGTGGAGAGGGGTCGGTGGAGGTCACTCCTCCAGGAGGCTCCCCAAGTGACCCTTCAGTGGAGAGGGGTCGGTGGAGGTCACTCCTCCAGGAGGCTCCCCAAGTGACCCTTCAGTGGAGAGGGGTCGGTGGAGGTCACTCCTCCAGGAGGCTCTCCTCACGGTGCTATAGGCGGCTGTAAACACCCTGCTGCCTCCTTCACCATGGCCCCCCCAGGTGGAACACCTCCCTCCCCGCCCGGGCATCCCTCGAGAGTCTGTGACTTGAACCCAAACCCTGCGCCCCCGGGGTCTCTGCTTCGGCAGACTTGATTCAACCTATAATGACCACGAGTCCAGCAGCGCCGGACAGACCGACAACAACCGGCCCCAGGCGGAGACTTTGTATGAGCGGAGATAAAAGCATGCGACGGGGCGAGAAATATTCTCATCATCATTTTCATATAAAACACAAACAGTGAAGACGCCTCACTCACCCTGCAGGGATCCTGCTCTTCACTGTCAGCAGCAACGCCCTAAGGTCAGGCGGAAGCTGTCCAGGAAGCAGGTTCACCCACTGCGCATGCGCAGAGCCCTGAACCGCCGTCTCGAGCACAACCAGGAACTGGGCTTGGGCGGCTCCCAACTACCGGTCCGATGCAAGCGCAGCCATTGAGTCCCATTCGAACCTGTGACCGAAGCACAGCGCGTGCGCACTGATTATACTTTTATTTATTTATTTTTATTTTTATTTGTGCGATTTTATATAGCGCGAACTTTACCCGAAGGTGTCAGAGCGCTTTACATAGGATCCAGTTGAAAACATAAGGACTGACGGTTACCTGCGTAAAAAATTGCAAATTTTTGCTTTACATAAGAACCAGTTGAAAACATACGGATTCAGGATTACATGCCTTACAAAAAAGGTACAAACAGAAAAAATTGCAAATGTACAAGAGATAAAATCACACAAGGAGGAGATACAAATGGATATACTCTAGGCCTATACTAGTAATATCTCTATCAACATAGGGAGGGGATACACATGGATATACTCTAAAAGTCACATAGGAGACTAGTCGTAGGAGTTATCTCTATATACATAGGGAAGGGATACGAATGGATACACTCTAAGAGTCACATAGGCTACAGCATATACTAGTGATTAGAGTTATCTCTATATACATAGGGATGGGATAGACATGGATATACTCTAAGAGTCACATAGGCTACAGCATATACTAGTGATTAGAGTTATCTCTATATACATAGGGAAGGGATACGAATGGATACACTCTAAGAGTCACATAGGCTACAGCATATACTAGTGATTAGAGTTATCTCTATATACATAGGGATGGGATAGACATGGATATACTCTAAGAGTCACATAGGCTACAGCATATACTAGTGATTAGAGTTATCTCTATATACATAGGGAAGGGATAGACATGGATATACTCTAAGAGTCACATAGGCTACAGCATATACTAGTGATTAGAGTTATCTCTATATACATAGGGTAAGGATACACATGGGTATACTCTAAGAGTCACATAGGAATGGTAGAGAGTACAAAGGTCTACTGCATATACTAGTGATTAGAGTTATCTCTATATACATAGGGAAGGTGTGAGAAGTTGGCCTGGTAGGGGATGTTTCCAATTCTGGAACCACCTACTACCTGACCAAACAATCCCTTATGGTGTCTGGTTGTAAGTCAACCTTATTAGACAAGCTATCCTAGGGGTAGCATGGACTAAGCAGCCTAAAGGCTTAACTTAAGAGGTCGTGTTAAGCGAGCTGTTTTACCACATACAATCCTGTAATACCAAATGAAAGGACACCACACAAGTATATATTATAAAAATATATGTGTTTATTACTAAAAACAATCCCCAGTATTCTTTATGAATAAAGGGGCACAAGCGTTAAATCAAAAGCACTGTTTAAACATACAAAGTTGCACAATTATGGATGAGGGCAGGGGGCCACTCAAACCATATACTAAACAAGTGGTATAAGAGATGCCACTCGAGCAGTGGTTAGGCCTAGGGCCTAGGGAATCGCTGGGAGCAGTCAGGACAAGCAATGCTGAAGTCGGGAATGGCCCTCGGGATTCGGGAGATGTGCGGAAAGCGCACGCACGCACCAATGTTAACCAATGGTGCGTAAAAGTTGTAAAGTTAAAGTTAAAGGACACTTCCGCTGAACCTAGAGGAACAAAACTTAACACACAGACCCTAGAGGTGTGCACCAGTGTGGGAACACCGGCGGAGCAAAGTTACCTCACCCACAGGAAGTGGGTGCACAGGGTCGAAGTGGCGTCGGGTTTTGACTCGCAGGCTCTTGGTGCTTGAAGCTGAAAGGGCTGCAGGCGGGTTAAAGATGAAGTGTCCGGTGGAGTCCAAGGGTGGACTCAAGTTGTAGAGTACCTGAAAGCAGAGGGGACAGAGTCTGGGTCACTCAGCAGTGACCAGGGTGGAACCAGGACGGAACCAGGCAATGTCGGGCGCAATCAGGTGGTCGTCGAGGAGCTTCTCTCCGCTGTCACGTGGGCTCTGGGGCATCTGGGACGTCCAGGAGCAGGTCACGATCTGTCCCACGCAGGCTCTCACCGTCGGTGCAGTCGGCTTCAAGTTTGAAGCAAACAAGCCTTGGCAAGAGCAATCCACGCGGGATCGGAAGATTGCTTCTCACTCGGACCAGGAAGGTCAGAGTCGGGGCTCCTTTTCAGGGGAGCTGGTGTGGATCTGGAGCAACCAGATTCACGGGTCGTCTTGGGTAGTTAGTCGGCACAGGGACCACTAGCCAGCTGGCAAGTGACCGGGCCAACGCGTTGAGCCAAATAGAGCCAAAGGGCCCCACGCAGCACTCGTCGAGTGTGGAGGGCTGAACTTCGGCTCAGGAGCAGCTCAGGGTGGGGGCTTCTCAAACCCCGGTGCACAGCTTCGAGGATCACTCGTGGGCTGCACGGTCAGCGTCTCGTGGTCAATTCAAGATGGCGTGCCCCACGCTTCCGGTCGCCTCCACGGGTCTCAGCTTTGCAGGGACTGTGGATCGGGCTGTTAGAAGGCAGGCAGGCTTGATCTCGTCGATCTCAGTCGCTCGAGTTCCGGCGGGAACTGCAACTAAGTAGACGTCGAGGGCTGGATGGTGCCTGCTGCTGCAGGGTGGTCACTCCTTGACCACAAGGGAGATTCTTCGGGCTTCCACGTTGAAGTGGAGGTCCAAGGGTCCAGAGTTTCGTTTCAAATGTTTCTTCCAGGAAATCTGATGTGCATTGGCACTGCTCCCACTCTTATTCCAATCTGGGGGGCGTGATTACCTGCTAGGTCCCCTCCTATGGGTGGGACCCAGGAAGTGGGTGGATACACCCCCTTCCTTTGATCCAGGCCGCCCTGGCACGAGGGCTGGAGTGCCCCAGAACCGGTTTGGCCGGATTATGCAAGGGGCAGCCTTGTGCGCCCCAGGCAGTGTCTGGTTTCTTTCAAACCTCCCTGCTACAATCCACTATCTCCTGTCTGGAGGGCGGTGACACCCTCCTGTGACAGGAAACCCTTTGTCCAGGACCCATTTGGTTGAGTTTCGGTCAACTGCAGGGGTCCAGACATTTGTCTGTGGCAGAGGCATCCATTTTGTGGATCTTAAGGTCTTTGGAGAAATTAACCGCATTTAAGTGAAGTAACATGTCTTACCCCTCTAGAGGGGTGAAATGCCATCCCCGTCGCCAGAACTGGCGAGGGGATGGTATTCCAAATCGTATGACACCTTACACGACATGTTTTGATAAAGCCAAACCAAAGTTGCTATTTAACCGCGAGGATTATAAGGCACTTAAGAGTATATGGTATGGCATTATCCTGAAACAGCCTAGGGAGTTGTTCCCGACAGCTGCAGACAGGCTCAGCTCATGCTAGAGCTCCATCTCACATAAAACCACGCACTCAGCCTCCAGGATTGATGAGGCCTTCCATAGGAGTGGCTCACAGGTTAATATGTGTCCAGATATAGGTTTAGATATAGGTATACTATACCTAAGCAAGGGGTGATTACACCACCTTACCCCAGCTGAGTGATCAGCCAGTTGTGTCAATTTAAGAACCAGCCAGGGGTGGCAAAAGATATGCTGCAGCCCCTGGTAGGCCTTGGTGGCTCCTATGCCCTGGGCACCTATAGTGCATTATACAGGGGCTGACAAGGAGTCCATTTCCAATTGTGGTATGTACCTAGGTGTGAGAAGTTGGCCTGATGTGCAGTGCTCACTATTCTAGTGATCACTATATATCAGTCCAAACAACCCTTATTGATGATTGGTTGTAAGTCAACCTTATAGACCAGCTATCCTAGTAGCATGGATACGAGCAGTCTAAGGCTAAGACTCTAGAGGGCGTGTTAAGCCAGCTGTTTTACCATCACATTACCCCTTGAACACCCAGTGAAAGGACACCACACAAGTTGTTATGAAAATAAACAGTGTATTTATTTATAACAAGACTACCCTGGCTCTTTATGAGACAGGGAGCTAAGCACACAACAAAACTCTTACGAAAATACTTTTAAGTTAGCACGTTACACAAATGCCCGAGGGGCACGAAAAACCATATACGCTAAAAGTGGAATGCGAATTACTAGCAGGAACAGTTCTAATAGGCTTTGGAATCGCTAGGACTGGACTAGGGAATCGTTAGATTACTACTAGGAGGCCCAGGGGACTCGGGTGCAGAGTGTGCACTCTCACGCGGGATGCGGGACAAAGTCTATGGAAGCTAGAATTCACAAAGTTAGTGTTCACGGGCGAACCCGACCTGGTAGGGAGAAAACGACAGTGGATCCTGACCCTTGGATAGTGAGGCTATGCTGGGACACCGGAGTGCCGAAGTTACCTAGCCCAGGGGCTGCAGCTGCATAGGTCTGAAAAGACGTCGGGGATCTCGTTGCCGGACCAGGAGCCTGGAAGGAAGAAGTTGCTGGCAGGCGACCAGTGAAGAAAAGTTCGATGGATCCAAGCCTGGATCAAGGAAGAAGAAAACCTGAAAGCAGAGGGGACCAAGTTCTTGAATCACTAGCCAGTGATTAAGTGGGCACCAGGATGGCACCGGGCGAAGTCACCGCAGTCAGGTGAGTGGGCGCTGCTGGGCTCTGCAGTCTCTCGGACCAGGAGGCGTTGTCGGCGACCAGGATGGAGGTGCGAGCTGTCCCACGAAGGATGAAGTCGTTGGCGTCGAAGTTACCCAGGATTGGGCAACAAGCCTTGGCTAATTCAAGCCCACGCGGTGGACTCAAAATGGCGTCTTGAGTGGACCAGGAGGGTCCAGGGTGCTCCTCTTCTGGGAGGGAGCAAGGGCCAGTCTGGAGCAACCAGACCAGCAGCGGAAATGTCGTCGGGCGTCGTCAGGAAGGCCACAAGCCAACGGGCTAGTAGCCAAACAACGCGGTGAGCAGCAGAAGGCAGAAGGGCCCCACGCCGATCGCGGAGATGCTGGGGGGCTGCTCTTCGGTGCTGGAGCTGCTCAGGGTGGGGGCTTCTCGGACCCCAAAGCACTCACCAGGAAATTACTCGGTGGGCTTGCTGTGCAGAAGTCGTGCAGTCTTGGCGATGGCCGGTCCCTCGAGGTCTCGTCGCACCCACGGTTCTCAGCTGTGCTGTAGAGGTGGGTAGAGGTCAGAGGTGCCAGGGAAGCCGGGTCTCGTCGAGCTGGGCAGTCGGATTCCGGAGGAAGGACGTGCAGCAGACCGCAGTGTTCTTAGATGGTGCCTGCGGATGCAGGGTGACTACTCCTTAGCCACAAGGGAGAATCTTGAGGAAGAAATCGTGAAGTCCTTTCGTGGAAAGTGGTATCTTGATTCCAAAGATGATCTGATTTGGAAGGGGGCCAGTCTCTACCTTTATCTGGGAAAAGGGGGCTGGCACGCGACTAGGTCCTGCCCTATGGGTGGGACCAGGAGGGGGGTGGTTACACCCACTTCCTTGGCGGGCTTTTCCCCAGCACAGGGTCTGGAGTGACCCTGGAACTGGTTCCAGCCAGCCTATGCACAGTGAGCACCGGGGTGCCACGTGCAGTCACCTTCCTCTAAAGCCCTGCCTACCTACAATACACAAAACCCTGTCTGGGACGGTGCTGGCACCGCCCCTGGCAGGAAACCCTTTGTCCTTATCTCCTGCTCTGGGAGGACTCCCAGCAGCAGGAGGGCAGACTTGTGTCTCGGTGGCAGCATCCATTTTGTGGATGCTAAGGCTCTGTCTGACTTTTAACCGGGTTATAGGTTACAGGCATGTCGTGTCCCTCTAGAAGGGTGGAATGCTAACCCCGTCGCCAGAATTGGCGAGGGGTTAGTATTCCAATTCGTATGACACCTTACTCGACATGTTTTGATAAAGCGATACCAGAGTTGGCACATAACCGCGAGGATTATAATGCACTTAAGAGTATATGGTATGCGATATCATGGAAACGGCTAAGGGATGGATCCCGAAAGCCGCAGACAGGCTCAGCTCATGCTAGAGCACCGTCTCACACGATTCCAAGCACTCTGCCTTCAGGATTGTTAAGGCCTGCTATAGGAGTGACTGATAGGAGATCTGTGTGTCCATTTTAGGGTTAGATATAGGTATACTATATCTAAAGCAAAGGGTGAGTACACCACCTTGCCCCAGCTGTCGTGCAGCCAGTTGTGTCAGTTTTAGTTAGTCAATCCAGGGGTGGCACAATACATGCTTCAGCCCCTGGGAGACTTCTGGGTGCACCTCAGCCCTGGGTACAGGGACTTGGAGAGGGCCCAGTGCCAATTCAGTACCTAAGTACAATTTGGATAGAGAGAACAGCTAGGCTGTGGGTCTGATTAGCAGGCCCACAGCCAGGGAAAGTCGTAAACCAGTGCAGCAAAAAGCAAAAATCTGGGTGATCATAGGATTGCAGACCCTACTCTCCTACATGACCCCCCCCCAAACTTTGGGACAATAAGCTAACCTTGACCAGGTGAGTCTTCTTGCTCTAAGTGGAAATACCTGGAGAGCCCATCAGCATTACTGTGATCAGTCCCAGGTCTATGCTCCACTGTAAAATCCATCCCCTGTAGGGAAATGGACCACCTAAGCAGTTTGGGGTTTTCACCCTTCATCTGATTTAGCCACAAGAGGGGCTTATGGTCTGTCTGAATGGTGAAGTGAGTGCCAAACAAGTAGGCCCTCAGCTTCTTCAGGGCCCAGACCACAGCAAAGGCCTCCCTCTCAATAGCTGACCAATTTTTCTCTCTGGGTGTCAACCTCCTACTAATGAAAGCAATAGGCTGATCATTACCATCAAAATTCAGTTGAGACAGAACAGCTCCCACACCCAACTCAGAAGCATCTGTTTGGACAATGAATGGCTTGGAGTAATCTGGACTCTTGAGGATAGGTGCTGTGCACATGGCCTGCTTTAGGTCATTGAATGCTTTCTGACAGCTTGCTGTCCACTGAACTTTCTTTGGCATCTTTTTGCTTGTCAGGTCATTAAGAGGGGTCACTATGGACCCATAATTTCTGACAAACTTCCTATAGTACCCAGTCAGGCCCAAGAAAGCTCGAACCTGAGTCTGGGTGATTGGAGGAGTCCAGTCCTTGATGGCCTGTATCTTACTCTCCAGTGGCTGAACCTGGCCTCCACCTACAAGGTGGCCCAGGTATACAACCTGTGACTGCCCTATCTGGCACTTTGTGGCCTTGATAGTGAGGCCTGCCTTTTGCAGGGCCTCTAACACTTTCCTCAGGTGGACCAGGTGATCCTCCCAGGTGGAGCTAAAGACAGCAATATCGTCAAGATATGCTGCACAGAAGTCATCCAGCCCAGTGAGGACTTGATTCACCAACCTTTGGAAGGTGGCAGGTGCATTTTTCAGTCCAAAGGGCATTACCACAAATTGATAATGCCCTCCAGGGGTAGAAAATGCTGTCTTAGGTTTGGCTTCCTCAGCTAACCTGATTTGCCAATACCCAGCTGTCAAATCAAACGTGCTTAAGAAGTTGGCAGAAGCCAATCTATCTATAAGCTCATCTGCTCTTGGTATTGGGTGGGCATCAGTCTTAGTGACTGCATTGAGGCCTCTGTAGTCTACGCAAAACCTCATCTCTCTCTTACCACCCTGGGTGTGAGGCTTTGGCACTAGAACTACTGGGCTAGCCCAAGGGCTATCTGAGGGCTCAATGACTCCCAGTTCCAACATTTTCTGCACTTCAGTTTTGATGCAGTCTCTAACATGATCAGGCTGCCTGTAGATTTTACTCTTGACAGGCAGACTGTCTCCAGTGTCAACATCATGGGTACACCAATCAGTTTGGCTGGGTGTCAGAGAGAACATATGTCTGTAGGATTGCAAGACTTGCCTGCAATCCTGTTGCTGATGTTCAGTGAGGCTGCCACAAAAGACAACACCATCAACTGACCCATCATCAGGATTCTGAGTGAGCAGGTCTGGGAGAGGGTCACTCTCTTCCTCCTGTCCCTCATCTGTGGCCATGAGCAAGCTCATGTCCTTCCTGTCAACATATGCCTTGAGCCTGTTGACATGGAGCACTCTGAGAGGGCTCCTGGGAGTTCCAAGGTCCACCAAGTAGGTAACCTCTCCCTTTTGCTCAATGATGGTGTGGGGCCCAGACCATTTGTCTTTCAGAGCTGCTGGGGCCACTGGCTCCAGCACCCACACCTTCTGTCCTGGCTGATACACAGTCAGTACAGCCTTTTGGTCATGCCAAGCTTTTTGAAGTTCCTGGCTGGCCTCAAGGTTTTTAGATGCCTTTTCCATATACTCAGCCATCCTGGAGCGGAGACCAAGTACATAGTCCACTATGTTGGTTGCAGGCTTTTTGAGAGGTCTCTCCCATCCTTCCTTCACCAAACACAGGGGTCCCCTTACAGGATGCCCATACAGAAGTTCAAAAGGGCTGTAGCCAACCCCCTTCTGTGGGACCTCTCTGTAAGCAAACAAGAGGCAGGGGATCAGGACATCCCATCTTCTCCTAAGAGGTTCAGGTAGTCCATGAATCATCCCCTTCAGGGTCCTGTTGAATCTCTCAACAAGCCCATTGCATTGTGGATGATAGGGTGTGGTGAACTTGTAGTTCACACCACACTCTTTCCACATGGCAGTCAGATATCCTGACATGAAGTTTGTACCTCTGTCAACGACCTCCTTAGGGAAACCCACTCTGGAGAACACTCCAACTAGGGCTCTTGCCACTACAGGGGCTGTAGTGGTCCTAAGGGGAATAGCCTCAGGACACCTGGTGGCATGGTCCACCACCACCAGTATAAACTTGTGTCCTGATGCTGTCTGGGGTTCCATTGGACCAACAATGTCAATCCCCACTCTTTCAAAGGGAACCCCCACCACAGGTAGTGGTATGAGGGGGGCCTTTGTTGTGCCACCTGACTTACCACTGGCTTGGCAAGTGACACATGAGCGACAAAACTCCTTGGTATTCTCATTCATATGGGGCCAGTGAAAGTGTGAGACAAGCCTGTCCCAAGTCTTTGTCTGACCTAAATGACCTGCAAGGGGAATCTCATGGGCCAAGGTGAGAAGGAAACCTCTCAGAGACAAGGGGATGACCAGCCTCCTGGTTGCACCAGGCTTGGGGTCTCTTGACTCAGAGTACAGGAGTCCATCTTCCCAGTATACCCTGTGGGCACCTGTGGCATTCCCTGCAGCCTCAGCAGCAGCCTGCTGTCTGAGGGGTTCAAGGGAAGGGCAGCTCAACTGTTCCTTCCCCAGGTCTGCTCTGGAGGGTCCCCCTGAGCCCAGAAACTCAACTTGATCAAGTTCAAGCTCTTTAGGCTCAGTTTCCCTCAGCTCTTTTAGATCAGCCTCCTCAGAGACTTGATCCTCAACCTGGGGCAAGGGGGAAGGCAAAGCCTTACCCTTACTGCTCTTCTTCTTGGGAGGTGTCTGGTCCATCATTTCAGGATCCAGCACCTGTTCAGTGGGGCATTTTCTGGCCTGTGACCTAGTCACAGCAAGCACATGTGCTGGCAAGCCTAACATCTCCATGTGAGTCCTCTGCTCCACTTCTGACCATTGTGATGACTCCAAATCATTGCCCAACAAACAATCAACTGGGAGGTCTGAACTGACTACAACTTTCTTTTGTCCCTTCACTCCACCCCAGGAGAAAGCTACAATTGCCACACTATGACTAGTAGTGACATTGCTGGCATTGGTCACCAGGAAATCAGTACCTGGCATGATCTGTCCAGGGTCCACAAAGTTAGGTGTCACCATGGTGACACTGGCACAAGTGTCCCTATAGGCCTGAGCCATTTTGCCATTAATCAAAGGTGTCTGCCTGTATTTGCCCAAAGTATTGGGACTTATTTCAGGGGACATATCCATATCCCCTGTACAGACAAGGACAGCCTGAGTGAGTGTGCCAACTAAGTTGTCAGACCTCTCAGTACCCAAGGTTAACCCAACTAATGCCTTGGGAGTGACACTACCACTACTGACTGTACTAGGGGGTGCAGTTGCTTTAGGAGCTGTAGTGGCATGAGTTTGTCCTCCTCCTCTTTTGGTGCACTCACTAAACCAGTGAGATTTACTTTTGCAGTACTGGCACCACCTTTTTGACTGGCCTTCTTGAGTCTTCTTCTTCTGGGAAGCCTGACCCCCACCCTCTTTGGTTTGTTGGGGACCTGGTGAAGACTTCTGGTCATTTTGCTCATTCTTAACATTACCCTTCTGGTCTGCTTTCTTCTGACCACCCTGGTTCTGGTTCTGGTTCTGCTTGATCCTTGTCCTGACCCATTTGTCTGCCTTCTTTCCCAATTCTTGGGGAGAGGTCAGATCTGAATCAACAAGGTGCTGGTGCAGCAACTGGTTCTGACAATTGTTCAAAATTTGTTCTCTCATCATTAGATTATACAATCCTGTGTAATCTGTAACCTTGCTACCCAGCAACCAGCCCTCCAAAGCCTTAGTGGCACAATCCACAAAATCAGACCAGTCCTGAGACTGAGTTTTCTGGGTGTCTCTGAACAGCAACCTGTATTGCTCAGTGGTTAAACCAAACCCATCAACCAGTGTATTCTTCAGGACCTGGTAATTGTTAGCATCCTCCACTCTTGTAGTGAGGAGCTTATCTCTACCTTTACCATCAAAGGAGAGCCACAGTATAGCTGCCCACTGACTCTGGGGAATGTTCTGCACAGTGCAGGCCCTCTCCAGAGCAGCCATCCATTTCTGGATATCATCCCCTTGCTTAAAGGGGGGCACTATTTTAGTCAGGTGTTTAGTATCTAAACCCTTCTCTCTATCTCTTGGGAGATTGCTGCCACCAGTGGGAGCTAGCCCACTCATCTGCTGCTCTCTTGCCAGGGCAAGCTTCTCTTTGGCCAGGGCAATTTCTTCCCTTTCAATCCTCAGTTCAGCTTGTCTCATCCTAGCTTCATGCTCCTTTCTCTGAGGGGAAGTAAATCTCCTCTGTGGAGGATTCCTTCTCCCCTGAGAAGAGGCATTAGAGTGCAGAGATCTATTGGAGTCCCTAGAAAGAGATCTATCTCTCCTAACTCCAAGGTTAGGCCCACTTCGGGTTAGTACTGGGGGGCCCCCAGATCCTAGCCCAAGTAAGTCTAAGTTGGTCCTAGTTAGCCTTCTGACTACCTCAAGACCTTTGTCTACCTCATCCCCAGAGAGTACCTCCTGATCCTCCTCCTCAACTGCTGAATCAGTGTTGGGGAGGTCTGGATCCCCAGAGGTTCCCTCTAAGGCTGGCATGCTCTCATGTAACTGAGAGAGCTTTCTGGCATCATATGTCTCTAAGAGACCTATCAGAAAGGGAATGGTGGGGTTAGACCCCTGCTTCAGTTTCCTGGAGACACAGAGTTGCCTCATCTCCTGAAAATTGAGAGCTGCATATCTTGAAGTGACCTGTGGAGGGTCAACACTGACCAGGGGAGTCTCAGTAGAGTCCCCCTGAGTCGACATGCTTTTCTAGTGAGGTGTAAGTGGTGCACTTACCTACACTATATGTTTGCCTACTGATCCCTTGCTAGAGTTGTAGTTTAGGGTGTGCTAGGCCCTAGGAGCTACAACAGCTGGTTCAGTAGAACTCAGAGTATTCTAAGCTAAGTTATATGTACCTTTAGTACTTATGTGATCTTTCACAAGATATTCTTAGGGCATGTGTGGTAAAACAACAGCAAGCTCAAATCCCAACCGCTGCTCACCAATGTGAGAAGTTGGCCTGATGTGCAGTGCTCACTATTCTAGTGATCACTATATATCAGTCCAAACAACCCTTATTGATGATTGGTTGTAAGTCAACCTTATAGACCAGCTATCCTAGTAGCATGGATACGAGCAGTCTAAGGCTAAGACTCTAGAGGGCGTGTTAAGCCAGCTGTTTTACCATCACATTACCCCTTGAACACCCAGTGAAAGGACACCACACAAGTTGTTATGAAAATAAACAGTGTATTTATTTATAACAAGACTACCCTGGCTCTTTATGAGACAGGGAGCTAAGCACACAACAAAACTCTTACGAAAATACTTTTAAGTTAGCACGTTACACAAATGCCCGAGGGGCACGAAAAACCATATACGCTAAAAGTGGAATGCGAATTACTAGCAGGTAAGTAACAGTTCTAATAGGCTTTGGAATCGCTAGGACTGGACTAGGGAATCGTTAGATTACTACTAGGAGGCCCAGGGGACTCGGGTGCAGAGTGTGCACTCTCACGCGGGATGCGGGACAAAGTCTATGGAAGCTAGAATTCACAAAGTTAGTGTTCACGGGCGAACCCGACCTGGTAGGGAGAAAACGACAGTGGATCCTGACCCTTGGATAGTGAGGCTATGCTGGGACACCGGAGTGCCGAAGTTACCTAGCCCAGGGGCTGCAGCTGCATAGGTCTGAAAAGACGTCGGGGATCTCGTTGCCGGACCAGGAGCCTGGAAGGAAGAAGTTGCTGGCAGGCGACCAGTGAAGAAAAGTTCGATGGATCCAAGCCTGGATCAAGGAAGAAGAAAACCTGAAAGCAGAGGGGACCAAGTTCTTGAATCACTAGCCAGTGATTAAGTGGGCACCAGGATGGCACCGGGCGAAGTCACCGCAGTCAGGTGAGTGGGCGCTGCTGGGCTCTGCAGTCTCTCGGACCAGGAGGCGTTGTCGGCGACCAGGATGGAGGTGCGAGCTGTCCCACGAAGGATGAAGTCGTTGGCGTCGAAGTTACCCAGGATTGGGCAACAAGCCTTGGCTAATTCAAGCCCACGCGGTGGACTCAAAATGGCGTCTTGAGTGGACCAGGAGGGTCCAGGGTGCTCCTCTTCTGGGAGGGAGCAAGGGCCAGTCTGGAGCAACCAGACCAGCAGCGGAAATGTCGTCGGGCGTCGTCAGGAAGGCCACAAGCCAACGGGCTAGTAGCCAAACAACGCGGTGAGCAGCAGAAGGCAGAAGGGCCCCACGCCGATCGCGGAGATGCTGGGGGGCTGCTCTTCGGTGCTGGAGCTGCTCAGGGTGGGGGCTTCTCGGACCCCAAAGCACTCACCAGGAAATTACTCGGTGGGCTTGCTGTGCAGAAGTCGTGCAGTCTTGGCGATGGCCGGTCCCTCGAGGTCTCGTCGCACCCACGGTTCTCAGCTGTGCTGTAGAGGTGGGTAGAGGTCAGAGGTGCCAGGGAAGCCGGGTCTCGTCGAGCTGGGCAGTCGGATTCCGGAGGAAGGACGTGCAGCAGACCGCAGTGTTCTTAGATGGTGCCTGCGGATGCAGGGTGACTACTCCTTAGCCACAAGGGAGAATCTTGAGGAAGAAATCGTGAAGTCCTTTCGTGGAAAGTGGTATCTTGATTCCAAAGATGATCTGATTTGGAAGGGGGCCAGTCTCTACCTTTATCTGGGAAAAGGGGGCTGGCACGCGACTAGGTCCTGCCCTATGGGTGGGACCAGGAGGGGGGTGGTTACACCCACTTCCTTGGCGGGCTTTTCCCCAGCACAGGGTCTGGAGTGACCCTGGAACTGGTTCCAGCCAGCCTATGCACAGTGAGCACCGGGGTGCCACGTGCAGTCACCTTCCTCTAAAGCCCTGCCTACCTACAATACACAAAACCCTGTCTGGGACGGTGCTGGCACCGCCCCTGGCAGGAAACCCTTTGTCCTTATCTCCTGCTCTGGGAGGACTCCCAGCAGCAGGAGGGCAGACTTGTGTCTCGGTGGCAGCATCCATTTTGTGGATGCTAAGGCTCTGTCTGACTTTTAACCGGGTTATAGGTTACAGGCATGTCGTGTCCCTCTAGAAGGGTGGAATGCTAACCCCGTCGCCAGAATTGGCGAGGGGTTAGTATTCCAATTCGTATGACACCTTACTCGACATGTTTTGATAAAGCGATACCAGAGTTGGCACATAACCGCGAGGATTATAATGCACTTAAGAGTATATGGTATGCGATATCATGGAAACGGCTAAGGGATGGATCCCGAAAGCCGCAGACAGGCTCAGCTCATGCTAGAGCACCGTCTCACACGATTCCAAGCACTCTGCCTTCAGGATTGTTAAGGCCTGCTATAGGAGTGACTGATAGGAGATCTGTGTGTCCATTTTAGGGTTAGATATAGGTATACTATATCTAAAGCAAAGGGTGAGTACACCACCTTGCCCCAGCTGTCGTGCAGCCAGTTGTGTCAGTTTTAGTTAGTCAATCCAGGGGTGGCACAATACATGCTTCAGCCCCTGGGAGACTTCTGGGTGCACCTCAGCCCTGGGTACAGGGACTTGGAGAGGGCCCAGTGCCAATTCAGTACCTAAGTACAATTTGGATAGAGAGAACAGCTAGGCTGTGGGTCTGATTAGCAGGCCCACAGCCAGGGAAAGTCGTAAACCAGTGCAGCAAAAAGCAAAAATCTGGGTGATCATAGGATTGCAGACCCTACTCTCCTACACTAGGGTACATGGAATCCATTTTACAGAGAGAGCAGATGGCCTGGGGCCCTGATTAGCAGGGAACCAGGTCAACTAAGTCAAAAAACCAGCCAAACACAGGCAAAAAATCCGGGGTAACCATAGTCAGGTAGCCACCTTCCTACATAACCCCCCCCCAAACGAAAGGAGATAAGGCTATCCTTGGCCAGGTAAGCCTATATTGCCTGAGTGGCCATATAAGGAAGTACCTGCACTAGCATGGGTACCCCCTGTCTCATGGTCCACTAAGCAGTCCCTCACCCTTTGGGTATTAGAGGGTCTCCACCATAGGGAATCACTACCTTGGGTGTGTTTATGCAAAGTTAAAGGCTGGTTTGGATATGGAGTTTTGAAGTGAGGCTCTACTAAGTTAGGGCTTGGCTTCCTCCAATTATCTTCCACCATGTGTGCCTTTCTTTCTTTAACTGAGTTGCACTGTGCTCTCAGGGTCAACCTCTGGCTACCTAAAGCTGGAGGCTGGGTCCCTCTGTTTGGCTTGCTGGAGGGACAGTTCAGGTTTGGGCCCTCTGGGTCCCAGGTTTGGCTGTGCCCAACAGAATCCATCTGTGGGAGGTCCCTAACTGTTTTTAAGGGGGCTCCCTCAGGAGTTTTTAAAGTTTTCACCTCACTAGGGCTACTAGTTTTGGTGCCCCTAATCTGTTGATGGGGGAGTTTTATTTGACAGGGGGCCCTCTGGGTCTCACTGTCCTTCTTGTCCTCTGCAGCCCTGGGCTGGCTAAGGCAAGGGAGAGGGGGGCAGGTTACCTGCTCCAGACTTAGTCCTACCTGAGAAGGGTCCACCGCCATCAGAGGCTCTGTCAGGCCAGGCCTAACAACCTCTGGGGCAGTTCCTTCATCAGGGGTGAGATCAGTTCCCTGAGGAGGCTGATCCTGTCCTAAAGTCTGGTGAGGGGGAGATTTCTCTTCCTCCTCCATGCTCTCAGTTTGTGTGGAGTTATCCATCATTTCAGGTTTCACAACCCACATGTCAGTTTGAGTTTGGGCTGTGGCCATCACAGCCCCACCAACCTTTTCAGGAGGAGACTCAGTTTGGGTTTCTGCTGTTATCATAACAGCTTTGCTATTCTGTTCAGGAAGAGCTTTTTCTAAAGATGGGGCAGAGAGTTTCTCAGCCCTACCAACCTTTTCAGGAAGGACATCTTGAATTGGGGCTGTAGCCATTACAGCCCCACTAACCTTTCCATTGGAATTCACCATTCTAGAATGGGTTTCCTGTTCAACCTCAGCACAGGCTGAGATCTCCAAATCATTACCAAGTAGGCAGTCTACAGGCAAGTTTGGTGACACTGCCACTCTCTTTGGGCCAATGACACCTCCCCAGCTGAGACTTACTACTGCCATGGGATGATTTGTTTGGATTCCATCAATGTTTGTAACCTGGTATGTGGCACCAGGTAAAAGTTGCTTAGAGGGGACTATGCCATCAGCCACCATGGTGATGCTAGCCCCTGTGTCTCTAAAAGCTTCAACTTTCAAACCATTGATGATGGGTTCTTGTCTATACTTGCTCAAAGTATTTGGGCAAGCAGAGAAGTTGGCAAACCCCATGCCAGTCTCATAAACAAGATCATTGGGTGATGGGGACCTGGATAGGCCAGGGTCCACCTGAGCTCCAACAGTAAACCCACCCAGATTCCTGGGTGTGCTTCCACTTCCTGGGGGATTACTGCTGACAGTAACAGGAGGTGTTGAAGCTGGCTTTGGAGGTATATTTTCTTTATTGTTATTCTTGGGACAACAGTTGTCTGTTTTGTAATGCCCAACCTGTTTACAGGCATAACAATAAGGCTTTTTCTCTGTTGAAGAAGTGTCTTGGGACCCACCCCCATTCTTGGAGTTTTGGGGCCCTGGGGAAGTCTTTTCTTTATTTTTATCCCCACCCTTATCTTGAGGCTTGGTAGACTCCTTCTTCTGGTTACTGTCCTGATTCTTAGGCCTAATCCTGGTTCTGACCCACTTGTCTGCCTTCTTTCCCAATTCTTGGGGAGAGGTCAGATCAGAGTCCACCAGGTGCTGGTGTAAGAGCTGGTTCTGACAATTACTTAGGATCTGCTCTTTCATAATCAAATTATACAATCCTGTAAAGTCATGTACTTTGCTGCCATGTAGCCAACCCTCCAGAGCCTTAGTTGCACAATCAACAAAATCAGTCCAGTCCTGAGTCTGTGTCTTCTGGGTGTCTCTGAACTTCAACCTGTACTGTTCAGTGGTTAAGCCAAACCCATCTATCAGAACACTCTTCAGGACTTTGTAATTGTTTGCATCCTCATGTCTAACAGTGAGGAGCTTATCTCTCCCTTTCTCTGAAAAGGAGTACCATAAGATTGCTGCCCACTGTTCCTCAGGAACCTGCTGTACCATGCAGGCTCTCTCAAGAGCAGTTATCCATTTGTGGATGTCATCCCCTTCCTTGTAGGGGGGCACAATCTTTGTCAGGTTTCTACTATCATAGGACCTGGGTTTCTCTTTAGGAATATTGCTGCCACCAGTGGCATCTAAGCCACACAATTTTTGCTCTCTTGCCAAGGCAAGTTTAGCTTGGGCCATGCTAAGTTTAGCTTGAGCCAAGCTACCTCCTCCCTCTCTATTTGGAGTTTGACAGCCCTCATTCTGGCCCTATGCTCTAGCTTTTGAGAAGCAGTCATGCCTCTCTCTGATTCTCTGGAGGCACTAGAAATATGAGAGTCCCCTGAGGGAGATCTCACCCTTCTGTTGCCTGGGAGAATCACATGTTGGGTTCTGGGGAGGTGCTGGCCCTCTCCATTCCCCAGTAGGTCCAAGTTGGCCTGGCTAAGCCTGCCAACTGGAACCTGGCTACCCTGATCCTGTACTTCTAAGTCCTCAACATCTGAGTCCTCATCTAAGTCATCATCATCCTCCTCTTCAGGGGGATCAACTACAGGGGGGTTCCCTGTGTCTAGGGAAGCTGTTTTTGCCTTCTCTAAGTCATCCTGTTCTAGGATTTCTACCAGGATTAGGCAGGTGGGGCTTCTGCCCCTTTTTAACCCTCTTGCTTTGCACAAGGCAATCAAGTCTCTGCGGGTTAGTTTGTCATATCCAAAAGTTGCCTGGGTAGGGTCAACTGTCACAGGACTAGACCCTGAGGCCTTTCCTGTGTCAGACATGGTTACTAGTGAGGTGTAAGTGGTGCACTTACCTACACTAAGTGTTTTCCTACTGGACCTTGCTAGTGAGTTGTAGTCAGGGGTGTGCTACTCCCTTCAACCTACAACTACTAAGTTCAGTAGAACTTAATATGCTAAGCTTTTGATTTATATGTACCTAGAGGTACTTGATGTGATCTTTCAATTTGATATAAAGATTGCAATGGTAAAACAACAGCAAGCTCAAATCCGCACCGCTGCTCACCAATGTGAGAAGTTGGCCTGGTAGGGGATGTTTCCAATTCTGGAACCACCTACTACCTGACCAAACAATCCCTTATGGTGTCTGGTTGTAAGTCAACCTTATTAGACAAGCTATCCTAGGGGTAGCATGGACTAAGCAGCCTAAAGGCTTAACTTAAGAGGTCGTGTTAAGCGAGCTGTTTTACCACATACAATCCTGTAATACCAAATGAAAGGACACCACACAAGTATATATTATAAAAATATATGTGTTTATTACTAAAAACAATCCCCAGTATTCTTTATGAATAAAGGGGCACAAGCGTTAAATCAAAAGCACTGTTTAAACATACAAAGTTGCACAATTATGGATGAGGGCAGGGGGCCACTCAAACCATATACTAAACAAGTGGTATAAGAGATGCCACTCGAGCAGTGGTTAGGCCTAGGGCCTAGGGAATCGCTGGGAGCAGTCAGGACAAGCAATGCTGAAGTCGGGAATGGCCCTCGGGATTCGGGAGATGTGCGGAAAGCGCACGCACGCACCAATGTTAACCAATGGTGCGTAAAAGTTGTAAAGTTAAAGTTAAAGGACACTTCCGCTGAACCTAGAGGAACAAAACTTAACACACAGACCCTAGAGGTGTGCACCAGTGTGGGAACACCGGCGGAGCAAAGTTACCTCACCCACAGGAAGTGGGTGCACAGGGTCGAAGTGGCGTCGGGTTTTGACTCGCAGGCTCTTGGTGCTTGAAGCTGAAAGGGCTGCAGGCGGGTTAAAGATGAAGTGTCCGGTGGAGTCCAAGGGTGGACTCAAGTTGTAGAGTACCTGAAAGCAGAGGGGACAGAGTCTGGGTCACTCAGCAGTGACCAGGGTGGAACCAGGACGGAACCAGGCAATGTCGGGCGCAATCAGGTGGTCGTCGAGGAGCTTCTCTCCGCTGTCACGTGGGCTCTGGGGCATCTGCGACGTCCAGGAGCAGGTCACGATCTGTCCCACGCAGGCTCTCACCGTCGGTGCAGTCGGCTTCAAGTTTGGAGAAAACAAGCCTTGGCAAGAGCAATCCACGCGGGATCGGAAGATTGCTTCTCACTCGGACCAGGAAGGTCAGAGTCGGGGCTCCTTTTCAGGGGAGCTGGTGTGGATCTGGAGCAACCAGATTCACGGGTCGTCTTGGGTAGTTCGTCGGCACAGGGACCACTAGCCAGCTGGCAAGTGACCGGGCCAACGCGTTGAGCCAAATAGAGCCAAAGGGCCCCACGCAGCACTCGTCGAGTGTGGAGGGCTGAACTTCGGCTCAAGAGTAGCTCAGGGTGGGGGCTTCTCAAACCCCGGTGCGCAGCTTCGAGGATCACTCGTGGGCTGCACGGTCAGCGTCTCGTGGTCAATTCAAGATGGGTTCCCCACGCTTCCGGTCGCCTCCACGGGTCTCAGCTTTGCAGGGACTGTGGATCGGGCTGTTAGAAGGCAGGCAGGCTTGATCTCGTCGATCTCAGTCGCTCGAGTTCCGGCGGGAACTGCAACTAAGTAGACGTCGAGGGCTGGATGGTGCCTGCTGCTGCAGGGTGGTCACTCCTTGACCACAAGGGAGATTCTTCGGGCTTCCACGTTGAGATGGAGGTCCAAGGGTCCAGAGTTTCGTTTCAAATGTTTCTTCCAGGAAATCTGATGTGCATTGGCACTGCTCCCACTCTTATTCCAATCTGGGGGGCGTGATTACCTGCTAGGTCCCCTCCTATGGGTGGGACCCAGGAAGTGGGTGGATACACCCCCTTCCTTTGATCCAGGCCGCCCTGGCACGAGGGCTGGAGTGCCCCAGAACCGGTTTGGCCGGATTATGCAAGGGGCAGCCTTGTGCGCCCCAGGCAGTGTCTGGTTTCTTTCAAACCTCCCTGCTACAATCCACTATCTCCTGTCTGGAGGGCGGTGACACCCTCCTGTGACAGGAAACCCTTTGTCCAGGACCCATTTGGTTGAGTTTCGGTCAACTGCAGGGGTCCAGACATTTGTCTGTGGCAGAGGCATCCATTTTGTGGATCTTAAGGTCTTTGGAGAAATTAACCGCATTTAAGTGAAGTAACATGTCTTACCCCTCTAGAGGGGTGGAATGCCATCCCCGTCGCCAGAACTGGCGAGGGGATGGTATTCCAAATCGTATGACACCTTACACGACATGTTTTGATAAAGCCAAACCAAAGTTGCTATTTAACCGCGAGGATTATAAGGCACTTAAGAGTATATGGTATGGCATTATCCTGAAACAGCCTAGGGAGTTGTTCCCGACAGCTGCAGACAGGCTCAGCTCATGCTAGAGCTCCATCTCACATAAAACCACGCACTCAGCCTCCAGGATTGATGAGGCCTTCCATAGGAGTGGCTCACAGGTTAATATGTGTCCAGATATAGGTTTAGATATAGGTATACTATACCTAAGCAAGGGGTGATTACACCACCTTACCCCAGCTGAGTGATCAGCCAGTTGTGTCAATTTAAGAACCAGCCAGGGGTGGCAAAAGATATGCTGCAGCCCCTGGTAGGCCTTGGTGGCTCCTATGCCCTGGGCACCTATAGTGCATTATACAGGGGCTGACAAGGAGTCCATTTCCAATTGTGGTATGTACCTAGGGTACATGGAATCCATTTTACAGAGAGAGCAGATGGCCTGGGGCCCTGATTAGCAGGGAACCAGGTCAACTAAGTCAAAAAACCAGCCAAACACAGGCAAAAAATCCGGGGTAACCATAGTCAGGTAGCCACCTTCCTACAGAAGGGATAGGACTGGATATACTCTAAGAGTCACAGAGAAGGGCAGGCACGTGAGATAAACGAGAGAGGGAGGCAGATAGTGGTGAATAAGACAGTGAGGAGTGTGTCAGAGGCAACAGGAGAGACAGTAGAAAATACTAATCTCGGCTCAGCACATGCGCAGGTTCTCACCTCCACTCTTCACAGTCCCAGCGGGATAGACCTCTGATGGTGGGGTGCACACATGTGGCCTTTATTTGCCCATTTGGCGCCGCTAGAGCCATCAATCATTGCCAGCACAGAAGCGCTACCTATAAGGGACCGGCTTCACGCTGCTGCCCCGCCCACAGAGTAGCAGTTATTAATTTCTATTGTTGTGATTGGCTCAGCCGCGGTGTGGGCGGGGCCTCGAGGCACGCCATCTCGCACAGGCTTGACAGGAAGGCGGAGCCTCTGCGTGGCTGCTTCCGGTTGTTCCTGCTGGAGCTTAGCTAGGTGAGGTGCGGCCCTACCGAGAACCACGCATCGTGCGTTAGACTAACGCATTTCAGTGTGGTTATCCGTATCACCACACTGAAATGCTAAGTCACGCTTAATGAGTATAGCACCTGGCTCGGCTGTCGAGCTGTTAATGCACTTATATGAGTAAACTAAAGCTGGCGTGGCAGCGCACTATTCTCCGCATGCTTGGGGGCTGACTGAGCTAATAGCTGATAACTCGCTGGCTGCTACAATTCATGCATGCCTGTCAAGTATCACGCATCGTGTGTGACACTAACGCATTTCAGTGTGGTGTTCCGCATCACCGCACTTAAATGCATTGTCACGCATAATTGTAATCATGCCACTCTCAAACTGGCTACTTTACAGTGCCAGTGCGCGCCGCCGGTGCCTGTAGCATATTCTGTGCCACGGTTCTGCTGCTTCCAACAGACGTGCGTTACCAGCAGCGCTCTCTTCAGTACCTTAATAGTGAAAGAACTGACTGCTCAGCTCTTGAGGGCTACAATGTTACAATCATGCCTCCCCTGCTGCCTGGCTGCATGTCATTTGCTGCCGCGGCCCGGCTTTCAGAGGCCACTCATCAGACCCGAGGGCGGCCGGAGCCTGCCCCCTCAGCAGTGGCTGCTGCAGCTGTGTTGCACCGTGGGGGCCCCGAGATTGGGACCTCGGGCCCGTCACATCCTGGAGGAGCCAAGAGGAAGTGAGGTAAGGGGGTTGGCAGGTCAGAACGGCGGGGGATTCCAGAGATCATCAGAGGCGCCATCAACATCGGTAGTACTAGCGATGGTCATCGCGGGCGCAAACTAAGAAGTGCAGAGCGGCTGCAGTACCATGAAACTCATGGCAGGCTTAATGCAATGGCAGCGCTGCTCTCAGTATGACAAAGTTGTGCACTGGTTATTCATTTCAAATAGGCAACGGACCCAACCAGCGGCTCAGCTAAGACCCCCGCACAGACCGGGGCAGCCATTGGAGTTGCTGAGCCACCCATCATGCCCAGGCCGGTGTTTGCTGCGGCAGGAGTCTTTAGGCAAGGTGCGGCCCGTATGAAGAATGATTGTGTCGGAAAGTAAGTAAGTAGTGCCTCGTGATGTATCTCTCTATGCTGCAAATTGTTTTATTAATGGCGCGCGCCGTGCTGCCAGTTGTTCATGCTTTTACTATTACTATAATGATTGAGTTTCGATAACTGTATGCAGCAATAGAGCAGGTCTAGGAAAAACTAGGCCGGTTTAAACTTGATCACTTGCCGAGTAGGGGCGGCACTGTAAGAGTGGCTGTTCGCACTCTGTCTCCAGAATTATACAACAGTAGGGTGTGCAAAGGAGAACCAGATGGTTGAAGAGAATATCACATTATACTTTTGAAAACAATGTATATAGGGCCCCCAGAGTCTGTTCATCTGTGCAGCTTGCGGGCTCTGTATTCACATCAGGTTATGCTAGAATTGCAAGTGGTCTCATAAAGTGTAGCAGAGACGATATAGGGACTCGTTGAGCAGCTCGTTTTCGGAGAAGTTTTCATGGAGTACAAGTCTCAGCTTTGTGCCGAATTTAACTGCTCATCTTTATTTTTCTTGTTTTTGTTCATGTGTGCAGGACTGCTTGGCAATACCCCTGATAGTACATTTTTTTATAATTGTGCCACAGCCATGGTTTTCTTCTGAGCTGCCACCTGTCTGCCCTGTTACAGCTGAGAACTGACTGTACGTCACATAGCAGTCTGTCTTCTCACTGACTGTACATCACATAGCAGTCTGTCTTCCCACTGACTGTAAGCGGTGTTAGTAGTTGCT
Organism: Lissotriton helveticus; assembly: GCF_964261635.1. Taxonomy (NCBI): domain Eukaryota; kingdom Metazoa; phylum Chordata; class Amphibia; order Caudata; family Salamandridae; genus Lissotriton; species Lissotriton helveticus. The sequence continues at coordinate 2,124,622,082 of NC_136067.1, read as the reverse complement.
CGCACCTGGGTCAGGTGATTGTGAGAACCACTGGTGCTTGCCAACGTAACTTCTCAGTGCGCCAAGCATCACTGAGTCAGCAGAGCCTGTAGTGTAGCTCTGTGTGACAAACTGCGAGTGGGGTGATGGTGCCACCGGCAGGATGTGGCAGGTAGTGGGTGGCATGCAGGACCAGGGCGCACTGCTCAGTAATACAGCTTGTGGATTATGATGTGACTCATTTTAGAGTTCCTTGTTTCTCAAATGGGTGTCATTTCTGAAATGTATATATTTCTCGTGTCTTTATTGCTATATTTTGCTCGCAAGAAAGTGTCACTCATAGTTGTCAAAATGTCACTCCTAATTATACTGAAATGAAGAAAATGTCACACATAGCAATCTGAAACCTTGGCAGCTATGTGCATGAATGAAGGAATCCAGATTCCTGCCGCAGCACAGCATTAAGTTCTGACTGACGTTACCAGGCAGGCGACTCAGGTTCGACACAGCGACACTGACTTTCTTTAGTCATACAGGATGTGATGTCATATCCTCCTCCTGCAGCCGCAGTTAAATGTGTGCTTGGCTGCCTGGCTAGGTTGCATGACAGCACTGCTTGCACGAGACTTGCGGCGGTAAATTAAAATCAATGATGACCTAATCCCCCACGGCCACTGCGGACCGCGGGGGCCGCTGCAGCATGCTGCGATGCTCTGCACTGCACCTGCTGCTGAGCCTGAGGTGAGTTGGGAGGGTGGGGGCACGTTTACCATTGCCATGGGAGTCGATGAAGAAGTTGAAGACGGACCCTAAGGGACCGGGTGGTCATCCCATAAACCGAAATCCCGTGCTCTCCTCACCAGTAAGTGTGAAAACAGCTGAGTGTCAAATTGTCTATTTAACGCTTGCAGAGTAAATGGAGTGTATTGAACAGCACGACCGCTGCACGTTCGTGCATCTTGACAGTTTATGGATGCAAGCAACTACGGAGTGCATTTTTAACTGTCGTCACTGAGAGAGAGAGATGTTGTTATTTGTTTAAATTATATTGTTCAATGGGGTGAGTCTGCTGCTCCATGTGTGCAGCTGCCTGTTTCCTAATTGCTGCGCTCTGCAACCGCTCATACTTCACGATAGTGTCCGTCTTCCGGCTGGAGCTTTAGGAGCTGGCCGTTAAAATAAAATAAAATAGCATTATTGATAAAAATGCAAACCATAGAGCCTTTTTCTGTGTAAGGGCTGTTGGAGTCAACTTTGGAAAGTTGTGCAAACTCACCTGCTGCCTTCCATGCCGGTAGCACTGCGCCATGGTTCTTTCAAAAGGCAAAGACCGGCTGGCAAGGCTTGCAGTACCGGTCTCAGCTCAGTACGGCTGCAGGAGCCCGACTGTCTGTGTCACCCCTCTGAAGAGCTTCGGTCAGAGTGGAGAACCTGCTATCCTTGCAAAAGATGTCTGGAAACTATGCAGCACTGAACAGGCAAAACTCGAGCACCTGACAGCAAGGAGTCTCCTACTGTTGCAGCTTAGAGGCATTCCAGATGGGGTCCGTGTTGCTCATGTTGGGACCTCACAGCCTTCTGTTGTGGGCCAGGTCCAAGGTGGGACAGAGAGGCCTGGAGTCCACACAAGCTCTGCGTCCTGACATGACTGATTGCCAGCTGTATGGAGGACCCAGGGCGCCCAGCGTGGGTGAAGGCTGCTATGGCATCCGTGTTTTAGAGGGTCCAGGGGGCCAATGTGGGTGAAGGCTGCTATGACATCTGTGTTTTAGAGGATCCATGGGGCCCAGAGTGGGTGAAGGCTGCTATGGCATCCGTGTTTTAGAGGGTCCAGGGGGCCAGTGTGGGTGAAGGCTGCTATGGCATCCGTGTTTTAGAGGATCCAGGGCGCCCAGCGTGGGTGAAGGCTGCTATGGCATCCGTGTTTTAGAGGGTCCAGGGGGCCAGTGTGGGTGAAGGCTGCTATGGCATCCGTGTTTTAGAGGATCCAGGGCGCCCAGCGTGGGTGAAGGCTGCTATGGCATCCGTGTTTTAGAGGGTCCAGGGGGCCAGTGTGGGTGAAGGCTGCTATGGCATCTGAAGGACTGGACTTTTAACAGTACCAGCGGTGCCAGGGAACAACACCTATAACCTTCATGGGATACCTGTTTCGGCGCACAAACTACAGAGACACGGGACACTTCCTTCGGCGTCAAAGATTCAAGGTTTATTTACTTCAGGGAACACAGAAGTCACAACAAGTACAACACGTGCAACTTGGGGAGACTGCTTCAAATTGGTTCTGTGGAGCGCTCCTTTTATACAGAATTTACTCATAGGACAACATGGTACACAAAAGTTTACAACCTGGTTCCCATAATTATCCCTCAGAGGGGTCGCTTTGGTCACTTTGGTACACATAAGGTCCGGAACATAAGTGCGGAAACATTTGGCGGTTCCCAACTGTAAAAACCCATCTTCCCAACATTAGTGAATTCCAATCGGCAGTAAAACAGATCGAAATAGGGACAAAGACAGGTGCAGAGGAAGATGGAGACAGTGGGGAGGTCGAAAAGGGTGTAAAAGGGGAGGTATCGGGAAACACGAGATACAGGCATCAAAGGGACGTGCCTAATGATATGCACGGCTGAGACAATAAACCGGCACGGCAAGATGAGCCTCAAGCGGGGCCATCTGCCTTACAGTATCATCCCCCTCATCGTAAAAGATATTTACAAAGAACATGTGTCTTCCACAAATATCTTGAGAGTCCCAGGGTAACGAAGCGTACAGTGTCCGTTCGCTGGCTACTTGAGGGCAAGAGACAAAATGGATGCCGTATCTAAGATGGAACCCGTGGGTACAGATGAAAAACCCACATATTAAACGAACGGTTTAAGTTAGCACAGCGAAACTGCGCACACTTACTAAACTCGTCATTTGCGGTCCTTAGATACCAGATTCGACCATATTCGTGCGAGTCGAAAACATCACTTACAATTGTCACGGAACCTCAGACGCTCCTTTTGCCCTCATGTAGGCAAGCACTAGTCGGAATCATATTCGATATTCATCAGACCCTTGAGATGTTGCTGTAGCATAGCTCTGTCCAACCGAGATCCCTTGGTAACAGGTGGCTGTCTCATACACGTTGTAGCACAGAGGCCACATAAGGCAGGACCGCACTGCACGCAAAGGCAACACGTGAACAGGAACGCTACAACAACTCCAATGATCATCAGAATCTTCCAACCCCAAGTCGACATCAGGCCCCAAATCCATCCAAGTAGCGTCCAATCCCCTACATCCACGTGTATGGATTCGGAGATCTTATGCAACTTCGAGATGGCTTGATAGACAGTCGGAGCGTTATCAGGAATGAAAATACAGCAGCTCGAATGGATCACCTTACATACCCCACCTCGATCTGCTAAGATCACGTCTAAAACCATACGGTTTTGTAACGTCATAAGTCTATCCGCCTGAAGTTCTGTGGTGATATTACCAAGGGCACTGGCAGTAATATTAGCTGTCGATTCTACCACTCGAGTCAACTGTCTCAGGTTCCTACTATTAACCATAGGTCCCCAAAATGGGAGGAAACCCTTGAAAAAGTCTCCTGCCTCTTGACCGGCAGTATCCTCTTCGCTAATTACGCCTCTTACAACTCTAGTTTTGTGATAATCTGCATCTACAGTAAACGTCGGAGGCAACAAGTTTGCGATAAAACATGAGCCCATGAAGTCAGAGGGCAACCATGCATACGCACGATCATGACAAATAAAGTATGTACCCTTGGCAGCCAAAAACACAGGGGACGAGACCATTGGCAAAATATAATTTTCAGTGCAAGCACTCTCTCCAAGTCGGGCTTTCGATCTACGGCCGCGACCTATTAAACAAAAATTTCCAATGTGGGGTACGACCCATATCGGAGGCGAGCTTTTAAGCTGTTTTTCACCAGTGAACACACTATATTCGCCTCTACTTAGGACCCTATAGGCTTGTACCTCTTCTTCAGGGATAAGCGAGGGATCATAGATATCACTATCTAAATCCTCTATTGCTATAGACAAAGATTTTTGGTACGAGGTAGGACCAGAGTAGGGGGAACGTGGTTCTCGAATGGGGTGGAAACCCAGTGCGCTTCGAAACATTGTTTGAAATGCTCGAGCAGACCCTTGGGAGCTATACGGTAACACCAGATATGGAATTCCCTTATCCGTAGTATGCGGCATCAACCCACACACCCAACAATTAGTAGTGTTAACCACTAACTGATGCTGATGAAGGAGCTGAATAAAGGAATTGTTGCGGAATTCTGCACGTCTAGCCTGCTCGTGTTCAGGTAAAATGTGAAAAGAATGAGGAGAAACAGTGGAGGTGAGTTTAAGGTCAGGGGTAGGAGTAGGTATGGTAGAAGGCAAGAAGTAAGACATCATGTAATATACTCCACCCGCCAATAACGCAGAAACAGTCACAAACAGTACGAACATTTGGAACACAAAACATTTGGTACGACTGAGTTGCTGCAGCTTGAATCTTTGTGCTTGAGCTCTTTCCAAGTCCATCAGCTTCGAAAATGCCATTCCCTATGACCGTCCGCAACGTTTCTTGACGCACTTCGTTCTGTGTAGCAATAGTCAATTCCTAGGAGTTCCCAGGAACCGACGGTCTTTAACCTAGCGTCAAGACCTACTAACCAGAAGGAAGTACGCGCGCGGCCCTACGGCCTTTATTTCACAAATATATATATATATGCGAAATCAATGTCTCTCAGCTGTGGAAACAAAAAGTGTAAGGAACGAAGCTCAATGAATATGTACAAAATAATTACAATAGTATGAGTGTTCAAACTGATCATGGAAAACGGGATAATGCACTTGTCAAGGGACAGAACGGGGTTTTTTATTAGTCTTTAGTGCTGGGTCGCAAAAAGTATCGGGTTTTCCCAGGACGTGTCTGTTCGTTAAACAAAAGATCCGTTGAAGGGACAACGCCCTGTTGATCAGCTGAATGTTCTGGTCTTGAGTCTTCTGATGACAAGTGTTCAACAATGCCTTTTTGCTGCACTGAGGATTCTCCGACAGGTTGTGCGTCGCTAAAAGGTACAAACGTCGGCAATCCTTCGGTTTCAGTTGATGCAATGCCTTTCCTCACCCACGAGTCTGCTGGCAACGGGATGGGGACTTTCTTGATATGGGTGGCATGCACCCAATTCTTCCGCCCCTCGAGACGAACTGCAGTTCTCGTGGCAAGGAGGACCTGATAGGGTCCAGTGAACCTGGGATCCAAATTGTTCTTGCGCGAAAAATTTCGCGTTAACACCCAATCTCCGGGCTGGAGCTGGTGGCCTGGACCCTCCGTCTGCGTCGGCAATGCTTCGTGAACCTGTTGGTGAATTAACCTCAGTTTAGCAGTCAAGTCATGAAGATAATCAATCAACATTGGATACTCAAGATCACAAAAGGCACCGGGTCTAGGGACCCCCCAAACATTGGCAGGACGACCGAACACTATTTCATAGGGACTGAGCCCTACTCGGGAGTGTACAGTTGCCCTTGTTGACAGCAATGCTAAGGGTAAAGCATCAGGCCACGAAAGACCTGTCATAGCCTGAATCTTTGCTAGTTTTAGTTTAAGGGTGCCATTGTACCTTTCAACCAAACCAGCTGACTGAGGATGATTGGCACTATGGAATTTCTGATTAATTCCAAGGCCCTTGCACACACTCTTCATCACACTCCCCACAAACTCACTTCCGTTATCTGACCACACAATTCTAGGCATTCCATACCGAGGAAAGTATTCCTTCAGTAGGCTTTTCGCAGTGGACAAAGCAGTATTGTCTTTGAGAGGATAGGCCTCAATCCATCGGGAGAATGCGCAAACAACAACTAAAACGTATTTCAGGTTATTGCATCGCTCCATATGGATGAAGTCCAATTGGATCACCTCAAAGGGACATGAAGGGGGAGCAAAACTACCAGAAGAAGTTGGGGTTCCCTTACCAGGATTGTACAACATACATATCATACAATTCTTAACCAAGCGTTCAGCACATTTCGTAATACCATCATTCTTCCACACAGGAAACAGCAATTTACAGATACCTTTCGCGCTAATATGTGCTAACCCATGTGCCATAGTCACAACAGCCAGCACATACGCATCAGGCAACATCCATCTTTTCTGTTCCGATAGGTCAATCCAACAACCATTCGCATCCAACTTTCCCGTACTTTCTTTCCACTTCGTCTTTTCAGTCTCGGTGGCCTCATTCTGAATTGCTTTCACACTCTCGATAGTGTTTTCACACATACTTGATTCTGCAGGCCACCTAACCGAACTCGTCACATACATTCGAGTGCTAAGGTTCCGGGCAGTCTCCTTAGCAGTCTCATCCGCAAACGCATTACCACGACCAACATCATCCGTCACCTTACGATGCGCACTACATTTAACAATCGCCACTTGCTTAGGCAACGTAAGTGCATCCAAAAGATCATTTACAAGCTGGCCATGCTGAATCTTCGTACCATGTGACGTAAGGAATCCTCTCTCTCTCCACAGTCGTCCAAAACTATGTGCCACACCAAATGCATACTGACTATCCGTAAACACATTCACCCGTTTATCTTTAGACAACACACACGCTCTCCTCAAAGCAATTAACTCAGCAGCCTGAGCCGAATTCTGACTTAACCTTGCGTTTTCCACAATCGTTCTCAATGTAACTACAGCATACGCAGTTGTCACATCACCGTTCGGCAACTTAAAACAAGAACCATCCACATACAAAGTACCATCGGGATCTGTCAATGGAGTATCTTTTAGGTCAATGCGACCCTTAGTTTCCTCTTCAGTTTTGAGATAGAAGTCATGTACTGCTTCATCACTTGATTCTGTGTCGATCGGCAGCAATGTTGCTGGATTCAACACATTACATCGTTTTATCCGTATGTGACTGGCCAGCAACGTCAACTCATATCCAGACAATCTTGCACTTGTCAGATGTTGAGTTTTCGTTCGGTTCAATAGAGTGTCGACTGCATGCGGAACCATTACCGTGAGCATATTATCCATGACTAGACCTGCGGACTGTCGAATGGACGCCGCAGCTGCCGCTGTTGCCCTTAAGCAACTTGGCAAAGCTCTTGCTACTGGGTCTAAAGTCGAAGAAAAGTAAGCACATGGGCGTTGCTTACCACCAAAAGGTTGTGTCAAAACACTCAACGCGCAACCATCCCTCTCGTGAACGTATAGTGTAAACGGCTTACTGTAGTCAGGGGTACCCAACACAGGAGCCGAACACAGCGCATCACGTAATTCCGAAAAACTTTTCTGACATTCTTCAGACCAAGGTACTGGGGATGAAACATCCTTGCACGTAAGGGCTATCAATGGTTTCGCCAACAATGAAAAATTTGGAATCCATTGTCTGCAGTAGGACGTAATACCTAAAAAGGCGCGAACATCTCTCTGAGTTTTTGGCACAGTCATTCGGGAAATCGCTGCAATTCTTTCTGGGGTCAACCTTCTCCCTTCTTTTGACAATAAGTGACCTAGATAGGTAACTTCTTGACAACAATACTGTAGCTTTGAAGGCGACACCTTGTGGTGTAAGTCATGTAGATAGTGTAACAGTGATACTGTAACCGTTTTGCAAATAGCTTCTGTATCAGCTGCCACTAAAAGATCATCCACGTATTGAATCAAAGCTGCACCCGTTGGTAATACAAAGGCATCAAGTTGACCTTTAAGTGCTTGGCTGTAGATTGACGGACTCTCACAGTAGCCCTGTGGAGCGCGTTTTAGCCTAAAACTGCGACCTCCTAATGAAAATCCGAATAGGTCTCTGCTTTCCTCTGCAATTGGGATGCTAAAGAAAGCATTCTTTAAATCGATCACTGTGAACCAGGAGGCAGTTGCCGGAATCATTGTTAGTAAGGCCGTAATGTCGGGAACCACAGGAAATTGCGGAACTACTATTTTGTTTACCTCTCTCAAATCTATAACAAAGCGATACACAGGAGGTTTAGTTGGGTCAGTTCGTTTCAGAATCGGCAATACAGGGCTATTGCACACGTTTCCACGAGTTTCTTCAACAACACCTTTTCCAATGAGATCATGAACGATTGCTAACAGCGCTCGTTCGCCCTCAAGAGAAATACGATATTGAGGTAAACGCGGTAATCGCGCATTTGGTTTCAATTGAATCACATAGGGTGGAATGTCTAACAGGTCCACGTCATTGGGACCTGTGGCCCATAGAGACACAGGGAGTGAACTCAATTCCGGTGGGAATTTATCGACTGACAAATACATGGGAGAGATCACTCTCCGTCCTAATGTAAGTTCCACTCCTTCGGGGGAACAATACAATGTTGCATATAATCGTTTCAACAAATCCAAGCCCAAAAGATTTTCACCACAGCCTGTAGATAGAATCAGTGGAGCCGTTAGCTCACGAGGTCCAATCATAAGAGGCAAAGGGTTAGAGACTGGGTTACTAACAGGGGCGCCAGAGAATCCAACGGAAACGTTCGTTAAGCCAGACAAAGGTGCGCCAGGGAGTTTTGAATGCATGATGGAACTTTTCGTCGCACCAGTGTCTAACAGAAAAGGCTCAACTACACCCGATGTAGTCACTGCAACGTAAGGCCCACTCTGATCGACCGGAACTGACACTACTCCCTCTCTTTGTCGTTGGCTATCCTAGTAGTGGTCATTTACAACAGTCTCATGCTCTGCATAATAATCATCCACATTATACTGTGCCGATCGAACTGACCCCGCATTTCGCTGGTCAAAACAATTATTTGTGTCTGATTGATTTTGATAACGATCACTCTGATTGTGTGATGAACCACGACCTCTACCACGTGGTGCTTGTTGGGGACCACCGCCACGATTTCCTCGTGCTGACACACCATTTAGACGGTCTCGTAAAGCAAGACAATCATATTTTAGGTGTCCCTCTTTCCTACAATATGCGCACTGATTATACCCAAGTGAAGATCTGTAATCAAAGTTGTCAGAGCGCGGCTGTATTCTATCGGGCTGTGCTCGTGGTCGATACTGCTGTTGTGAATCATTTTGGTTTGATCGTGGAGGGTATGCTTGCTGCAACAAAACCTTCGTTTTGAGTTCTTTCGTTTTCTTTTCTACACGATCACTTTCTTCCTTTTCCCTATTCTCATAATACTGGGCCGTTGCTAGTATTTGCGCAGGGGTTGAAACTGCCCACGCACTTTCTGAATTCTTTAATTTGTTGCATAGCTCAGGCAACAAATTCGACACGAATTTGTCAACGAATAACCGCTGGCCTCCCTCAGCGCCCATGTCCTGGCCGCTGTGGTCGACAAACGCTTCTTCAAACCTTGTAAAGAAATCCGAGACACTCTCGTCTTTCTTCTGCTTACAAGCTGATAACTTATCCCAGTTCACCTTCATCGCTGGCATGAGAGTTTTCATGAGCGTAATTATTTTCTGAGTCAAATCCAAGATCAACTGTTCAGGCTTGGCCCCACCGACTTGTAATGCATCAGCTGCTAGCAGTGCAGCCCAATCACCCCCTAATTCAACTGCGTGGTTGGCTTGACGAATTTTAGTCCAAACTGGTTGCGGTACAACGTTGCCAAACAACATGTCGATGTCGGCAAGGTTCATAATAGAAGCTTCTATCAGTTGTGATAACTCCTTATAATAACCAGCCGGATTTTTACGTGGATCGGGCAAGGATTGCTTCACTTGCAAAACTTCTGATCGTTTCCATGGAAGATGTATCCACACTCTTCGAAAATGCGGTAGCACCACAGGGTTAGCAGCAGGGTCACCAGGCACCCAAAGTGGCGGAACCTCTCTCATTGGATACTGACCAGGAACCGCTTTCCAGTTTTCAGTGGTATCATCTGATGACACCCGAGAATGTGCTGTGGGTCTGAACGCTAATAAGCGTTCCACGGCACGTCGTACACCGTCTCCTATAATCATACCATTTGAAAAGTGACTCTGAAGTTCAATTATGTCGGACGGTACATTATCTACATCATCATTGTACCACTCTTCTCTCAAAAAGTTACACATCTCCTCAAATACGAATCTCTGCGTAGGCTCATTAAACTGAGAAAACGTATCAAAGACTACACGTGGAGTGTAATTAGCAGGATGTCTTATCCACCTATGTGCCATTGTTACTAACGTCTCTTTCTCCCTACCACTAGGGATCTGACTCCGTCTCTGAGGAGTTTCAGATGAATCAGACGAAAATAACGGACCAGAAAGAGGTGAATAAAGGGTAGCAACAGAGTTAGGAACACGCTTACGAACAGAAGGGGAAAGAAAAACAGGGGCAACAACACTGGAGGTGAAAGAAGGCATAGTAGGAACAGACAAGGTAGTCGGAGTAGCAGAAACAACAGTCTGCGAAGGTACAGGTACAGGAGCAGTAGGAACGAGGACAGGTGGTGAAACAAACGTAGGGTTGACAGCGGGCTGACCCGCAGCCGCTGGAGCAACAAGAGGTACAACAGGAGGTACTACAGGAGCAACTACAGGAGCAGTAGCACCCTGTACATAAGGAGGTGGTGATTTCATCAAATATGATAACAAGGAATCCTCCTTCAAATCTTCTTCTTTCTTTTCTGATTTATTCGGTAAAACTGGGTAACATTTATCTATTTTCATGTGATGCAATCTAGTAGAGATTTCCATGTCCTTTTCTTCTTTGTCTTGTCTACATTCTTTTATAGCTTGCATTACAGGAACGAACTCTTGCTTTTGATCCTTTTTAAGTTGTTTGATTTCTTTCTGCTTGGCCTCTTTACGCCATATCCGAAAGGAATCAAACATAGCTGGCCTAGCTTTCTTTAAAAATAGTTTAGCCTCAAGATTATCTAAAATCAAAAGTTCAAAAGTTCCATGTGGTGTCCATCTAAGGTCACCGTCTTTCTTTGTATAACGGATCCAGTAATCATTATAGATTATAGGACCTACCCCATGTCGACTATAAAGATCATGTATCGGAGTTCCAACTGGAGGTATCGGACACGAGTCCTCCAACCGGGAATCCATTGCGCAACATTTGAAAATACGAAACAAACCACTATGGCTAGGCATCGTGCACACTAACCTAGTATCAAACTTCAAGGATTATCGAAGCAATGAAACCTCGTGTAAGTCAAAACCCTCGGTTTTTGGCAATTGCAACTGTCAAATAATACTAAGAACCAATACTAAGAACCACAAATGCAATGGAACCATGCAATACAACAAAGCCTTAAGGCTATTACAAAGCTAGGAGAGCTAACCACAAAGCCTGAGGAGGCTATTACAAAGCTCAGTGAGCTGTTACAACAAAAACCTTAAAGGTTAACAACAAAGCTTTCAAAAAGCTAGAACAACCACCAAGGACTGGGAGCGACCCACAAATACTTAACTCAGAACTTCAATGGCGTCACCAGGAAGGCCCGTCTATCGTCTCGCTTGTACATAAGGTCTACGCCGGGCGTCGAAGACAGGTCGACAGTCAGGGCATCGGTCCGTCGCAGCCGTCAGGAGGCGGGAATCTTCGCAGGGAAAAACTTCGGGCCACTTATTTCGACAACAGGATCGATGAAGCGGGGTGCACCTTCCCTCGGAGATTTCACACGAAGTTCCTCACGATCATCAGGCTTTGGACCGGTACCACTGAAGTCGCCCCACGTTGGGCGCCAACTGAAGGACTGGACTTTTAACAGTACCAGCGGTGCCAGGGAACAACACCTATAACCTTCATGGGATACCTGTTTCGGCGCACAAACTACAGAGACACGGGACACTTCCTTCGGCGTCAAAGATTCAAGGTTTATTTACTGCAGGGAACACAGAAGTCACAACAAGTACAACACGTGCAACTTGGGGAGACTGCTTCAAATTGGTTCTGTGGAGCGCTCCTTTTATACAGAATTTACTCATAGGACAACATGGTACACAAAAGTTTACAACCTGGTTCCCATAATTATCCCTCAGAGGGGTCGCTTTGGTCACTTTGATACACATAAGGTCCGGAACATAAGTGCGGAAACATTTGGCGGTTCCCAACTGTAAAAACCCATCTTCCCAACATTAGTGAATTCCAATCGGCAGTAAAACAGATCGAAATAGGGACAAAGACAGGTGCAGAGGAAGATGGAGACAGTGGGGAGGTCGAAAAGGGTGTAAAAGGGGAGGTATCGGGAAACACGAGATACAGGCATCAAAGGGACGTGCCTAATGAGATGCACGGCTGAGACAATAAACCGGCACGGCAAGATGAGCCTCAAGCGGGGCCATCTGCCTTACAGTATCATCCCCCTCATCGTAAAAGATATTTACAAAGAACATGTGTCTTCCACAAATATCTTGCGAGTCCCAGGGTAACGAAGCGGACAGTGTCCGTTCGCTGGCTACTTGAGGGCAAGAGACAAAATGGATGCCGTATCTAAGATGGAACCCGTGGGTACAGATGAAAAACCCACATATTAAACGAACGGTTTAAGTTAGCACAGCGAAACTGCGCACACTTACTAAACTCGTCATTTGCGGTCCTTAGATACCAGATTCGACCATATTCGTGCGAGTCGAAAACATCACTTACAATTGTCACGGAACCTCACATCCGTGTTTTAGAGGATCCAGGGCGCCCAGCGTGGGTGAAGGCTGCTGTGGCATCCGAGTCTTATAGGATCCAGGGGGCCCAGCGTGGGTGAAGGCTGCTATGACATCTGTGTTTTAGAGGATCCATGGGGCCCAGAGTGGGTGAAGGCTGCTGTGGCATCCGTGTTTTAGAGGATCCGGGGGGCCCAGAGTGGGTGAAGGCTGCTATGACATCTGTGTTTTAGAGGATCCATGGGGCCCAGAGTGGGTGAAGGCTGCTATGACATCTGTGTTTTAGAGGATCCATGGGGCCCAGAGTGGGTGAAGGCTGCTGTGGCATCCGTGTTTTAGAGGATCCGGGGGGCCCAGAGTGGGTGAAGGCTGCTATGGCATCCGTGTTTTAGAGGATCCTGGGAGCCCAGCGTGGGTGAAGGCTGCTATGGCATCTGTGTTTTAGAGGATCCAGGGGGCCCAGCGTGGGTGAAGGCTGCTGTGGCATCCGTGTTTTAGAGGATCCTGGGAGCCCAGCGTGGGTGAAGGCTGCTATGGCATCTGTGTTTTAGAGGATCCAAGGGGCCCAGCGTGGGTGAAGGCTGCTATGGCATCCGTGTTCAAGGAGGATCCAGGGGGCCCAGCGTGGGTGAAGGCTGCTATGGCATCCGTGTTTTAGAGGATTCAGGGGGCCCAGTGTGGGTGAAGGCTGCTATGGCATCCGTGTTTTCGAGGATCCAGGGGGCCCAGAGTGGGTGAAGGCTGCTATGGCATCCGTGTTTTCGAGGATCCAGGGGGCCCAGAGTGGGTGAAGGCTGCTATGGCATCCGTGTTTTAGAGGGTCCAGGGGGCCCAGAGTGGGTGAAGGCTGCTATGGCATCCATGTCAAGGAGGATCCAGGGGGCCCAGAGTGGGTGAAGGCTGCTATGGCATCCGTGTTTTCGAGGATCCAGGGGGCCCAGAGTGGGTGAAGGCTGCTATGGCATCCGTGTTTTCGAGGATCCAGGGTGCCCAGAGTGGGTGAAGGCTGCTATGGCATCCGTGTTTTAGAGGATCCAGGGGGCCCAGTGTGAGTGAAGGCTGCTATGGCATCTGTGTTCAAGGAGGATTCAGGGGGCCCAGCGTGGGTGAAGGCTGCTATGGCATCCGTGTTTTAGAGGATCCAGGGGGCCCAGGGTGGGTGAAGGCTGCTATGGCATCCCTGTTTTAGAGGAACCAGGGGGCCCAGCGTGGGTGAATGCTGCTATGGCATCCGTGTCAAGGAGGATCCAGGGGGCCCAGAGTGGGTGAAGGCTGCTATGGCATCCGTGTTTTCGAGGATCCAGGGGGCCCAGAGTGGGTGAAGGCTGCTATGGCATCCGTGTTTTCGACGATCCAGGGGGCCCAGCGTGGGTGAAGGCTGCTATGGCATCTGTGTTTTAAAGGGTCCAGGGGGCCAATGTGGGTGAAGGCTGCTGAGGCATCCGTGTTTTAGAGGATCCAGGGGGCCCAGCGTGGGTGAAGCCTGCTATGGCATCCGTGTCAAGGAGAATCCAGGGGGCCCAGTGTGGGTGAAGGCTTGTAGGAGAGTAGGGTCTGCTATCCTATGGTCACCCCAAATTTTTGCTTTTTGCTTCACTGGTTTTCGACTACTGAGGCTGTGGGCCTGCTGATCAGACCCCCAGCCTGCTGTTCTCTCACTAAATTAATGACACATGTGCTATAGGCACATACCAATTGGAAATGGACTCCTTGTCAGCCCCTGTATAATGCACTATAGGTGCACAGGGCATAGGAGCCACTAAGGCCTACCAGGGGCTGCAGCATATCTTTTGCCACCCCTGGCTGGTTCTTAAATTGACACAACTGGCTGATCACTCAGCTGGGGTAAGGTGGTGTACACACCCCTTGCTTAGATATAGTATACCTATGTCTAAACCTATATCTGGACACATGTAAACCTGTGAGCCACTCCTATAGAAAGGCCTCATCAATCCTGGAGGCTGAGTGCGTGGTTTTATGTGAGATGGAGCTCTAGCATGAGCTGAGCCTGTCTGCAGCCGTCGGGAACAAATCCCTAAGCTGTTTCAGGATAATGCCATACCATATACTATTAAGTGCCTTATAATCCTCGCGGTTATTTAGCAACTTTGGTTTGGCTTTATCAAAACATGTCGTGTAAGGTGTCATACGCTTTGGAATACCATCCCCTCGCCAGTTCTGGCTACGGGGATGGCATTCCACCCCTCTAGAGGGGTAAGACATGTTACTTTACTTTAATGCGGTTGATTTCTCCAAAGACCTTAAGATCCACAAAATGGATGCCTCTGCCACAGACAAATGTCTGGACCCCTGGAGCTGACCGAAACTCAGTCAAGGGGGTCCTGGACAAAGGGTTTCCTGTCACAGGAGGGTGTCACCGCCCTCCAGACAGGAGATAGTGTATTGTAGCAGGGAGGTTTGAAAGAAACCAGACACTGCTTGGGGCGCACAAGGCTGCCCCTTGCATAATCCGGCCAAACCGGTTCTGGGGCACTCCAGCCCTCGTGCCAGGGCGGCCTGGATCAAAGGAAGGGGGTGTATCCACCCACTTCCTGGGTCCCACCCATAGGAGGGGACCTAGCAGGTAATCACGCCCCCCCAGATTCGAATAAGAGTGGGAGCAGTGCCAAGGCACATCAGATTTCCTGGAAGAAACATTTGAAATGATATTCTGGACCCTTCGCCCTCCATTTCAACGTGGAAGCCCGAAGAATCTCCCTTGTGGTCAAGGAGTGACCACCCTGCAGCAGCAGGCACCATCCAGCCCTCGACGTCTACTTAGTTGCAGTTCCCGCCGGAACTCAAGCAACTGAGATCGACGAGATCAAGCCTGCCCAGCTTCTAAGAGCCCGATCCACAGTCCCTGCAAAGCTGAGACCCGTGGAGGCGACCGGAAGCGTGGGGCACGCCATCTTGAATTGACCACGAGACGCTGACCGTGCAGCCCACGAGTGATCCTCGAAGCTGTGCACCGGGGTTTGAGAAGCCCCCACCCTGAGCTACTCCTGAGCCGAAGTTCAGCCCTCCACACTCGACGAGTGCTGCGTGGGGCCCTTTGGCACGATTTGGCTCAACGCGTTGGCCCGGTCACTTGCCAGCTGGCTTGTGGTCCCTGTGCCGACGAACTACCTAAGAAGACTCGTGAATCTGGTTGCTCCAGATCCACACCAGCTCCCCTGAAAAGGAGCCCCGACTCTGACCTTCCTGGTCCGAGTGAGAAGCAATCTTCCGATCCCGCGTGGATTGCTCTTGCCAAGGCTTGTTTGCTCCAAACTTGAAGCCGACTGCACCGACGGTGAGAGCCTGCGTGGGACAGATCGTGACCTGCTCCTGGACGTCGCAGATGCCCCAGAGCCCACGTGACAGCGGAGAGAAGCTCCTCGATGACCACCTGATTGCGCCCGACATTGCCTGGTTCCGTCCTGGTTCCACCCTGGTCACTGCTGAGTGACCCAGACTCTGTCCCCTCTGCTTTCAGGTACTCTACAACTTGAGTCCACCCTTGGACTCCACCGGACACTTCATCTTTAACCCGCCTGCAGCCCTTTCAGCTTCAAGCACCAAGAGCCTGCGTGTCAAAACCCGACGCCACTTCGACCCTGTGCACCCACTTCCTGTGGGTGAGGTAACTTTGCTCCGCCGGTGTTCCCACACTGGTGCACACCTCTAGGGTCTGTGTGTTAAGTTTTGTTCCTCTAGGTTCAGCGGAAGTGTCCTTTAACTTTAACTTTACAACTTTTACGCACCTTTGGTTAACATTGGTGCATGCGTGCGCTTTCCGCACATCTCCCGAATCCCGAGGGCCATTCCCGACTTCAGCATTGCTTGTCCTGACTGCTCCCAGCGATTCCCTAGGCCCTAGGCCTAACCACTGCTCGAGTGGCATCTCTTATACCACTTGTTTAGTATATGGTTTGAGTGGCCCCCTGCCCTCATCCATAATTGTGCAACTTTGTATGTTTAAACTGTGCTTTTGATTTAACGCTTGTGCCCCTTTATTCATAAAGAATACTGGGGATTGTTTTTAGTAATAAACACATATATTTTTATAATATATACTTGTGTGGTGTCCTTTCATTTGGTATTACAGGATTGTATGTGGTAAAACAGCTCGCTTAACACGACCTCTTAAGTTAAGCCTTTAGGCTGCTTATCGTTTTTTTATGTTCTTGGGGGCGCACCAAAAATAGAAGTCCAAAATGTAATAAGTAGAAAATTTCTCTTTATTTATTTTTGTCCATTAAAATACACATCAGTAAAAGATACCACGAATTCAGCCAACGCGTTTCACTCCCTACCAAGGAGTTTCTTCAGGGCTTATAGAGGTGTGGTTCCTGTTTTCCCTTCCTCTCTTGTCTCGTTATCTCATGCCCGTCAATCAATTCGGGTAATCCACTGTCGTGTGTGATCAAGGTTTCTTGCGGTGATGTGTATTTTAATGGACAAAAATAAATAAAGAGAAATTTTCTACTTATTACATTTTGGACTTCTATTTTTGGTGCGCCCCCAAGAACATAAAAAAACGATTTAATTGATCTGGAGAGCACAGCGACGCCAAACAGCAGCTGGTGTCGGGGTTGGCAGCACAGAGAAAAAAGATATTTTGAAATATTGATTTATTGGAACTGGAGTTTAAGTGCGGCACTCTAAGGTCCGCTGCTGTTTTTTTGTATAAACACTTATCCTTTAGGCTGCTTAGTCCATGCTACCCCTAGGATAGCTTGTCTAATAAGGTTGACTTACAACCAGACACCATAAGGGATTGTTTGGTCAGGTAGTAGGTGGTTCCAGAATTGGAAACATCCCCTACCAGGCCAACTTCTCACATTGGTGAGCAGCGGTGCGGATTTGAGCTTGCTGTTGTTTTACCATTGCAATCTTTATATCAAATTGAAAGATCACATCAAGTACCTCTAGGTACATATAAAATCAAAAGCTTAGCATATTAAGTTCTACTGAACTTAGTAGTTGTAGGTTGAAGGGAGTAGCACACCCCTGACTACAACTCACTAGCAAGGTCCAGTAGGAAAACACTTAGTGTAGGTAAGTGCACCACTTACACCTCACTAGTAACCATGTCTGACACAGGAAAAGCCTCAGGGTCTACTCCTGTGACAGTTGACCTTACCCAGGCAACTTTTGGATATGACAAGTTAACCCGCAGAGACTTGATTGCCTTGTGCAAAGCAAGAGGGTTAAAAAGGGGCAGAAGCCCCACCTGCCTAATCCTGGTAGAAATCCTAGAACAGGATGACTTAGAGAAGGCAAAAGCAGCTTCCCTAGACACAGGAACTGGAGGGAACCCCCCTGCAGTTGATCCCCCTGAAGAGGAGGATGATGATGACTTGGAAGAGGACTCAGAGGTTGAGGACTTAGAAGTACAGGATCAGGGTAGCCAGGTTCCAGTTGGTAGGCTTAGCCAGGCCAACTTGGACCTACTGGGGAATGGAGAGGGCCAGCACCTCCCCAGAACCCAACATGGGATTCTCCCAGGCAACAGAAGAGTGAGATCTCCCTCAGGGGACTCTCATATTTCTAGTGCCTCCAGAGAATCAGAGAGAGGCATGAGTGCTTCTCAGAAAGCTGAGCATAGGGCTAGAATGAGGGCTGTCAAACTCCAGATAGAGAGAGAGGAGGTAGCCCTGAGTCAAGCTAGACTCACCTTAGCTCAAGCTAAACTTGCCTTGGCAAGAGAGCAGAAATTAAGTGGCTTAGATGTCACTGGTGGCAGCAATTTTCCAAGAGAAAAAGACAGGGCCTATGACAATAGAAACCTGACTAAAATTGTGGCCCCCTTCAAAGAAGGGGATGACATCTACAAATGGATGACTGCTCTTGAGAGAGCCTGCATGGTACAGCAGGTTCCTGAGGAACAGTGGGCTGCAATTTTGTGGTACTCCTTTTCTGAGAAAGGGAGGGACAGGCTCCTCACAGTTAGACCTGAGGATGCCAAAAACTACTCTGTTTTGAAGAGTGCTCTCATTGAAGGGTATGGCCTAACCACTGAGCAATACAGGTTGTTGTTCAGAGACACCCAGAAAGCACAGACTCAAGACTGGACTGATTTCGTTGAGTGTGCCACTAAGGCTTTGGAGGGTTGGTTGCAGGGAAGTAAAGTTTCAGACTATACAGGATTGTACAATCTTGTGATGAGAGAACAGATCCTTAATAACTGTACAAACCAGCTGTTGCATCAATACCTTATTGACTCTGATCTGACCTCTCCCCAAGAATTGGGAAAGAAGGCAGACAAATGGGTCAGAACAAGGATTAAGCAGAAACCCCAGAACCAAGGTGGTGACCAGAAGAAAACAGACCAGAAGGGTGGTAATCAGAATCAGAAAGATAAAGAAAAAGACCAGAAGTCTTCAGGCCCCCAAACTAATAGTAAGGAGGGTGGTTCCCAAAATGGTAACAAGAAGAAGAAGAACAAAGGTCCAAAGACACCTTGGTGTAATACCTGCAAATCAGTTTCACACTGGGGCAGTGAGTGCACCAAGGCAAATCCAGTTCCCACCACTACAGCTCCTAAAGCAACTGCAACCCCAAGTACAGTAAGCAGTGGTGGAACACAGTCCAAGGGTGTAGCTGGGTTGACCCTGGGTATTGAAGTAGGATCTGGCCTAGTCAGAGTCCCTACACAGGCAGTTCTCCTGTATGATGTGGACATTGAGTTGCCCACTGCAGTAAGCCCCACTAACCTGGGCAAATACAGGCAGACTCCCTTAATAAATGAGAAACTGGCTCAAGCTTACAGGGACACATGTGCTAGTGTCACCATGGTGACCCCTGGCTTTGTGGACCCTGGACAGATTGTACTAGGAGAGAGCTACCTAGTAACCAATGCAAGCAACTCCACTACCTCCCATAGTGTGGCAGTTGTGAACTTCTCCTGGGGAGGGGTTGATGGCCTAAAGAAAGTTGTGGTGAGTGCAGACCTACCAGTAGACTGTCTGTTAGGCAATGACCTTGAAAGCTCAGCATGGTCAGAAGTGGAGTACAGGACTCATGCAGAAATGCTAGGGATTTCAGAGCATGTCCTTGCCATGACAAGGGCTCAGGCTAAGAAGTGCCTTCCTGAACCAGTGGTGGATCTTGAGACAATAGACCAGCCACAACCCAAGAGAAGGAGCAAGAGAGGAAAGGCCTCGCCTTCCACCTTGCCCCAGGTTGAGGATCAGGTTTCAGAGGAAACTGATTCTGCAGTCCAAGAGGAGACTGTCTCTGAGGAGCTTGAACCTGACCAGGTTGAGTTTCTGGGGACAGGGGGACCCTCAAGGGCAGACCTGAGGCAGGCTCAATTAGATTGCCCTTCCCTTGAACCCCTCAGACAGCAGGCTGCTGCTGAGGCTGCTGGGGATGCCCAAGGTACCCATACTGTGTATTGGGATGAGGGACTCCTTTACTCAGAGGCTAGAGCCCCCAAGCCTGGCATGACCAGGAGGTTGGTGATACCTCTGCAGTTTAGGGGATTCCTCCTTACCTTGGCCCATGATATTCCCCTTGCAGGACACTTAGGCCAGAACAAGACGTGGGACAGGCTTGTTCCACACTTTCACTGGCCTCACATGTCAGAGGATGTCAAGGAGTTTTGTCGCTCCTGTGTCACTTGCCAAGCCAGTGGTAAGTCAGGTGGCACAACAAAGGCCCCCCTAATACCACTACCTGTGGTGGGGGTCCCCTTTGAGAGAGTTGGAATTGATATTGTGGGTCCAATGGACCCCCAAACAGCATCTGGGAACAGATTCATACTGGTGGTAGTGGATCATGCCACCAGGTACCCAGAGGCTATTCCCCTAAGGACCACCACAGCACCTGTGGTGGCAAAGGCCCTCATTGCAGTTTTCTCAAGAGTGGGCTTTCCTAAGGAGGTACTATCAGATAGAGGGACGAACTTTATGTCCAGCTATCTGAAAGCAATGTGGAAGGAATGTGGAGTAAACTATAAGTTTACCACCCCATATCATCCACAGTGCAATGGGCTTGTGGAGAGATTTAACAAGACCCTTAAAGGCATGATAAAAGGATTACCAGAGAAGCTCAGGCGGAAATGGGACATTCTTTTACCCTGCCTGCTCTTTCCTTACAGAGAGGTCCCACAAAAGGGGGTTGGCTACAGCCCTTTTGAACTTTTGTTTGGCCACCCTGTGAGGGGTCCATTGTGTTTGGTGAAGGAAGGATGGGAGTTACCTCTCAAAAAGCCCAAACTAGACATAGTGGACTATGTACTTGGTCTCCGCTCCAGGATGGCTGAGTACATGGAAAGAGCATCCAAAAACCTGGAGGCCAGCCAAGAATTGCAGAAAGCTTGGCATGACCAAAAGGCTGTGCTGGTAGAGTTCCAACCAGGACAGAAGGTGTGGGTACTGGAGCCAGTGGCTCCAGCAGCACTCCAAGACAAATGGAGTGGACCCTATCCTATTATTGAGAAGAAGGGGGAAGTCACCGACTTGGTAGACTTTGGAACACCCAGGAGCCCTCACAGGGTAATCCATGTGAATCGCTTGAAAGCATTTGTGGACAGGGAGGACATGAGCTTGCTCATGGCCACAGATGGGGAACAGGAGGAAGAGAGTGACCCTCTCCCAGACCTGCTTTCTCAGAACCCTGATGATGGTTCAGTTGATGGAGTAGCCTTGGCAGGCAGCCTCACTGACCAGCAACAGATGGACTGCAGACAAGTTTTGCAGGCCCACAGGCATTTGTTTTCACTCACACCCAGCCAGACTGACTGGTGTACCCATGTTGTGGACACTGGTGACAGTCTGCCTGTCAAGAATAAGATCTACAGGCAACCTGACCATGTCAGAGACTGCATCAAGGCTGAGGTGCAAAAGATGTTAGAGCTTGGAGTGATTGAGCCATCAGAGAGCCCATGGGCCAGCCCAGTAGTCCTGGTGCCAAAACCTCATACCCAAGATGGTAAGAGAGAAATGAGGTTTTGCGTGGATTACAGGGGTCTCAATGCTGTCACTAGGACAGATGCTCACCCCATTCCAAGAGCAGATGAGCTCATTGACAGATTGGCTTCTGCCAAGTTTCTGAGCACATTCGATCTGACAGCTGGCTACTGGCAAATCAGACTAGCTGAGGAGTCAAAGGCCAAGACAGCATTCTCTACCCCTAGTGGACATTATCAGTTTGTGGTAATGCCCTTTGGTTTGAAGAATGCACCTGCCACTTTCCAAAGGTTGGTGAACCAAGTCCTTACTGGGTTGGATGACTTTTGTGCAGCTTATCTGGATGATATTGCTGTCTTTAGCTCCACCTGGGAGGATCACCTGATCCACCTGAAGAGAGTTTTGGAGGCCCTGCAAAAGGCAGGCCTAACTATCAAGGCCACTAAGTGCCAGATAGGGCAGAGTAAGGTTGTATACCTGGGCCACCTAGTTGGTGGAGGCCAGGTTCAGCCACTGGAGAGCAAAATCCAGGCCATACAGGACTGGGCTCCTCCAGTTACCCAGACACAAGTCAGAGCCTTCTTGGGCCTGACTAGGTATTACAGGAAGTTTGTGAAGAACTATGGGTCTATAGTGACACCATTAAATGACTTGACATCCAAGAAGATGCCAAAAAAGGTTCAGTGGACAGTTAGCTGTCAGAAGGCATTTGAAGACCTGAAGAAGGCCATGTGCTCTGCACCTATCCTAAAGAGTCCTGACTACTCCAAACAGTTCATTGTTCAGACAGATGCTTCTGAGTTGGGGGTGGGAGCTGTACTCTCACAACTTAATCAAGATGGTCAAGACCAGCCAATTGCTTTCATTAGCAGGAGGCTAACCCCAAGAGAAAAACGTTGGTCAGCCATTGAGAGGGAGGCCTTTGCTGTGGTTTGGGCATTAAAGAAGTTGAGGTCCTACTTGTTTGGAACTCACTTCCTGGTGCAAACAGACCATAAGCCCCTCTTGTGGCTTAATCAGATGAAGGGTGAAAATCCCAAACTGCTCAGGTGGTCCATTTCCCTACAGGGGATGGACTTTACAGTGGAGCACCGCCCAGGGACTGACCATGGTAATGCAGATGGTCTCTCCAGGTACTTCCACTTAGAACATGAAGACTTATCTGGTCAAGGTTAGTTTAATGTCCCTGCGTTTGGGGGGGGGTTGTGTAGGAGAGTAGGGTCTGCTATCCTATGGTCACCCCAAATTTTTGCTTTTTGCTTCACTGGTTTTCGACTACTGAGGCTGTGGGCCTGCTGATCAGACCCCCAGCCTGCTGTTCTCTCACTAAATTAATGACACATGTGCTATAGGCACATACCAATTGGAAATGGACTCCTTGTCAGCCCCTGTATAATGCACTATAGGTGCACAGGGCATAGGAGCCACTAAGGCCTACCAGGGGCTGCAGCATATCTTTTGCCACCCCTGGCTGGTTCTTAAATTGACACAACTGGCTGATCACTCAGCTGGGGTAAGGTGGTGTACACACCCCTTGCTTAGATATAGTATACCTATGTCTAAACCTATATCTGGACACATGTAAACCTGTGAGCCACTCCTATAGAAAGGCCTCATCAATCCTGGAGGCTGAGTGCGTGGTTTTATGTGAGATGGAGCTCTAGCATGAGCTGAGCCTGTCTGCAGCCGTCGGGAACAAATCCCTAAGCTGTTTCAGGATAATGCCATACCATATACTATTAAGTGCCTTATAATCCTCGCGGTTATTTAGCAACTTTGGTTTGGCTTTATCAAAACATGTCGTGTAAGGTGTCATACGCTTTGGAATACCATCCCCTCGCCAGTTCTGGCGACGGGGATGGCATTCCACCCCTCTAGAGGGGTAAGACATGTTACTTTACTTATTTCTCCAAAGACCTTAAGATCCACAAAATGGATGCCTCTGCCACAGACAAATGTCTGGACCCCTGGAGCTGACCGAAACTCAGTCAAGGGGGTCCTGGACAAAGGGTTTCCTGTCACAGGAGGGTGTCACCGCCCTCCAGACAGGAGATAGTGTATTGTAGCAGGGAGGTTTGAAAGAAACCAGACACTGCTTGGGGCGCACAAGGCTGCCCCTTGCATAATCCGGCCAAACCGGTTCTGGGGCACTCCAGCCCTCGTGCCAGGGCGGCCTGGATCAAAGGAAGGGGGTGTATCCACCCACTTCCTGGGTCCCACCCATAGGAGGGGACCTAGCAGGTAATCACGCCCCCCAGATTCGAATAAGAGTGGGAGCAGTGCCAAGGCACATCAGATTTCCTGGAAGAAACATTTGAAATGATATTCTGGACCCTTCGCCCTCCATTTCAACGTGGAAGCCCGAAGAATCTCCCTTGTGGTCAAGGAGTGACCACCCTGCAGCAGCAGGCACCATCCAGCCCTCGACGTCTACTTAGTTGCAGTTCCCGCAGGGACTCGAGCGACTGAGATCGACGAGATCAAGCCTGCCCAGCTTCTAACAGCCCGATCCACAGTCCCTGCAAAGCTGAGACCCGTGGAGGCGACTGGAAGCGTGGGGCACACCATCTTGAATTGACCACGAGACGCTGACCGTGCAGCCCACGAGTGATCCTCGAAGCTGTGCACCGGGGTTTGAGAAGCCCCCACCCTGAGCTACTCCTGAGCCGAAGTTCAGCCCTCCACACTCGACGAGTGCTGCGTGGGGCCCTTTGGCACGATTTGGCTCAATGCGTTGGCCCGGTCACTTGCCAGCTGGCTTGTGGTCCCTGTGCCGACGAACTACCTAAGAAGACTCGTGAATCTGGTTGCTCCAGATCCACACCAGCTCCCCTGAAAAGGAGCCCCGACTCTGACCTTCCTGGTCCGATTGAGAAGCAATCTTCCGATCCCGCGTGGATTGCTCTTGCCAAGGCTTGTTTGCTCCAAACTTGAAGCCGACTGCACCGACGGTGAGAGCCTGCGTGGGACAGATCGTGACCTGCTCCTGGACGTCGCAGATGCCCCAGAGCCCACGTGACAGCGGAGAGAAGCTCCTCGACGACCACCTGATTGCGCCCGACATTGCCTGGTTCCGTCCTGGTTCCACCCTGGTCACTGCTGAGTGACCCAGACTCTGTCCCCTCTGCTTTCAGGTACTCTACAACTTGAGTCCACCCTTGGACTCCACCGGACACTTCATCTTTAACCCGCCTGCAGCCCTTTCAGCTTCAAGCACCAAGAGCCTGCGTGTCAAAACCCGACGCCACTTCGACCCTGTGCACCCACTTCCTGTGGGTGAGGTAACTTTGCTCCGCCGGTGTTCCCACACTGGTGCACACCTCTAGGGTCTGTGTGTTAAGTTTTGTTCCTCTAGGTTCAGCGGAAGTGTCCTTTAACTTTAACTTTACAACTTTTACGCACCATTGGTTAACATTGGTGCATGCGTGCGCTTTCCGCACATCTCCCGAATCCCGAGGGCCATTCCCGACTTCAGCATTGCTTGTCCTGACTGCTCCCAGCGATTCCCTAGGCCCTAGGCCTAACCACTGCTCGAGTGGCATCTCTTATACCACTTGTTTAGTATATGGTTTGAGTGGCCCCCTGCCCTCATCCATAATTGTGCAACTTTGTATGTTTAAACTGTGCTTTTGATTTAACGCTTGTGCCCCTTTATTCATAAAGAATACTGGGGATTGTTTTTAGTAATAAACACATATATTTTTATAATATATACTTGTGTGGTGTCCTTTCATTTGGTATTACAGGATTGTATGTGGTAAAACAGCTCGCTTAACACGACCTCTTAAGTTAAGCCTTTAGGCTGCTTAGTCCATGCTACCCCTAGGATAGCTTGTCTAATAAGGTTGACTTACAACCAGACACCATAAGGGATTGTTTGGTCAGGTAGTAGGTGGTTCCAGAATTGGAAACATCCCCTACCAGGCCAACTTCTCACAAGGCTGCTATGGCATCCATGTTTTAGAGGATCCAGGGGTCCCAGCGTGGGTAAAGGCTGCTATGGCATCCGTGTCAAGGAGGATCCAGGGGGCCCAGAGTGGGTGAAGGCTGCTATGGCATCCGTGTTCAAGAAGGATCCAGGAGGGCCAGTGTGGGTGAAGGCTGCTATGGCATCCGTGTTTTAGAGGATCCAGGGGGCCCAGCGTGGGTGAAGGCTGCTATGGTATCCGTGTTTTAGAGGATTCAGGGGGCCCAGAGTGAGTGAAGGCTGTTATGGCATCCGTGTTTTAGAGGAACCAGGGGGCCCAGTGTGGATGAAGGCTGCTATGGCATCCGTGTTTTAGAGGATCCAGGGGGCCCAGCGTGGGTGAAGGCTGCTATGGTATCCGTGTTTTATAGGATCCAGGGGGCCCAGCGTGGGTGAAGGCTGCTATGGCATCAGGGTTTTAGAGGGTCCAGGGGACCCAGCGTGGGTGAAGGCTGCTATGGCATCAGGGTTTTAGAGGGTCCAGGGGACCCAGCGTGGGTGAAGGCTGCTTATGGCATCCGTGTTTTAGAGGGTCCAGGGGACCCAGCGTGGGTGAAGGCTGCTATGGCATCAGGGTTTTAGAGGGTCCAGGGGGCCCAGTGTGGGTGAAGGCTGCTATGGCATCCGTGTTTTAGAGGGTCCAGGGGGCCCAGCGCTGGTGAAGGCTGCTATGGCATCAGGGTTTTAGAGGATCCACGGGGCCCCAGTGTGAGTGAAGGCTGCTATGGCATCCGTGTTCAAGGAGGATTCAGGGGGCCCAGAGTGGGTGAAGGCTGCTATGGCATCCGT
Organism: Lissotriton helveticus; assembly: GCF_964261635.1. Taxonomy (NCBI): domain Eukaryota; kingdom Metazoa; phylum Chordata; class Amphibia; order Caudata; family Salamandridae; genus Lissotriton; species Lissotriton helveticus. The sequence continues at coordinate 2,124,595,838 of NC_136067.1, read as the reverse complement.
GTTTTAGAGGATCCAGGGGGCCCAGGGTGGGTGAAGGCTGCTATGGCATCCGTGTTTTAGAGGAACCAGGGGGCCCAGCGTGGGTGAATGCTGCTATGGCATCCGTGTCAAGGAGGATCCAGGGGGCCCAGAGTGGGTGAAGGCTGCTATGGCATCCGTGTTTTCGAGGATCCAGGGGGCCCAGTGTGGGTGAAGGCTGCTATGGCATCTGTGTTTTAAAGGGTCCAGGGGGCCCAGTGTGGGTGAAGGCTGCTATGGCATCCGTGTTCAAGGAGGATCCAGGGGGCCAATGTGGGTGAAGGCAGCTGTGGCATCTGTGTTTTAAAGGGTCCAGGGGGCCAATGTGGGTGAAGGCTGCTGTGGCATCCGTGTTTTAGAGGATCCAGGGGGCCCAGCGTGGGTGAAGCCTGCTATGGCATCCGTGTCAAGGAGGATCCAGGGGGCCCAGTGTGGGTGAAGGCTGCTATGGCATCCGTGTTCAAGAAGGATCCAGGGGGCCCAGTGTGGGTGAAGGCTGCTATGGCATCCGTGTTCTAGAGGATCCAGGGGTCCCAGCGTGGGTAAAGGCTGCTATGGCATCCGTGTCAAGGAGGATCCAGGGGGCCCAGAGTGGGTGAAGGCTGCTATGGCATCTGTGAGAAGTTGGCCTGGTAGGGGATGTTTCCAATTCTGGAACCACCTACTACCTGACCAAACAATCCCTTATGGTGTCTGGTTGTAAGTCAACCTTATTAGACAAGCTATCCTAGGGGTAGCATGGACTAAGCAGCCTAAAGGCTTAACTTAAGAGGTCGTGTTAAGCGAGCTGTTTTACCACATACAATCCTGTAATACCAAATGAAAGGACACCACACAAGTATATATTATAAAAATATATGTGTTTATTACTAAAAACAATCCCCAGTATTCTTTATGAATAAAGGGGCACAAGCGTTAAATCAAAAGCACTGTTTAAACATACAAAGTTGCACAATTATGGAGGAGGGCAGGGGGCCACTCGAACCATATACTAAACAAGTGGTATAAGAGAGGCCACTCGAACAGTGGTTAGGCCTAGGGCCTAGGGAATCGCTGGGAGCAGTCAGGACAAGCAATGCTGAAGTCGGGAATGGCCCTCGGGATTCGGGAGATGTGCGGAAAGCGCACGCATGCACCAATGTTAACCAATGGTGCGTAAAAGTTGTAAAGTTAAAGTTAAAGGACACTTCCGCTGAACCTAGAGGAACAAAACTTAACACACAGACCCTAGAGGTGTGCACCAGTGTGGGAACACCGGCGGAGCAAAGTTACCTCACCCACAGGAAGTGGGTGCACAGGGTCGAAGTGGCGTCGGGTTTTGACTCGCAGGCTCTTGGTGCTTGAAGCTGAAAGGGCTGCAGGCGGGTTAAAGATGAAGTGTCCGGTGGAGTCCAAGGGTGGACTCAAGTTGTAGAGTACCTGAAAGCAGAGGGGACAGAGTCTGGGTCACTCAGCAGTGACCAGGGTGGAACCAGGACGGAACCAGGCAATGTCGGGCGCAATCAGGTGGTCGTCGAGGAGCTTCTCTCCGCTGTCACGTGGGCTCTGGGGCATCTGCGACGTCCAGGAGCAGGTCACGATCTGTCCCACGCAGGCTCTCACCGTCGGTGCAGTCGGCTTCAAGTTTGGAGCAAACAAGCCTTGGCAAGAGCAATCCACGCGGGATCGGAAGATTGCTTCTCACTCGGACCAGGAAGGTCAGAGTCGGGGCTCCTTTTCAGGGGAGCTGGTGTGGATCTGGAGCAACCAGATTCACGAGTCTTCTTAGGTAGTTCGTCGGCACAGGGACCACTAGCCAGCTGGCCAGTGACCGGGCCAACGCGTTGAGCCAAATCGTGCCAAAGGGCCCCACACAGCACTCGTCGAGTGTGGAGGGCTGAACTTCGGCTCAGGAGTAGCTCAGGGTGGGGGCTTCTCAAACCCCGGTGCACAGCTTCGAGGGTCACTCGTGGGCTGCACGGTCAGCGTCTCGTGGTCAATTCAAGATGGCGTGCCCCACGCTTCCGGTCGCCTCCACGGGTCTCAGCTTTGCAGGGACTGTGGATCGGGCTGTTAGAAGGCAGGCAGGCTTGATCTCGTCGATCTCAGTCGCTCGAGTTCCGGCGGGAACTGCAACTAAGTAGACGTCGAGGGCTGGATGGTGCCTGCTGCTGCAGGGTGGTCACTCCTTGACCACAAGGGAGATTCTTCGGGCTTCCACGTTGAAATGGAGGGCGAAGGGTCCAGAGTTTCGTTTCTAATGTTTCTTCCAGGAAATCTGATGTGCATTGGCACTGCTCCCACTCTTATTCGAATCTGGGGGGCGTGATTACCTGCTAGGTCCCCTCCTATGGGTGGGACCCAGGAAGTGGGTGGATACACCCCCTTCCTTTCATCCAGGCCGCCCTGGCACGAGGGCTGGAGTGCCCCAGAACCGGTTTGGCCGGATTATGCAAGGGGCAGCCTTGTGCGCCCCAAGCAGTGTCTGGTTTCTTTCAAACCTCCCTGCTACAATACACTATCTCCTGTCTGGAGGGCGGTGACACCCTCCTGTGACAGGAAACCCTTTGTCCAGGACCCCCTTGACTGAGTTTCGGTCAGCTCCAGGGGTCCAGACATTTGTCTGTGGCAGAGGCATCCATTTTGTGGATCTTAAGGCCTTTGGAGAAATCAACCGCATTAAAGTAAAGTAACATGTCTTACCCCTCTAGAGGGGTGGAATGCCATCCCCGTCGCCAGAACTGGTGAGGGGATGGTATTCCAAAGCGTATGACACCTTACACGACATGTTTTGATAAAGCCAAACCAAAGTTGCTAAATAACCGCGAGGATTATAAGGCACTTAATAGTATATGGTATGGCATTATCCTGAAACAGCTTAGGGATTTGTTCCCGACGGCTGCAGACAGGCTCAGCTCATGCTAGAGCTCCATCTCACATAAAACCACGCACTCAGCCTCCAGGATTGATGAGGCCTTTCTATAGGAGTGGCTCACAGGCTTACATGTGTCCAGATATAGGTTTAGACATAGGTATACTATATCTAAGCAAGGGGTGTGTACACCACCTTACCCCAGCTGAGTGATCAGCCAGTTGTGTCAATTTAAGAACCAGCCAGGGGTGGCAAAAGATATGCTGCAGCCCCTGGTAGGCCTTAGTGGCTCCTGTGCCCTGTGCACCTATAGTGCATTCTACAGGGGCTGACAAGGAGTCCATTTCCAATTGGTATGTACCTAGGGTACATGGAATCCATTTTACAGAGAGAGCAGATGGCCTGGGGCCCTGATTAGCAGGGAACCAGGTCAACTAAGTCAAAAAACCAGCTAAACACAGGCAAAAAATCTGGGGTAACCATAGTCAGGTAGCCACCTTCCTACATAACCCCCCCCCCAAACGAAAGGAGATAAGGCTATCCTTGGCCAGGTAAGCCTATATTGCCTGAGTGGCCATATAAGGAAGTACCTGCACTAGCATGGGTACCCCCTGTCTCATGGTCCACTAAGCAGTCCCTCACCCTTTGGGTATTAGAGGGTCTCCACCATAGGGAATCACTACCTTGGGTGTGTTTATGCAAAGTTAAAGGCTGGTTTGGATATGGAGTATTGAAGCGAGGCTCTACTAATTTAGGGCTTAGCTTCCTCCAATTATCTTCCACCATGTGTGCCTTTCTCTCTTTAACTGAGTTGCACTGTGCTCTCAGGGTCAACCTCTGGCTACCTAAAGCTGGAGGCTGGGTCCCTCTGTTTGGCTTGCTGGAGGGACAGTTCAGGTTTGGGCCCCTTGGGTCCCAGGTTTGGCTGTGCCCAACAGAATCCATCTGTGGGAGGTCCCTAACTGTTTTTAAGGGGGCTCCCTCAGGAGTTTTTAAAGTTTTCACCTTACTAGGGCTACTAGTTTTGGTGCACCTAATCTTTTGATGGGGGTGCTTTATTTGACAGGGGGCCCTCTGGGTCCCACTGTCCTTCTTGTCCTCTGCAGCCCTGGGCAGGCTAAGGCAAGGTAGAGAGGGGCAGGTTACCTGCTCCAGACTGGGTCCCACCTGAGAAGGGTCCACCGCCATCAGAGGCTCTGTCAGGCCAGGCCTAACAACCTCTGGGGCAGTTCCTTCATCAGGGGTAAGATCAGTTCCCTGAGGAGGCTGATCCTGTCCTAAAGTCTGGTGAGGGGGAGATTTCTCTTCCTCCTCCATGCTCTCAGTTTGTGTGGAGTTATCCATCATTTCAGGTTTCACAACACACATGTCAGTTTGAGTTTGGGCTGTGGCCATCACAGCCCCACCAACCTTTTCAGGAGGAGACTCAGTTTGGGTTTCTGCTGTTATCATAACAGCTTTGCTATTCTGTTCAGGAAGAGCTTTTGCTAAAGATGGGGCAGAGAGTTTCTCAGCCCTACCAACCTTTTCAGGAAGGACATCTTGAATTGGGGCTGTAGCCATTACAGCCCCACTAACCTTTCCATTGGAATTCACCATTCTAGAATGGGTTTCCTGTTCAACCTCAGCCCAGGCTGAGATCTCCAAATCATTACCAAGTAGGCAGTCCACAGGCAAGTTTGGTGACACTGCCACTCTCTTTGGGCCAATGACACCTCCCCAGCTGAGACTTACTACTGCCATGGGATGATTTGTTTGGATTCCATCAATGTTTGTAACCTGGTATGTGGCACCAGGTAAAAGTTGCTTAGAGGGGACTATGCCATCAGCCACCATGGTGATGCTAGCCCCTGTGTCTCTAAAAGCTTCAGCTTTCAAACCATTGATGATGGGTTCTTGTCTATACTTGCTCAAAGTATTTGGGCAAGCAGAGAAGTTGGCAAACCCCATGCCAGTCTCATAAACAAGATCATTGGGTGATGGGGACCTGGATAGGCCAGGGTCCACCTGAGCTCCAACAGTAAACCCACCCAGATTCCTGGGTGTGCTTCCACTTCCTGGGGGATTACTGCTGACAGTAACAGGAGGTGTGGAAGCTGGCTTGGGAGGTATATTTTCTTTATTGTTATTCTTGGGACAACAGCTGTCTGTTTTGTAATGCCCCACCTGTTTACAGGGATAACAATAAGGCTTTTTCTCAGTTGAAGAAGTGTCTTGGGACCCACCCCCACTCTTGGAGTTTTGGGGCCCTGGGGAAGTCTTTTCTTTATTTTTATCCCCACCCTTATCTTGAGGCTTGGTAGACTCCTTCTTCTGGTTACTGTCCTGATTCTTAGGCCTAATCCTGGTTCTGACCCATTTGTCTGCCTTCTTTCCCAATTCTTGGGGAGAGATCAGATCAGAGTCTACCAGGTGCTGGTGTAAGAGCTGGTTCTGACAATTACTTAGGATCTGCTCCCTCATAATCAAATTATACAATCCTGTAAAGTCATGTACTTTGCTGCCATGTAGCCAACCCTCCAGAGCCTTAGTAGCACAATCTACAAAATCAGTCCAGTCCTGAGTCTGTGTCTTCTGGGTATCTCTGAACTTCAACCTGTACTGTTCAGTGGTTAAGCCAAACCCATCTATCAGAACACTCTTCAGGACTTTGTAATTGTTTGCATCCTCATGTCTAACAGTGAGGAGCTTGTCTCTCCCTTTCTCTGAAAAGGAGTACCATAAGATTGCTGCCCACTGTTCCTCAGGAACCTGCTGTACCATGCAGGCTCTCTCAAGAGCAGTCATCCATTTGTGGATGTCATCCCCTTCCTTGTAGGGTGGCACAATCTTTGTCAGGTTTCTACTATCATAGGACCTGGGTTTCTCTTTAGGAATATTGCTGCCACCAGTGGCACCTAAGCCACACAATTTTTGCTCTCTTGCCAAGGCAAGTCTAGCTTGAGCCAAGGCTACCTCCTCCCTCTCTATCTGGAGTTTGACAGCCCTCATTCTGGCCCTATGTTCTAGCTTTTGAGAAGCACCCATGCTTCTCTGTGATTCTCTGGAGGCACTAGAAATATGAGAGTCCCCTGAGGGGGATCTCACCCTTCTGTTGCCTGGGAGAATAACATGTTGGGTTCTGGGGAGGTGCTGGCCCTCTCCATTCCCCAGTAGGTCCAAGTTGGCCTGGCTAAGCCTACCAACTGGAACCTGGCTACCCTGATCCTGTACTTCTAAGTCCTCAACCTCTGAGTCCTCATCCAAGTCATCATCATCCTCCTCTTCAGGGGGATCAACTACAGGGGGGTTCCCTCCATTTCCTGTGTCTAGGGAAGCTGCTTTTGCCTTCTCTAAGTCATCCTGTTCTAGGATTTCTACCAGGATTAGGCAGGTGGGGCTTCTGCCCCTTTTTAACCCTCTTGCTTTGCACAAGGCAATCAAGTCTCTGCGGGTTAACTTGTCATATCCAAAAGTTGCCTGGGTAGGGTCAACTGTCACAGGACTAGACCCTGAGGCCTTTCCTGTGTCAGACATGGTTACTAGTGAGGTGTAAGTGGTGCACTTACCTACACTAAGTGTTTTCCTACTGGACCTTGCTAGTGGGTTGTAGTCAGGGGTGTGCTACTCACTTCAACCTACAACTACTAAGTTCAGTAGAACTTAATATGCTAAGCTTTTGATTTTATATGTACCTAGAGGTACTTGATGTGATCTTTCAATTTGATATAAAGATTGCAATGGTAAAACAACAGCAAGCTCAAATCCGCACCGCTGCTCACCAACGTGAGAAGTTGGCCTGGTAGGGGATGTTTCCAATTCTGGAACCACCTACTACCTGACCAAACAATCCCTTATGGTGTCTGGTTGTAAGTCAACCTTATTAGACAAGCTATCCTAGGGGTAGCATGGACTAAGCAGCCTAAAGGCTTAACTTAAGAGGTCGTGTTAAGCGAGCTGTTTTACCACATACAATCCTGTAATACCAAATGAAAGGACACCACACAAGTATATATTATAAAAATATATGTGTTTATTACTAAAAACAATCCCCAGTATTCTTTATGAATAAAGGGGCACAAGCGTTAAATCAAAAGCACTGTTTAAACATACAAAGTTGCACAATTATGGAGGAGGGCAGGGGGCCACTCGAACCATATACTAAACAAGTGGTATAAGAGAGGCCACTCGAACAGTGGTTAGGCCTCGGGCCTAGGGAATCGCTGGGAGCAGTCAGGACAAGCAATGCTGAAGTCGGGAATGGCCCTCGGGATTCGGGAGATGTGCGGAAAGCGCACGCATGCACCAATGTTAACCAATGGTGCGTAAAAGTTGTAAAGTTAAAGTTAAAGGACACTTCCGCTGAACCTAGAGGAACAAAACTTAACACACAGACCCTAGAGGTGTGCACCAGTGTGGGAACACCGGCGGAGCAAAGTTACCTCACCCACAGGAAGTGGGTGCACAGGGTCGAAGTGGCGTCGGGTTTTGACTCGCAGGCTCTTGGTGCTTGAAGCTGAAAGGGCTGCAGGCGGGTTAAAGATGAAGTGTCCGGTGGAGTCCAAGGGTGGACTCAAGTTGTAGAGTACCTGAAAGCAGAGGGGACAGAGTCTGGGTCACTCAGCAGTGACCAGGGTGGAACCAGGACGGAACCAGGCAATGTCGGGCGCAATCAGGTGGTCGTCGAGGAGCTTCTCTCCGCTGTCACGTGGGCTCTGGGGCATCTGCGACGTCCAGGAGCAGGTCACGATCTGTCCCACGCAGGCTCTCACCGTCGGTGCAGTCGGCTTCAAGTTTGGAGCAAACAAGCCTTGGCAAGAGCAATCCACGCGGGATCGGAAGATTGCTTCTCACTCGGACCAGGAAGGTCAGAGTCGGGGCTCCTTTTCAGGGGAGCTGGTGTGGATCTGGAGCAACCAGATTCACGAGTCTTCTTAGGTAGTTCGTCGGCACAGGGACCACTAGCCAGCTGGCCAGTGACCGGGCCAACGCGTTGAGCCAAATCGTGCCAAAGGGCCCCACGCAGCACTCGTCGAGTGTGGAGGGCTGAACTTCGGCTCAGGAGTAGCTCAGGGTAGGGACTTCTCAAACCCCGGTGCACAGCTTCGAGGGTCACTCTTGGGCTGCACGGTCAGCGTCTCGTGGTCAATTCAAGATGGCGTGCCCCACGCTTCCGGTCACCTCCACGGGTCTCAGCTTTGCAGGGACTGTGGATCGGGCTGTTAGAAGGCAGGCAGGCTTGATCTCGTCGATCTCAGTCGCTCGAGTTCCGGCGGGAACTGCAACTAAGTAGACGTCGAGGGCTGGATGGTGCCTGCTGCTGCAGGGTGGTCACTCCTTGACCACAAGGGAGATTCTTCGGGCTTCCACGTTGAAATGGAGGGCGAAGGGTCCAGAGTTTCGTTTCTAATGTTTCTTCCAGGAAATCTGATGTGCATTGGCACTGCTCCCACTCTTATTCGAATCTGGGGGGCGTGATTACCTGCTAGGTCCCCTCCTATGGGTGGGACCCAGGAAGTGGGTGGATACACCCCCTTCCTTTGATCCAGGCCGCCCTGGCACGAGGGCTGGAGTGCCCCAGAACCGGTTTGGCCGGATTATGCAAGGGGCAGCCTTGTGCGCCCCAAGCAGTGTCTGGTTTCTTTCAAACCTCCCTGCTACAATACACTATCTCCTGTCTGGAGGGCGGTGACACCCTCCTGTGACAGGAAACCCTTTGTCCAGGACCCCCTTGACTGAGTTTCGGTCAGCTCCAGGGGTCCAGACATTTGTCTGTGGCAGAGGCATCCATTTTGTGGATCTTAAGGCCTTTGGAGAAATCAACCGCATTAAAGTAAAGTAACATGTCTTACCCCTCTAGAGGGGTGGAATGCCATCCCCGTCGCCAGAACTCTCGAGGGGATGGTATTCCAAAGCGTATGACACCTTACACGACATGTTTTGATAAAGCCAAACCAAAGTTGCTAAATAACCGCGAGGATTATAAGGCACTTAATAGTATATGGTATGGCATTATCCTGAAACAGCTTAGGGATTTGTTCCCGACGGCTGCAGACAGGCTCAGCTCATGCTAGAGCTCCATCTCACATAAAACCACGCACTCAGCCTCCAGGATTGATGAGGCCTTTCTATAGGAGTGGCTCACAGGCTTACATGTGTCCAGATATAGGTTTAGACATAGGTATACTATATCTAAGCAAGGGGTGTGTACACCACCTTACCCCAGCTGAGTGATCAGCCAGTTGTGTCAATTTAAGAACCAGCCAGGGGTGGCAAAAGATATGCTGCAGCCCCTGGTAGGCCTTAGTGGCTCCTGTGCCCTGTGCACCTATAGTGCATTCTACAGGGGCTGACAAGGAGTCCATTTCCAATTGGTATGTACCTAGGGTACATGGAATCCATTTTACAGAGAGAGCAGATGGCCTGGGGCCCTGATTAGCAGGGAACCAGGTCAACTAAGTCAAAAAACCAGCTAAACACAGGCAAAAAATCTGGGGTAACCATAGTCAGGTAGCCACCTTCCTACAGCATCCGTGTTCAAGAAGGATCCAGGGGGGGCAGTGTGGGTGAAGGCTGCTATGGCATCCGTGTTTTAGAGGATCCAGGGGGCCCAGCGTGGGTGAAGGCTGCTATGGTATCCGTGTTTTATAGGATCCAGGGGGCCCAGCATGGGTGAAGGCTGCTATGGCATCCGTGTTTTAGAGGATCCAGGGGGCCCAGCGTGGGTGAAGGCTGCTATGGTATCCGTGTTTTATAGGATCCAGGGGGCCCAGCGTGGGTGAAGGCTGCTATGGCATCCGTGTTTTAGAGGATCCAGGGGGCCCAGCGTGGGTGAAGGCTGCTATGGCATCCGTGTTTTAGAGGATCCAGGGGGCCCCGAGTGGATGAAGACTGCTATGGCATCCGTGTTTTAGAGGGTTAAGGGGGCCCAGAGTGGGTGAAGGCTGCTATGGCATCCGTGTTTTCGAGGATCCAGGGGGCCCAGTGTGGGTGAAGGCTGCTATGGCATCCGTGTTTTAGAGGATCCAGGGCGCCCAGCGTGGGTGAAGGCTGCTATGGCATCCGTGTTTTAGAGGGTCCAGGGGGCCAGTGTGGGTGAAGGCTGCTATGGCATCCGTGTTTTAGAGGATCCAGGGGGCCCAGCGTGGGTGAAGGCTGCTATGGCATCCGTGTTCAAGGAGGTTCCAGGGGGCCCAGCATGGGTGAAGGCTGCTATGGCATCCGTCTTTTAGAGGGTCCAGGGGGTCCAGCGTGGGTGAAGGCTGCTATGACATCTGTGTTTTAGAGGATCCATGGGGCCCAGAGTGGGTGAAGGCTGCTGTGGCATCCGTGTTTTAGAGGATCCGGTGGGCCCAGAGTGGGTGAAGGCTGCTATGACATCTGTGTTTTAGAGGATCCATGGGGCCCAGAGTGGGTGAAGGCTGCTATGACATCTGTGTTTTAGAGGATCCATGGGGCCCAGAGTGGGTGAAGCCTGCTGTGGCATCCGTGTTTTAGAGGATCCGGGGGGCCCAGAGTGGGTGAAGGCTGCTATGACATCTGTGTTTTAGAGGATCCATGGGGCCCAGAGTGGGTGAAGGCTGCTGTGGCATCCGTGTTTTAGAGGATCCTGGGAGCCCAGCGTGGGTGAAGGCTGCTATGGCATCTGTGTTTTAGAGGATCCAAGGGGCCCAGCGTGGGTGAAGGCTGCTATGGCATCCGTGTTCAAGGAGGATCCAGGGGGCCCAGCGTGGGTGAAGGCTGCTATGGCATCCGTGTTTTAGAGGATTCAGGGGGCCCAGTGTGGGTGAAGGCTGCTATGGCATCCGTGTTTTCGAGGATCCAGGGGGCCCAGAGTGGGTGAAGGCTGCTATGGCATCCGTGTTTTCGAGGATCCAGGGGGCCCAGAGTGGGTGAAGGCTGCTATGGCATCCGTGTTTTAGAGGGTCCAGGGGGCCCAGAGTGGGTGAAGGCTGCTATGGCATCCGTGTCAAGGAGGATCCAGGGGGCCCAGAGTGGGTGAAGGCTGCTATGGCATCCGTGTTTTCGAGGATCCAGGGGGCCCAGAGTGGGTGAAGGCTGCTATGGCATCCGTGTTTTCGAGGATCCAGGGGGCCCAGAGTGGGTGAAGGCTGCTATGGCATCCGTGTTTTAGAGGATCCAGGGGGCCCAGTGTGAGTGAAGGCTGCTATGGCATCTGTGTTCAAGGAGGATTCAGGGGGCCCAGCGTGGGTGAAGGCTGCTATGGCATCCGTGTTTTAGAGGATCCAGGGGGCCCAGGGTGGGCGAAGGCTGCTATGGCATCCGTGTTTTAGAGGAACCAGGGGGCCCAGCGTGGGTGAATGCTGCTATGGCATCCGTGTCAAGGAGGATCCAGGGGGCCCAGAGTGGGTGAAGGCTGCTATGGCATCCGTGTTTTCGAGGATCCAGGGGGCCCAGAGTGGGTGAAGGCTGCTATGGCATCCATGTTTTCGAGGATCCAGGGGGCCCAGCGTGGGTGAAGGCTGCTATGGCATCTGTGTTTTAAAGGGTCTAGGGGGCCAATGTGGGTGAAGGCAGCTGTGGCATCTGTGTTTTAAAGGGTCCAGGGGGCCAATGTGGGTGAAGGCTGCTGTGGCATCCGTGTTTTAGAGGATCCAGGGGGCCCAGCGTGGGTGAAGCCTGCTATGGCATCCGTGTCAAGGAGAATCCAGGGGGCCCAGTGTGGGTGAAGGCTGCTATGGCATCCGTGTTTTAGAGGATCCAGGGGTCCCAGCGTGGGTAAAGGCTGCTATGGCATCCGTGTCAAGGAGGATCCAGGGGGCCCAGAGTGGGTGAAGGCTGCTATGGCATCCGTGTTCAAGAAGGATCCAGGAGGGCCAGTGTGGGTGAAGGCTGCTATGGTGTAGGAAGGTGGCTACCTGACTATGGTTACCCCAGATTTTTTGCCTGTGTTTAGCTGGTTTTTTTGACTTAGTTGACCTGGTTCCCTGCTAATCAGGGCCCCAGGCCATCTGCTCTCTCTGTAAAATGGATTCCATGTACCCTAGGTACATACCAATTGGAAATGGACTCCTTGTCAGCCCCTGTAGAATGCACTATAGGTGCACAGGGCACAGGAGCCACTAAGGCCTACCAGGGGCTGCAGCATATCTTTTGCCACCCCTGGCTGGTTCTTAAATTGACACAACTGGCTGATCACTCAGCTGGGGTAAGGTGGTGTACACACCCCTTGCTTAGATATAGTATACCTATGTCTAAACCTATATCTGGACACATGTAAACCTGTGAGCCACTCCTATAGACAGGCCTCACCAATCCTGGAGGCTGGGTGCATGGTTTTTATGTGAGATGGAGCTCTAGCATGAGCTGAGCCTGTCTGCAGCCGTCGGGAACAAATCCCTAAGCTGTTTCAGGATAATGCCATACCATATACTATTAAGTGCCTTATAATCCTCGCGGTTATTTAGCAACTCTGGTTTGGCTTTATCAAAACATGTCGTGTAAGGTGTCATACGCTTTGGAATACCATCCCCTCGCCAGTTCTGGCGACGGGGATGGCATTCCACCCCTCTAGAGGGGTAAGACATGTTACTTCACTTTAATGCGGTTGATTTCTCCAAAGGCCTTAAGATCCACAAAATGGATGCCTCTGCCACAGACAAATGTCTGGACCCCTGGAGCTGACCGAAACCCAGTCAAGGGGGTCCTGGACAAAGGGTTTCCTGTCACAGGAGGGTGTCACCGCCCTCCAGACAGGAGATAGTGTATTGTAGCAGGGAGGTTTGAAAGAAACCAGACACTGCCTGGGGCGCACAAGGCTGCCCCTTGCATAATCCGGCCAAACCGGTTCTGGGGCACTCCAGCCCTCGTGCCAGGGCGGCCTGGATCAAAGGAAGGGGGTGTATCCACCCACTTCCTGGGTCCCACCCATAGGAGGGGACCTAGCAGGTAATCACGCCCACCAGATTCGAATAAGAGTGGGAGCAGTGCCAATGCACATCAGATTTCCTGGAAGAAACATTTGAAACGATATTCTGGACCCTTCGCCCTCCATCTCAACGTGGAAGCCCGAAGAATCTCCCTTGTGGTCAAGGAGTGACCACCCTGCAGCAGCAGGCACCATCCAGCCCTCGACGTCTACTTGGTTGCAGTTCCCGCCGGAACTCGAGCGACTGAGATCGACGAGATCAAGCCTGCCCAGCTTCTAACAGCCCGATCCACAGTCCCTGCAAAGCTGAGACCCGTGGAGGCGACCGGAAGCGTGGGGCACGCCATCTTGAAGTGACCACGAGACGCTGACCGTGCAGCCCACGAGTGACCCTCGAAGCTGTACACCGGGGTTTGAGAAGCCCCCACCCTGAGCTACTCCTGAGCCGAAGTTCAGCCCTCCACACTCGACGAGTGCTGCGTGGGGCCCTTTGGCACGATTTGGCTCAACGCGTTGGCCCGGTCACTTGCCAGCTGGCTTGTGGTCCCTGTGCCGACGAACTACCAAAGAAGACTTGTGAATCTGGTTGCTCCAGATCCACACCAGCTCCCCTGAAAAGGAGCCCCGACTCTGACCTTCCTGGTCCGAGTGAGAAGCAATCTTCCGATCCTGCGTGGATTGCTCTTACCAAGGCTTGTTTGCTCCAAACCTGAAGCCGACTGCACCGACGGTGAGAGCCTGCGTGGGACAGATCGTGACCTGCTCCTGGACGTCGCAGATGCCCCAGAGCCCACGTGACAGCGGAGAGAAGCTCCTCGACGACCACCTGATTGCGCCCGACATTGCCTGGTTCCGTCCTGGTTCCACCCTGGTCACTGCTGAGTGACCCAGACTCTGTCCCCTCTGCTTTCAGGTACTCTACAACTTGAGTCCACCCTTGGACTCCACCGGACACTTCGTCTTCACCCTGCCTGCAGCCCTTTCAGCTTCAAGCACCAAGAGCCTGCGTGTCAAAACCCGACGCCACTTCGACCCTGTGCACCCACTTCCTGTGGGTGAGGTAACTTTGCTCCGCCGGTGTTCCCACACTGGTGCACACCTCTAGGGTCTGTGTGTTAAGTTTTGTTCCTCTAGGTTCAGCGGAAGTGTCCTTAAACTTTAACTATTTGACTTTTACGCACCATTGGTTAACATTGGTGCATGCGTGCGCTTTCCGCACATCTCCCGAATCCCGAGGGCCATTCCCGACTTCAGCATTGCTTGTCCTGACTGCTCCCAGCGATTCCCTAGGCCCTAGGCCTAACCACTGTTCGAGTGGCCTCTCTTATACCACTTGTTTAGTATATGGTTTGAGTGGCCCCCCGCCTTCATCCATAATTGTGCAACTTGTATGTTTAAACAGTGCTTTTGATTTAACGCTTGTGCCCCTTTATTCATAAAGAATACTGGGGATTGTTTTTAGTAATAAACACATATATTTTTATAATATATACTTGTGTGGTGTCCTTTCATTTGGTATTACAGGATTGTATGTGGTAAAACAGCTCGCTTAACACGACCTCTTAAGTTAAGCCTTTAGGCTGCTTAGTCCATGCTACCCCTAGGATAGCTTGTCTAATAAGGTTGACTTACAACCAGACACCATAAGGGATTGTTTGGTCAGATAGCAGGTGGTTCCAGAATTGGAAACATCCCCTATCAGGCCAACTTCTCACATTGGTGAGCAGCGGTGCGGATTTGAGCTTGCTGTTGTTTTACCATTGCAATCTTTATATCAAATTGAAAGATCACATCAAGTACCTCTAGGTACATATAAAATCAAAAGCTTAGCATATTAAGTTCTACTGAACTTAGTAGTTGTAGGTTGAAGGGAGTAGCACACCCCTGACTACAACTCACTAGCAAGGTCCAGTAGGAAAACACTTAGTGTAGGTAAGTGCACCACTTACACCTCACTAGTAACCATGTCTGACACAGGAAAGGCCTCAGGGTCTAGTCCTGTGACAGTTGACCCTACCCAGGCAACTTTTGGATATGACAAACTAACCCGCAGAGACTTGATTGCCTTGTGCAAAGCAAGAGGGTTAAAAAGGGGCAGAAGCCCCACCTGCCTAATCCTGGTAGAAATCCTAGAACAGGATGACTTAGAGAAGGCAAAAGCAGCTTCCCTAGATACAGGAACTGGAGGGAACCCCCCTGTAGTTGATCCCCCTGAAGAGGAGGATGATGATGACTTGGATGAGGACTTAGAAGTACAGAATCAGGGTAGCCAGGTTCCAGTTGGTAGGCTTAGCCAGGCCAACTTGGACCTACTGGGGAATGGAGAGGGCCAGCACCTCCCCAGAACCCAACATGTGATTCTCCCAGGCAACAGAAGAGTGAGATCTCCCTCAGGGGACTCTCATATTTCTAGTGCCTCCAGAGAATCAGAGAGAGGCATGACTGCTTCTCAAAAAGCTGAGCATAGGGCCAGAATGAGGGCTGTCCAACTCCAAATAGAGAGGGAGGAGGTAGCCTTGGCTCAAGCTAAACTTAGCATGGCCCAAGCTAAACTTGCCTTGGCAAGAGAGCAGAAATTGTGTGGCTTAGATGCCACTGGTGGCAGCAATATTCCAAAAGAGAAACCCAGGTCCTATGATAGTAGAAACCTGACAAAGATTGTGCCCCCCTTCAAAGAAGGGGATGACATCCACAAATGGATGACTGCTCTTGAGAGAGCCTGCATGGTACAGCAGGTTCCTGAGGAACAGTGGGCAGCAATCTTATGGTACTCCTTTTCAGAGAAAGGGAGAGATAAGCTCCTCACTGTTAGACATGAGGATGCAAACAATTACAAAGTCCTGAAGAGTGTTCTGATAGATGGGTTTGGCTTAACCACTGAACAGTACAGGTTGAAGTTCAGAGATACCCAGAAGACACAGACTCAGGACTGGACTGATTTTGTAGATTGTGCTACTAAGGCTCTGGAGGGTTGGCTACATGGCAGCAAAGTACATGACTTTACAGGATTGTATAATTTGATTATGAGGGAGCAGATCCTAAGTAATTGTCAGAACCAGCTCTTACACCAGCACCTGGTAGACTCTGATCTGACCTCTCCCCAAGAATTGGGAAAGAAGGCGGACAAATGGGTCAGAACCAGGATTAGGCCTAAGAATCAGGACAGTAACCAGAAGAAGGAGTCTACCAAGCCTCAAGATAAGGGTGGGGATAAAAATAAAGAAAAGACTTCCCCAGGGCCCCAAAACTCCAAGAATGGGGGTGGGTCCCAAGACACTTCTTCAACTGAGAAAAAGCCTTATTGTTATGCCTGTAAACAGGTGGGGCATTACAAAACAGACAACTGTTGTCCCAAGAATAACAATAAAGAAAATATACCTCCAAAACCAGCTTCAACACCTCCTGTTACTGTCAGCAGTAATCCCCCAGGAAGTGGAAGCACACCCAGGAATCTGGGTGGGTTTACTTTTGGAACTCAGGTGGACCCTGGCCTATCCAGGTCCCCATCACCCACTAATCTTGTTTATGAGGCTGGCATGGGGTTTGCCAACTTCTCTGCTTGCCCAAATACTTTGAGCAAGTATAGACAAGAACCCATCATCAATGGTTTAAGAGTTGAAGCTTTTAGAGACACAGGGGCTAGCATCACCATGGTGGCTGATGGCATAGTCCCCTCTAAGCAACTTTTACCTGGTGCCACATACCAGGTAATAAACATTGATGGCATCCAAACAAATCATCCCATGGCAGTAGTAAGTCTCAGCTGGGGAGGTGTCACTGGCCCAAAAAGAGTGGCAGTGTCCCCAAACTTGCCTGTAGACTGTCTACTGGGGAATGATTTAGAAATCTCAGCCTGGGCTGAGGTTGAACAGGAAACCCATTCTAGAATGGTGAATTCCCATGGAAAGGTTAGTGAGGCTGTACTGGCTACAGCCCCAATCCAAGATGTCCTTCCTGAAAAGGTTGGTAGGGCTGAGAAACTCTCTGCCCCATCTTTAGTAAAAGCTCTTCCTGAACAGAATAGCAAAGCTGTTATGATAACAGCAGAAACCCAAACTGAGTCTCCTCCTGAAAAGGTTGGTGGGGCTGTGATGGCCACAGCCCAAACTCAAACTGACATGTGTGTTGTGAAACCTGAAATGATGGATAACTCCACACAAACTGAGAGCATGGAGGAGGAAGAGAAATCTCCCCCTCACCAGACTTTAGGACAGGATCAGCCTCCTCAGGGAACTGATCTTACCCCTGATGAAGGAGCTGCCCCAGAGGTGGTTGGGCCTAGCCTGACAGAACCTCTGATGTCAGTGGACCCTTCTCAGGTGGGACCCAGTCTGGAGCAGGTAACCTGCCCCTCTCTACCTTGCCTTAGCCAGCCCAGGGCTGCAGAGGACAAGAAGGACAGTGAGACCCAGAGGGCCCCCTGTCAAATACAGCACCCCCATCAAAAGATTAGGTGCACCAAAACTAGTAGCCCTAGTAAGGTGAAAACTTTAAAAACTCCTGAGGGAGCCCCCTTAAAAGTAGTTAGGGACCTCCCACAGATGGATTCTGTTGGGCACAGCCAAACCTGGGACCCAAGGGGCCCAAACCTGAACTGTCCCTCCAGCAAGCCAAACAGAGGGACCCAGCCTCCAGCTTTAGGTAGCCAGAGGCTGACCCTGAGAGCACAGTGCAACTCAGTTAAAGAAAGAAAGGCACACCTGGTGGAAGATAATTGGAGGAAGCCAAGCCCTAACTTAGTAGAGCCTAACTTCAATACTCCATATCCAAACCAGCCTTTAACTTTGCATAAACACACCCAAGGTAGTGATTCCCTATGGTGGAGACCCTCTAATACCCAAAGGGTGAGGGACTGCTTAGTGGACCATGAGACAGGGGGTACCCATGCTAGTGCAGGTACTTCCTTATATGGCCACTCAGGCAATATAGGCTTACCTGGCCAAGGATAGCCTTATCTCCTTTCGTTTGGGGGGGGGTTATGTAGGAAGGTGGCTACCTGACTATGGTTACCCCAGATTTTTTGCCTGTGTTTAGCTGGTTTTTTTGCCTTAGTTGACCTGGTTCCCTGCTAATCAGGGCCCCAGGCCATCTGCTCTCTCTGTAAAATGGATTCCATGTACCCTAGGTACATACCAATTGGAAATGGACTCCTTGTCAGCCCCTGTAGAATGCACTATAGGTGCACAGGGCACAGGAGCCACTAAGGCCTACCAGGGGCTGCAGCATATCTTTTGCCACCCCTGGCTGGTTCTTAAATTGACACAACTGGCTGATCACTCAGCTGGGGTAAGGTGGTGTACACACCCCTTGCTTAGATATAGTATACCTATGTCTAAACCTATATCTGGACACATGTAAACCTGTGAGCCACTCCTATAGACAGGCCTCACCAATCCTGGAGGCTGGGTGCATGGTTTTTATGTGAGATGGAGCTCTAGCATGAGCTGAGCCTGTCTGCAGCCGTCGGGAACAAATCCCTAAGCTGTTTCAGGATAATGCCATACCATATACTATTAAGTGCCTTATAATCCTCGCGGTTATTTAGCAACTCTGGTTTGGCTTTATCAAAACATGTCGTGTAAGGTGTCATACGCTTTGGAATACCATCCCCTCGCCAGTTCTGGCGACGGGGATGGCATTCCACCCCTCTAGAGGGGTAAGACATGTTACTTCACTTTAATGCGGTTGATTTCTCCAAAGGCCTTAAGATCCACAAAATGGATGCCTCTGCCACAGACAAATGTCTGGACCCCTGGAGCTGACCGAAACCCAGTCAAGGGGGTCCTGGACAAAGGGTTTCCTGTCACAGGAGGGTGTCACCGCCCTCCAGACAGGAGATAGTGTATTGTAGCAGGGAGGTTTGAAAGAAACCAGACACTGCCTGGGGCGCACAAGGCTGCCCCTTGCATAATCCGGCCAAACCGGTTCTGGGGCACTCCAGCCCTCGTGCCAGGGCGGCCTGGATCAAAGGAAGGGGGTGTATCCACCCACTTCCTGGGTCCCACCCATAGGAGGGGACCTAGCAGGTAATCACGCCCACCAGATTCGAATAAGAGTGGGAGCAGTGCCAATGCACATCAGATTTCCTGGAAGAAACATTTGAAACGATATTCTGGACCCTTCGCCCTCCATCTCAACGTGGAAGCCCGAAGAATCTCCCTTGTGGTCAAGGAGTGACCACCCTGCAGCAGCAGGCACCATCCAGCCCTCGACGTCTACTTGGTTGCAGTTCCCGCCGGAACTCGAGCGACTGAGATCGACGAGATCAAGCCTGCCCAGCTTCTAACAGCCCGATCCACAGTCCCTGCAAAGCTGAGACCCGTGGAGGCGACCGGAAGCGTGGGGCACGCCATCTTGAAGTGACCACGAGACGCTGACCGTGCAGCCCACGAGTGACCCTCGAAGCTGTACACCGGGGTTTGAGAAGCCCCCACCCTGAGCTACTCCTGAGCCGAAGTTCAGCCCTCCACACTCGACGAGTGCTGCGTGGGGCCCTTTGGCACGATTTGGCTCAACGCGTTGGCCCGGTCACTTGCCAGCTGGCTTGTGGTCCCTGTGCCGACGAACTACCGAAGAAGACTCGTGAATCTGGTTGCTCCAGATCCACACCAGCTCCCCTGAAAAGGAGCCCCGACTCTGACCTTCCTGGTCCGAGTGAGAAGCAATCTTCCGATCCTGCGTGGATTGCTCTTACCAAGGCTTGTTTGCTCCAAACCTGAAGCCGACTGCACCGACGGTGAGAGCCTGCGTGGGACAGATCGTGACCTGCTCCTGGACGTCGCAGATGCCCCAGAGCCCACGTGACAGCGGAGAGAAGCTCCTCGACGACCACCTGATTGCGCCCGACATTGCCTGGTTCCGTCCTGGTTCCACCCTGGTCACTGCTGAGTGACCCAGACTCTGTCCCCTCTGCTTTCAGGTACTCTACAACTTGAGTCCACCCTTGGACTCCACCGGACACTTCGTCTTCACCCTGCCTGCAGCCCTTTCAGCTTCAAGCACCAAGAGCCTGCGTGTCAAAACCCGACGCCACTTCGACCCTGTGCACCCACTTCCTGTGGGTGAGGTAACTTTGCTCCGCCGGTGTTCCCACACTGGTGCACACCTCTAGGGTCTGTGTGTTAAGTTTTGTTCCTCTAGGTTCAGCGGAAGTGTCCTTAAACTTTAACTATTTGACTTTTACGCACCATTGGTTAACATTGGTGCATGCGTGCGCTTTCCGCACATCTCCCGAATCCCGAGGGCCATTCCCGACTTCAGCATTGCTTGTCCTGACTGCTCCCAGCGATTCCCTAGGCCCTAGGCCTAACCACTGTTCGAGTGGCCTCTCTTATACCACTTGTTTAGTATATGGTTTGAGTGGCCCCCCGCCTTCATCCATAATTGTGCAACTTGTATGTTTAAACAGTGCTTTTGATTTAACGCTTGTGCCCCTTTATTCATAAAGAATACTGGGGATTGTTTTTAGTAATAAACACATATATTTTTATAATATATACTTGTGTGGTGTCCTTTCATTTGGTATTACAGGATTGTATGTGGTAAAACAGCTCGCTTAACACGACCTCTTAAGTTAAGCCTTTAGGCTGCTTAGTCCATGCTACCCCTAGGATAGCTTGTCTAATAAGGTTGACTTACAACCAGACACCATAAGGGATTGTTTGGTCAGATAGCAGGTGGTTCCAGAATTGGAAACATCCCCTATCAGGCCAACTTCTCACATATGGCATCCGTGTTTTAGAGGATCCAGGGGGCCCAGCGTGGGTGAAGGCTGCTATGGTATCCGTGTTTTAGAGGATTCAGGGGGCCCAGAGTGAGTGAAGGCTGTTATGGCATCCGTGTTTTAGAGGAACCAGGGGGCCCAGTGTGGATGAAGGCTGCTATGGCATCCGTGTTTTAGAGGATCCAGGGGGCCCAGCGTGGGTGAAGGCTGCTATGGTATCCGTGTTTTATAGGATCCAGGGGGCCCAGCGTGGGTGAAGGCTGCTATGGCATCAGGGTTTTAGAGGGTCCAGGGGACCCAGCGTGGGTGAAGGCTGCTATGGCATCAGGGTTTTAGAGGGTCCAGGGGACCCAGCGTGGGTGAAGGCTGCTATGGCATCCGTGTTTTAGAGGGTCCAGGGGACCCAGCGTGGGTGAAGGCTGCTATGGCATCAGGGTTTTAGAGGGTCCAGGGGGCCCAGTGTGGGTGAAGGCTGCTATGGCATCCGTGTTTTAGAGGGTCCAGGGGTCCCAGCGCTGGTGAAGGCTGCTATGGCATCAGGGTTTTAGAGGATCCACGGGGCTCCAGTGTGAGTGAAGGCTGCTATGGCATCCGTGTTCAAGGAGGATTCAGGGGGCCCAGAGTGGGTGAAGGCTGCTATGGCATCCGTGTTTTAGAGGATCCAGGGGGCCCAGGGTGGGTGAAGGCTGCTATGGCATCCGTGTTTTAGAGGAACCAGGGGGCCCAGCGTGGGTGAATGCTGCTATGGCATCCGTGTCAAGGAGGATCCAGGGGGCCCAGAGTGGGTGAAGGCTGCTATGGCATCCGTGTTTTCGAGGATCCAGGGGGCCCAGTGTGGGTGAAGGCTGCTATGGCATCTGTGTTTTAAAGGGTCCAGGGGGCCCAGTGTGGGTGAAGGCTGCTATGGCATCCGTGTTCAAGGAGGATCCAGGGGGCCAATGTGGGTGAAGGCAGCTGTGGCATCTGTGTTTTAAAGGGTCCAGGGGGCCAATGTGGGTGAAGGCTGCTGTGGCATCCGTGTTTTAGAGGATCCAGGGGGCCCAGCGTGGGTGAAGCCTGCTATGGCATCCGTGTCAAGGAGGATCCAGGGGGCCCAGTGTGGGTGAAGGCTGCTATGGCATCCGTGTTCAAGAAGGATCCAGGGGGCCCAGTGTGGGTGAAGGCTGCTATGGCATCCGTGTTTTAGAGGATCCAGGGGTCCCAGCGTGGGTAAAGGCTGCTATGGCATCCGTGTCAAGGAGGATCCAGGGGGCCCAGAGTGGGTGAAGGCTGCTATGGCATCCGTGTTCAAGAAGGATCCAGGGGGGCCAGTGTGGGTGAAGGCTGCTATGGCATCCGTGTTTTAGAGGATCCAGGGGGCCCAGCGTGGGTGAAGGCTGCTATGGTATCCGTGTTTTATAGGATCCAGGGGGCCCAGCATGGGTGAAGGCTGCTATGGCATCCGTGTTTTAGAGGATCCAGGGGGCCCAGCGTGGGTGAAGGCTGCTATGGCATCCGTGTTTTAGAGGATCCAGGGGGCCCCGAGTGGATGAAGACTGCTATGGCATCCGTGTTTTAGAGGGTTAAGGGGGCCCAGAGTGGGTGAAGGCTGCTATGGCATCCATGTTTTCGAGGATCCAGGGGGCCCAGTGTGGGTGAAGGCTGCTATGGCATCCGTGTTTTCGAGGATCCAGGGGGCCCAGTGTGGGTGAAGGCTGCTATGGCATCTGTGTTTTAGAGGATCCAGGGGGCCCAGAGTGGGTGAAGGCTGCTATGGCATCCGTGTTTTAGAGGATCCAGGGGGCCGAGCGTGGGTGAAGGCTGCTATGGTATCCGTGTTCAAGGAGGATCCAGGGGGCCCAGTGTGGGTGAAGGCTCCTATGGCATCCGTGTCAAGGAGGATCCAGGGGGCCCAGAGTGCGTAAAGGCTGCTATGGCATCCGTGTTCAAGGAGGATCCAGGGGGCCCAGCATGGGTGAAGGCTGCTATGGCATCTGTGTTTTAGAGGATCCAGGGGGCCCTGCGTGGGTGAAGGCTGCTATGGCATCTGTGTTTTAGAGGATCCAGGGGGCCCAGAGTGGGTGAAGGCTGCTATGGCATCCGTGTTTTAGAGGATCCAGGGGGCCCAGTGTGGGTGAAGGCTCCTATGGCATCCGTGTCAAGGAGGATCCAGGGGGCCCAGAGTGGGTGAAGGCTGCTATGGCATCCGTGTTCAAGGAGGATCCAGGGGGCCCAGCATGGGTGAAGCCTGCTATGGCATCCGTGTTTTAGAGGATCTAGGGGGCCCAGCGTGGGTGAAGGCTGCTATGGCATCCGTGTTCAAGAGGATCCAGGTCGCCCAGAGTGGGTGAAGGCTGCTATGGCGTCCGTGTTTTAGAGGATCCAGGGGGGCCAGCGTGGCTGAAGGCTGCTATGGCATCCGCGTCAAGGAGGATCCAGGGGCCCCAGAGTGAGTGAAGGCTGCTATGGCATCCGTGTTTTAGAGGATCCAGGGGGCCCAGCGTGGCTGAAGGCTGCTATGGCACCCCTGTTTAAGAGGATCCGGGGGCCCAGTGTGGGTGAAGACTGCTATGGCATCCGTGTTTTAGAGGATCCAGGGGGCCCAGCATGGCTGAAGGCTGCTATGGCATCCGTGTTTTAGAGGATCCAGGGGGCCCAGCGTGGGTGAAGGCTGCTATGGCATCTGTGTTTTAGAGGATACATGGGGCCCAGTGTGGGTGAAGACTGCTATGGCATCCGTGTTTTAGAGGATCCAGGGGGCCCAGCATGGCTGAAGGCTGCTATGGCATCCGTGTTTTAGAGGATCCGGAGGGCCCAGTGTGGGTGAAGGCTTCTATGGCATCCGTGTCAAGGAGGATCCAGGGGGCCCAGTGTGGGTGAAGTCTGCTATGGCATCCGTGTTTTAGAGGATCCAGGGGGCCCAGTATGGGTGAAGGCTGCTATGGCATCCGTGTTTTAGAGGATCCAGAGGGGCCAGCGTGGGTCAAGACTGCTATGGCATCCGTGTTTTAGAGGATCCAGGGGGCCCAGTATGGGTGAAGTCTGCTATGGCATCCGTGTTCAAGGAGGATTCAGGGGGCCCAGAGTGGGTGAAGGCTGCTGTGGCATCCGTGTTCAAGGAGGATCCAGGGGGCCCAGCATGGGTGAAGGCTGCTGTGGCATCCGTGTTTTAGAGGATCCAGGGTCCCAGTGTGGGTGAAGGCTGCTATGGCATCCGTGTTTTAGAGGATCCAGGGGGCCCGTGTGGGTGAAGGCTGCTATGGCATTCGTGTTTTAGAGGATCCAGGGGGCCCAGTGTGGGTGAAGACTGCTATGGCATCCATGTTTTAGAGGACCCAGGGCGCCCAGCGTGGGTGAAGGCTCCTATGGCATCCGTCTTTTAGAGGATCCAGGGGGCCCAGTGTGGGTGAAGACTGCTATGGCATCCGTGTTCAAGGAGGATCCAGGGGGCCCAGAGTGGGTGAAGGCTGCTATGGCATCCATGTTTTAGAGGATCCAGGGGGCCCAGTATGGGTGAAGGCTCCTATGGCATCCGTGTTTTAGAGGATCCAGGGGGCCCAGTGTGGGTGAAGACTGCTATGGCATCCGTGTTCAAGGAGGATCCAGGGGGCCCAGCGTGGGTGAAGGCTGCTTTAGCTTTCATGTTTTAGAGGATCCAGGGGGCCCAGCGTGGGTGAAGGCTGCTATGGCATCCGTGTTTTAGAGGGTTAAGGGGGCCCAGAGTGGGTGAAGGCTGCTATGGCATCCGTGTTTTAGAGGATCCAGGGGGCCCAGAGTGGGTAAAGGCTGCTATGGCATCCGTGTTTTAGAGGATCCAGGGTGCCCAGCGTGGGTGAAGGCTGCTATGGCATCCGTGTTTTAGAGGATCCAGGGGGCCCAGCGTGGCTGGAGGCTGCTATGACATCCGTGTTCAAGGAGGATCCAGGGGGCCCAGCATGGGTGAAGGCTGCTGTGGCATCCGTGTTTTCGAGGATCCAGGGGGCCCAGTGTGGGTGAAGGCTGCTATGGCATCTGTGTTTTAAAGGGTCCAGGGGGCCCAGAGTGGGTGAAGGCTGCTGTGGCATCCATGTTTTACAGGATCCAGGGGGCCCAGTGTGGGTGAAGGCTGCTATGGCATCCGTGTTCAAGGAGGATCCAGGGGGCCCAGAGTGGGTGAAGGCTGCTATGGCATCCGTGTTCAAGGAGGATCCAGGGGGCCCAGCATGGGTGAAGGCTGCTGTGGCATCCGTGTTTTCGAGGATCCAGGGGGCCCAGTGTGGGTGAAGGCTGCTATGGCATCCGTGTTTTAGAGGATCCAGGGGGCCCAGAGTGGGTGAAGGCTGCTGTGGCATCCGTGTTTTCGAGGATCCAGGGGGCCCAGTGTGGGTGAAGGCTGCTATGGCATCCGTGTTTTAGAGGATCCAGGGGGCCCAGAGTGGGTGAAGGCTGCTATGGCATCCGTGTTTTAGAGGATCCAAGGGGCCCAGCGTGGGTGAAGGCTGCTTTAGCTTTCATGTTTTAGAGGATCCAGGGGGCCCAGCGTGGGTGAAGGCTGCTATGGCATCCGTGTTTTAGAGGGTTAAGGGGGCCCAGAGTGGGTGAAGGCTGCTATGGCATCCGTGTTTTAGAGGATCCAGGGGGCCCAGAGTGGGTGAAGGCTGCTATGGCATCCGTGTTTTAGAGGATCCAGGGTGCCCAGCGTGGGTGAAGACTGCTATGGCATCCATGTTTAGAGGATCCAGGGGGCCCGTGTGGGTGAAGGCTGCTGTGTCATCCGTGTTTTAGAGGATCCAGGGGGCCTAGCGTGGGTGGAGGCTGCTATGACATCCGTGTTTTAGAGGATCCAGGGGGCCCGTGTGGGTGAAGGCTGCTGTGGCATCCCTGTTTTAGAGGATCCAGGGGGCCAGGCGTGGCTGAAGGCTGCTATGGCATCCGTGTTTTACAGGATCCAGGGGGCCCAGTGTGGGTGAAGGCTGCTATGGCATCCCTGTTTAAGAGGATCCGGGGGCACAGCGTGGGTGAAGGCTGCTATGGCATCCGTGTTTTAGAGGATCCAGGGGGCCCAGCGTGGGTGAAGGCTGCTATGGCATCCGTGTTTTACAGGATCCAGGGGGCCCAGTGTGGGTGAAGGCTGCTATGGCATCCGTGTTTTAGAGGATCCAGGGGGCCCAGCGTGGGTGAAGGCTGCTATGGTGTCCGTGTTTTACAGGATCCAGGGGTCCCAGTGTGGGTGAAGGCTCTATGGCATCCGTGTTTTAGAGGATCCAGGGGACCCAGAGTGGGTGAAGGCTGCTATGGCATCCGTGTTTTAGAGGATCCAGGGGGCCCAGCGTGGGTGAAGGCTGCTATGGCATCTGTTTTTTAGAGGACACATGGGGCCCAGTGTGGGTGAAGACTGCTATGGCATCCGTGTTTTAGAGGATCCAGGGGTAACAGCGTGGCTGAAGGCTGCTATGGCATCCGCGTCAAGGAGGATCCAGGGGGCCCAGTGTGGGTGAAGGCTGCTATGCCATCCGTGTTCAAGGAGGATTCAGGGGGCCCAGAGTGGGTGAAGGCTGCTATGGCATCCGTGTTCAAGGAGGATCCAGGGGGCCCAGCATGGGTGAAGGCTGCTGTGGCATCCGTGTTTTCGAGGATCCATGGGCCCAGTGTGGGTGAAGGCTGCTATGGCATCTGTGTTTTAAAGGGTCCAGGGGGCCCAGAGTGGGTGAAGGCTGCTATGGCATCCGTGTTCAAGGAGGATCCAGGGGACCCAGAGTTGGTGAAGGCTGCTATGGCATCCATGTTTTAGAGGATCCAGGGGGCCCAGTGTGGGTGAAGGCTGCTATGGCATCCGTGTTCAAGGAGGATCCAGGGGGCCCAGAGTGGGTGAAGGCTGCTATGGCATCCATGTTTTAGAGGATCCAGGGGGCCCAGTGTGGGTGAAGACTGCTATGGCATCCGTGTTCAAGGAGGATCCAGGGGGCCCAGCATGGGTGAAGGCTGCTGTGGCATCCGTGTTTTCGAGGATCCAGGGGGCCCAGTGTGGGTGAAGGCTGCTATGGCATCTGTGTTTTAGAGGATCCAGGGGGCCCAGTATGGGTGAAGGCTGCTATGGCATCCGTGTTTTAGAGGATCCAGGGGGCCCAGTGTGGGTGAAGACTGCTATGGCATCCGTGTTCAAGGAGGATCCAGGGGGCCCAGCATGGGTGAAGGCTGCTGTGGCATCCGTGTTTTCGAGGATCCAGGGGGCCCAGTGTGGGTGAAGGCTGCTATGGCATCTGTGTTTTAGAGGATCCAGGGGGCCCAGCATGGCTGAAGGCTGCTATGGCATCCGTGTTTTAGAGGATCCAGGGGGCCCAGCATGGGTGAAGGCTGCTATGGCATCCGTGTTTTAGAGGATCCAAGGGGCCCAGCGTGGGTGAAGGCTGCTTTAGCTTTCATGTTTTAGAGGATCCAGGGGGCCCAGCGTGGGTGAAGGCTGCTATGGCATCCGTGTTTTAGAGGGTTAAGGTGGCCCAGAGTGGGTGAAGGCTGCTGTGGCATCCGTGTTTTAGAGGATCCAGGGGGCCCAGAGTGGGTGAAGGCTGCTATGGCATCCGTGTTTTAGAGGATCCAGGGTGCCCAGCGTGGGTGAAGGCTGCTATGGTATCCGTGTTTTAAAGGATCCAGGGGGCCCAGCGTGGCTGGAGGCTGCTATGACATCCGTGTTTTAGAGGATCCAGGGGGCCCAGCGTGGCTGAAGGCTGCTATGGCATCCATGTTTAGAGGATCCAGGGGCCCAGCGTGGGTGAAGGCTGCTATGGCATCCATGTTTAGAGGATCCAGGGGGCCCGTGTGGGTGAAGGCTGCTGTGTCATCCGTGTTTTAGAGGATCCAGGGGGCCCAGCGTGGCTGAAGGCTGCTATGACATCCGTGTTTTAGAGGATCCAGGGGGCCCGTGTGGGTGAAGGCTGCTGTGGCATCCCTGTTTTAGAGGATCCAGGGGGCCCAGCGTGGCTGAAGGCTGCATTGGCACCCCTGTTTAAGAGGATCCGGGGGCACAGCGTGGGTGAAGGCTGCTATGGCATCTGTGTTTTAGAGGATCCAGAGGGCCCAGCGTGGGTGAAGGCTGCTATGGTATCCGTGTTTTACAGGATCCAGGGGGCCCAGTGTGGGTGAAGGCTGCTATGGCATCCGTGTTTTAGAGGATCCAGGGGGCCCAGCATGGGTGAAGGCTGCTATGGCATCGGTGTTTTACAGGATCCAGGGGGCCCAGTGTTTCGGTGAAGGCTGCTATGGCATCCGTGTTTTAGAGGATCCAGGGGGCCCAGAGTGGGTGAAGGCTGCTATGGCATCCGTGTTCAAGAGGATCCAGGGGGCCCAGAGTGGGTGAAGGCTGCTGTGGCATCCCTGTTTAAGAGGATCCAGGGGGCCCAGCGTGGCTGAAGGCTGCTATGGCACCCCTGTTTAAGAGGATCCGGGCTCACAGCGTGGGTGAAGACTGCTATGGCATCCGTGTTTTATAGGATCCAGGTGGCCCAGCGTGGGTGAAGGCTGCTATGGCATCCGTGTTTTACAGGATCCAGGGGGCCCAGTGTGGGTGAAGGCTGCTATGGCATCCGTGTTTTAGAGGATCCAGGGGGCCCAGCGTGGGTGAAGGCTGCTATGGCATCCGTGTTTTACAGGATCCAGGGGGCCCAGTGTGGGTGAAGGCTGCTATGGCATCCGTGTTTTAGAGGATCCAGGGGGCCCAGAGTGGGTGAAGGCTGCTATGGCATCCGTGTTCAAGGAGGATCCAGGGGGCCCAGCGTGAGTGAAGGCTGCTATGGCATCCGTGTTTTAGAGGATCTAGGGGGCCCAGCGTGGGTGAACGCTGCTATGGCATCCGTGTTTTAGAGGATCCAGGGGGCCCAGAGTGGGTGAAGGCTGCTATGGCATCCGTGTTCAAGGAGGATCCAGGGGGCCCAGCGTGAGTGAAGGCTTGTAGGAGAGTAGGGTCTGCTATCCTATGGTCACCCCAAATTTTTGCTTTTTGCTTCACTGGTTTTCGACTACTGAGGCTGTGGGCCTGCTGATCAGACCCCCAGCCTGCTGTTCTCTCACTAAATTAATGACACATTGTGAGAAGTTGGCCTGGTAGGGGATGTTTCCAATTCTGGAACCACCTACTACCTGACCAAACAATCCCTTATGGTGTCTGGTTGTAAGTCAACCTTATTAGACAAGCTATCCTAGGGGTAGCATGGACTAAGCAGCCTAAAGGCTTAACTTAAGAGGTCGTGTTAAGCGAGCTGTTTTACCACATACAATCCTGTAATACCAAATGAAAGGACACCACACAAGTATATATTATAAAAATATATGTGTTTATTACTAAAAACAATCCCCAGTATTCTTTATGAATAAAGGGGCACAAGCGTTAAATCAAAAGCACTGTTTAAACATACAAAGTTGCACAATTATGGATGAGGGCAGGGGGCCACTCGAACCATATACTAAACAAGTGGTATAAGAGAGGCCACTCGAACAGTGGTTAGGCCTAGGGCCTAGGGAATCGCTGGGAGCAGTCAGGACAAGCAATGCTGAAGTCGGGAATGGCCCTCGGGATTCGGGAGATGTGCGGAAAGCGCACGCACGCACCAATGTTAACCAATGGTGCGTAAAAGTTGTAAAGTTAAAGTTAAAGGACACTTCCGCTGAACCTAGAGGAACAAAACTTAACACACAGACCCTAGAGGTGTGCACCAATGTGGGAACACCGGCGGAGCAAAGTTACCTCACCCACAGGAAGTGGGTGCACAGGGTCGAAGTGGCGTCGGGTTTTGACTCGCAGGCTCTTGGTGCTTGAAGCTGAAAGGGCTGCAGGCGGGTTAAAGATGAAGTGTCCGGTGGAGTCCAAGGGTGGACTCAAGTTGTAGAGTACCTGAAAGCAGAGGGGACAGAGTCTGGGTCACTCAGCAGTGACCAGGGTGGAACCAGGACGGAACCAGGCAATGTCGGGCGCAATCAGGTGGTCGTCGAAGAGCTTCTCTCCGCTGTCACGTGGGCTCTGGGGCATCTGCGACGTCCAGGAGCAGGTCACGATCTGTCCCACGCAGGCTCTCACCGTCGGTGCAGTCGGCTTCCGGTTTGGAGCAAACAAGCCTTGGTAAGAGCAATCCACGCGGGATCGGAAGATTGCTTCTCACTCGGACCAGGAAGGTCAGAGTCGGGGCTCCTTTTCAGGGGAGCTGGTGTGGATCTGGAGCAACCAGAATCACAAGTCTTCTTAGGTAGTTCGTCGGCACAGGGACCACAAGCCAGCTGGCAAGTGACCGGGCCAACGCGTTGAGCCAACTCGTGCCAAAGGGCCCCACGCAGCACTCGTCGAGTGTGGAGGGCTGAACTTCGGCTCAGGAGTAGCTCAGGGTGGGGGCTTCTCAAACCCCGGTGCACAGCTTCGAGGGTCACTCGTGGGCTGCACGGTCAGCGTCTCATGGTCAATTCAAGATGGCGTGCCCCACGCTTCCGGTCGCCTCCACGGGTCTCAGCTTTGCAGGGACTGTGGATCGGGCTGTTAGAAGCTGGGCAGGCGTGATCTCGTCGATCTCAGTCGCTCGAGTTTCGGCGGGAACTGCAACTAAGTAGACGTCGAGGGCTGGATGGTGCCTGCTGCTGCAGGGTGGTCACTCCTTGACCACAAGGGAGATTCTTCGGGCTTCCACGTTGAAATGGGAGTCCAAGGGTCCAGAGTTTCGTTTCTAATGTTTCTTCCAGGAAATCTGATGTGCATTGGCACTGCTCCCACTCTTATTCGAATCTGGTGGGCGTGATTACCTGCTAGGTCCCCTCCTATGGGTGGGACCCAGGAAGTGGGTGGATACACCCCCTTCCTTTGATCCAGGCCGCCCTGGCACGAGGGCTGGAGTGCCCCAGAACCGGTTTGGCCGGATTATGCAAGGGGCAGCCTTGTGCGCCCCAAGCAGTGTCTGGTTTCTTTCAACCCTCCCTGCTACAATACACTATCTCCTGTCTGGAGGGCGGTGACACCCTCCTGTGACAGGAAACCCTTTGTCCAGGACCCCCTTGACTGAGTTTCGGTCAGCTCCAGGGGTCCAGACATTTGTCTGTGGCAGAGGCATCCATTTTGTGGATCTTAAGGTCTTTGGAGAAATCAACCGCATTAAAGCAAAGTAACATGTCTTACCCCTCTAGAGGGGTGGAATGCCATCCCCGTCGCCAGAACTGGCGAGGGGATGGTATTCCAAAGCGTATGACACCTTACACGACATGTTTTGATAAAGCCAAACCAAAGTTGCTAAATAACCGCGAGGATTATAAGGCACTTAGGGGCTAGATGTAGGTAAAGCATATTTACCGACCCTTAAATACCGAATTTTACCGATTCGGTATTTAAAAGTCGGTAAATATGAAGGGGGGAGATGTAGGGAAATCCAGATGTTTATTTACCGAATCGGTAAAAGTCGGTATTTACCGATTCGGTAAATACCGACCTGTAATGCTCCATTCATTCCTATGGGCTATGAAGCCCATAGGAATGAATGGGGCATTACAGGTCGGTATTTACCGATCGGTAAATACAGATTTTTGGCAAGGGTGCAGGGGGTGTCACTTTGACACCCTCTAGCACCCCCAAAAAAGGTTCGGGGGCCATATGGCAGGCATACCTGCCCTAAGGGCAGGTCTGCCTGTCATATGGCACAGGTGTGCATGCGCACATTTGCATGCACACCTGAATCGGTATTTCACCATCAAATTGAATTTGATGGTAAAATACCGATTTCTAAGGCCTTGTGGGACTCATAAGAGTCCCACCTACATATCGATTTTACAGATTCTGTAAATATACCGGTCAGTAAATTTACCGACCGGTATATTTACAGATTCCGTAAAATTACCTATCGGTAAATTTACAGAACGGTAAATTTACCGATTCTGCCCCCTACATCTCAAATGCCTTTTACCGGTCGGTAACGGCCGAATTCGGCCGTTACCGACCGGTAAAAGCCTACCTACATCTGGCCCTTAATAGTATATGGTATGGCATTATCCTGAAACAGCTTAGGGATTTGTTCCCGACGGCTGCAGACAGGCTCAGCTCATGCTAGAGCTCCATCTCACATAAAACCACGCACTCAGCCCCCAGGATTGATGAGGCCTTTCTATAGGAGTGGCTCACAGGTTTACATGTGTCCAGATATAGGTTGAGACATAGGTATACTATATCTAAGCAAGGGGTGTGTACACCACCTTACCCCAGCTGAATGATCAGCCAGTTGTGTCAATTTAAGAACCAGCCAGGGGTGGCAAAAGATATGCTGCAGCCCCTGGTAGGCCTTAGTGGCCCCTATGCCCTGTGCACCTATAGTGCCTTATACAGGGGCTGACAAGGAGTCCATTTCCAATTGTGGTATGTACCTAGGGTACATGGAATCCATTTTACAGAGAGAGCAGATGGCCTGGGGCCCTGATTAGCAGGGAACCAGGTCAACTAAGTCAAAAAACCAGCTAAACACAGGCAAAAAATCTGGGGTAACCATAGTCAGGTAGCCACCTTCCTACACAACCCCCCCCCCAAACGAAAGGAGATAAGGCTATCCTTGGCCAGGTAAGCCTATATTGCCTGAGTGGCCATATAAGGAAGTACCTGCACTAGCATGGGTACCCCCTGTCTCATGGTCCACTAAGCAGTCCCTCACCCTTTGGGTATTAGAGGGTCTCCACCATAGGGAATCACTACCTTGGGTGTGTTTATGCAAAGTTAAAGGCTGGTTTGGATATGGAGTATTGAAGCGAGGCTCTACTAATTTAGGGCTTAGCTTCCTCCAATTATCTTCCACCATGTGTGCCTTTCTCTCTTTAACTGAGTTGCACTGTGCTCTCAGGGTCAACCTCTGGCTACCTAAAGCTGGAGGCTGGGTCCCTCTGTTTGGCTTGCTGGAGGGACAGTTCAGGTTTGGGCCCCTTGGGTCCCAGGTTTGGCTGTGCCCAACAGAATCCATCTGTGGGAGGTCCCTAACTGTTTTTAAGGGGGCTCCCTCAGGAGTTTTTAAAGTTTTCACCTCACTAGGGCTACTAGTTTTGGTGCACCTAATCTTTTGATGGGGGTGCTTTACTTGACAGGGGGCCCTCTGGGTCTCACTGTCCTTCTTGTCCTCTGCAGCCCTGGGCTGGCTAAGGCAAGGTAGAGAGGGGCAGGTTACCTGCTCCAGACTGGGTCCCACCTGAGAAGGTTCCACTGACATCAGAGGTTCTGTCAGGCTAGGCCCAACCACCTCTGGGGCAGTTCCTTCATCAGGGGTAAGATCAGTTCCCTGAGGAGGCTGATCCTGTCCTAAAGTCTGGTGAGGGGGAGATTTCTCTTCCTCCTCCATGCTCTCAGTTTGCGTGGAGTTATCCATCATTTCAGGTTTCACAACACACGTGTCAGTTTGAGTTTGGGCTGTGGCCATCACAGCCCCACCAACCTTTTCAGGAGGAGACTCAGTTTGGGTTTCTGCTGTTATCATAACAGCTTTGCTATTCTGTTCAGGAAGAGCTTTTGCTAAAGATGGGGCAGAGAGTTTCTCAGCCCTACCAACCTTTTCAGGAAGGACATCTTGAATTGGGGCTGTAGCCATTACAGCCCCACTAACCTTTCCATTGGAATTCACCATTCTAGAATGGGTTTCCTGTTCAACCTCAGCCCAGGCTGAGATCTCCAAATCATTACCAAGTAGGCAGTCTACAGGCAAGTTTGGTGACACTGCCACTCTCTTTGGGCCAATGACACCTCCCCAGCTGAGACTTACTACTGCCATGGGATGATTGGTTTGGATTCCATCAATGTTTGTAACCTGGTATGTGGCACCAGGTAAAAGTTGCTTAGAGGGGACTATGCCATCAGCCACCATGGTGATGCTAGCCCCTGTGTCTCTAAAAGCCTCAACTTTCAAACCATTGATGATGGGTTCTTGTCTATACTTGCTCAAAGTATTTGGGCAAGCAGAGAAGTTGGCAAACCCCATGCCAGTCTCATAAACAAGATCATTGGGTGATGGGGACCTGGATAGGCCAGGGTCCACCTGAGCTCCCACAGTAAACCCACCCAGATTCCTGGGTGTGCTTCCACTTCCTGGGGGATTACTGCTGACAGTAACAGGAGGTGTGGAAGCTGGCTTTGGAGGTATATTTTCTTTATTGTTATTCTTGGGACAACAGTTGTCTGTTTTGTAATGCCCCACCTGTTTACAGGCATAACAATAAGGCTTTTTCTCAGTTGAAGAAGTGTCTTGGGACCCACCCCCATCCTTGGAGTTTTGGGGCCCTGGGGAAGTCTTTTCTTTATTTTTATCCCCACCCTTATCTTGAGGCTTGGTAGACTCCTTCTTCTGGTTACTGTCCTGATTCTTAGGCCTAATCCTGGTTCTGACCCACTTGTCTGCCTTCTTTCCCAATTCTTGGGGAGAGGTCAGATCAGAGTCTACCAGGTGCTGGTGTAAGAGCTGGTTCTGACAATTACTTAGGATCTGCTCCCTCATAATCAAATTATACAATCCTGTAACGTCATGTACTTTGCTGCCATGTAGCCAACCCTCCAGAGCCTTAGTAGCACAATCTACAAAATCAGTCCAGTCCTGAGTCTGTGTCTTCTGGGTATCTCTGAACTTCAACCTGTACTGTTCAGTGGTTAAGCCAAACCCATCTATCAGAACACTCTTCAGGACTTTGTAATTGTTTGCATCCTCATGTCTAACAGTGAGGAGCTTATCTCTCCCTTTCTCTGAAAAGGAGTACCATAAGATTGCTGCCCACTGTTCCTCAGGAACCTGCTGTACCATGCAGGCTCTCTCAAGAGCAGTCATCCACTTGTGGATGTCATCCCCTTCCTTGTAGGGGGGCACAATCTTTGTCAGGTTTCTACTATCATAGGACCTGGGTTTCTCTTTAGGAATATTGCTGCCACCAGTGGCATCTAAGCCACACAATTTCTGCTCTCTTGCCAAGGCAAGTTTAGCTTGAGCTAAGGTGAGTCTAGCTTGACTCAGGGCTACCTCCTCTCTCTCTATCTGGAGTCTGACAGCCCTCATTCTAGCCCTATGCTCAGCTTTCTGAGAAGCACTCATGCCTCTCTCTGATTCTCTGGAGGCACTAGAAATATGAGAGTCCCCTGAGGGAGATCTCACTCTTCTGTTGCCTGGGAGAATCACATGTTGGGTTCTGGGGAGGGGCTGGCCCTCTCCATTCCCCAGTAGGTCCAAGTTGGCCTGGCTAAGCCTGCCAACTGGAACCTGGCTACCCTGATCCTGTACTTCCAAGTCCTCAACCTCTGAGTCCTCATCTTCATCATCATCCTCCTCTTCAGGGGGATCAACTGCAGGGGGGTTCCCTCCAGTTCCTGTGTCTAGGGAAGCTGCTTTTGCCTTCTCTAAGTCATCCTGTTCTAGGATTTCTACCAGGATTAGGCAGGTGGGGCTTCTGCCCCTTTTTAACCCTCTTGCTTTGCACAAGGCAATCAAGTCTCTGCGGGTTAACTTGTCATATCCAAAAGTTGCCTGGGTAGGGTCAACTGTCACAGGACTAGACCCTGAGGCCTTTCCTGTGTCAGACATGGTTACTAGTGAGGTGTAAGTGGTGCACTTACCTACACTAAGTGTTTTCCTACTGGACCTTGCTAGTGAGTTGTAGTCAGGGGTGTGCTACTCCCTTCAACCTACTAATAATATGCTAAGCTTTTGATTTTATATGTACCTAGAGGTACTTGATGTGATCTTTCAATTTGATATAAAGATTGCAATGGTAAAACAACAGCAAGCTCAAATCCGCACCGCTGCTCACCAATGTGAGAAGTTGGCCTGGTAGGGGATGTTTCCAATTCTGGAACCACCTACTACCTGACCAAACAATCCCTTATGGTGTCTGGTTGTAAGTCAACCTTATTAGACAAGCTATCCTAGGGGTAGCATGGACTAAGCAGCCTAAAGGCTTAACTTAAGAGGTCGTGTTAAGCGAGCTGTTTTACCACATACAATCCTGTAATACCAAATGAAAGGACACCACACAAGTATATATTATAAAAATATATGTGTTTATTACTAAAAACAATCCCCAGTATTCTTTATGAATAAAGGGGCACAAGCGTTAAATCAAAAGCACTGTTTAAACATACAAAGTTGCACAATTATGGATGAGGGCAGGGGGCCACTCGAACCATATACTAAACAAGTGGTATAAGAGAGGCCACTCGAACAGTGGTTAGGCCTAGGGCCTAGGGAATCGCTGGGAGCAGTCAGGACAAGCAATGCTGAAGTCGGGAATGGCCCTCGGGATTCGGGAGATGTGCGGAAAGCGCACGCACGCACCAATGTTAACCAATGGTGCGTAAAAGTTGTAAAGTTAAAGTTAAAGGACACTTCCGCTGAACCTAGAGGAACAAAACTTAACACACAGACCCTAGAGGTGTGCACCAGTGTGGGAACACCGGCGGAGCAAAGTTACCTCACCCACAGGAAGTGGGTGCACAGGGTCGAAGTGGCGTCGGGTTTTGACTCGCAGGCTCTTGGTGCTTGAAGCTGAAAGGGCTGCAGGCGGGTTAAAGATGAAGTGTCCGGTGGAGTCCAAGGGTGGACTCAAGTTGTAGAGTACCTGAAAGCAGAGGGGACAGAGTCTGGGTCACTCAGCAGTGACCAGGGTGGAACCAGGACGGAACCAGGCAATGTCGGGCGCAATCAGGTGGTCTTCGAGGAGCTTCTCTCCGCTGTCACGTGGGCTCTGGGGGATCTGCGACGTCTAGGAGCAGGTCACGATCTGTCCCACGCAGGCTCTCACCGTCGGTGCAGTCGGCTTCCGGTTTGGAGCAAACAAGCCTTGGTAAGAGCAATCCACGCGGGATCGGAAGATTGCTTCTCACTCGGACCAGGAAGGTCAGAGTCGGGGCTCCTTTTCAGGGGAGCTGGTGTGGATCTGGAGCAACCAGAATCACAAGTCTTCTTAGGTAGTTCGTCGGCACAGGGACCACAAGCCAGCTGGCAAGTGACCGGGCCAACGCGTTGAGCCAACTCGTGCCAAAGGGCCCCACGCAGCACTCGTCGAGTGTGGAGGGCTGAACTTCAGCTCAGGAGTAGCTCAGGATAGGGGCTTCTCAAACCCCGGTGCACAGCTTCGAGGGTCACTCGTGGGCTGCACGGTCAGCGTCTCGTGGTCAATTCAAGATGGCGTGCCCCACGCTTCCGGTCGCCTCCACGGGTCTCAGCTTTGCAGGGACTGTGGATCGGGCTGTTAGAAGCTGGGCAGGCTTGATCTCGTCGATCTCAGTCGCTCGAGTTCCGGCGGGAACTGCAACTAAGTAGACGTCGAGGGCTGGATGGTGCCTGCTGCTGCAGGGTGGTCACTCCTTGACCACAAGGGAGATTCTTCGGGCTTCCACGTTGAAATGGGAGTCCAAGGGTCCAGAGTTTCGTTTCTAATGTTTCTTCCAGGAAATCTGATGTGCATTGGCACTGCTCCCACTCTTATTCGAATCTGGTGGGCGTGATTACCTGCTAGGTCCCCTCCTATGGGTGGGACCCAGGAAGTGGGTGGATACACCCCCTTCCTTTGATCCAGGCCGCCCTGGCACGAGGGCTGGAGTGCCCCAGAACCGGTTTGGCCGGATTATGCAAGGGGCAGCCTTGTGCGCCCCAAGCAGTGTCTGGTTTCTTTCAACCCTCCCTGCTACAATACACTATCTCCTGTCTGGAGGGCGGTGACACCCTCCTGTGACAGGAAACCCTTTGTCCAGGACCCCCTTGACTGAGTTTCGGTCAGCTCCAGGGGTCCAGACATTTGTCTGTGGCAGAGGCATCCATTTTGTGGATCTTAAGGTCTTTGGAGAAATCAACCGCATTAAAGCAAAGTAACATGTCTTACCCCTCTAGAGGGGTGGAATGCCATCCCCGTCGCCAGAACTGGCGAGGGGATGGTATTCCAAAGCGTATGACACCTTACACGACATGTTTTGATAAAGCCAAACCAAAGTTGCTAAATAACCGCGAGGATTATAAGGCACTTAATAGTATATGGTATGGCATTATCCTGAAACAGCTTAGGGATTTGTTCCCGACGGCTGCAGACAGGCTCAGCTCATGCTAGAGCTCCATCTCACATAAAACCACGCACTCAGCCCCCAGGATTGATGAGGCCTTTCTATAGGAGTGGCTCACAGGTTTACATGTGTCCAGATATAGGTTTAGACATAGGTATACTATATCTAAGCAAGGGGTGTGTACACCACCTTACCCCAGCTGAGTGATCAGCCAGTTGTGTCAATTTAAGAACCAGCCAGGGGTGGCAAAAGATATGCTGCAGCCCCTGGTAGGCCTTAGTGGCCCCTATGCCCTGTGCACCTATAGTGCCTTATACAGGGGCTGACAAGGAGTCCATTTCCAATTGTGGTATGTACCTAGGGTACATGGAATCCATTTTACAGAGAGAGCAGATGGCCTGGGGCCCTGATTAGCAGGGAACCAGGTCAACTAAGTCAAAAAACCAGCTAAACACAGGCAAAAAATCTGGGGTAACCATAGTCAGGTAGCCACCTTCCTACACACATGTGCTATAGGCACATACCAATTGGAAATGGACTCCTTGTCAGCCCCTGTAGAAATGCACTATAGGTGCACAGGGCATAGGAGCCACTAAGGCCTACCAGGGGCTGCAGCATATCTTTTGCCACCCCTGGCTGGTTCTTAAATTGACACAACTGGCTGATCACTCAGCTGGGGTAAGGTGGTGTACACACCCCTTGCTTAGATATAGTATACCTATGTCTAACCCTATATCTGGACACATGTAAACCTGTGAGCCACTCCTATAGAAAGGCCTCATCAATCCTGGGGGCTGAGTGCGTGGTTTTATGTGAGATGGAGCTCTAGCATGAGCTGAGCCTGTCTGCAGCCGTCGGGAACAAATCCCTAAGCTGTTTCAGGATAATGCCATACCATATACTATTAAGTGCCTTATAATCCTCGCGGTTATTTAGCAACTTTGGTTTGGCTTTATCAAAACATGTCGTGTAAGGTGTCATACGCTTTGGAATACCATCCCCTCGCCAGTTCTGGTGACGGGGATGGCATTCCACCCCTCTAGAGGGGTAAGACATGTTACTTTACTTTAATGCGGTTGATTTCTCCAAAGACCTTAAGATCCACAAAATGGATGCCTCTGCCACAGACAAATGTCTGGACCCCTGGAGCTGACCGAAACTCAGTCAAGGGGGTCCTGGACAAAGGGTTTCCTGTCACAGGAGGGTGTCACCGCCCTCCAGACAGGAGATAGTGTATTGTAGCAGGGAGGTTTGAAAGAAACCAGACACTGCTTGGGGCGCACAAGGCTGCCCCTTGCATAATCCGGCCAAACCGGTTCTGGGGCACTCCAGCCCTCGTGCCAGGGCGGCCTGGATCAAAGGAAGGGGGTGTATCCACCCACTTCCTGGGTCCCACCCATAGGAGGGGACCTAGCAGGTAATCACGCCCACCAGATTCGAATAAGAGTGGGAGCAGTGCCAAGGCACATCAGATTTCCTGGAAGAAACATTTGAAACGATATTCTGGACCCTTCGCCCTCCATTTCAACGTGGAAGCCCGAAGAATCTCCCTTGTGGTCAAGGAGTGACCACCCTGCAGCAGCAGGCACCATCCAGCCCTCGACGTCTACTTAGTTGCAGTTCCCGCCAGAACTCGAGCGACTGAGATCGACGAGATCAAGCCTGCCCAGCCTCTAACAGCCCGATCCACAGTCCCTGCAAAGCTGAGACCCGTGGAGGCGACCGGAAGCGTGGGGCACGCCATCTTGAATTGACCACGAGACGCTGACCGTGCAGCCCACGAGTGACCCTCGAAGCTGTGCACCGGGGTTTGAGAAGCCTTCACCCTGAGCTACTCCTGAGCCGAAGTTCAGCCCTCCACACTCGACGAGTGCTGCGTGGGGCCCTTTGGCACGATTTGGCTCAACGCGTTGGCCCGGTCACTTGCCAGCTGGCTTGTGGTCCCTGTGCCGACGAACTACCTAAGAAGACTCGTGAATCTGGTTGCTCCAGATCCACACCAGCTCCCCTGAAAAGGAGCCCCGACTCTGACCTTCCTGGTCCGAGTGAGAAGCAATCTTCCGATCCCGCGTGGATTGCTCTTGCCAAGGCTTGTTTGCTCCAAACTTGAAGCCGACTGCACCGACGGTGAGAGCCTGCGTGGGACAGATCGTGACCGGCTCCTGGACGTCGCAGATGCCCCAGAGCCCACGTGACAGCGGAGAGAAGCTCCTCGACGACCACCTGATTGCGCCCGACATTGCCTGGTTCCGTCCTGGTTCCACCCTGGTCACTGCTGAGTGACCCAGACTCTGTCCCCTCTGCTTTCAGGTACTCTACAACTTGAGTCCACCCTTGGACTCCACCGGACACTTCATCTTTAACCCGCCTGCAGCCCTTTCAGCTTCAAGCACCAAGAGCCTGCGTGTCAAAACCCGACGCCACTTCGACCCTGTGCACCCACTTCCTGTGGGTGAGGTAACTTTGCTCCGCCGGTGTTCCCACACTGGTGCACACCTCTAGGGTCTGTGTGTTAAGTTTTGTTCCTCTAGGTTCAGCGGAAGTGTCCTTTAACTTTAACTTTACAACTTTTACGCACCATTGGTTAACATTGGTGCATGCGTGCGCTTTCCGCACATCTCCCGAATCCCGAGGGCCATTCCCGACTTCAGCATTGCTTGTCCTGACTGCTCCCAGCGATTCCCTAGGCCCTAGGCCTAACCACTGTTCGAGTGGCCTCTCTTATACCACTTGTTTAGTATATGGTTCGAGTGGCCCCCTGCCCTCATCCATAATTGTGCAACTTTGTATGTTTAAACAGTGCTTTTGATTTAACGCTTGTGCCCCTTTATTCATAAAGAATACTGGGGATTGTTTTTAGTAATAAACACATATATTTTTATAATATATACTTGTGTGGTGTCCTTTCATTTGGTATTACAGGATTGTATGTGGTAAAACAGCTCACTTAACACGACCTCTTAAGTTAAGCCTTTAGGCTGCTTAGTCCATGCTACCCCTAGGATAGCTTGTCTAATAAGGTTGACTTACAACCAGACACCATAAGGGATTGTTTGGTCAGGTAGTAGGTGGTTCCAGAATTGGAAACATCCCCTACCAGGCCAACTTCTCACATTGGTGAGCAGCGGTACGGATTTGAGCTTGCTGTTGTTTTACCATTGCAATCTTTATATCAAATTGAAAGATCACATCAAGTACCTCTAGGTACATATAAAATCAAAAGCTTAGCATATTAAGTTCTACTGAACTTAGTAGTTGTAGATTAAAGGGATTAGCACACCCTGACTACAACTCACTAGCAAGGTACAGTAGGAAAACACTTAGTGTAGGTAAGTGCACCACTTACACCTCACTAGTAACCATGTCTGACACAGGAAAGGCCTCAGGGTCTAGTCCTGTGACAGTTGACCCTACCCAGGCAACTTTTGGATATGACAAGTTAACCCGCAGAGACTTGATTGCCTTGTGCAAAGCAAGAGGGTTAAAAAGGGGCAGAAGCCCCACCTGCCTAATCCTGGTAGAAATCCTAGAACAGGATGACTTAGAGAAGGCAAAAGCAGCTTCCCTAGACACAGGGAACCCCCCTGTAGTTGATCCCCCTGAAGAGGAGGATGATGATGACTTGGATGAGGACTCAGAGGTTGAGGACTTAGAAGTAAAGGATCAGGGTAGCCAGGTTCCAGTTGGTAGGCTTAGCCAGGCCAACTTGGACCTACTGGGGAATGGAGAGGGCCAGCACCTCCCCAGAACCCAACATGTGATTCTCCCAGGCAACAGAAGAGTGAGATCTCCCTCAGGGGACTCTCATATTTCTAGTGCCTCCAGAGAATCAGAGAGAGGCATGAGTGCTTCTCAGAAAGCTGAGCATAGGGCTAGAATGAGGGCTGTCAAACTCCAGATAGAGAGAGAGGAGGTAGCCCTGAGTCAAGCTAGACTCACCTTAGCTCAAGCTAAACTTGCCTTGGCAAGAGAGCAGAAATTAAGTGGCTTAGATGTCACTGGTGGCAGCAATTTTCCAAGAGAAAAAGACAGGGCCTATGACAATAGAAACCTGACTAAAATTGTGGCCCCCTTCTGTAGGAAGGTGGCTACCTGACTATGGTTACCCCAGATTTTTTGCCTGTGTTTAGCTGGTTTTTTGACTTAGTTGACCTGGTTCCCTGCTAATCAGGGCCCCAGGCCATCTGCTCTCTCTGTAAAATGGATTCCATGTACCCTAGGTACATACCACAATTGGAAATGGACTCCTTGTCAGCCCCTGTATAAGGCACTATAGGTGCACAGGGCATAGGGGCCACTAAGGCCTACCAGGGGCTGCAGCATATCTTTTGCCACCCCTGGCTGGTTCTTAAATTGACACAACTGGCTGATCACTCAGCTGGGGTAAGGTGGTGTACACACCCCTTGCTTAGATATAGTATACCTATGTCTAAACCTATATCTGGACACATGTAAACCTGTGAGCCACTCCTATAGAAAGGCCTCATCAATCCTGGGGGCTGAGTGCGTGGTTTTATGTGAGATGGAGCTCTAGCATGAGCTGAGCCTGTCTGCAGCCGTCGGGAACAAATCCCTAAGCTGTTTCAGGATAATGCCATACCATATACTATTAAGTGCCTTATAATCCTCGCGGTTATTTAGCAACTTTGGTTTGGCTTTATCAAAACATGTCGTGTAAGGTGTCATACGCTTTGGAATACCATCCCCTCGCCAGTTCTGGCGACGGGGATGGCATTCCACCCCTCTAGAGGGGTAAGACATGTTACTTTGCTTTAATGCAGTTGATTTCTCCAAAGACCTTAAGATCCACAAAATGGATGCCTCTGCCACAGACAAATGTCTGGACCCCTGGAGCTGACCGAAACTCAGTCAAGGGGGTCCTGGACAAAGGGTTTCCAGTCACAGGAGGGTGTCACCGCCCTCCAGACAGGAGATAGTGTATTGTAGCAGGGAGGGTTGAAAGAAACCAGACACTGCTTGGGGCGCACAAGGCTGCCCCTTGCATAATCCGGCCAAACCGGTTCTGGGGCACTCCAGCCCTCGTGCCAGGGCGGCCTGGATCAAAGGAAGGGGGTGTATCCACCCACTTCCTGGGTCCCACCCATAGGAGGGGACCTAGCAGGTAATCACGCCCACCAGATTCGAATAAGAGTGGGAGCAGTGCCAATGCACATCAGATTTCCTGGAAGAAACATTAGAAACGAAACTCTGGACCCTTGGACTCCCATTTCAACGTGGAAGCCCGAAGAATCTCCCTTGTGGTCAAGGAGGGACCACCCTGCAGCAGCAGGCACCATCCAGCCCTCGACGTCTACTTAGTTGCAGTTCCCGCCGGAACTCGAGCGACTGAGATCGACGAAATCAAGCCTGCCCAGCTTCTAACAGCCCGATCCACAGTCCCTGCAAAGCTGAGACCCGTGGAGGCGACCGGAAGCGTGGGGCACGCCATCTTGAATTGACCACGAGACGCTGACCGTGCAGCCCACGAGTGACCCTTGAAGCTGTGCACCGGGGTTTGAGAAGCCCCCACCCTGAGCTACTCCTGAGCCGAAGTTCAGCCCTCCACACTCGACGAGTGCTGCGTGGGGCCCTTTGGCACGAGTTGGCTCAACGCGTTGGCCCGGTCACTTGCCAGCTGGCTTGTGGTCCCTGTGCCGACGAACTACCTAAGAAGACTTGTTATTCTGGTTGCTCCAGATCCACACCAGCTCCCCTGAAAAGGAGCCCCGACTCTGACCTTCCTGGTCCGAGTGAGAAGCAATCTTCCGATCCCGCGTGGATTGCTCTTACCAAGGCTTGTTTGCTCCAAACCGGAAGCCGACTGCACCGACGGTGAGAGCCTGCGTGGGACAGATCGTGACCTGCTCCTGGACGTCGCAGATGCCCCAGAGCCCACGTGACAGCGGAGAGAAGCTCCTCGATGACCACCTGATTGCGCCCGACATTGCCTGGTTCCGTCCTGGTTCCACCCTGGTCACTGCTGAGTGACCCAGACTCTGTCCCCTCTGCTTTCAGGTACTCTACAACTTGAGTCCACCCTTGGACTCCACCGGACACTTCATCTTTAACCCGCCTGCAGCCCTTTCAGCTTCAAGCACCAAGAGCCTGCGAGTCAAAACCCGACGCCACTTCGACCCTGTGCACCCACTTCCTGTGGGTGAGGTAACTTTGCTCCGCCGGTGTTCCCACACTGGTGCACACCTCTAGGGTCTGTGTGTTAAGTTTTGTTCCTCTAGGTTCAGCGGAAGTGTCCTTTAACTTTAACTTTACAACTTTTACGCACCTTTGGTTAACATTGGTGCGTGCGTGCGCTTTCCGCACATCTCCCGAATCCCGAGGGCCATTCCCGACTTCAGCATTGCTTGTCCTGACTGCTCCCAGCGATTCCCTAGGCCCTAGGCCTAACCACTGTTCGAGTGGCCTCTCTTATACCACTTGTTTAGTATATGGTTCGAGTGGCCCCCTGCCCTCATCCATAATTGTGCAACTTTGTATGTTTAAACAGTGCTTTTGATTTAACGCTTGTGCCCCTTTATTCATAAAGAATACTGGGGATTGTTTTTAGTAATAAACACATATATTTTTATAATATATACTTGTGTGGTGTCCTTTCATTTGGTATTACAGGATTGTATGTGGTAAAACAGCTCGCTTAACACGACCTCTTAAGTTAAGCCTTTAGGCTGCTTAGTCCATGCTACCCCTAGGATAGCTTGTCTAATAAGGTTGACTTACAACCAGACACCATAAGGGATTGTTTGGTCAGGTAGTAGGTGGTTCCAGAATTGGAAACATCCCCTACCAGGCCAACTTCTCACATTGGTGAGCAGCGGTGCGGATTTGAGCTTGCTGTTGTTTTACCATTGCAATCTTTATATCAAATTGAAAGATCACATCAAGTACCTCTAGGTACATATAAAATCAAAAGCTTAGCATATTAAGTTCTACTGAACTTAGTAGTTGTAGGTTGAAGGGAGTAGCACACCCCTGACTACAACTCACTAGCAAGGTCCAGTAGGAAAACACTTAGTGTAGGTAAGTGCACCACTTACACCTCACTAGTAACCATGTCTGACACAGGAAAGGCCTCAGGGTCTAGTCCTGTGACAGTTGACCCTACCCAGGCAACTTTTGGATATGACAAGTTAACCCGCAGAGACTTGATTGCCTTGTGCAAAGCAAGAGGGTTAAAAAGGGGCAGAAGCCCCACCTGCCTAATCCTGGTAGAAATCCTAGAACAGGATGACTTAGAGAAGGCAAAAGCAGCTTCCCTAGACACAGGAACTGGAGGGAACCCCCCTGCAGTTGATCCCCCTGAAGAGGAGGATGATGATGAAGAT
Source organism: Lissotriton helveticus (assembly GCF_964261635.1). Lineage (NCBI taxonomy): Eukaryota > Metazoa > Chordata > Amphibia > Caudata > Salamandridae > Lissotriton > Lissotriton helveticus. The sequence goes on along the minus strand of NC_136067.1, from coordinate 2,124,551,057 downwards.
GAGGACTCAGAGGTTGAGGACTTGGAAGTACAGGATCAGGGTAGCCAGGTTCCAGTTGGCAGGCTTAGCCAGGCCAACTTGGACCTACTGGGGAATGGAGAGGGCCAGCCCCTCCCCAGAACCCAACATGTGATTCTCCCAGGCAACAGAAGAGTGAGATCTCCCTCAGGGGACTCTCATATTTCTAGTGCCTCCAGAGAATCAGAGAGAGGCATGAGTGCTTCTCAGAAAGCTGAGCATAGGGCTAGAATGAGGGCTGTCAAACTCCAGATAGAGAGAGAGGAGGTAGCCCTGAGTCAAGCTAGACTCACCTTAGCTCAAGCTAAACTTGCCTTGGCAAGAGAGCAGAAATTGTGTGGCTTAGATGCCACTGGTGGCAGCAATATTCCTAAAGAGAAACCCAGGTCCTATGATAGTAGAAACCTGACAAAGATTGTGCCCCCCTACAAGGAAGGGGATGACATCCACAAGTGGATGACTGCTCTTGAGAGAGCCTGCATGGTACAGCAGGTTCCTGAGGAACAGTGGGCAGCAATCTTATGGTACTCCTTTTCAGAGAAAGGGAGAGATAAGCTCCTCACTGTTAGACATGAGGATGCAAACAATTACAAAGTCCTGAAGAGTGTTCTGATAGATGGGTTTGGCTTAACCACTGAACAGTACAGGTTGAAGTTCAGAGATACCCAGAAGACACAGACTCAGGACTGGACTGATTTTGTAGATTGTGCTACTAAGGCTCTGGAGGGTTGGCTACATGGCAGCAAAGTACATGACGTTACAGGATTGTATAATTTGATTATGAGGGAGCAGATCCTAAGTAATTGTCAGAACCAGCTCTTACACCAGCACCTGGTAGACTCTGATCTGACCTCTCCCCAAGAATTGGGAAAGAAGGCAGACAAGTGGGTCAGAACCAGGATTAGGCCTAAGAATCAGGACAGTAACCAGAAGAAGGAGTCTACCAAGCCTCAAGATAAGGGTGGGGATAAAAATAAAGAAAAGACTTCCCCAGGGCCCCAAAACTCCAAGGATGGGGGTGGGTCCCAAGACACTTCTTCAACTGAGAAAAAGCCTTATTGTTATGCCTGTAAACAGGTGGGGCATTACAAAACAGACAACTGTTGTCCCAAGAATAACAATAAAGAAAATATACCTCCAAAGCCAGCTTCCACACCTCCTGTTACTGTCAGCAGTAATCCCCCAGGAAGTGGAAGCACACCCAGGAATCTGGGTGGGTTTACTGTGGGAGCTCAGGTGGACCCTGGCCTATCCAGGTCCCCATCACCCAATGATCTTGTTTATGAGACTGGCATGGGGTTTGCCAACTTCTCTGCTTGCCCAAATACTTTGAGCAAGTATAGACAAGAACCCATCATCAATGGTTTGAAAGTTGAGGCTTTTAGAGACACAGGGGCTAGCATCACCATGGTGGCTGATGGCATAGTCCCCTCTAAGCAACTTTTACCTGGTGCCACATACCAGGTTACAAACATTGATGGAATCCAAACCAATCATCCCATGGCAGTAGTAAGTCTCAGCTGGGGAGGTGTCATTGGCCCAAAGAGAGTGGCAGTGTCACCAAACTTGCCTGTAGACTGCCTACTTGGTAATGATTTGGAGATCTCAGCCTGGGCTGAGGTTGAACAGGAAACCCATTCTAGAATGGTGAATTCCAATGGAAAGGTTAGTGGGGCTGTAATGGCTACAGCCCCAATTCAAGATGTCCTTCCTGAAAAGGTTGGTAGGGCTGAGAAACTCTCTGCCCCATCTTTAGCAAAAGCTCTTCCTGAACAGAATAGCAAAGCTGTTATGATAACAGCAGAAACCCAAACTGAGTCTCCTCCTGAAAAGGTTGGTGGGGCTGTGATGGCCACAGCCCAAACTCAAACTGACACGTGTGTTGTGAAACCTGAAATGATGGATAACTCCACGCAAACTGAGAGCATGGAGGAGGAAGAGAAATCTCCCCCTCACCAGACTTTAGGACAGGATCAGCCTCCTCAGGGAACTGATCTTACCCCTGATGAAGGAACTGCCCCAGAGGTGGTTGGGCCTAGCCTGACAGAACCTCTGATGTCAGTGGAACCTTCTCAGGTGGGACCCAGTCTGGAGCAGGTAACCTGCCCCTCTCTACCTTGCCTTAGCCAGCCCAGGGCTGCAGAGGACAAGAAGGACAGTGAGACCCAGAGGGCCCCCTGTCAAGTAAAGCACCCCCATCAAAAGATTAGGTGCACCAAAACTAGTAGCCCTAGTGAGGTGAAAACTTTAAAAACTCCTGAGGGAGCCCCCTTAAAAACAGTTAGGGACCTCCCACAGATGGATTCTGTTGGGCACAGCCAAACCTGGGACCCAAGGGGCCCAAACCTGAACTGTCCCTCCAGCAAGCCAAACAGAGGGACCCAGCCTCCAGCTTTAGGTAGCCAGAGGTTGACCCTGAGAGCACAGTGCAACTCAGTTAAAGAGAGAAAGGCACACATGGTGGAAGATAATTGGAGGAAGCTAAGCCCTAAATTAGTAGAGCCTCGCTTCAATACTCCATATCCAAACCAGCCTTTAACTTTGCATAAACACACCCAAGGTAGTGATTCCCTATGGTGGAGACCCTCTAATACCCAAAGGGTGAGGGACTGCTTAGTGGACCATGAGACAGGGGGTACCCATGCTAGTGCAGGTACTTCCTTATATGGCCACTCAGGCAATATAGGCTTACCTGGCCAAGGATAGCCTTATCTCCTTTCGTTTGGGGGGGGGGGTTGTGTAGGAAGGTGGCTACCTGACTATGGTTACCCCAGATTTTTTGCCTGTGTTTAGCTGGTTTTTTGACTTAGTTGACCTGGTTCCCTGCTAATCAGGGCCCCAGGCCATCTGCTCTCTCTGTAAAATGGATTCCATGTACCCTAGGTACATACCACAATTGGAAATGGACTCCTTGTCAGCCCCTGTATAAGGCACTATAGGTGCACAGGGCATAGGGGCCACTAAGGCCTACCAGGGGCTGCAGCATATCTTTTGCCACCCCTGGCTGGTTCTTAAATTGACACAACTGGCTGATCACTCAGCTGGGGTAAGGTGGTGTACACACCCCTTGCTTAGATATAGTATACCTATGTCTAAACCTATATCTGGACACATGTAAACCTGTGAGCCACTCCTATAGAAAGGCCTCATCAATCCTGGGGGCTGAGTGCGTGGTTTTATGTGAGATGGAGCTCTAGCATGAGCTGAGCCTGTCTGCAGCCGTCGGGAACAAATCCCTAAGCTGTTTCAGGATAATGCCATACCATATACTATTAAGTGCCTTATAATCCTCGCGGTTATTTAGCAACTTTGGTTTGGCTTTATCAAAACATGTCGTGTAAGGTGTCATACGCTTTGGAATACCATCCCCTCGCCAGTTCTGGCGACGGGGATGGCATTCCACCCCTCTAGAGGGGTAAGACATGTTACTTTGCTTTAATGCGGTTGATTTCTCCAAAGACCTTAAGATCCACAAAATGGATGCCTCTGCCACAGACAAATGTCTGGACCCCTGGAGCTGACCGAAACTCAGTCAAGGGGGTCCTGGACAAAGGGTTTCCTGTCACAGGAGGGTGTCACCGCCCTCCAGACAGGAGATAGTGTATTGTAGCAGGGAGGGTTGAAAGAAACCAGACACTGCTTGGGGCGCACAAGGCTGCCCCTTGCATAATCCGGCCAAACCGGTTCTGGGGCACTCCAGCCCTCGTGCCAGGGCGGCCTGGATCAAAGGAAGGGGGTGTATCCACCCACTTCCTGGGTCCCACCCATAGGAGGGGACCTAGCAGGTAATCACGCCCACCAGATTCGAATAAGAGTGGGAGCAGTGCCAATGCACATCAGATTTCCTGGAAGAAACATTAGAAACGAAACTCTGGACCCTTGGACTCCCATTTCAACGTGGAAGCCCGAAGAATCTCCCTTGTGGTCAAGGAGTGACCACCCTGCAGCAGCAGGCACCATCCAGCCCTCGACGTCTACTTAGTTGCAGTTCCCGCCAGAACTCGAGCGACTGAGATCGACGAGATCAAGCCTGCCCAGCTTCTAACAGCCCGATCCACAGTCCCTGCAAAGCTGAGACCCGTGGAGGCGACCGGAAGCGTGGGGCACGCCATCTTGAATTGACCACGAGACGCTGACCGTGCATCCCACGAGTGACCCTCGAAGCTGTGCACCGGGGTTTGAGAAGCCCCCACCCTGAGCTACTCCTGAGCCGAAGTTCAGCCCTCCACACTCGACGAGTGCTGCGTGGGGCCCTTTGGCACGAGTTGGCTCAACGCGTTGGCCCGGTCACTTGCCAGCTGGCTTGTGGTCCCTGTGCCGACGAACTACCTAAGAAGACTTGTGATTCTGGTTGCTCCAGATCCACACCAGCTCCCCTGAAAAGGAGCCCCGACTCTGACCTTCCTGGTCCGAGTGAGAAGCAATCTTCCGATCCCGCGTGGATTGCTCTTACCAAGGCTTGTTTGCTCCAAACCGGAAGCCGACTGCACCGACGGTGAGAGCCTGCGTGGGACAGATCGTGACCTGCTCCTGGACGTCGCAGATGCCCCAGAGCCCACGTGACAGCGGAGAGAAGCTCCTCGACGACCACCTGATTGCGCCCGACATTGCCTGGTTCCGTCCTGGTTCCACCCTGGTCACTGCTGAGTGACCCAGACTCTGTCCCCTCTGCTTTCAGGTACTCTACAACTTGAGTCCACCCTTGGACTCCACCGGACACTTCATCTTTAACCCGCCTGCAGCCCTTTCAGCTTCAAGCACCAAGAGCCTGCGAGTCAAAACCCGACGCCACTTCGACCCTGTGCACTCACTTCCTGTGGGTGAGGTAACTTTGCTCCGCCGGTGTTCCCACACTGGTGCACACCTCTAGGGTCTGTGTGTTAAGTTTTGTTCCTCTAGGTTCAGCGGAAGTGTCCTTTAACTTTAACTTTACAACTTTTACGCACCATTGGTTAACATTGGTGCGTGCGTGCGCTTTCCGCACATCTCCCGAATCCCGAGGGCCATTCCCGACTTCAGCATTGCTTGTCCTGACTGCTCCCAGCGATTCCCTAGGCCCTAGGCCTAACCACTGTTCGAGTGGCCTCTCTTATACCACTTGTTTAGTATATGGTTCGAGTGGCCCCCTGCCCTCATCCATAATTGTGCAACTTTGTATGTTTAAACAGTGCTTTTGATTTAACGCTTGTGCCCCTTTATTCATAAAGAATACTGGGGATTGTTTTTAGTAATAAACACATATATTTTTATAATATATACTTGTGTGGTGTCCTTTCATTTGGTATTACAGGATTGTATGTGGTAAAACAGCTCGCTTAACACGACCTCTTAAGTTAAGCCTTTAGGCTGCTTAGTCCATGCTACCCCTAGGATAGCTTGTCTAATAAGGTTGACTTACAACCAGACACCATAAGGGATTGTTTGGTCAGGTAGTAGGTGGTTCCAGAATTGGAAACATCCCCTACCAGGCCAACTTCTCACACCTTCAAAGAAGGGGATGACATCCACAAATGGATGACTGCTCTTGAGAGAGCCTGCATGGTACAGCAGGTTCCTGAGGAACAGTGGGCTGCAATTTTGTGGTACTCCTTTTCTGAGAAAGGGAGGGACAGGCTCCTCACAGTTAGACCTGAGGATGCCAAAAACTACTCTGTTTTGAAGAGTGCTCTCATTGAAGGGTATGGCCTAACCACTGAGCAATACAGGTTGTTGTTCAGAGACACCCAGAAAGCACAGACTCAAGACTGGACTGATTTCGTTGAGTGTGCCACTAAGGCTTTGGAGGGTTGGTTGCAGGGAAGTAAAGTTTCAGACTATACAGGATTGTACAATCTTATGATGAGAGAACAGATCCTTAATAACTGTACAAACCAGCTGTTGCATCAATACCTTATTGACTCTGATCTGACCTCTCCCCAAGAATTGGGAAAGAAGGCAGACAAATGGGTCAGAACAAGGATTAAGCAGAAACCCCAGAACCAAGGTGGTGACCAGAAGAAAACAGACCAGAAGGGTGGTAATCAGAATCAGAAAGATAAAGAAAAAGACCAGAAGTCTTCAGGCCCCCAAACTAATAGTAAGGAGGGTGGTTCCCAAAATGGTAACAAGAAGAAGAAGAACAAAGGTCCAAAGACACCTTGGTGTAATACCTGCAAATCAGTTTCACACTGGGGCAGTGAGTGCACCAAGGCAAATCCAGTTCCCACCACTACAGCTCCTAAAGCAACTGCAACCCCAAGTACAGTAAGCAGTGGTGGAACACAGTCCAAGGGTGTAGCTGGGTTGACCCTGGGTATTGAAGTAGGATCTGGCCTAGTCAGAGTCCCTACACAGGCAGTTCTCCTGTATGATGTGGACATTGAGTTGCCCACTGCAGTAAGCCCCACTAACCTGGGCAAATACAGGCAGACTCCCTTAATAAATGAGAAACTGGCTCAAGCTTACAGGGACACATGTGCTAGTGTCACCATGGTGACCCCTGGCTTTGTGGACCCTGGACAGATTGTACTAGGAGAGAGCTACCTAGTAACCAATGCAAGCAACTCCACTACCTCCCATAGTGTGGCAGTTGTGAACTTCTCCTGGGGAGGGGTTGATGGCCTAAAGAGAGTTGTGGTGAGTGCAGACCTACCAGTAGACTGTCTGTTAGGCAATGACCTTGAAAGCTCAGCATGGTCAGAAGTGGAGTACAGGACTCATGCAGAAATGCTAGGGATTTCAGAGCATGTCCTTGCCATGACAAGGGCTCAGGCTAAGAAGTGCCTTCCTGAACCAGTGGTGGATCTTGAGACAATAGACCAGCCACAACCCAAGAGAAGGAGCAAGAGAGGAAAGGCCTCGCCTTCCACCTTGCCCCAGGTTGAGGATCAGGTTTCAGAGGAAACTGATTCTGCAGTCCAAGAGGAGACTGTCTCTGAGGAGCTTGAACCTGACCAGGTTGAGTTTCTGGGGACAGGGGGACCCTCAAGGGCAGACCTGAGGCAGGCTCAATTAGATTGCCCTTCCCTTGAACCCCTCAGACAGCAGGCTGCTGCTGAGGCTGCTGGGGATGCCCAAGGTACCCATACTGTGTATTGGGATGAGGGACTCCTTTACTCAGAGGCTAGAGCCCCCAAGCCTGGCATGACCAGGAGGTTGGTGATACCTCTGCAGTTTAGGGGATTCCTCCTTACCTTGGCCCATGATATTCCCCTTGCAGGACACTTAGGCCAGAACAAGACGTGGGACAGGCTTGTTCCAAACTTTCACTGGCCCCACATGTCAGAGGATGTCAAGGAGTTTTGTCGCTCCTGTGTCACTTGCCAAGCCAGTGGTAAGTCAGGTGGCACAACAAAGGCCCCCCTAATACCACTACCTGTGGTGGGGGTCCCCTTTGAGAGAGTTGGAATTGATATTGTGGGTCCAATGGACCCCCAAACAGCATCTGGGAACAGATTCATACTGGTGGTAGTGGATCATGCCACCAGGTATCCAGAGGCTATTCCCCTAAGGACCACCACAGCACCTGTGGTGGCAAAGGCCCTCATTGCAGTTTTCTCAAGAGTGGGCTTTCCTAAGGAGGTACTATCAGATAGAGGGACGAACTTTATGTCCAGCTATCTGAAAGCAATGTGGAAGGAATGTGGAGTAAACTATAAGTTTACCACCCCATATCATCCACAGTGCAATGGGCTTGTGGAGAGATTTACCAAGACCCTTAAAGGCATGATAAAAGGATTACCAGAGAAGCTCAGGCGGAAATGGGACATTCTTTTACCCTGCCTGCTCTTTGCTTACAGAGAGGTCCCACAAAAGGGGGTTGGCTACAGCCCTTTTGAACTTTTGTTTGGCCACCCTGTGAGGGGTCCATTGTGTTTGGTGAAGGAAGGATGGGAGTTACCTCTCAAAAAGCCCAAACTAGACATAGTGGACTATGTACTTGGTCTCCGCTCCAGGATGGCTGAGTACATGGAAAGAGCATCCAAAAACCTGGAGGCCAGCCAAGAATTGCAGAAAGCTTGGCATGACCAAAAGGCTGTGCTGGTAGAGTTCCAACCAGGGCAGAAGGTGTGGGTACTGGAGCCAGTGGCTCCAGCAGCACTCCAAGACAAATGGAGTGGACCCTATCCTATTATTGAGAAGAAGGGGGAAGTCACCTACTTGGTAGACTTTGGAACACCCAGGAGCCCTCACAGGGTAATCCATGTGAATCGCTTGAAAGCATTTGTGGACAGGGAGGACATGAGCTTGCTCATGGCCACAGATGGGGAACAGGAGGAAGAGAGTGACCCTCTCCCAGACCTGCTTTCTCAGAACCCTGATGATGGTTCAGTTGATGGAGTAGCCTTGGCAGGCAGCCTCACTGACCAGCAACAGATGGACTGCAGACAAGTTTTGCAGGCCCACAGGCATTTGTTTTCACTCACACCCAGCCAGACTGACTGGTGTACCCATGTTGTGGACACTGGTGACAGTCTGCCTGTCAAGAATAAGATCTACAGGCAACCTGACCATGTCAGAGACTGCATCAAGGCTGAGGTGCAAAAGATGTTAGAGCTTGGAGTGATTGAGCCATCAGAGAGCCCATGGGCCAGCCCAGTAGTCCTGGTGCCAAAACCTCATACCCAAGATGGTAAGAGAGAAATGAGGTTTTGCGTGGATTACAGGGGTCTCAATGCTGTCACTAGGACAGATGCTCACCCCATTCCAAGAGCAGATGAGCTCATTGACAGATTGGCTTCTGCCAAGTTTCTGAGCACATTCGATCTGACAGCTGGCTACTGGCAAATCAGACTAGCTGAGGAGTCAAAGGCCAAGACAGCATTCTCTACCCCTAGTGGACATTATCAGTTTGTGGTAATGCCCTTTGGTTTGAAGAATGCACCTGCCACTTTCCAAAGGTTGGTGAACCAAGTCCTTACTGGGTTGGATGACTTTTGTGCAGCTTATCTGGATGATATTGCTGTCTTTAGCTCCACCTGGGAGGATCACCTGATCCACCTGAAGAGAGTTTTGGAGGCCCTGCAAAAGGCAGGCCTAACTATCAAGGCCACTAAGTGCCAGATAGGGCAGAGTAAGGTTGTATACCTGGGCCACCTAGTTGGTGGAGGCCAGGTTCAGCCACTGGAGAGCAAAATCCAGGCCATACAGGACTGGGCTCCTCCAGTTACCCAGACACAAGTCAGAGCCTTCTTGGGCCTGACTGGGTATTACAGGAAGTTTGTGAAGAACTATGGGTCTATAGTGACACCATTAAATGACTTGACATCCAAGAAGATGCCAAAAAAGGTTCAGTGGACAGTTAGCTGTCAGAAGGCATTTGAAGACCTGAAGAAGGCCATGTGCTCTGCACCTATCCTAAAGAGTCCTGACTACTCCAAACAGTTCATTGTTCAGACAGATGCTTCTGAGTTGGGGGTGGGAGCTGTACTCTCACAACTTAATCAAGATGGTCAAGACCAGCCAATTGCTTTCATTAGCAGGAGGCTGACCCCAAGAGAAAAACGTTGGTCAGCCATTGAGAGGGAGGCCTTTGCTGTGGTTTGGGCATTAAAGAAGTTGAGGTCCTACTTGTTTGGAACTCACTTCCTGGTGCAAACAGACCATAAGCCCCTCTTGTGGCTTAATCAGATGAAGGGTGAAAATCCCAAACTGCTCAGGTGGTCCATTTCCCTACAGGGGATGGACTTTACAGTGGAGCACCGCCCAGGGACTGACCATGGTAATGCAGATGGTCTCTCCAGGTACTTCCACTTAGAACATGAAGACTTATCTGGTCAAGGTTAGTTTAATGTCCCTGCGTTTGGGGGGGGGGTTGTGTAGGAGAGTAGGGTCTGCTATCCTATGGTCACCCCAAATTTTTGCTTTTTGCTTCACTGGTTTTCGACTACTGAGGCTGTGGGCCTGCTGATCAGACCCCCAGCCTGCTGTTCTCTCACTAAATTAATGACACATGTGCTATAGGCACATACCAATTGGAAATGGACTCCTTGTCAGCCCCTGTAGAAATGCACTATAGGTGCACAGGGCATAGGAGCCACTAAGGCCTACCAGGGGCTGCAGCATATCTTTTGCCAACCCTGGCTGGTTCTTAAATTGACACAACTGGCTGATCACTCAGCTGGGGTAAGGTGGTGTACACACCCCTTGCTTAGATATAGTACACCTATGTCTAACCCTATATCTGGACACATGTAAACCTGTGAGCCACTCCTATAGAAAGGCCTCATCAATCCTGGAGGCTGAGTGCGTGGTTTTATGTGAGATGGAGCTCTAGCATGAGCTGAGCCTGTCTGCAGCCGTCGGGAACAAATCCCTAAGCTGTTTCAGGATAATGCCATACCATATACTATTAAGTGCCTTATAATCCTCGCGGTTATTTAGCAACTTTGGTTTGGCTTTATCAAAACATGTCGTGTAAGGTGTCATACGCTTTGGAATACCATCCCCTCGCCAGTTCTGGCGACGGGGATGGCATTCCACCCCTCTAGAGGGGTAAGACATGTTACTTTACTTTAATGCGGTTGATTTCTCCAAAGACCTTAAGATCCACAAAATGGATGCCTCTGCCACAGACAAATGTCTGGACCCCTGGAGCTGACCGAAACTCAGTCAAGGGGGTCCTGGACAAAGGGTTTCCTGTCACAGGAGGGTGTCACCGCCCTCCAGACAGGAGATAGTGTATTGTAGCAGGGAGGTTTGAAAGAAACCAGACACTGCTTGGGGCGCACAAGGCTGCCCCTTGCATAATCCGGCCAAACCGGTTCTGGGCCACTCCAGCCCTCGTGCCAGGGCGGCCTGGATCAAAGGAAGGGGGTGTATCCACCCACTTCCTGGGTCCCACCCATAGGAGGGGACCTAGCAGGTAATCACGCCCACCAGATTCGAATAAGAGTGGGAGCAGTGCCAAGGCACATCAGATTTCCTGGAAGAAACATTTGAAACGATATTCTGGACCCTTCGCCCTCCATTTCAACGTGGAAGCCCGAAGAATCTCCCTTGTGGTCAAGGAGTGACCACCCTGCAGCAGCAGGCACCATCCAGCCCTCGACGTCTACTTAGTTGCAGTTCCCGCCGGAACTCGAGCGACTGAGATCGACGAGATCAAGCCTGCCCAGCCTCTAACAGCCCGATCCACAGTCCCTGCAAAGCTGAGACCCGTGGAGGCGACCGGAAGCGTGGGGCACGCCATCTTGAATTGACCACGAGACGCTGACCGTGCAGCCCACGAGTGACCCTCGAAGCTGTGCACCGGGGTTTGAGAAGCCCCTACCCTGAGCTACTCCTGAGCCGAAGTTCAGACCTCCACACTCGACGAGTGCTGCGTGGGGCCCTTTGGCACGATTTGGCTCAACGCGTTGGCCCGGTCACTTGCCAGCTGGCTTGTGGTCCCTGTGCCGACGAACTACCTAAGAAGACTCGTGAATCTGGTTGCTCCAGATCCACACCAGCACCCCTGAAAAGGAGCCCCGACTCTGACCTTCCTGGTCCGAGTGAGAAGCAATCTTCCGATCCCGCGTGGATTGCTCTTGCCAAGGCTTGTTTGCTCCAAACTTGAAGCCGACTGCACCGACGGTGAGAGCCTGCGTGGGACAGAGCGTGACCTGCTCCTGGACGTCGCAGATGCCCCAGAGCCCACGTGACAGCGGAGAGAAGCTCCTCGACGACCACCTGATTGCGCCCGACATTGCCTGGTTCCGTCCTGGTTCCACCCTGGTCACTGCTGAGTGACCCAGACTCTGTCCCCTCTGCTTTCAGGTACTCTACAACTTGAGTCCACCCTTGGACTCCACCGGACACTTCATCTTTAACCCGCCTGCAGCCCTTTCAGCTTCAAGCACCAAGAGCCTGCGTGTCAAAACCCGACGCCACTTCGACCCTGTGCACCCACTTCCTGTGGGTGAGGTAACTTTGCTCCGCCGGTGTTCCCACACTGGTGCACACCTCTAGGGTCTGTGTGTTAAGTTTTGTTCCTCTAGGTTCAGCGGAAGTGTCCTTTAACTTTAACTTTACAACTTTTACGCACCATTGGTTAACATTGGTGCATGCGTGCGCTTTCCGCACATCTCCCGAATCCCGAGGGCCATTCCCGACTTCAGCATTGCTTGTCCTGACTGCTCCCAGCGATTCCCTAGGCCCTAGGCCTAACCACTGTTCGAGTGGCCTCTCTTATACCACTTGTTTAGTATATGGTTCGAGTGGCCCCCTGCCCTCATCCATAATTGTGCAACTTTGTATGTTTAAACAGTGCTTTTGATTTAACGCTTGTGCCCCTTTATTCATAAAGAATACTGGGGATTGTTTTTAGTAATAAACACATATATTTTTATAATATATACTTGTGTGGTGTCCTTTCATTTGGTATTACAGGATTGTATGTGGTAAAACAGCTCGCTTAACACGACCTCTTAAGTTAAGCCTTTAGGCTGCTTAGTCCATGCTACCCCTAGGATAGCTTGTCTAATAAGGTTGACTTACAACCAGACACCATAAGGGATTGTTTGGTCAGGTAGTAGGTGGTTCCAGAATTGGAAACATCCCCTACCAGGCCAACTTCTCACACCTTCAAAGAAGGGGATGACATCCACAAATGGATGACTGCTCTTGAGAGAGCCTGCATGGTACAGCAGGTTCCTGAGGAACAGTGGGCTGCAATTTTGTGGTACTCCTTTTCTGAGAAAGGGAGGGACAGGCTCCTCACAGTTAGACCTGAGGATGCCAAAAACTACTCTGTTTTGAAGAGTGCTCTCATTGAAGGGTATGGCCTAACCACTGAGCAATACAGGTTGTTGTTCAGAGACACCCAGAAAGCACAGACTCAAGACTGGACTGATTTCGTTGAGTGTGCCACTAAGGCTTTGGAGGGTTGGTTGCAGGGAAGTAAAGTTTCAGACTATACAGGATTGTACAATCTTATGATGAGAGAACAGATCCTTAATAACTGTACAAACCAGCTGTTGCATCAATACCTTATTGACTCTGATCTGACCTCTCCCCAAGAATTGGGAAAGAAGGCAGACAAATGGGTCAGAACAAGGATTAAGCAGAAACCCCAGAACCAAGGTGGTGACCAGAAGAAAACAGACCAGAAGGGTGGTAATCAGAATCAGAAAGATAAAGAAAAAGACCAGAAGTCTTCAGGCCCCCAAACTAATAGTAAGGAGGGTGGTTCCCAAAATGGTAACAAGAAGAAGAAGAACAAAGGTCCAAAGACACCTTGGTGTAATACCTGCAAATCAGTTTCACACTGGGGCAGTGAGTGCACCAAGGCAAATCCAGTTCCCACCACTACAGCTCCTAAAGCAACTGCAACCCCAAGTACAGTAAGCAGTGGTGGAACACAGTCCAAGGGTGTAGCTGGGTTGACCCTGGGTATTGAAGTAGGATCTGGCCTAGTCAGAGTCCCTACACAGGCAGTTCTCCTGTATGATGTGGACATTGAGTTGCCCACTGCAGTAAGCCCCACTAACCTGGGCAAATACAGGCAGACTCCCTTAATAAATGAGAAACTGGCTCAAGCTTACAGGGACACATGTGCTAGTGTCACCATGGTGACCCCTGGCTTTGTGGACCCTGGACAGATTGTACTAGGAGAGAGCTACCTAGTAACCAATGCAAGCAACTCCACTACCTCCCATAGTGTGGCAGTTGTGAACTTCTCCTGGGGAGGGGTTGATGGCCTAAAGAGAGTTGTGGTGAGTGCAGACCTATCAGTAGACTGTCTGTTAGGCAATGACCTTGAAAGCTCAGCATGGTCAGAAGTGGAGTACAGGACTCATGCAGAAATGCTAGGGATTTCAGAGCATGTCCTTGCCATGACAAGGGCTCAGGCTAAGAAGTGCCTTCCTGAACCAGTGGTGGATCTTGAGACAATAGACCAGCCACAACCCAAGAGAAGGAGCAAGAGAGGAAAGGCCTCGCCTTCCACCTTGCCCCAGGTTGAGGATCAGGTTTCAGAGGAAACTGATTCTGCAGTCCAAGAGGAGACTGTCTCTGAGGAGCTTGAACCTGACCAGGTTGAGTTTCTGGGGACAGGGGGACCCTCAAGGGCAGACCTGAGGCAGGCTCAATTAGATTGCCCTTCCCTTGAACCCCTCAGACAGCAGGCTGCTGCTGAGGCTGCTGGGGATGCCCAAGGTACCCATACTGTGTATTGGGATGAGGGACTCCTTTACTCAGAGGCTAGAGCCCCCAAGCCTGGCATGACCAGGAGGTTGGTGATACCTCTGCAGTTTAGGGGATTCCTCCTTACCTTGGCCCATGATATTCCCCTTGCAGGACACTTAGGCCAGAACAAGACGTGGGACAGGCTTGTTCCACACTTTCACTGGCCCCACATGTCAGAGGATGTCAAGGAGTTTTGTCGCTCCTGTGTCACTTGCCAAGCCAGTGGTAAGTCAGGTGGCACAACAAAGGCCCCCCTAATACCACTACCTGCGGTGGGGGTCCCCTTTGAGAGAGTTGGAATTGATATTGTGGGTCCAATGGACCCCCAAACAGCATCTGGGAACAGATTCATACTGGTGGTAGTGGATCATGCCACCAGGTATCCAGAGGCTATTCCCCTAAGGACCACCACAGCACCTGTGGTGGCAAAGGCCCTCATTGCAGTTTTCTCAAGAGTGGGCTTTCCTAAGGAGGTACTATCAGATAGAGGGACGAACTTTATGTCCAGCTATCTGAAAGCAATGTGGAAGGAATGTGGAGTAAACTATAAGTTTACCACCCCATATCATCCACAGTGCAATGGGCTTGTGGAGAGATTTACCAAGACCCTTAAAGGCATGATAAAAGGATTACCAGAGAAGCTCAGGCGGAAATGGGACATTCTTTTACCCTGCCTGCTCTTTGCTTACAGAGAGGTCCCACAAAAGGGGGTTGGCTACAGCCCTTTTGAACTTTTGTTTGGCCACCCTGTGAGGGGTCCATTGTGTTTGGTGAAGGAAGGATGGGAGTTACCTCTCAAAAAGCCCAAACTAGACATAGTGGACTATGTACTTGGTCTCCGCTCCAGGATGGCTGAGTACATGGAAAGAGCATCCAAAAACCTGGAGGCCAGCCAAGAATTGCAGAAAGCTTGGCATGACCAAAAGGCTGTGCTGGTAGAGTTCCAACCAGGGCAGAAGGTGTGGGTACTGGAGCCAGTGGCTCCAGCAGCACTCCAAGACAAATGGAGTGGACCCTATCCTATTATTGAGAAGAAGGGGGAAGTCACCTACTTGGTAGACTTTGGAACACCCAGGAGCCCTCACAGGGTAATCCATGTGAATCGCTTGAAAGCATTTGTGGACAGGGAGGACATGAGCTTGCTCATGGCCACAGATGGGGAACAGGAGGAAGAGAGTGACCCTCTCCCAGACCTGCTTTCTCAGAACCCTGATGATGGTTCAGTTGATGGAGTAGCCTTGGCAGGCAGCCTCACTGACCAGCAACAGATGGACTGCAGACAAGTTTTGCAGGCCCACAGGCATTTGTTTTCACTCACACCCAGCCAGACTGACTGGTGTACCCATGTTGTGGACACTGGTGACAGTCTGCCTGTCAAGAATAAGATCTACAGGCAACCTGACCATGTCAGAGACTGCATCAAGGCTGAGGTGCAAAAGATGTTAGAGCTTGGAGTGATTGAGCCATCAGAGAGCCCATGGGCCAGCCCAGTAGTCCTGGTGCCAAAACCTCATACCCAAGATGGTAAGAGAGAAATGAGGTTTTGCGTGGATTACAGGGGTCTCAATGCTGTCACTAGGACAGATGCTCACCCCATTCCAAGAGCAGATGAGCTCATTGACAGATTGGCTTCTGCCAAGTTTCTGAGCACATTCGATCTGACAGCTGGCTACTGGCAAATCAGACTAGCTGAGGAGTCAAAGGCCAAGACAGCATTCTCTACCCCTAGTGGACATTATCAGTTTGTGGTAATGCCCTTTGGTTTGAAGAATGCACCTGCCACTTTCCAAAGGTTGGTGAACCAAGTCCTTACTGGGTTGGATGACTTTTGTGCAGCTTATCTGGATGATATTGCTGTCTTTAGCTCCACCTGGGAGGATCACCTGATCCACCTGAAGAGAGTTTTGGAGGCCCTGCAAAAGGCAGGCCTAACTATCAAGGCCACTAAGTGCCAGATAGGGCAGAGTAAGGTTGTATACCTGGGCCACCTAGTTGGTGGAGGCCAGGTTCAGCCACTGGAGAGCAAAATCCAGGCCATACAGGACTGGGCTCCTCCAGTTACCCAGACACAAGTCAGAGCCTTCTTGGGCCTGACTGGGTATTACAGGAAGTTTGTGAAGAACTATGGGTCTATAGTGACACCATTAAATGACTTGACATCCAAGAAGATGCCAAAAAAGGTTCAGTGGACAGTTAGCTGTCAGAAGGCATTTGAAGACCTGAAGAAGGCCATGTGCTCTGCACCTATCCTAAAGAGTCCTGACTACTCCAAACAGTTCATTGTTCAGACAGATGCTTCTGAGTTGGGGGTGGGAGCTGTACTCTCACAACTTAATCAAGATGGTCAAGACCAGCCAATTGCTTTCATTAGCAGGAGGCTGACCCCAAGAGAAAAACGTTGGTCAGCCATTGAGAGGGAGGCCTTTGCTGTGGTTTGGGCATTAAAGAAGTTGAGGTCCTACTTGTTTGGAACTCACTTCCTGGTGCAAACAGACCATAAGCCCCTCTTGTGGCTTAATCAGATGAAGGGTGAAAATCCCAAACTGCTCAGGTGGTCCATTTCCCTACAGGGGATGGACTTTACAGTGGAGCACCGCCCAGGGACTGACCATGGTAATGCAGATGGTCTCTCCAGGTACTTCCACTTAGAACATGAAGACTTATCTGGTCAAGGTTAGTTTAATGTCCCTGCGTTTGGGGGGGGGTTGTGTAGGAGAGTAGGGTCTGCTATCCTATGGTCACCCCAAATTTTTGCTTTTTGCTTCACTGGTTTTCGACTACTGAGGCTGTGGGCCTGCTGATCAGACCCCCAGCCTGCTGTTCTCTCACTAAATTAATGACACATGTGCTATAGGCACATACCAATTGGAAATGGACTCCTTGTCAGCCCCTGTAGAAATGCACTATAGGTGCACAGGGCATAGGAGCCACTAAGGCCTACCAGGGGCTGCAGCATATCTGGCTGGTTCTTAAATTGACACAACTGGCTGATCACTCAGCTGGGGTAAGGTGGTGTACACACCCCTTGCTTAGATATAGTACACCTATGTCTAACCCTATATCTGGACACATGTAAACCTGTGAGCCACTCCTATAGAAAGGCCTCATCAATCCTGGAGGCTGAGTGCGTGGTTTTATGTGAGATGGAGCTCTAGCATGAGCTGAGCCTGTCTGCAGCCGTCGGGAACAAATCCCTAAGCTGTTTCAGGATAATGCCATACCATATACTATTAAGTGCCTTATAATCCTCGCGGTTATTTAGCAACTTTGGTTTGGCTTTATCAAAACATGTCGTGTAAGGTGTCATACGCTTTGGAATACCATCCCCTCGCCAGTTCTGGCGACGGGGATGGCATTCCACCCCTCTAGAGGGGTAAGACATGTTACTTTACTTTAATGCGGTTGATTTCTCCAAAGACCTTAAGATCCACAAAATGGATGCCTCTGCCACAGACAAATGTCTGGACCCCTGGAGCTGACCGAAACTCAGTCAAGGGGGTCCTGGACAAAGGGTTTCCTGTCACAGGAGGGTGTCACCGCCCTCCAGACAGGAGATAGTGTATTGTAGCAGGGAGGTTTGAAAGAAACCAGACACTGCTTGGGGCGCACAAGGCTGCCCCTTGCATAATCCGGCCAAACCGGTTCTGGGGCACTCCAGCCCTCGTGCCAGGGCGGCCTGGATCAAAGGAAGGGGGTGTATCCACCCACTTCCTGGGTCCCACCCATAGGAGGGGACCTAGCAGGTAATCACGCCCACCAGATTCGAATAAGAGTGGGAGCAGTGCCAAGGCACATCAGATTTCCTGGAAGAAACATTTGAAACGATATTCTGGACCCTTCGCCCTCCATTTCAACGTGGAAGCCCGAAGAATCTCCCTTGTGGTCAAGGAGTGACCACCCTGCAGCAGCAGGCACCATCCAGCCTTCGACGTCTACTTAGTTGCAGTTCCCGCCGGAACTCGAGCGACTGAGATCGACGAGATCAAGCCTGCCCAGCCTCTAACAGCCCGATCCACAGTCCCTGCAAAGCTGAGACCCGTGGAGGCGACCGGAAGCGTGGGGCACGCCATCTTGAATTGACCACGAGACGCTGACCGTGCAGCCCACGAGTGACCCTCGAAGCTGTGCACCGGGGTTTGAGAAGCCCCTACCCTGAGCTACTCCTGAGCCGAAGTTCAGACCTCCACACTCGACGAGTGCTGCGTGGGGCCCTTTGGCACGATTTGGCTCAACGCGTTGGCCCGGTCACTTGCCAGCTGGCTTGTGGTCCCTGTGCCGACGAACTACCTAAGAAGACTCGTGAATCTGGTTGCTCCAGATCCACACCAGCTCCCCTGAAAAGGAGCCCCGACTCTGACCTTCCTGGTCCGAGTGAGAAGCAATCTTCCGATCCCGCGTGGATTGCTCTTGCCAAGGCTTGTTTGCTCCAAACTTGAAGCCGACTGCACCGACGGTGAGAGCCTGCGTGGGACAGATCGTGACCTGCTCCTGGACGTCGCAGATGCCCCAGAGCCCACGTGACTGCGGAGAGAAGCTCCTCGACGACCACCTGATTGCGCCCGACATTGCCTGGTTCCGTCCTGGTTCCACCCTGGTCACTGCTGAGTGACCCAGACTCTGTCCCCTCTGCTTTCAGGTACTCTACAACTTGAGTCCACCCTTGGACTCCACCGGACACTTCATCTTTAACCCGCCTGCAGCCCTTTCAGCTTCAAGCACCAAGAGCCTGCTTGTCAAAACCCGACGCCACTTCGACCCTGTGCACCCACTTCCTGTGGGTGAGGTAACTTTGCTCCGCCGGTGTTCCCACACTGGTGCACACCTCTAGGGTCTGTGTGTTAAGTTTTGTTCCTCTAGGTTCAGCGGAAGTGTCCTTTAACTTTAACTTTACAACTTTTACGCACCATTGGTTAACATTGGTGCATGCGTGCGCTTTCCGCACATCTCCCGAATCCCGAGGGCCATTCCCGACTTCAGCATTGCTTGTCCTGACTGCTCCCAGCGATTCCCTAGGCCCTAGGCCTAACCACTGTTCGAGTGGCCTCTCTTATACCACTTGTTTAGTATATGGTTCGAGTGGCCCCCTGCCCTCATCCATAATTGTGCAACTTTGTATGTTTAAACAGTGCTTTTGATTTAACGCTTGTGCCCCTTTATTCATAAAGAATACTGGGGATTGTTTTTAGTAATAAACACATATATTTTTATAATATATACTTGTGTGGTGTCCTTTCATTTGGTATTACAGGATTGTATGTGGTAAAACAGCTCGCTTAACACGACCTCTTAAGTTAAGCCTTTAGGCTGCTTAGTCCATGCTACCCCTAGGATAGCTTGTCTAATAAGGTTGACTTACAACCAGACACCATAAGGGATTGTTTGGTCAGGTAGTAGGTGGTTCCAGAATTGGAAACATCCCCTACCAGGCCAACTTCTCACAAGGCTGCTATGGCATCCGTGTTTTAGAGGATCTAGGGGGCCCAGCGTGGGTGAACGCTGCTATGGCATCCGTGTTTTAGAGGATCCAGGGGGGCCAGCGTGGGTGAAGGCTGCTATGGCATCCGTGTTTTACAGGATCCAGGGGGCCCAGTGTGGGTGAAGGCTGCTATGGCATCCGTGTTTTAGAGGATCCAGGGGCCCCAGCGTGGGTGAAGGCTGCTATGGCATCCGTGTTCAAGAGGATCCAGGGGGCCCAGAGTGGGTGAAGGCTGCTGTGGCATCAGTGTTCAAGGAGGATCCAGGGGGCCCAGCGTGGGTGAAGGCTGCTATGGCATCCGTGTTTTAGAAGATCCAGGGGGCCCCGCATAGGTGAAGGCTGCTGTGGCATCCGTGTTTTCGAGGATCCAGGGGGCACAGTGTGGGTGAAGGGTGCTATGGCATCCGTGTTTTAGAGGATCAAGGGGACCCAGAGTGTGTGACGGCTGCTATGGCATCTGTGTTTTAGAGGATCCTGGGAGCCCAGCGTGGGTGAAGGCTGCTGTGGCATCTGTGTTTTAGAGGATCCTGGGAGCCCAGCGTGGGTGAAGGCTGCTATGGCATCTGTGTTTTAGAGGATCCTGGGAGCCCAGCGTGGGTGAAGGCTGCTGTGGCATCTGTGTTTTAGAGGATCCTGGGAGCCCAGCGTGGGTGAAGGCTGCTATGGCATCTGTGTTTTAGAGGATCCGGGGAGCCCAGCGTGGATGAAGGCTGCTATGGCATCTGTGTTTTAGAGAATCCAGGGGGCCCAGCGTGGTTGAAGGCTGCTATGACATCTGTGTTTTAGAGGATCCAGGGGGCCGAGCGTGGGTGAAGGCTGCTATGGCATCCGTGTTTTAGAGGATCCAAGGGGCCCAGAGTGGTTGAAGGCTGCTATGGCATCCGTGTTTCAGAGAATCCAGGGGGCCCAGCGTGGGTGAAGGCTGCTATGGCATTCTTGTTTTACAGGATCCAGGGGGCCCAGCATGGGTGAAGGCTGCTATGGCATCTGTCTTTTAGAGGATCCTGGGAGCCCAGCGTGGGTGAAGGCTGGTATGGCATCCATGTTTTAGAGGATCCAAGGGGCCCAGAGTGGTTGAAGGCTGCTGTGGCATCCGTGTTTTAGAGGATCCTGGGAGCCCAGCGTGGGTGGAGGCTGCTGTGGCATCCGTGTTTCAGAGAATCCAGGGGGCCCAGAGTGGTTGAAGGCTGCTATGGCATCTGTCTTTTAGAGGATCCTGGGAGCCCAGCGTGGGTGAAGGCTGCTATGGCATCCATGTTTTAGAGGATCCAAGGGGCCCAGAGTGGTTGAAGGCTGCTATGGCATCCGTGTTTCAGAGAATCCAGGGGGCCCAGAGTGGTTGAAGGCTGCTATGGCATCTGTCTTTTAGAGGATCCTGGGAGCCCAGCGTGGGTGAAGGCTGCTATGGCATCCATGTTTTAGAGGATCCAAGGGGCCCAGCGTGGGTGAAGGCTGCTATGGCATCTGTGTTTTAGAGGATCCTGGGAGCCCAGCGTGGGTGAAGGCTGCTATGGCATCCATGTTTTAGAGGATCCTGGGAGCCCAGCGTGGGTGAAGGCTGCTATGGCATCTGTGTTTTAGAGGATCCTGGGAGCCCAGCGTGGGTGGAGGCTGCTGTGGCATCCGTGTTTTAGAGAATCCAGGGGGCCCAGCGTGGTTGAAGGCTGCTATGACATCTGTGTTTTAGAGAATCCAGGGGGCCCAGCGTGGTTGAAGGCTGCTATGGCATCCGTGTCAAGGAGAATTCAGGGGGCCCAGGGTGGGTGAAGGCTGCTATGGCATCCGTGTTTTAGAGGATCCAAGGGGCCCAGAGTGGGTGAAGGCTGCTATGGCATCCGTGTTTTAGAGAATCCAGGGGGCCCAGCGTGGGTGAAGGCTGCTATGGCATTCTTGTTTTAGAGGGTCCAGGGGGCCCAGAGTGGTTGAAGGCTGCTGTGGCATCCGTGTTTTAGAGGATCCTGGGAGCCCAGCGTGGGTGAAGGCTGCTATGGCATCTGTGTTTTAGAGGATCAAAGGGGCCCAGCGTGGGTGAAGGCTGTTATGGCATCCGTGTTTTAGAGGATCCAGGGGGCCCAGCGTGGGTGAAGGCTGCTATGGCATCCATGTTTTAGAGGGTTAAGGTGGCCCAGAGTGGGTGAAGGCTGCTATGGCATCCGTGTTTTAGAGGATCCAGGGTGCCCAGCGTGGGTGAAGGCTGCTATGGTATCCGTGTTTTAGAGGATCCAGGGGGGCCAGCGTGGCTGGAGGCTGCTATGACATCCGTGTTTTAGAGGATCCAGGGGGCCCAGCGTGGCTGAAGGCTGCTATGGCATCCATGTTTAGAGGATCCAGGGGCCCAGCGTGGGTGAAGGCTGCTATGGCATCCATGTTTAGAGGATCCAGGGGGCCCGTGTGGGTGAAGGCTGCTGTGTCATCCGTGTTTTAGAGGATCCAGGGGGCCCAGCGTGGCTGAAGGCTGCTATGACATCCGTGTTTTAGAGGATCCAGGGGGCCCGTGTGGGTGAAGGCTGCTGTGGCATCCCTGTTTTAGAGGATCCAGGGGGCCCAGCGTGGCTGAAGGCTGCATTGGCACCCCTGTTTAAGAGGATCCGGGGGCACAGCGTGGGTGAAGGCTGCTATGGCATCTGTGTTTTAGAGGATCCAGGGGGCCCAGCGTGGGTGAAGGCTGCTATGGCATCCGTGTTTTACAGGATCCAGGGGGCCCAGTGTGGGTGAAGGCTGCTATGGCATCCGTGTTTTAGAGGATCCAGGGGGCCCAGCGTGGGTGAAGGCTGCTATGGCATCCATGTTTTACAGGATCCAGGGGGCCCAGTGTTTCGGTGAAGGCTGCTATGGCATCCGTGTTTTAGAGGATCCAGGGGACCCAGAGTGGGTGAAGGCTGCTATGGCATCCGTGTTCAAGAGCATCCAGGGGGCCCAGAGTGGGTGAAGGCTGCTGTGGCATCCCTGTTTAAGAGGATCCAGGGGGCCCGGCGTGGCTGAAGGCTGCTATGGCATCCCTGTTTAAGAGGATCCGGGGGCACAGCGTGGGTGAAGACTGCTATGGCATCCGTGTTTTAGAGGATCCAGGTGGCCCAGCGTGGGTGAAGGCTGCTATGGCATCCGTGTTTTACAGGATCCAGGGGGCCCAGTGTGGGTGAAGGCTGCTATGGCATCCGTGTTTTAGAGGATCCAGGGGGCCCAGCGTGGGTGAAGGCTGCTATGGCATCCGTGTTTTACAGGATCCAGGGGGCCCAGTGTGGGTGAAGGCTGCTATGGCATCCGTGTTTTAGAGGATCCAGGGGGCCCAGAGTGGGTGAAGGCTGCTATGGCATCCGTGTTCAAGGAGGATCCAGGGGGCCCAGCGTGAGTGAAGGCTGCTATGGCATCCGTGTTTTAGAGGATCTAGGGGGCCCAGCGTGGGTGAACGCTGCTATGGCATCCGTGTTTTAGAGGATCCAGGGGGGCCAGCGTGGGTGAAGGCTGCTATGGCATCCGTGTTTTACAGGATCCAGGGGGCCCAGTGTGGGTGAAGGCTGCTATGGCATCCGTGTTTTAGAGGATCCAGGGGCCCCAGCGTGGGTGAAGGCTGCTATGGCATCCGTGTTCAAGAGGATCCAGGGGGCCCAGAGTGGGTGAAGGCTGCTGTGGCATCAGTGTTCAAGGAGGATCCAGGGGGCCCAGCGTGGGTGAAGGCTGCTATGGCATCCGTGTTTTAGAAGATCCAGGGGGCCCGCATAGGTGAAGGCTGCTGTGGCATCCGTGTTTTAGAGGATCCAGAGGGTCCAGAGTAACTGAAGGCTGCTATGGCATCCGTGTTTTCGAGGATCCAGGGGGCACAGTGTGGGTGAAGGGTGCTATGGCATCCGTGTTTTAGAGGATCAAGGGGACCCAGAGTGTGTGACGGCTGCTATGGCATCTGTGTTTTAGAGGATCCTGGGAGCCCAGCGTGGGTGAAGGCTGCTGTGGCATCTGTGTTTTAGAGGATCCTGGGAGCCCAGCGTGGGTGAAGGCTGCTATGGCATCCGTGTTTTAGAGAATCCAGGGGGCCCAGCGTGGTTGAAGGCTGCTGTGGCATCCGTGTTCAAGGAGGATCCAGGGGGCCCAGCGTGGGTGAAGGCTGCTATGGCATCCGTGTTCAAGGAGGATCCAGGGGGCCCAGTGTGGGTGAAGGCTGCTATGACATCTGTGTTTTAGAGGATCCAGGGGGCCGAGCGTGGGTGAAGGCTGCTATGGCATCCGTGTTTTAGAGGATCCAAGGGGCCCAGAGTGGTTGAAGGCTGCTATGGCATCCGTGTTTCAGAGAATCCAGGGGGCCCAGCGTGGGTGAAGGCTGCTATGGCATCTGTCTTTTAGAGGATCCTGGGAGCCCAGCGTGGGTGAAGGCTGCTATGGCATCTGTCTTTTAGAGGATCCTGGGAGCCCAGCGTGGGTGAAGGCTGCTATGGCATCCATGTTTTAGAGGATCCAAGGGGCCCAGAGTGGTTGAAGGCTGCTGTGGCATCCGTGTTTTAGAGGATCCTGGGAGCCCAGCGTGGGTGAAGGCTGCTATGGCATCTGTGTTTTAGAGGATCCTGGGAGCCCAGCGTGGGTGAAGGCTGTTATGGCATCCGTGTTTTAGAGAATCCAGGGGGCCCAGCGTATTTGAAGGCTGCTATGGCATCCGTGTTTTAGAGGATCCAGGGGGCCCAAGGTGGGTGAAGCCTGCTATGGCATCCTTATCAAGGAGGATCCAGGGGGCCCAGAGTGGGTGAAGGCTGCTTTGGCATCCGTGTTTTAGAGGATCCCGGGGGCCCATCGTGGGGGAAGGCTGCTATGGCATCCGTGTTTTAGAGGATCCAGGGGGCCCAAGGTGGGTGAAGCCTGCTATGGCATCCTTATCAAGGAGGATCCAGGGGGCCCAGTGTGGGTGAAGGCTGCTATGACATCTGTGTTTTAGAGGATCCAGGGGGCCGAGCGTGGGTGAAGGCTGCTATGGCATCCATGTTTTAGAGGATCCAAGGGGCCCAGAGTGGGTGAAGGCTGCTATGGCATCCGTGTTTTAGAGGATCTAGGGGGCCCAGCGTGGGTGAAGGCTGCTATGGCATCCGTGTTTTAGAGGATCTAGGGGGCCCAGCGTGGGTGAAGGCTGCTATGGCATCCGTGTTTTAGAGGATCTAGGGGGCCCAGCGTGGGTGAAGGCTGCTATGGCATCCGTGTTCAAGAGGATCCAGGTCGCCCAGAGTGGGTGAAGGCTGCTATGGCATCCGTGTTTTAGAAGATCCAAGGGGCCCAGAGTGGGTGAAGGCTGCTATGGCATCCGTGTTCAAGGATGATCCAGGGGGCCTAGAGTGGGTGAAGGCTGCTATGGCATCCGTGTTTTAGAGGATCTAGGGGGCCCAGCGTGGGTGAAGGCTGCTATGGCATCCGTGTTCAAGAGGATCCAGGTCGCCCAGAGTGGGTGAAGGCTGCTATGGCGTCCGTGTTTTAGAGGATCCAGGGGGGCCAGTGTGGATGAAGGCTGCTATGACATCCGTGTTCAAGGAGGTACCAGGGGGCCCAGAGTGGGTGAAGGCTGCTATGGCATCTCTGTTGTAGAGGATTCAGGGGGTCCAGTGTGGGTGAAGGCTGTAGGAGAGTAGGGTCTGCTTCCTATGCTCACCGCCACTTTTTGCTGTGATTTTCTGGTTTTTCTACTTTAGAATGGCTGTGGCCCTGCTAAACAGGACCACAGCCTAGCTGTTCTCTCTCTAAATTGTAATCATGTACTTTAGGTACAAACCAGATTGGGTATTGGGTCAACTTTGTGAGTCCCTGTATAGTGTGCCATAGGTACCCAGGGTATAGGTGCATCCAAGGCCAACCAGGGGCTGCAGCATGAATCATGCCACCCCTGGCTGGCCCTCCAAACTGACACCACAGGTCTGTTCACATAGCCTGGGTAAGATGTGTAATCACCCCTTACTTAGATATAGTATACCTATCTACCTATACATATAGACACATATGCACCTATAAGTCACTCCTATGGTAGGCCTCGACAATCCTGGAGGCAGAGTGCTTAATTTTAATTTAGAGGGTGCACTAGCATGAGCTGAGCCCCTCTGCAGCTTTCGAACCATCTCCTTATAGCTGTTCTATGATATAGCCATACCATATACTCTTAAGTGCATTATAATCCTTGCAGTTAATGCTAATTTTGGTTTGGCTTTATCAAAACATGTTGTGTAAGGTGTCAAACACTTTGGAATTCTACCCCCCCCCCCGCCAGTCCTGCCGGCGGGGGTAGTATTCCACCCTTCTGAATGGAGAAGACATGTAGTTACTGGTAAACCCGGTTAAAGTTAAACAGGGCCCCAGCATCACAAAATGGATGCTGCTGCTACAGACACAAGTCTGACCTCCTGCTGCTGGATGAAACTCCGGCAGGGGAGGGCTGGACAATAGGTTTCCTGCCTTGGGAGGCGCTAGCACCTCCCCAGACAGGCTTTAGTGTATTGGGGCAGGGAGGGCTGCATTCAGCAATGCAATTCTAGACACTGCCAGAGGCACACAAGGTGCTCCATGCATAGTCCGGTTCAAACCAGTTGCTGGGGCACTCCAGCCCCGCTCTGGCGCGAAACTGGACAAAGGGAAAGGGGTGTAAGGGGTCCCTCCTATGGGTGATCCACCCATAGGAGGGACCTAGCCAGGTAGTCCAGCCCCTAACCTTAGTATAAGTATAGGAGCTGTGTCCCTAGGACTTTATATTACCCTGGACGAATCTTTGCAAGACATATCCTGGACCTTCGACATTCCATTTCGACTGGAAGATGGAAGACATCTCCCTCGTGGTGAAGGAGTGACAACCCTATTCAAACAGGCACCAACAGCAACTTTGTCAGTCTGCAGTTTCAAGGCTTCCGCCGGAACCCGAAGACTCTGCGACTCAAGAACTGGACTTCCAGACTTCTCTGACACCGACCCACATCCACAGCAAAGCTGAGACACGTGACGGTCATGAGAGACGTGGGACCGGACATCTTGGACATCCTGCATTTTGCTACCTGCTCTACTCCTGAGGCA
The DNA here is from genome assembly GCF_964261635.1 of Lissotriton helveticus. Lineage (NCBI taxonomy): Eukaryota > Metazoa > Chordata > Amphibia > Caudata > Salamandridae > Lissotriton > Lissotriton helveticus. The sequence goes on along the minus strand of NC_136067.1, from coordinate 2,124,524,395 downwards.
TCCTCGCAGTTGTGCATTGGGGTAAGAGAAGCCCCAGCACCAAGCACCCTTTGCACCGAAGCCCAGGACCTCAGACTCCGCGAGTGACCCGTGGGCCCCGCTTTTGCATTTGTGCTTGACGTGTCTTCCCAGTTCCTTGCCAGTTGGCTTGTGAGCCCCCTGAAGACCTTCCTTTGAATTTACCTTACCTGCCTGGTTGCTCCAGGCTTGCTATAGCTTCCCTGAAAAGGAGAAGCGCCACAGACCTTGCTGGTCTGCAACAGAGCTAATCTCGACATCCTGCATGGGTTGCGGTTGCCAAGGCTTGTTGGGTCCAATCCGGATACCGACACCGCAGTGAACTACATCCGTCGTGGGACAGCTCGAATCCAGCGCCTGGTCATCGTCGATGCCTCCTGGACCTTGTGGCTGAAGAGACAAACTCTCCTTCTTCACCTTCAAGCACCCAACATCGCCTGGTGCCTTCCTGGTACCTTCCTGGTCACTGGCTAGTGACCCAGACTCTGTCCCATCTGCTTTCAGGTTCTTCACCTCTCCGATCCACCCTTGTATCCACCCGGACACTTTTCCTCTGGTCGCCTGCAGCACTTCTTTGCAGTTCTCCATAGAAAGTGACGACGAAACCGGACACCAAAAGGCACCTATGCACCCGGCTTCCCTGGGTGAGGTAACTCGAGTACTCCGGTGCTCCCATGTGTCTTGACTCTCAAAGTGTCCTAGTCTAAAGGGGTTTTGTCGTAGTCCATCCGGAAGTGTCCTTAAACAGTAACTTTGTAACTTCTTCGTTCTCCATTATAAGTCAATGGTAAGCCGCGGCTGTGTTTCGACACATGACGTGTCTGCCGTTGGCCTCCTACTTCCTAACCCTTGGTTGTTTAGTGTAGCCCCAGCGATTCCACAGGCCCCAGGCCTACTTTCCATTTCAGTGGTGGTTCTTATACCACTATTTTAGTATATGGTTTGTGAGGCCCCTAGGGCATAACTGTCTTTGTACAACTTATCATATGCTAATTTTGAATCTTGTAATGTACTTTGACCTCTGACCTCATGAAGAATGCAGAGGGGTTGTGTTTAAGATAAATACATATATATTTGATATATACCTTGTGTGGTGTCCTTTCATTTGGTATTCAAGGGATTATAATTGGTAAAACAAATAGCTTCACATGCTATCTGAATTTTTAGCCTATTGACTGCTGGTCCACTGTAGGAGAGTAGGGTCTGCTATCCTATGGTCACCCCAAATTTTTGCTTTTTGCTTCACTGGTTTTCGACTACTGAGGCTGTGGGCCTGCTGATCAGACCCCCAGCCTGCTGTTCTCTCACTAAATTAATGACACATGTGCTATAGGCACATACCAATTGGAAATGGACTCCTTGTCAGCCCCTGTAGAATGCACTATAGGTGCACAGGGCATAGGAGCCACTAAGGCCTACCAGGGGCTGCAGCATATCTTTTGCCACCCCTGGCTGGTTCTTAAATTGACACAACTGGCTGATCACTCAGCTGGGGTAAGGTGGTGTACACACCCCTTGCTTAGATATAGTATACCTATGTCTAAACCTATATCTGGACACATGTAAACCTGTGAGCCACTCCTATAGAAACGCCTCATCAATCCTGGAGGCTGAGTGCGTGGTTTTATGTGAGATGGAGCTCTAGCATGAGCTGAGCCTGTCTGCAGCCGTCGGGAACAAATCCCTAAGCTGTTTCAGGATAATGCCATACCATATACTATTAAGTGCCTTATAATCCTCGCGGTTAAATAGCAACTTTGGTTTGGCTTTATCAAAACATGTCGTGTAAGGTGTCATACGCTTTGGAATACCATCCCCTCGCCAGTTCTGGCGACGGGGATGGCATTCCACCCCTCTAGAGGGGTAAGACATGTTACTTTACTTTAATGCGGTTGATTTCTCCAAAGACCTTAAGATCCACAAAATGGATGCCTCTGCCACAGACAAATGTCTGGACCCCTGGAGCTGACCGAAACTCAGTCAAGGGGGTCCTGGACAAAGGGTTTCCTGTCACAGGAGGGTGTCACCGCCCTCCAGACAGGAGATAGTGTATTGTAGCAGGGAGGTTTGAAAGAAACCAGACACTGCTTGGGGCGCACAAGGCTGCCCCTTGCATAATCCGGCCAAACCGGTTCTGGGGCACTCCAGCCCTTGTGCCAGGGCGGCCTGGATCAAAGGAAGGGGGTGTATCCACCCACTTCCTGGGTCCCACCCATAGGAGGGGACCTAGCAGGTAATCACGCCCCCCAGATTCGAATAAGAGTGGGAGCAGTGCCAAGGCACATCAGATTTCCTGGAAGAAACATTTGAAACGAAACTCTGGACCCTTGGACCTCCACTCCAACGTGGAAGCCCGAAGAATCTCCCTTGTGGTCAAGGAGTGACCACCCTGCAGCAGCAGGCACCATCCAGCCCTCGACGTCTACTTAGTTGCAGTTCCCGCCGGAACTTGAGCGACTGAGATCAACGAGATCAAGCCTGCCTGCCTTCTAACCGCCCGATCCACAGTCCCTGCAAAGCTGAGACCCGTGGAGGCGACCGGAAGCGTGGGGCACGCCATCTTGAATTGACCACGAGACGCTGACCGTGCAGCCCACGAGTGATCCTCGAAGCTGTGCACCGGGGTTTGAGAAGCCCCCACCCTGAGCTACTCCTGAGCCGAAGTTCAGCCCTCCACACTCGACGAGTGCTGCGTGGGGCCCTTTGGCACTATTTGGCTCAACGCGTTGGCCCGGTCACTTGCCAGCTGGCTTGTGGTCCCTGTGCCGACGAACTACCTAAGAAGACTCGTGAATCTGGTTGCTCCAGATCCACACCAGCTCCCCTGAAAAGGAGCCCCGACTCTGACCTTCCTGGTCCGAGTGAGAAGCAATCTTCCGATCCCGCGTGGATTGCTCTTGCCAAGGCTTGTTTGCTCCAAACTTGAAGCCGACTGCACCGACGGTGAGAGCCTGCGTGGGACAGATCGTGACTTGCTCCTGGACGTCGCAGATGCCCCAGAGCCCACGTGACAGCGGAGAGAAGCTCCTCGACGACCACCTGATTGCGCCCGACATTGCCTGGTTCCGTCCTGGTTCCACCCTGGTCACTGCTGAGTGACCCAGACTCTGTCCCCTCTGCTTTCAGGTACTCTACAACTTGAGTCCACCCTTGGACTCCACCGGACACTTCATCTTTAACCCGCCTGCAGCCCGTTCAGCTTCAAGCACCAAGAGCCTGCGTGTCAAAACCCGACGCCACTTCGACCCTGTGCACCCACTTCCTGTGGGTGAGGTAACTTTGCTCCGCCGGTGTTCCCATTCTGGTGCACACCTCTAGGGTCTGTGTGTTAAGTTTTGTTCCTCTAGGTTCAGCGGAAGTGTCCTTTAACTTTAACTTTACAACTTTTACGCACCATTGGTTAACATTGGTGCATGCGTGCGCTTTCCGCACATCTCCCGAATCCCGAGGGCCATTCCCGACTTCAGCATTGCTTGTCCTGACTGCTCCCAGCGATTCCCTAGGCCCTAGGCCTAACCACTGCTCGAGTGGCATCTCTTATACCACTTGTTTAGTATATGGTTTGAGTGGCCCCCTGCCCTCATCCATAATTGTGCAACTTTGTATGTTTAAACAGTGCTTTTGATTTAACGCTTGTGCCCCTTTATTCATAAAGAATACTGGGGATTGTTTTTAGTAATAAACACATATATTTTTATAATATATACTTGTGTGGTGTCCTTTCATTTGGTATTACAGGATTGTATGTGGTAAAACAGCTCGCTTAACACGACCTCTTAAGTTAAGCCTTTAGGCTGCTTAGTCCATGCTACCCCTAGGATAGCTTGTCTAATAAGGTTGACTTACAACCAGACACCATAAGGGATTGTTTGGTCAGGTAGTAGGTGGTTCCAGAATTGGAAACATCCCCTACCAGGCCAACTTCTCACATTGGTGGCAGCGGTGGGATTTGAGCTTGCTGTTGTTTTACCATTGCAATCTTTATATCAAATTGAAAGATCACATCAAGTACCTCTAGGTACATATAAAATCAAAAGCTTAGCATATTAAGTTCTACTGAACTTAGTAGTTGTAGGTTGAAGGGAGTAGCACACCCCTGACTACAACTCACTAGCAAGGTCCAGTAGGAAAACACTTAGTGTAGGTAAGTGCACCACTTACACCTCACTAGTAACCATGTCTGACACAGGAAAAGCCTCAGGGTCTACTCCTGTGACAGTTGACCTTACCCAGGCAACTTTTGGATATGACAAGTTAACCCGCAGAGACTTGATTGCCTTGTGCAAAGCAAGAGGGTTAAAAAGGGGCAGAAGCCCCACCTGCCTAATCCTGGTAGAAATCCTAGAACAGGATGACTTAGAGAAGGCAAAAGCAGCTTCCCTAGACACAGGAACTGGAGGGAACCCCCCTGCAGTTGATCCCCCTGAAGAGGAGGATGATGATGACTTGGATGAGGACTCAGAGGTTGAGGACTTAGAAGTACAGGATCAGGGTAGCCAGGTTCCAGTTGGTAGGCTTAGCCAGGCCAACTTGGACCTACTGGGGAATGGAGAGGGCCAGCACCTCCCCAGAACCCAACATGTTATTCTCCCAGGCAACAGAAGAGTGAGATCCCCCTCAGGGGACTCTCATATTTCTAGTGCCTCCAGAGAATCACAGAGAGGCATGAATGCTTCTCAAAAGCTAGAGCATAGGGCCAGATTGAGGGCTGTCAAACTCCAGATAGAGAGGGAGGAGGTAGCCTTGGCTCAAGCTAGACTTGCCTTGGCAAGAGAGCAGAAATTAAGTGGCTTAGATGTCACTGGTGGCAGCAATTTTCCAAGAGAAAAAGACAGGGCCTATGACAATAGAAACCTGACCAAAATTGTGCCCCCCTTTAAAGAAGGGGATGACATCCACAAATGGATGACTGCTCTCGAGAGAGCCTGCATGGTACAGCAGGTTCCTGAGAATCAGTGGGCTGCAATTTTGTGGTACTCCTTTTCTGAGAAAGGGAGGGACAGGCTCCTCACAGTTAGACCTGAGGATGCCAAAAACTACTCTGTTTTGAAGAGTGCTCTCATTGAAGGGTATGGCCTAACCACTGAGCAATACAGGTTGTTGTTCAGAGACACCCAGAAAGCACAGACTCAAGACTGGACTGATTTCGTTGAGTGTGCCACTAAGGCTTTGGAGGGTTGGTTGCAGGGAAGTAAAGTTTCAGACTATACAGGATTGTACAATCTTATGATGAGAGAACAGATCCTTAATAACTGTACAAACCAGCTGTTGCATCAATACCTTATTGACTCTGATCTGACCTCTCCCCAAGAATTGGGAAAGAAGGCAGACAAATGGGTCAGAACAAGGATTAAGCAGAAACCCCAGAACCAAGGTGGTGACCAGAAGAAAACAGACCAGAAGGGTGGTAATCAGAATCAGAAAGATAAAGAAAAAGACCAGAAGTCTTCAGGCCCCCAAACTAATAGTAAGGAGGGTGGTTCCCAAAATGGTAACAAGAAGAAGAAGAACAAAGGTCCAAAGACACCTTGGTGTAATACCTGCAAATCAGTTTCACACTGGGGCAGTGAGTGCACCAAGGCAAATCCAGTTCCCACCACTACAGCTCCTAAAGCAACTGCAACCCCAAGTACAGTAAGCAGTGGTGGAACACAGTCCAAGGGTGTAGCTGGGTTGACCCTGGGTATTGAAGTAGGATCTGGCCTAGTCAGAGTCCCTACACAGGCAGTTCTCCTGTATGATGTGGACATTGAGTTGCCCACTGCAGTAAGCCCCACTAACCTGGGCAAATACAGGCAGACTCCCTTAATTAATGAGAAACTGGCTCAAGCATACAGGGACACATGTGCCAGTGTCACAATGGTGACACCTGACTTTGTGGACCCTGGACAGATTGTACTAGGAGAGAGCTACCTAGTAACCAACGCCAGCAACTCCACTACCTCCCATAGTGTGGCAGTTGTGAACTTCTCCTGGGGAGGGGTTGATGGCCTAAAGAAGGTTGTGGTGAGTGCAGACCTACCAGTAGACTGTCTGTTAGGCAATGACCTTGAAAGCTCAGCATGGTCAGAAGTGGAGTACAGGACTCATGCAGAAATGCTAGGGATTTCAGAGCATGTCCTTGCCATGACAAGGGCTCAGGCTAAGAAGTGCCTTCCTGAACCAGTGGTGGATCTTGAGACAATAGACCAGCCACAACCCAAGAGAAGGAGCAAGAGAGGAAAGGCCTCGCCTTCCACCTTGCCCCAGGTTGAGGATCAGGTTTCAGAGGAAACTGATTCTGCAGCCCAAGAGGAGACTGTCTCTGAGGAGCTTGAACCTGACCAGGTTGAGTTTCTGGGGACAGGGGGACCCTCAAGGGCAGACCTGAGGCAGGCTCAATTAGATTGCCCTTCCCTTGAACCCCTCAGACAGCAGGCTGCTGCTGAGGCTGCTGGGGATGCCCAAGGTACCCATACTGTGTATTGGGATGAGGGACTCCTTTACTCAGAGGCTAGAGCCCCCAAGCCTGGCATGACCAGGAGGTTGGTTATACCTCTGCAGTTTAGGGGATTCCTCCTTACCTTGGCCCATGATATTCCCCTTGCAGGACACTTAGGCCAGAACAAGACGTGGGACAGGCTTGTTCCACACTTTCACTGGCCTCACATGTCAGAGGATGTCAAGGAGTTTTGTCGCTCCTGTGTCACTTGCCAAGCCAGTGGTAAGTCAGGTGGCACAACAAAGGCCCCCCTAATACCACTACCTGTGGTGGGGGTCCCCTTTGAGAGAGTTGGAATTGATATTGTGGGTCCAATGGACCCCCAAACAGCATCTGGGAACAGATTCATACTGGTGGTAGTGGATCATGCCACCAGGTACCCAGAGGCTATTCCCCTAAGGACCACCACAGCACCTGTGGTGGCAAAGGCCCTCATTGCAGTTTTCTCAAGAGTGGGCTTTCCTAAGGAGGTACTATCAGATAGAGGGACGAACTTTATGTCCAGCTATCTGAAAGCAATGTGGAAGGAATGTGGAGTAAACTATAAGTTTACCACCCCATATCATCCACAGTGCAATGGGCTTGTGGAGAGATTTAACAAGACCCTTAAAGGCATGATAAAAGGATTACCAGAGAAGCTCAGGCGGAAATGGGACATTCTTTTACCCTGCCTGCTCTTTGCTTACAGAGAGGTCCCACAAAAGGGGGTTGGCTACAGCCCTTTTGAACTTTTGTTTGGCCACCCTGTGAGGGGTCCATTGTGTTTGGTGAAGGAAGGATGGGAGTTACCTCCCAAAAAGCCCAAACTAGACATAGTGGACTATGTACTTGGTCTCCGCTCCAGGATGGCTGAGTACATGGAAAGAGCATCCAAAAACCTGGAGGCCAGCCAAGAATTGCAGAAAGCTTGGCATGACCAAAAGGCTGTGCTGGTAGAGTTCCAACCAGGACAGAAGGTGTGGGTACTGGAGCCAGTGGCTCCAGCAGCACTCCAAGACAAATGGAGTGGACCCTACCCTTTTATTGAGAAGAAGGGGGAAGTCACCTACTTGGTAGACTTTGGAACACCCAGGAGCCCTCACAGGGTAATCCATGTGAATCGCTTGAAAGCATTTGTGGACAGGGAGGACATGAGCTTGCTCATGGCCACAGATGGGGAACAGGAGGAAGAGAGTGACCCTCTCCCAGACCTGCTTTCCCAGAACCCTGATGATGGTTCAGTTGATGGAGTAGCCTTGGCAGGCAGCCTCACTGACCAGCAACAGATGGACTGCAGACAAGTTTTGCAGGCCCACAGGCATTTGTTTTCACTCACACCCAGCCAGACTGACTGGTGTACCCATGTTGTGGACACTGGTGACAGTCTGCCTGTCAAGAATAAGATCTACAGGCAACCTGACCATGTCAGAGACTTCATCAAGGCTGAGGTGCAAAAGATGTTAGAGCTTGGAGTGATTGAGCCATCAGAGAGCCCATGGGCCAGCCCAGTAGTCCTGGTGCCAAAACCTCATACCCAAGATGGTAAGAGAGAAATGAGGTTTTGCGTGGATTACAGGGGTCTCAATGCTGTCACTAGGACAGATGCTCACCCCATTCCAAGAGCAGATGAGCTCATTGACAGATTGGCTTCTGCCAAGTTTCTGAGCACATTCGATCTGACAGCTGGCTACTGGCAAATCAGACTAGCTGAGGAGTCAAAGGCCAAGACAGCATTCTCTACCCCTAGTGGGCATTATCAGTTTGTGGTAATGCCCTTTGGTTTGAAGAATGCACCTGCCACTTTCCAAAGGTTGGTGAACCAAGTCCTTACTGGGTTGGATGACTTTTGTGCAGCTTATCTGGATGATATTGCTGTCTTTAGCTCCACCTGGGAGGATCACCTGATCCACCTGAAGAGAGTTTTGGAGGCCCTGCAAAAGGCAGGCCTAACTATCAAGGCCACTAAGTGCCAGATAGGGCAGAGTAAGGTTGTATACCTGGGCCACCTAGTTGGTGGAGGCCAGGTTCAGCCACTGGAGAGCAAAATCCAGGCCATACAGGACTGGGCTCCTCCAGTTACCCAGACACAAGTCAGAGCCTTCTTGGGCCTGACTGGGTATTACAGGAAGTTTGTGAAGAACTATGGGTCTATAGTGACACCATTAAATGACTTGACATCCAAGAAGATACCAAAAAAGGTTCAGTGGACAGTTAGCTGTCAGAAGGCATTTGAAGACCTGAAGAAGGCCATGTGCTCTGCACCTATCCTAAAGAGTCCTGACTACTCCAAACAGTTCATTGTTCAGACAGATGCTTCTGAGTTGGGGGTGGGAGCTGTACTCTCACAACTTAATCAAGATGGTCAAGACCAGCCAATTGCTTTCATTAGCAGGAGGCTAACCCCAAGAGAAAAACGTTGGTCAGCCATTGAGAGGGAGGCCTTTGCTGTGGTTTGGGCATTAAAGAAGTTGAGGTCCTACTTGTTTGGAACTCACTTCCTGGTGCAAACAGACCATAAGCCCCTCTTGTGGCTTAATCAGATGAAGGGTGAAAATCCCAAACTGCTCAGGTGGTCCATTTCCCTACAGGGGATGGACTTTACAGTGGAGCACCGCCCAGGGACTGACCATGGTAATGCAGATGGTCTCTCCAGGTACTTCCACTTAGAACATGAAGACTTATCTGGTCAAGGTTAGTTTAATGTCCCTGCGTTTGGGGGGGGGGTTGTGTAGGAGAGTAGGGTCTGCTATCCTATGGTCACCCCAAATTTTTGCTTTTTGCTTCACTGGTTTTCGACTACTGAGGCTGTGGGCCTGCTGATCAGACCCCCAGCCTGCTGTTCTCTCACTAAATTAATGACACATGTGCTATAGGCACATACCAATTGGAAATGGACTCCTTGTCAGCCCCTGTAGAATGCACTATAGGTGCACAGGGCATTGGAGCCACTAAGGCCTACCAGGGGCTGCAGCATATCTTTTGCCACCCCTGGCTGGTTCTTAAATTGACACAACTGGCTGATCACTCAGCTGGGGTAAGGTGGTGTACACACCCCTTGCTTAGATATAGTATACCTATGTCTAAACCTATATCTGGACACATGTAAACCTGTGAGCCACTCCTATAGAAAGGCCTCATCAATCCTGGAGGCTGAGTGCGTGGTTTTATGTGAGATGGAGCTCTAGCATGAGCTGAGCCTGTCTGCAGCCGTCGGGAACAAATCCCTAAGCTGTTTCAGGATAATGCCATACCATATACTATTAAGTGCCTTATAATCCTCGCGGTTATTTAGCAACTTTGGTTTGGCTTTATCAAAACATGTCGTGTAAGGTGTCATACGCTTTGGAATACCATCCCCTCACCAGTTCTGGCGACGGGGATGGCATTCCACCCCTCTAGAGGGGTAAGACATGTTACTTTACTTTAATGCGGTTGATTTCTCCAAAGACCTTAAGATCCACAAAATGGATGCCTCTGCCACAGACAAATGTCTGGACCCCTGGAGCTGACCGAAACTCAGTCAAGGGGGTCCTGGACAAAGGGTTTCCTGTCACAGGAGGGTGTCACCGCCCTCCAGACAGGAGATAGTGTATTGTAGCAGGGAGGTTTGAAAGAAACCAGACACTGCTTGGGGCGCACAAGGCTGCCCCTTGCATAATCCGGCCAAACCGGTTCTGGGGCACTCCAGCCCTCGTGCCAGGGCGGCCTGGATCAAAGGAAGGGGGTGTATCCACCCACTTCCTGGGTCCCACCCATAGGAGGGGACCTAGCAGGTAATCACGCCCCCCAGATTCGAATAAGAGTGGGAGCAGTGCCAAGGCACATCAGATTTCCTGGAAGAAACATTTGAAACGAAACTCTGGACCCTTGGACCTCCACTCCAACGTGGAAGCCCGAAGAATCTCCCTTGTGGTCAAGGAGTGACCACCCTGCAGCAGCAGGCACCAACCAGCCCTCGACGTCTACTTAGTTGCAGTTCCCGCCGGAACTTGAGCGACTGAGATCGACGAGATCAAGCCTGCCTGCCTTCTAACCGCCCGATCCACAGTCCCTGCAAAGCTGAGACCCGTGGAGGCGACCGGAAGCGTGGGGCACGCCATCTTGAATTGACCACGAGACGCTGACCGTGCAGCCCACGAGTGATCCTCGAAGCTGTGCACCGGGGTTTGAGAAGCCGCCACCCTGAGCTATTCCTGAGCCGAAGTTCAGCCCTCCACACTCGACGAGTGCTGCGTGGGGCCCTTTGGCACTATTTGGCTCAACGCGTTGGCCCGGTCACTTGCCAGCTGGCTTGTGGTCCCTGTGCCGACGAACTACCTAAGAAGACTCGTGAATCTGGTTGCTCCAGATCCACACCAGCTCCCCTGAAAAGGAGCCCCGACTCTGACCTTCCTGGTCCGAGTGAGAAGCAATCTTCCGATCCCGCGTGGATTGCTCTTGCCAAGGCTTGTTTGCTCCAAACCTGAAGCCGACTGCACCGACGGTGAGAGCCTGCGTGGGACAGATCGTGACCTGCTCCTGGACGTCGCAGATGCCCCAGAGCCCACGTGACAGCGGAGAGAAGCTCCTCGACGACCACCTGATTGCGCCCGACATTGCCTGGTTCCGTCCTGGTTCCACCCTGGTCACTGCTGAGTGACCCAGACTCTGTCCCCTCTGCTTTCAGGTACTCTACAACTTGATTCCACCCTTGGACTCCACCGGACACTTCATCTTTAACCCGCCTGCAGCCCGTTCAGCTTCAAGCACCAAGAGCCTGCGTGTCAAAACCCGACGCCACTTCGACCCTGTGCACCCACTTCCTGTGGGTGAGGTAACTTTGCTCCGCCGGTGTTCCCACACTGGTGCACACCTCTAGGGTCTGTGTGTTAAGTTTTGTTCCTCTAGGTTCAGCGGAAGTGTCCTTTAACTTTAACTTTACAACTTTTACGCACCATTGGTTAACATTGGTGCATGCGTGCGCTTTCCGCACATCTCCCGAATCCCGAGGGCCATTCCCGACTTCAGCATTGCTTGTCCTGACTGCTCCCAGCGATTCCCTAGGCCCTAGGCCTAACCACTGCTCGAGTGGCATCTCTTATACCACTTGTTTAGTATATGGTTTGAGTGGCCCCCTGCCCTCATCCATAATTGTGCAACTTTGTATGTTTAAACAGTGCTTTTGATTTAACGCTTGTGCCCCTTTATTCATAAAGAATACTGGGGATTGTTTTTAGTAATAAACACATATATTTTTATAATATATACTTGTGTGGTGTCCTTTCATTTGGTATTACAGGATTGTATGTGGTAAAACAGCTCGCTTAACACGACCTCTTAAGTTAAGCCTTTAGGCTGCTTAGTCCATGCTACCCCTAGGATAGCTTGTCTAATAAGGTTGACTTACAACCAGACACCATAAGGGATTGTTTGGTCAGGTAGTAGGTGGTTCCAGAATTGGAAACATCCCCTACCAGGCCAACTTCTCACATCCACTCACCCACTAGGATAGCTTTCTATAAGGTTGACTTTACAACCACCATCAATAAGGGTCGATTAGACTGGTGCAAGGTGCCCACTAGAACTAGTGGACATCATATGCCAGACTAACTTCTCACAAAGGCTGCTATGGCATCCGTGTTTTAGAGGATCCAGGGGGCCCAGCGTGGGTGAAGGCTGCTATGGCATCCGTGTTTTAGAGGGTCCAGGGGGCCCAGAGTGGGTGAAGGCTGCTATGGCATCCGTGTTTTAGAGGATCCAGGGGGCCCAGCGTGGGTGAAGGCTGCTATGGCATCCGTGTTTTAGAGGATCCAGGGGGCTCAGTGTGGGTGAAGGCTGCTATGGCATCTGTGTTTTAGGGGATCCAGGGGGCCCAGAGTGGGTGAAGGCCGCTATGGCATCCGTGTTTTAGAGGATCCAGGGGGCCCAGCGTGGGTGAAGGCTGCTATGGCATCCGTGTTTTAGAGGACCCAGGGGGCCCAGCGTGGGTGAAGGCTGCTATGGCATCCGTGTTTTAGGGGATCCAGGGGGCCCAGAGTGGGTGAAGGCCGCTATGGCATCTGTGTTTTAGGGGATCCAGGGGGCCCAAGGTGGGTGAAGGCTGATGGCATCCGTGTTTTAGTAGTTCAGCTAACTTGCTATGGCTGCTATTAATAAATACCATGAATGCTTCAATCGTTCTGAGCTGCCCGCGCCCCCTGGCCTGTAGTGTACTGAGTCTGAAGACTGTGCAGTCATGCAGCCTGACTCTGCTCTGCTCAGTTTTCAGCTGCCTGCCCTTAGCGCGCTTTAGTTCAGGGACTTCTTCATTTTGTTTTTGCTGAACTGGATGTAATTTCAGATATTATTTATATGTTTACCTCCTCTAAATTGCTTGATGCTATTTTAAGAAAGTGTCACTCATAGTCGTAAAAATATCACTCTTAATTACTCTGAAATTATGAGAATGTCACACATAGCAATCTGAAACCTTGGCAACTATGCTAGATACGGGTCAGGACTCCTTTTCCTGTGATTCTCGGCACCTTTCTCCCCCTCCAGACCTCCGGAGAAGCCCTATAAACATCGCTTCTTATGATCCGGCAGAGCACAGCAGCATTCTAGTTTGTAATGCGCGGTGCTTTATACGAGGAGAACTCTTGTCTCTCAGTTCTGTATTTGAGTAGGTCACCCCTGTGTGGAATTTGGCTCTGCTTTCGAAGACTTGCTGTCCTGCGTATACCATTATTAAACACAGGGCAGCACTACAAGGACCAGAATGCACTGGGGAAAAACAGGACTGGAGATTGGCTGATAGCTATATTCCCCAATTTTCTATGTTCAGTCATTTTTACATATAAATACTGAAAGAAAACAATATGTTCCCAATTTGTATTGATTTGTAAAAATGTAAAGAGTTACTATTATATGCATATATATGCGTTTGCATATACGTAAATGTATATTAACAGAGGGAGTTGAAAAAATATTTCTGAAGCTTATTAGCTGCAGATGCGCAGTGCATTCACCTTAGGCGCTGATGTTTTCAGTCAGTATTGTTGCCGTGTTTAAAGATAAATATAGCACCAAACATTACATCCAACGGTGAGTGTATGTCTGTCCAAAAAATTTCGAAATAGAGGTGCTAGTGGCAACTTCAAATGTTCACAACAAATAAAAAACATATGGATACAGATAAAGTAGACCCACATAAACATGGATGCATGCTGTGGAATTTGGGCCCTAGGCCCTCATACTAACTAAATGAGGTGACACAGAAACCGGTATGATAGTTACTTAAATGGCCCTGAGCACGTGCGCTCAGCCCCTTTTATTTGCAGGGTCATCTGACTGATGACGCCTGTGGCGGGTCGGTGTTCAGTGTGTGATACAACATGCTAGAACGTATCCCACTATACTACATCCCTCCAAAACTTTAATGAAGGTCCAAACAAAATGAAGTCCGAACCGGTGGGAGAGAATACAAAATTGCAAACCAAAACATAACTCAATGTGGACGACTTCCACATAATCTCTTTGCTGCTAGTCATGTGCTGGCGAGGGTATCCTTGCAGCCGGGACTATTCATTCTCCTTGTCACGATGTTCTGGTGCTCTGTGGACGTGCTCCTTTTGTACTTGCGCTGTGGAAATGTGCTTTACAGTCCCTTTCTTCCGACACCGCAGTCAGTGAAAAGTGCAGTTGGAATTATGGTGGATCATTGGTGTTCTGCTGTCCACTGTATAATCCAGGTTGCGGTGTTTTCTCCAACTGGTGGCTGTCTCCAACAGGATCTGCAGTTGCAGGATATCACTCTCACTGATACCCCTCTCTCGTGGGTGTCCCCTCTCACTGGACGACCCAGAGGCTCTCTGCTGTCGGGCTTCCACTGGACCGGTGGGTGGGCTGCCGCCTTGTCGCTCCAAGCGCTTTGGAGTAGTTGCTATGGGTCCCTTCTCTGTGTCCGAAGCTCCACCTGAAAAGGGTGTTGTTGTCACTTTGTTCTGTCGCATGCTACCGTTGTTCTCCCCGGATCTCCAGAGCCAGCTTCAACAGTCCATCTCTTGTTTTGAGATCCGCTGCCACAGGTGTCCGTGAGGTCTCTGCCCCTTGGATAGCCACGGTTCTGTGTCCGTTCCATCCCAGAGGTGGTTGTTACCAACGGACCGGCCTGCTCACTTCTGTCGTCCCGGGTGATCTTCGCGTTTGCTCGTAGATGTGTACACCCAGTGGTACTGATGCTTTCCAAGTACTGTGTTCAGATGTCCATGCATCTTTTCACTTTTCCCTATCGGGTGTTCTCTTTTTGGTGTGTGTTGTGGTGTTCTGTCACACACACTTCTTTGCTCTTCTCCTTTCCTCGTTCGCAACTCGGTCTTGTCTTCTATCTGGTTCTTCCCAGATGTCTTCACCGTTCTTCTTGTTGGATGTCTTTGTCTGATCTCTACGCATGCTGACTTCTTGCAGGTCTGTTTGTTGAGAACAGTGGTCCTTAGCATTGATAAGATCAACCAAAGAATAAAATATAGGCCATAATAGGATGATATATTATCCTATTATTACTATATCTATTACTATATCATGCTGGACTCCACGAATAGAGTCCCACCACATACAATATAAGGTGGTTTAAATTGTGAAATGCCAGGCAAATGTTATTATTCTCAGTCCTGATGATGATCTCATTTATTTCAGAGCTAAGAGATTGAAACGTCGACAACTTTGTACTGTTACCACAATTTAATATTATGTATGTTAGTTTTGTGTGTAAACAGGTTGGCAACGCTTGGGTATAACTTACTGATTCATAAAGTGGACAATTTTGCTCAGTATTTGCCTGTTACCCCCACACCCCCATCCCCTTTCTAAATACATTCTTGCTTGGTACGGTACAGGATTGTGCCCTACTGTAACTATTCTTAAATATTTTGTGATTTACTACAAAATAAATACCTGTGTCCGGCTGGATACAGAGAAATATAGTCTCCTATTATGGCCTATATTTTCTTCTTTAGTTCATCTTATCAATGCTAAGGACCACTGTTCTCAACAAAAAGATTGATACCCACGGTCCTAAGCTAAGTGACTGGGTTCCCTTGTTTTTTCTTCAAAAGTCTTCTTGCAGATCAGCATCATCCTTGCAACCAGGCTGGCGAGTCGGCTTCTTCCTCCTTGCGACCAACAGGGTGGTCGGCTTCTTCCTTGCGACCAACGGGGTGGTTGGCTTCTTCCTTGCGACCAACGGGGTGGTCGGCTTCTTCCTCCATGCGACCAGCGGGGTGGTCGGCTTCTTGCGACCAACAGGGTGGTCGGCTTCTACCTCCTTGCGACCAACTGGATGATCGGCTTCTTCTCCCTTGCGACGAACGGGGTGGTCGGCTGATTCAGTCTTGTGAATATTCATGCTTCTGATGGTCTGCGCAACTGCTCCGTCTTCTCTCCGCAGTTGCAGTGCTTTGGCGTGCTTCTGATTGCACTCTCCTGTCCCTTAAGTGACTTGCTGCTTTGGGCGGCTGTCTTGTAGTCTTGCTTCTGCGGTGATTACCTGTGGCCACTAGGCATCACCGCGACCTCAATCTTTGGCCCTGGCAGTCTCTGTTCAGCTGTGCGATAGCCTTCTCTCTTCCATTGGTAATCCCCGGGTGTCTCCGGTTTTCCTTTGCCGAAGGGGTTGCTTGCTTACTGCTTTCTCGCTGGAATGACAATGTCGTAAGGGGTCTGATTGTCCCTTCAGTCAATTCCTGTTCGAGGCCATTACCTGTGTGGAGTTCCTGCACTCCTGGCGCGTTCATGCGCCGTCCCTTAGCAGTGGTTTGGTGCCACACGAGTATGCCAAGTCTCTTGCGCAGTCTTTTGCTGTAGTTGGCAGTCCTCACTGTGTTCCTGTCCAGTGTTGCCTTTCTTTTCCTTCCTGGGGTCCCTTTCGTAGTCTCTCTATGCCAGTGTCGGTGTTGCTAATACCGGGCAGGTTTCCTTGTTTAAACCGGTGTGGTGCTGCTTACTGGCCACACGATGGCAGTGTTGCATTGAGAAGAATGGGGCCCAGGCGGTTTTCCAGCTACCGATGCTTCAGGCTCTTTTTGCTCTTCTCTGGGAGTGCCGGTGCCAGGCTTCTCGTGACCTCGGCTCCCCTAGTCACTTCCCCCACAGGGCACAGGCACCCCTAAACCAGGAAGGCTCTTTCAACTCTTAGTCCATTCCCTGTTTATTTTGTGGAAGTGTCATTTATTTGTGTCCACACGGTCGGGGCACTTCTCTGCTGCAATTGTGCATGCTCCCGGCTGCACTGCGAATGTCCCCAGCAGCTTCTCTCTGTCAGCAGCACCTCAGCCCACGGCTGCCTAGTCTTGTCGTGCTTGTCGCCCACGCACTCCGTCCCTCGCAGGCTTTGGTGCTGACCCCTCCTGCTGTTCTCCTTCACCCGGTGCTGCAGCCTCGCAGCTCACTCGCTGCGTGGGGCGGATGGGGCTGGCTTCGGTGTATGCTGGCTGTTATGTTTTGGGCTCATAATCCGCCCCTGGCGTAAGGGGCGTGTAGTGTGGAAGTCATGTGACCGCCTATAATAAAGAAAGGCTCCGCACGCACGTACGCCATTCTGAGACGGGCGCACGGAGAGCCAGCAAGTTATTTCCCGTGTCTGCATCCTTTATTCCTAGGGCCACGTGTCAGGCCTAGTGCCGATAAGCTAAGTTGGTCCAACCTGTCTGCAGGACACAACAATTGGCGACGAGGGTGGCTGCTGGATCCTCGCTGGGTGAGAGTACCTGCCTCCTGCCCCGTGTGGCGGCCGCGAGCCTGTCCCTCGGCTCGTGGTGCTCGTGCCGTGCGGCGTACCCCACCTCCACGCAAGCGCGCCTGGGAGGATGGCGACGATTCCGCCCATCGAACCCTTTGTGGTGGAGGGTGCGCCCTCAGCGCTCGCTCCCAAATGGAAGGAGTGGGTGGATAGACTACTAGTGTTCTTTGAAGCTACGAAGACGCACAAGGAACAGAAACGGGCCATGGCGTTACATCTCGGCGGCAAGGACATACACTCCATTGCTCGGACCCTCCCGGAAGCAACCCCCAGAACTCATCACACGCTGATTAATGCCCTCAATGCCCATTTTGAGCCCATGGCCAATCAAGATTATGAACGATTTGTGTTTAGACAAGCGCGCCAGCTGCCCGAGGAATCGCTGGACACATATCACACCCGGCTCAAAAGGTTGGCGCTCACGTGTGGGTTTCAAGATACCACTGAGGAAATTCGGGGGCAAATCATACAGGGATGTGCGTCGGCCAAATTAAGGGAACGGATTCTGGAGGAGTCTGGCAAGCCGCTGACGGACATCCTAACTCTTGGCCGCACGAAAGAACTCTCCAAAGCTAGGGCGGCGCACATGGAAGCTGCGCTGCAGGCATCGGTCAAAGTGGAACCGGTCAACAAGATACAGACACACACGCCCACCAAGTGGCCCAAGAGACCGCCCATTCAGGGTGGAGCGTCGGGACAGTCATGTGGGTATTGTGGAGGTCCGCGACACCGGATGGCAGAATGCCCAGCACGGGGCAAGCGGTGTTCGGGATGTGGCCGGCAGAATCACTTTGAAAAGGTGTGCCGATCGAAGAACTTCCGTAAACCACGCCCCGCGGTGCAGGCCATAGTGGAGGGGGAACAGAGTCACAGTGACATGGATGATGACGAAGAAGAAGAACGGTCGGTGCACAAGGTGCACATGATTGGCACCGCTGCCCGCCGCACCAGGCCCCTGCCCCAATGCGCCATACAGGTAGCGGACCAAGATCTAATAGCCGTGGTGGACACGGGCGCATCCATAAACTTGATGAGTGTTTCCCTATACAGGACCATGACCACGCCTCCAGCACTGCGTCCCACCCCCATCACTGTCTTCGCGTATGGGCAAGACACCCCTCTCGAGATTAGAGGAAAGTTCAAAGCGGTAATCCGCCATGGGAACAAGACAATCAAAACCAATGTCTTCGTGTCAGAAGAAGGCCAAGGCATGCTGCTGAGTTGCAGAGCGGCTGAAGACCTGGGAGTGGTGACATTTGCCTTCGGGGTCCATGAGGAATCTGTCCAACATCTCCTCATGGAGTACCCGGACCTTTTCGAGGGCATTGGCAAGTTCAAAGGCCGAGAAATTCATCTGCACATTGACCCAACGGTGCAGCCGGTGGCTCTGCGACACCGCCGCATTGCGTTCCATCTACGGCCGCTGGTGGAAGAAGAACTGCACAAACTGGAAGCGGCAGGCATAATCGAAAAAGTGTCGGGTCCCACCCCATGGGTTTCGCCCATCGTGGTCACCCGGAAACCGAAGCAACCCGGAGCGGTCAGGATATGCGTGGACATGCGCCTCCCGAATGCTGCCATAAAACGGGAGCGCCACATCACGCCCACCATAGATGACCTCATCGGAGAGATGGCAGGTGCCCGTTGGTTTTCCAAGCTGGACTTGCGATCAGGGTACCACCAGTTGGTGTTGGACATGGAGTCACGCAACATCACTACTTTCTCCACTCACATCGGCCTTCGAAGATACACTCGCCTCAGCTTCGGAATCTCCAGTGCAGCGGAGGTGTTCCAGAATGTCATCCAGGAGCTAATCGCTGGAATACCTGGAGTGATAAATGTCAGTGATGACATAATGATACATGCCCGCACCATCCCGGAGCACAATCAAAGGCTGGCCCAAGTGTTTCGGAGACTCAAAGACGCAGGACTAACGCTCCAACGAGAAAAGTGTGAATTCCTGCGGGACCGGCTAGGGTTTTTTGGTTACGTCTTCTCAGCCGAGGGTGTCAACCCGGACCCGGATAAGGTGAAGGACATTAAAGATGCGCCACCCCCGCAGACCGTTACTGAAGTCCGGAGTTTCCTGGGCATGGTCAACTATTGTGGCCGGTTCATCAGAGACTTGGCTAACCTCACGCTCCCCCTGCGGGACCTCACCAAAGACTCCACTCCCTGGCACTGGGGACCTGAGCAAGAGAAAGCTTTCCGAGACATCAAAGAGTCTCTGTCCAACAACACCACTCTCGCTTTCTTTGATCCCCGCAACTTCACGCTTATTGCTGTGGATGTGGGGCCTGCTGGACTGGGAGCGGTTCTCATGCAAAGGAAGAGAGACGACATCGACTGGACGCCTGTTGCTTTTGCGAGCAGATCTCTCACGGACACGGAACAGAGGTACTCGCAGATTGAGAAGGAAGCGATTGCCATTCATTGGGGGTGCCGACATTTTCACCTCTACATATATGGCAAGCCATTCACTGTGGTGACCGATCACAAACCCCTGCTGTCCCTGTTTGCGGGAACCTCATCCAAACCCCCGCCTCGCATAGAAAAGTGGCTGCTTCAACTGCAGGAGTACAACTGTACAATCGAGTATCAGCCCGGAGCCAAGAACCCGGCAGATTATCTGTCCCGACATCCCAGACCAGCCACGGCTGAGGAGATGGAGGAAGCTGAAGAAACAGAGGCCTATGTCAGGTGGGTGGTGGCGCGATCTTGCCCTCGTCCCATCTCTCTCAGCGACATTGTGAGTGTCACAGCGCAGGACGCATGCCTCCAGAGGGCCAAAGAACTTGTTCACACGACTAACTGGAATCGGGCCAAGGAGGGGTGGAAGATGCTCACGCCCGAAGCTCAGAAAATAATGGAGAGTCTGTACCATGTCCGAGAGGAGCTCAATGAAGATGAGGCCGGATGCCTTCTGCGGGGGCATCGCTTGGTGATACCCTCAGCCCTCACTGATCAAGTAATACAGTTAGCGCACGTAGGTCACCAAGGCATGGTTAAAACCAAGGCACGCTTACGGACAAAGGTGTGGTTTCCTCTGATGGATGACATGGTGGTGCAGGTGGTGAGGGCATGCGCTGCGTGTCAGGGTACGGGGGAAGCTCCTCGGGAAGCCCCGATTGCCGTGGAACCTCGTCCACAACAGCCATGGGACAAGGTCAGCATGGACTTTGGCAGCCTCCCGGATGGGAACTACACGCTGGTCATGATTGATGACCATTCCAAGTATCCGGAAGTGGAAATAATAGCCAGCACCAGCGCAGAGTGTGTGATCCCGAAGGTAGAGAAGATTATTGCCACCCATGGAGCTATGTGCGAAATCCGCACAGACAATGGACCCCCATTTCAAGGACAGGAACTGGCCACCTATCTGTCATCTCTGGGCATTCGGCATCGACGCATCACGCCCCGATGGCCACAAGCGAATGGGGAAGCGGAACGCTTCATGAGGACCCTTAATAAAGTGATTCGCATTGCTCATGACAAAGGACAGTCCGTGGAGATGGCCATTTTCACATTTCTTCGCAGCTACCGACAAACCCCCCATTCAACTACCGGGATAGCCCCGGCGCATCTTCTGATGGGACGGATTGTACCTGATTCCATTCCTCACCACCCTCAATGGGCCCCTGCCCCCGTGAATGAAGAAATAATTGCCCGCAAGCGAGAGACTGCATTTGCTAAAATCAGCCACAGGAGAAGAGCCATGGTGACACAATTCAGCAGAGGAGATGTGGTGCTTCTCCGTAACAGGGTGACGAGCGGAAAGTTTCGTTTGAATTATGAGAGAAGACCCTGGCGAGTGGTTGGTGTTAAAGGAACACGCATCACTGTGGTCCGCGGAAGGGAGACTGTAACCAGGAATGTGTCGCACTTTAAACATTTCCATGGGGGTTTGAGCGCCTCGGATTCACCACCTCTGGTAACAGAAACTGAAACTGCCCAGGACTTGCCAGGCAGGGAGCCGACGCCCAGTCTCGAGATCACACAGAGTAGCACTCCGAGGGCGGTGATCAAGGAAACAGAAGGCGGTGCGGAGGCCCAGGAAGGGGTGTCAGATCCGGAGGAGCCCGACATGGAGGCGCCTGAGACCGGCTCCGCCCCAGAGACAGACTGTTCAAGCCAGAGGGGCGTGGATCAAAGGCTGAGACGTAACCCGACGCCTTCCTGTCGACTACGCGATTATCTCACGTAAGACTGTTCTATGTATCAGAGTTAAATACAATGTTCCGTAATGTGTCCTACGGGTTGGGAGCAGTTATTGAAAGTGAACTTGAAGTCTATGAAGATTAGTACAATAGACTACCCCTCAAGACGGAAGGGTGCAGCTGTCTGAGAATTATTGTTTTGAGTTTTTCTTGTTTTAGGAGGAATGTTATGTTTTGGGCTCATAATCCGCCCCTGGCGTAAGGGGCGTGTAGTGTGGAAGTCATGTGACCGCCTATAATAAAGAAAGGCTCCGCACGCACGTACGCCATTCTGAGACGGGCGCACGGAGAGCCAGCAAGTTATTTCCCGTGTCTGCATCCTTTATTCCTAGGGCCACGTGTCAGGCCTAGTGCCGATAAGCTAAGTTGGTCCAACCTGTCTGCAGGACACAACACTGGCCACCTGGAATGGCCATGGGTTGCCCGCTGTTACTTTTCACGGCTACCCCCCACCGCAGCAGCCTCTCGCAGCTCACTTCGCTGCGCGGACGGGGCGGGGCGGCTGGAGCTGTAGCCTGGGGCTGCTTGCCCCCCTTGGGCAGAGCTCATCCTCTTTGCGGGGTGGGGGAGCGGGCAGGCAGTCTTCTTTGCACGGGGGGCACCTCCTCGTTACTCTCAGGGGCGGCAGTCATGCTCTGAGCTGCGCAGTCTGTCTCCTGCGAGGGGGCGGGTAGCTACTCCGCTCTCCCTTCATCCGTCTCCCGTTGCTGTGCCTGCCTTCCCTCACCCTGCAGCACTCTCGCTCCTCCTGGTTCGGGCGGGGCCAGCTGCCCCGTGTGCTTCTGCCGCTGTTGCCGGGATACCTCATGCCCCACGGGCGTCGCAGATGATGCGGGTGGGCTCCTCATCCGACCTTGTTTCTCTCGGGGCTGTTAGCAGCAGCGGCCGGCGTAGCGTCAGTCCGGCCATGCTCGTGTTATCTTCCACCCTCACAGAGTGACGGCATCTGTGGGGAGGTGGGCAGGAGGCTCCCTCATGCAGGGTGGGCTCCCGCTGAGCTCTCACTCGACCACCAGTCACGACCGATGAGGGTGAGCTCCCGCTGAGCCCTCACTCGACCACCAGTCACGACCGATGAGGGTGAGCTCCCGCTGAGCCCTCACTCGACCACCAGTCACGACCGATGAGGGTGAGCTCCCGCTGAGCCCTCACTCGACCACCTGTCACGACCGATGAGGGTGAGCTCCCGCTGAGCCCTCACTCGACCACCTGTCACGACCGATGAGGGTGAGCTCCCGCTGAGCCCTCACTCGACCACCAGTCACGACCGATGAGGGTGAGCTCCCGCTGAGCCCTCACTCGACCACCAGTCACGACCGATGCGGGTGAGCTCCCGCTGAGCCCTCACTCGACCACCTGTCACGACTGATGAGGGTGAGCTCCCGCTGAGCTCTCACTCGACCACCAGTCACGACCGATGAGGGTGAGCTCCCGCTGAGCCCTCACTCGACCACCTGTCACGACCGATGCGGGTGAGCTCCCGCTGAGCCCTCACTCGACCACCTGTCACGACCGATGCGGGTGGGCTCCCGCTGAGCTCTCACTCGACCACCTGTCACGACCGATGCGGGTGGGCTCCGCTCGGCTCGCTCATTCTCCGGTGCAGGCAGATGACTCGCACTGATGCGGGGTGGGCTCCCGGTCACTGTGTGCTCACTCTGGGGGGCTCCGACAAGCCTGCAGGCCTCTCGGCGCGCCGCGCCGTCTCACAGGAGGTGCCCTCTAGACGGGCAGCTC